>NC_133702.1:6970000-8170000 GCF_048934315.1 Petromyzon marinus
CTATGAAGGCCAGCACGGCACACGAGGGGGTGGGTGGCCAACACTACGCCCGGCCGCCTTTGTCTCCCCAGTGGTGATGTTTACACACCGCACCAGGTACTCATTTGACGCTGAGTCGACCTAGGGAAGGCCCATGACCGGTTCAGATACTCGTCACATGTGTTGGCCGTGAGCGGGAATCGAACTCGGGTGGCCGGGATCGTCGCGCAGCGTAGCGCTAACTGCCACTACACTACCGCGCCACCTTGAAAATAGCCAATTCTCACACGAACGATGTGGTGCCTGCATCATGCTCGTAGCAATTAATTGTAATTTATGAATTGATGAATGCCTACTGCGGTATTAATTTCCACAGGGCGAGACCACGTTAAGCCACGCTAAGTCTGAGGGTTCTGAATGATAAACGAGGGCTTTCAGAACACATTCCTCATTTCTCAAATCCCAACGGTGGAAAAATAAACTAAATGAGTCAGCCCGGGTAGTGCAGATTGCACGCACGCACGCACACACACAAACAACGTGGTCAATACATTTTCATCCCGTGATTGATAGTTTTCCATTCAATGTGCGCGTTAAATCTGATGGCCATGGCTGACGATGGCACTCTCGAAAAATACCGCGGGGAGGTGGGGGGACCGCTTGGCCTAATGTGAGTGCAGCTCAGTTCATTTGCATCGTCCCTCCCGAATCGAGCAGCCGGCTCGATACGCCACGCACCGCATTGAGCGTGGCGTCAGCATGCAGCGCCACGTGTCGGGTGTGGGTGTGTGAGTGGGTGAGTGGGTGGGTGTGGGTGTGTGTCGGTGTGTGTGAGTGGGTGTGTGTGGGTGTGTGTGGGTGGGTGTGTGAGTGGGTGTGTGTGGGTGTGGGTGGGTGTGTGTGGGTGTGTGTGTGTGAGTGTGTGGGTGGGTGTGTGTGGGTGTGTGTGTGGGTGTGGGTGGGTGTGTGTGGGTGTGTGTGGGTGTGTGAGTGGGTGTGTGTGGGTGTGTGTGTGAGTGGGTGTGTGCGGGTGTGTGGGTGGGTGTGGGTGTGTGGGTGTGTGGGTGGGTGTGTGTGGGTGTGTGTGGGTGTGTGAGTGGGTGTGTGTGGGTGTGTGGGTGGGTGTGTGTAGGTGTGTGTGGGTGTGTGTAAGGTGTGTGTAGGTGTGGGTGGGTGTGTGAAAAGTGTCTGTGTGTGTGTACGTGTGTGTGTGTGGGTGTGTGTGGGGAGCGATAGTGTAGCGGTTAGCGCGCTGCGGGACGATCCCGGCGACCCGAGCTCGATTCCCGCTCACGGCCAACACGAGTGACGATTATCTGAACCAGTCATGTGCCTCCCCTAGGTCGACTCAGCCTCAAATGAGTACCTGGTGCGGTGTGTAAACATCGCCACTGGGGGAGACAAAGGCGGCCGGGCGTGGTGCTGGCCACCCACCCCCTGGTGTACCGTTACCGGCCTTCATAGCTGCTCGCTCACAGCACTTGCCCCTACAGCCCTGTTAAGGCTACACGGGGGATCTTTGTGGTGACCAGAGTGTGTCAGTGTCAGTGCGTCGTTGTTTAATGTCTGTTAAGATGTGGTTTGTGCGCGAGCGCTGGGGGGTCGTGGTGAGCTCACGGGTCAACATCGGCGGCGATGTCTGAATGGAGCCGGACCCTGCCTCAGTGGGCGACTCGGCCTCACACGGGTACCCGGTGCACAGCGTGAACGTCAGCACTGGGGAAACAAAGGCGGCCGTGTGCGTTTGCAGACACGCCACCCCTCCGCGTGCCTTGTGGGCCTTAGGGGCCGTCCATAAATGACGTCACGCGATTTTTGACGATTTTTGACTCGGCGTCACAAAAAGTCAGAACCCCCCCCTCAAATATGACGTCACAAAGCTCTGCCCCCCCCCCAAAACATATTCCCATTTTGAAAATAAAACATGCTTCAAATCGCTTTAAACTATTGTCATTGTAGTGCGTATTTAATGTGGCGCTGCACTCTGATATTGTAGGAGTGTTGTTATTACAATTAGTGCTGTTATAACAATTCTATATTTATTTAAAGTTGCGCATTTTGATTTCTAAACCCCCCCCCCCCTCGTCACACATCGTCACAAATGTCTGACCCCCCTCCCCCCCCCAGGTGCGTGACCGCATTTATGGATGGCCCCTTAATAGGTGCTCACTAACAACACTTGACCCAGCAGTCTTTGTGTGTCACAGAGTCCACGCGCCATTGTAGGTGTGTATCAGCGTGGGTGTGTCATCAGTGGGCTCCTCTGGCAGGCAAGGCTGCGTTGGCTGGGTCATGGAGCCCGCTTTGCCCAGCCACCGCATGCCCAAACAGCTTCTGTTTGGCCGCGTAGAGGGGCCTAAACGGGCACGGCATGGGCCGGAGAAGAGATGGAGTGATGCGGTACGGGAGGATGTGGCGCTGACGGCTGTAACCAGCAGTGTCAGGATCGGCCTCTGTGGAGGACGCTGCTACTGGGCAGTTGGGAGGCAGTCGCCCTCCAGCAACAACGGAGGGCAGAGAAGCGACGCTCACAACAACGAGCGAGCACCAGGTAGATAAAATGCAGCAAGTTGGCACAGTGCGGGTACAGCTGGTGCGTCTACCAGTCATCTCAGTCAGCCAACCCATGGTACCTGCTGGGTCTGTCCTGAGACCTACTCTCAGCGAGCCTTCGACACTGCAGGTGGCCTCAAAGTGCAACTGGCCTGGCAGAGGCACCGTCGCTTAGTGGCGAATGGCGGGTGTTGGTCACTGAAAGTGTGTCGATGTGTGTCACTGTGGGCATGTGTCAGTGTAGATGTATGTGTCATTGCAGACGTGATTTAACGTGCATGCATAAGCTCAAGTATCTGTCAGTGTCTTTATCAGCGTGGTGGGTTATCAGCGAACGCGAGAGACATTTTGTCAATCGTGTGTCACTGTCGGTGCACGGTGGCAATGTATCTTGTACAGACGTAGGGGATGTCCGAACCATCCTCGCACACTCGCACCACCCAGACACACTTCGTCTCCGCACTCAGACATCGCACGCACCAATCACACGCACGGGAATGTACTAGACGGAGGTCAAGGGTCAAAGGGTACTGGCGTCGCACGCACATGGCGCGCTGGACAGAGATGTGGATTAGGAGGTTGGGCGGAGATAGAGGGTTTAAAGCAGAGGTCCCCAACCCCCGGGCCGCGGACCGGTCCCGGTCCGTGGCCTGTTAGGAACCGGGCCGCACAGCAGCAGGAGGTGAGAGCGGTGAGTCCGCGCGTGGCCCGCAACCATTATTTTATTATTTACCACTTCCGTCCGCGCCTCTTACCCGCACTGCGCGCTTGTCTCAGTCACAGTGTTGGTATAAAGCCCACAAGCTCTAACCCGTAGTAGCCACAATGAGTAAAAAACAAACGTCGCTGGAGAGCTTCTTTGAAAAGGGGGAAAGACCACCCCCCCCCCCCACCGGTCCGTGAAAAAATGGTCTTCCACGAAACCGGTCCCTGGTGCCAGAAAGTTGGGGACCGCTGGTTTAAAGGATGCGGTGAAACGCGTGTTCAGGGTTGGTTTCAGGAACGAGTGTGGGTGTGCTTGGAACAATAAAGATGTTGCTTTCCAGTCTCCGACTCATCTTCATCTGGTGCGAGTGTGTGAGGATGGCTCCGACATCCTCTACACAGATAACCGGGTCAGACAGAAGGTGATGTCATTTACCCAACATGCCCCAGTGTCACTGCACCTGCCACTTGTATATGTTATGGACGTGCTTAATAATAATGTAAATGTATAAAGTTCCCTTAAACATTCGTTCTCACGGCACTGCATTAAAAGGCGGAAATTGGTTTAACATCAACCAAGGAAAGAGGAAGTGAGACGGACGTTTGAGAATAACTAAAGAGAGAGAGAGAGAGAGACACTTTAAGCAGATACGTTTTTAGTCGAGATTTAAAAATGTGTAAGTCGTGGCCTCGAAGGACAACGAGTTACAGAGTTTAGGTGCCGCAATTGCAAAGGCACCGTCACCACCAAGGGTGAAGCCTAGACCGTGGGAATTGAGCTATGCACAATCTGAGGATCTTAATGATCTTGATGGAATATATGGCTGAAATATATAAATGCGTGGTTGTCTGAGAGCAGAATGGATGGAGGAGAGGTTGACTCTCAGAAATCTTCCCTGTGCTTTGAGTTATAGAGGCCACTAAGTAAAACTTAGTGTGCACCATAAAAAAATCACAAAAAAATACTGCAATACAATTCACGCGGAATTGCCATCGTGTGTTTGAGTCACGGCCAAACTTTGACAAATTGGAAACTTGCCCTCTATGCTGAAATACAGAATAAAAACAAGCTTGGAAAGCCAGTACCTTAAGGAAGCCTTCACACTTATTTGGGGATTCCACTGTGTGAAGAACAACAAACCACCTGAGGGTGTTAGGCGTGCAGCCTTAATGCGCAAACGCACGCAGGCATTCCAATGCACCCAAGCTAATTGCTTGCACAGTTTTGTTGACCAATGTAACCCATAAGCTATACGGATCTGGACAGTGGATGTGTCCAGCTGTGTGGTAACTTTCAGAGTGATTGGCTTAAGGGGCTTTTGTAGTTTTCGTCAAAGCATGTGAAGTGTCCTTCAACAGACAGACGGACGGAGATCACATTTACCGTCAAAAAGCAAAAAATATTTCCTGCTCTAATGAACAGCGAGGCGGTGTTCATCGCCCGTGCACAGCCAGCCCAAGAGCCATTGGCTCGAAATTCCACATTTCTGTGTTGGGGTCAAATATAGCCATATATGACGGTTGACTTTCTTGTAAAGTGGTACTCGGAGGGATGGGTGGGCTGAGTCAACCCCCAACCAGGATTTTAACTTGCAAACCTTTTGAGCTGCTCGCTCTACCACTGAGTCACTTGGCCGGTTTCCATGCACAGGAATAATCAGGCCACGTGCAACACACAAAAACACGTGTCCCAACTCCCGTGGTGTCTGCACACCCCCCGCCTTGCCACAGGCAGCCACTTAAGTCAGAGGCTTGTCTCTCTGACAGCAGTCGGCACCAGTGGAAATCTCTGGATGTTTTGGCTTAAGCCGGAGCTGGAGATCCTACACTTTGTGCTGGGAATAGCAGCGACTGTCTGGAGGCTTCTGAGATAACGTGGTCAAATGCACTTGCTATTTGAGTTTTCATATATAGCACTGTAAATATTTATATATAAAAGATGTCCGTAAATTAATGTCATGTTCGTATTTTATGAAGGATGTATTGTCTCTTCACGACAGCCTGCTGACCCATGCGCTTTTCCCACTGCAACTTGCGTGCTGTCCATGTGTGCTGTCCATGGTGCTATTCCAACAGATTTATCAAGACTCGCTGCAAATAAAAACAAGTTACATGCATTCTCAGTCAATCTGCCTTTTAGAAGCCAAATAGAAGCCACTCATGCTGCGTGGCATCCCAATAATGAGTGCCGCATGTCTCGTATGCATTTCTAAAAGTGCATTGCAAGAACTAAATTGATAACATGCCAACAAGAAACCAAGACGAAAATGTAATGATCAGAATATACATTTATTCTGGAGTAATCCGATTAGCACTAAAGCTCTTTTCACAGATGTGCAGTATAATAAAGATATCCATCAGTTATCTGACTCACCCAACACATCACGTAAAATAACTCTGCTCACGCTGTGCGTACACTGCGTATGGATATCATGTACAAACCAGCCTGGTGAAGCATGGTAATACAACCACCGTGATGCACACGACAATCACCCATCAGCAGATTGACACAATGACTGTACATGTTGACGATGAGCGGTGGCAGAGTGGTTAGCACCCAGCGCTACGAACGCGACCACCTAAATAATCGATTCTGGCAACAGCAAACATCTGTGCCTCCCAAAGGTCAACACAGTCTTAAATGAGTACTTGATGAGTACTTGGTGTAAATATCAGTACCGGGGAGATAAAGGCTGCTGGGGGTGGGGTTGACCACGAAACTACCCTCCTGTGCTGCTATGGCTTTAATAGGTGGTGTTATATCTTGATTTGAACCTTTCGTGACTGCAGGAATCCATACTCTTTGGTTCTTTCGGTAAAGTCACGTAGGTAGAAAAATAATAGATCACGACGTTTCGATCGCAACACAAGCAATCGTCATCAGGTGGGACAACCACAGCGAGAAGAAACTGCTGAAGTAGGCGAAAGATCTGCCGTGGCACGAGGTTATATAGTAAGCCTCGGCAGTAGGGGGGGAGAGAGAAGGGGGGGGCAGAAAGTGGATCCCGCAGCAGTACCTGGGTCAGCTGGTGTTGTGCTTGCTGACGGCGCTTTCCTCAATAGGTGGTGCAGTATAAGTAGGTTTTATTAAGCTGTTAAAGTCAATGACATGTATATCGTGGGCAAACAGGAATTCCACAGTTGTGTGCTATGTGTCCCAGTCTTTACGTCAACCAGGGCGGAGCTGTTCACTCGAACGTTGCGTTGATACACTGTGAATGCAAACGTGTCCGTACGAAATTTGTATTTTGCCAGCTGAAGCTGTATCGCTCGTTTTCCAGAAGCGACTTGGCCACAAGTGATAACTCAACGAAGTTGCTTATCACGTGGGATTGGATAGCAGCCAAATACTCTGCATTGTCGTCATCAACCATCATCAATCCGCTGCTGGATGAAGGCCTCCCGAATCCGTCGCCACCTTTCACGGTGCCGTGATGTAACAATTGTCCCATTAGAATGTATTGACACGAGGCAGCCTCGAACTGGACCTTCATCCGCAAGGTGTAACTTGACTGAGCAATGCAAACGGGTGGCCAAAAACAACGCAAATGGGTCAGAATCAGAATCACAATATTTACTTATACTGGAAAAAAAATCCGATGTGCTAAAAAAGCTGTCCAGTAAGGGCAGGTCAGAACGTTACAACAATGCAGGTGGGCTTCGGATGCAGGGAGTGAAGAATAGATAGGCAGCGCGCATGCAGATTTGGGCTTTGTTCTCCTGGATTGGAACACGGCCGCTGATCGGCATCATGGCGAGTGCTATTTTTTGACCGCACGCTACGGGGCTTCTGTGCCTCACATACAGTCAGAGCCACCGTGATCCCCGTGCGATTCCCTGACCCCGTCGGATTAGGGCCGCTTGGCCGCCGATGTCACGGAGTGAAACATTAGCGCGCTCAGTCCTCGTCGCACAGATACCCGCCGCTTCGTGCGGCGTGCCCATCTGATCTCGCGCCCACGTGCTGCCGGACAAGTGCTACTTAACGAGGCGCTGCGCGGTGGGTCACAATTCTCGTGGTAATGCCCCACTTAGCAAAGGAAGTGGGACGGTTTCAGTTAAATCCATCAACATTGACGACTAATGGAGACAACGTACAGTTGCGTGCAGTCGTGGTCAATTGTGGCCATTTGAGTGACGATATCTGCATTGAATGAACAAGTTGCACGTGCGGCCCTTCTGTATCCGTCCGGGGATTTCCAATCGGTGCATGTGGAATATTTTGGGGGTAAATTGTCCTCCAGACTCACGTAGCCGGGTCCGTGTCACGGTGTTCTAACTACTACTACGCTACTGCTCTGCCTCAAATTCTATTTTACGGTCGTGTATGTGTAGATATACACGTTTATGCAGGTAAGTGTATACAGTATAAATCTTGACTTAAAGCTTTCGTGACTGCAGGAAGTCATACTCTTTGGGTTTTTCGGTAAAGTCACGTAGATGAAAAAAATACATATTATTTTTCTATTTACGTGACTTTATCGAAAGACCCAACGAGTATGTATACAGTACCTATATTAAAATGTTTTCATGTTCTGTCCCTTTGACCAAATGACACAGCATGCGCCCGATCTCGTCATATCTCCGAATCTAAGCAGATTTGAGCCCGGCCAGGGCTTCCATGGGCTGTCACCGCCACGCACGCTTGATTCCCACAGGCTGATGTGGGGCTGTGCCGTGTTGTGGTCAGCCGTGGATCGTGTCGCCAAACTAAAGGAGGCACTTGCCCTGCTATGTTTCCATGTCTACGCTTTCCCGCCTTCCACAACTTCCACTGACCTGCACCACGGAGCAGGGTGGGGGGGGGGCTCTAATCCAGCAGTGGATTGACACAAAGGGCCGCACATGGACGTGTACGCTCTCGCAGCTGTACTGGAGACTGCATCTCTGCTCTGAGGACACGGAACAAAACTCTTCATTGCCACTACTCGTCAAAAAACGATGGAGACGAGACGTTAATACGATGAACCACTTCACTTGATAGATTCTAAATTTAATTCAAAAGCCAAAGTTGAAGTTTCTTCCTGCTCAAATTAGCAACGGGCGAGCACTCAGCTCCACTGGCGTGCCTCAGCCAGTGGTTGAGATTCCGTAGTGCTATGTATTAATGTTGAATTTCTCTCGCACCGTACGTAGCCAACCGCGCTAATCAGAGGTGCGGGGGAAGGACAACAAACTATACACAAGAAAAGTTCTAAAGAAATAAGTTTCCAATAAAGGTGGAAAAGTGCATGGCTCCAGTGGCTTCTTAATATTAGAAGAGCGTTCCAAACGGCCGCAGAAGCTCATCTGAAAGTGCGCGATGCAGTGACCGTCTTTGCTCCATAGTATCGACGCTCTTGACTTATCACAAAGCGGTACCAAATTTACCATCTTAGGACATGTAATGGGCTGATGTGGAGCAGTGGCAGAGCGGTCAGCGCACTGCACTATTAACAGGGCGGACCTGAGTTCAATTCCCAGCGATGGCCAACCTCAGTGGTGAGTGACAACCAGCCCTGAGCTTCCCCTTCACCAACCCGCACTGGCCGATGTGGTGAGGAATGGTCAGGCAATCTCCATGACTGAAACAGTATGGGGAGGCCTTCATACAGCAAGAGATTGACACGAAGAGTTGTGAATTGATTATTGCGATAAATAATATTGTGAAATTGTTATCAAGGTCATAAATAGTACAAGAGATATTCAAATGAGCATAAAGAATATCCATCAACAGGGATTAATTTCTCAATCTATATTTTACCGAATGCTGGTAGGCCGGCTTAGAGTCGGGAATCCCAGTATAAGGAACTACCACTAGAATACAATGTACGCCTATCCATAATAACCATTAACTTTTCTACCATACATTCCAAATAATTATATGAATGGGTTTATAGATATCAGGAGGACAAAATAAAATAAAATAAATCTCTCCAAGCACAATGTTCCGGAACAGTGTTCGGAAACATTGTTCGGGCCTGTGAAGCGCCGAGCGTCAACATTGACTGTGACGAGAGGTGAGCTCAGCTAGCCGTGTGTGCCTAGATCCCTCATGTATGGACGACTCAGCTTGGCAAATGCCACACGTTGGGGGGGGGGGTGGGGGTTGGGTATCGGAGCCACAGATTCCAGCTGGGCTAAGCAGCTTGCCACATCACACAGCTTATCCCGTGCCTCCAGCCCGACCCCGTCGGCACGTGGCAGCGCCCTCATTCGTACTCTGTTAAGTAACGCCAATTTGCACTGGCACAAGCCGGGGTGAAATTGCGTTGCATCTGGAATTTTCAGTTCGGTTGTTTATGCATATAAATATGAAAGTATACGTATATATGCTCTTCGGTTATTTCGCTAAAGTCACGTTACTTTACTGAAAGAACCAAAGAGTAATTCCTGCAGTCACGAAAGCTCCAAATCAAGTTTTATACGTATATATGTTGCGGTAGTAATTATGCTATCGACATTACAGTGAGGGAAAAAAGTATTTGATCCCCTGCTGATTTTGTACGTTTGCCCACTGACAAAGAAATGATCAGTCTATAATTGTAATGGTAGGTTTATTTGAACAGTGAGAGACAGAATAACAACAACATCCAGAAAACGCATGTCAAAAATTTTATAAATTGATTTGCATTTTAATGAGGGAAATAGGTATTTGACCCCCTCTCAATCAGAAACATTTCTGGCTCCCAGGTGTCTTTTATACAGGTAACGAGCTGACATTAGGAGCACACTCTTAAAGGGAGTGCTCCTAATCTCAGCTTGTTACCTGTATAAAAGACACCTGTCCACAGAAGCAATCAATCAATCAATCAGATTCCAAACTCTCCACCATGGCCAAGACCAAAGAGCTCTCCAAGGATGTCAGGGACAAGATTGTAGACCTACACCAAGACCAAAGAGCTCTCCAAGGATGTCAGGGACAAGATTGTAGACCTACACAAGGCTGGAATGTGCTACAAGACCATTTCCAAGCAGCTTGGTGAGAAGGTGACAACAGTTGGTGCGATTATTCGCAAATGGAAGAAACACAAAATAACTGTCAATCTCCCTCGGCCTGGGGCTCCATGCAAGATCTCACCTCGTGGAGTTGCAATGATCATGAGAACGGTGAGGAATCAGCCCAGAACTACACGGGAGGATCTTGTGAATTATCTCAAGGCAGCTGGGACCATATTCACCAAGAAAACAATTGGTAACACACTACGCCGTGAAGGACTGAAATCCTGCAGCGCCCGCAAGGTCCCCCTGCTCAAGAAAGCACATATACATGCCCGTCTGAAGTTTGCCAATGAACATCTGAATAATTCAGAGGACAACTGGGTGAAAGTGTTGTGGTCAGATGAGACCAAAATGGAGCTCTTTGGCGTCAACTCAACTCGTTGTGTTTAGAGGAGGAGAAATGCTGCCTATGACCCCAAGAACACCATCCCCACCGTCAACCATGGAGGTGGAAACATTATGTTTTGGGGGTGTTTTTCTGCTAAGGGGACAGGACAACTTGACCGCATCAAAGGGACGATGGACGGGGCCATGTACCGTCAAATCTTGGGTGAGAACCTCCTTCCCTCAGCCAGGGTATTGAAAATGGGTCGTGGATGGATATTCCAGCATGACAATGACCCAAAACACACGGCCAAGGCAACAAAGGAGTGGCTCAAGAAGAAGCACATTAAGGTCCTGGAGTGGCCTAGCCAGTCTCCAGACCTTAATCGCATAGAAAATCTGTGGAGGGAGCTGAAGGTTCAAGTTGCCAAACGTCAGCCTCGAAACCTTAATGACTTGGAGAAGATCTGCAAAGAGGAGTGGGACAAAATCCCTCCTGAGATGTTTGCAAACCTGGTGGCCAACTACAAGAAACGTCTGACCTCTGTGATTGCCAACAAGGGTTTTGCCACCAAGTACTAAGTCATGTTTTGCAGAGGGGTCAAATACTTATTTCCCTCATTGAAATGCAAATCAATTTATAACATTTATGACATGCGTGTTTCTGGATTTTGTTGTTGTTATTCTGTCTCTCACTGTTCAAATAAACCTACCATTAAAATTATAGACGGATCATTTCTTTGTCAGTGGGCAAACGTACAAAATCTGCAGGGGATCAAATACCTTTTTTCCCTCACTGTACATAACGAGACGAAATAGCCATTCAGAAATCTTGATTAGTGGTGCGCACCCCCATGTTAGACAGCAGCTGTGAGAAAAATAAGATTGGTAGAAAAAAACCCGTAACGCATCCATTAAATCACATCCTTAAAAGGAAAACAAATATACATCATTGATGTTCTGAAGGGCCATTGTGCAAGATGCTTCAAAGCATGAAAATGAGCCATTTCCCAAAATATTGCCGATTATCTATAATAATGAATGCATGTTTTTTTTAGTGCAGTGGTATTCCCGAATGCATGGAGCTTGTTGTTATTTGTTCACCAGTGAACGCAGCAGCATCGTCAAAGGTTTTGTTTAATGCATAGAACGAGTTCAAAGATCCCTTTGTCACCTTTTGAAGTGGAGTTTGCATGTCTCTCTCCCTGTGGTTACGTGGATATTTTATCACTCCACATTTAGAAAGATGCATTGAGATTATTTAGATTATTTTGGTGCTATAAATCTCCAGATTATAGGCCACTTTGGTCAGCTATCATTTGTGACCAGGTCGCTTCTGAAAAATAAGTTAATACTTTAGTGGGCTTTGCCTGGTAGGATGGGGTTGGTATAGTTTTACTTGTATGTGTTTGGGTGATTGTACTTGGCACTATTATCGTGTTTTTGTATTGTTTGTTGTAGTCACGTTCTAATCCGCCCCTTCTGGACATCTGTGAAAAAGAGCTGTATAGCTCATCGGATTCCTCCAGTATATATATACATATCTGACACAAACACTGGTGGGCACACTTCCCGTGTTTGCTGCCTGGCAGTCAAGCCAATCGTGTTTTTCTTCTTCTCAGTGCTGGAATTTTGGCAAATTAAGTGAAAACATAAATGTAATATTACACATAATTTCCGCGCAGTCAACTCGTTACACAATATGACCAGGTGATACAGTATTACAGCTGGCTGCCCAATTTTAAGCCCAGAATATCAGTGGGTACCATTCAGTGCTGCGAAACCTGAAACCATCTGGCTACCTCTCACGATTTTTTTTTTGCGTTTGAAGGGTAAAATCCGTTGAATGCTTTAATGTGGCATGCGCACTGAGTGTTCACAATGCTGCGCAACGCTGCAAATTTCAGTGCCAAGGAGATCGTTTTGCCAAGTTGGCTGGCAATGCAATATCCCGTTTGGAACTCAATGGCAGCGTGCACGACCTGGCAACGCGTGTGAACGTCCCACGTCGGTGAAATTTCATTGCAAGTTTGTCCTTTTTTGTTTAGGCGACGAGCCCACGCTACTGCTGCTGCTGCTGTTGTTGTCGTTGTTCTTGTCAGCTGGTAACTTACAAACTCCTTCCCCAATATTCTTCCATTCGTTCCATTTCCCCCGTTTGTCTCCTGTGCGGCATTGACCTCCCCAACTCGTTGGTTTCGTCTCGCCGCCTCCTCCGCACTCTTCCTCTGTCTTCCTCCGCTTCTTTTTGCCTTCTCACGGTGTCCACTACGGCAGGGAAACCCGTTGTTGGACTCGCGATTCTGTTGTAGTTTGAGCTCATTTACATTCCGCAAACAGGGACCTAAGACACGTAGAGAATGAGCCAATTATGGGAAGGGAGATGCCTCTGCTTCCTCCCCCTCTTGCCTGCTGCTGTCACGTAATACACGTATCGTGGTCTTTAACCGCACAAGCCTGTTGAGGCTAAGCTGGCCCAATTAGACACTGGTTTAGAACGGTGGTAGCCTAATTTTGTTTGTCTTGAGGTATCACATCCCATGAAAGAACCGACTCATACATTTACAACTACGTTGCCTGATAGTGTCAGATTTCAGAAAGCCACGCTACGTCGAGCCTGGATACTGCTTGGATGTGCGACCAGCACATACAGAATTAGTGTTTGTAGGCTGCTGCTGCTGCTTGCGGGCTGAGTTGTCGGCAGATCGCCGTGCAGTAAAATCCATTGTTGTACTGTATGATAAATCAAAACCTATGCTTCCCCACTGCACAAACCTACACTGAGCGTGGTGAAGTATGGTCAAATAACCCCCAGGATCCACGTGGCGTGCGGTTATCCTCATCGCAGCCACATTTAATAAGAAAACAAATCCTGAACCACACGTAAGATTACGCTAAATCACGCTTTTAACTTGTACATGTAGCTCACTGGTGTCTACATTAACATACCGGAATTAGTCATGGCGTCTGTAAAATATACTCGGTAACAAACCTAAACATGAGAACCATAAATATTTAAAGCCCAGCTGTGTTTACGTCTCGATATGAAATAACCAGACGATAGCGAGAATCACAGTTACACCGTGAACAAAAAGTGATTTATATTCATCAATTAAAAAAAATTGGCCTTTGCAGGACACATCACAAAATGGACAAGAATTGTCGTAAAAGGAGAGAGCGCGCCAATAAGGGCAATCACTAAAGGGATGGAACAATGCGTTCAGCATCCTGTGCGTGAATGAGTTCGATAGCATTCATCAACAGCGTGGGCAGGCGACAAGAGGTCTTCTTCATCCAGCCGTGGGATAGACCATGGCTGATGAGGATGATGATGATGATACAAATTACGATGTTGCTGATAATGATTGTCCCATACCAATAATAATACCTTCATGAGCTATTAGAAACCAATTGGATAGCTCCGACAGGCGCCGAGTTATCCGACATTTGATCCTGCTGATGGGTTCGCTTTGTTCCACGATGGGAGCTGTGACCTTTCCGGGTCTCCTAGCAGCAGCGCACGAGACGGGGGGGTGCATGGGCTGGATATTCGCAACGATCGATATCAGCCTCGCTTGGCACCTGCACACGAGCAGCCGGACTTGCTAGCGGCCACCAGGTGAGCGAACATCAACGAGAGCGGTTCGCAGAGGCACTTTGTCATGTTTCCATAACTTTACATCTGAGAACCTTGATTATGAACTCATTATGTCTATCAGTGCCGGATTATCCTAGTAGCCAAAGTAGCTACACGTGTAGTAGTAGCTACGGGCCCCGCGCTTTCAAGGGTCCCGCGCTAAACGCTTTCAAGCTATCAATTCCGGTTCAGTGATTCTGCACTTGCTCTATTACTATAGTACTATACTGCCTTTAACTTTTATGAACGACTGGGTGTTTAAGGTTAGCGATTTGTTGTATTACCTGGCTGTATAGCAAATGAAAAATACAATTACTTTACTATGCAAGTTAAAAATGTGTGTTCTAATATTTACGTGTTTTTTATTTTATTTAGGACCCCTTTATAACAAATGCTACAGGCCCCGCACGAGCTTCATCCAGCACTGATGTCTATGCTAAGAGTGTCCCTTGGAGTTGCATTACAAGGGTACAAAAATAATGTGAAGTTAGACATTCTGAGCCGTTTTTTTTTAATCCACCGATATTTGAAGGTTTGCTCATGCCATGTGGGGCATAGGTATGTTATTTTTACATACTTCACCATGCTGGTCAATTCGGCTTTGTGAAGGAGGGGGGGGGGGGGAAGGGCGTGAGGCGAGGGTAGGACCAGTTCTGATTAATCGCTCGCCACTGATGTTAGCCGTGGCTACATTCCGATATAACACTATATATCACGAACAATGCATTTCACGCCCGTTTTTTAAGGGACGGTCATACCGTTGTGTAGCATCCATTTCAATGTGACAGAGTGTTTTATCTGTGGAATTAAATTAAGCTGCAGCTCCCAGAGAAACCCCATAGATACATTACAAGGGGTTAGCACTGAAATAGCCATCACACAGCCCATTGTGTTTGGGAAAGTGTATTAATCAATGTGATCCACCAACACCATCCTGCTCAGGAGGTACCTGCTCACACTGATTCACAAGTTCCCTGAGTAATTTCACACGAGAAAATACATTTACAGCGACTGGATAAATCCCAACATTCAGCGGGAGAAAAGGGCCGTCCATAAATGACGTCACGCACCTGGGGGGGGGGGTCAGACATTTGTGACGATGCGTGACGAGGGGGGGGGGTGAGAAATGTGACGTCACATCAAAATGCGCAACTTTAAATAAATATAGAATTATATATTCTTGGTTCTTTCGGTAAAGTCACGTAGAAGGGAAACAATTAAATTATAAATATTTTTTTATTGTTTCCCTTCTACGTGACTTTACCGAAAGAACCAAGAATATGAATCCCTGCAGTCACGAAAGCTTTAAATCAAAATATAGAATTGTTAGGACAACACTATTTGTTATAACAACATTCCTACAAGATCAGAGTGCAGCGCCACATTAAACACGCACTATAATGACAATAGTTTAAAGCGATTTGAAGCATGTTTTATTTTCAAAATGGAAATATGGTTTTGGGGGGGGGGGGCAGAGATTTGTGACGTCATATTTGAGGGGGGGTCTGACTTTTTTTGACGCCGTATGACGAGGGGAGGGAGGGTCAAAAACCGTCCAAAATCGCGTGACCTCATTTATGGATGGCCCCAAAGCTGAAACTTGAACTGTCAAAGTTCAAAGTGTTTGGACGGAAAGCTGTGAAGAATACAGATGGATCAAAATCTACTTTCTATACTGCTTCTTACAGGTGGCACCTTGTGTCCCTGCGGTTGTGTATCTCACATCCATGACTGCTCCATCTTGTTGTGATCCACCAACCTTGCCTCCAAGTCTCTGTGTCCCCTCCCCCCCCCCTCCTCTCTCTCTGTCTTCAATTGTCTCCTCAAAAGCTTCCTCTTTGAACTCACCTTTGGATTCCCACAATTGCCCAATTTTCTCTCATTCCCTTTGCTCAGTCGCTCCCCGTTGCCTCCCTATCCCGTTCTTCTTCTTCTTCATCATCATCATCTGCTCCTGCGCTTTGAGACGTCCGTTACGTTATGAGCGCATTACAAACGTAAGCCGCTGCTTTCTGCTGCTGCTGCTGTTCTTGTTGCAGTCGTAATTAATGTCAGCACAGGCAGCGTGCATCACCCATCCTACGTTGCTGCTTCACGTTCACTCGCTGCCGTGGGCTCCTGCGGCTAACCCAGGAGCCTGGCTCTCCACACTGAGTGCACGTGGCCTGGCACCTCGTGCACGTGGCCGTGGTGACGTCCACGCCGCTTCGTGGCGAATGGCGAGATGTTGTTCAAATTAAAGGTGTTTGAGTTAGATCGCGTAAGTATTAATGTGTAGAAACCCTCCACCACCCGACACAGCCAATTAATTAAGGGATTTGTCACGTATACAAAACGCCACATAGTAATATTCAGTCCACCGCTGTATTGGAGAGTAAATCCATAACATTTACAATTTGAGTACAACGTTTCGCTGGTAATTACATCCCGCATCATCGCGCTATTTGCCAGAATAGGCTGTTTCGGGTGGTGGAGGGTTACGACACATTTATACTTAAGCGATCTAACCCACAATCCTTTTTTTATGAATACTATTGGTCGCGAAAGCCTGCTACTTGTTAAACCGTTGTTGTGTTGCTGCTGCTGCTGCTGCTGCTGTTCCTGTTGGCGCTCTCCCTCTCTGGACAGAAATACAAGGACTACGAGAAGAGGGTCTACATCGAGGAGATGCACGGGTTGAAGATGGTGCGCAAGCTGGCGCGGCTCATGGAGGACATGCTGAGCAGGAAGACGGAGGCAGTGAAGGTCGTGACCCTTTGGCATTCACCCTCCTCAACCCAATGTTCGGTGGTGGCAACTGCGCACCCCCACTGCATCACGTCCAGAAACGAACATGTTTCTCCGTGATGCTGTGTTGGCGGTCATGCGTAAGCGCAAAAAAAAACAAAGTACTCGACAAATCCATCCATAACACTGCCATACTAGCAAACAGTGCACATTGCAGTCAACATGTTTGGCAATGGCCCTGCTTCGTCCGGGATTCTTCATGTGCTATGAATAAGAGTCATTGCCCAAAGCATTGCTGATCAGATAGGGCAACGTTATTAATATCCGTTACAGTTAAGCTACGAGTTTTTGATGATAGTTCTTCTTCTTCTTCTTCCTCCGTACGGCTGCTGATGTGAGACGCAGAGCAACAACTCTACAATTTCACATTTCAGGTGGTCGAGCCAGACAACCACGTCAGTCGCAGCGGAATGTATCACTGCAATGTCTCGCGCATTGCATTGTGCTCTGTTCTGGATAACCAATAGTGACGCTCAAATAACAGTATAAATAAAGATTCCTCCTCTGCCTTCACATATCAATGGACATATTTTTCAGTCAATTGGCCTATTGGCTGTCCAGTCCTAAATTGCCAATAAGCATTTGTTTAAGCACACAAACTCTGCACCGGTTTTGACCTTCTGAGTCTCATCGACGTTGTCGAATCAGGCCTGTTAAAGAAATGCTGCCATGTTACCAGATGTTATTGGCGGTCAATTTTATAACTCATTTATCTCTGCCATCGATCTTGCGGCTTCTGCGAGCAGTGCTTGAAGTCTTGCGCTAAGTAGTCTCTCCATCGTCTTTGTCACATTTGCTTTGACATCGTCAATGTCTTAAAAAGGCGAGTTCCTCTCAAAGTGAGCGCTATTTCATGCATAGACTGTTCTAACGCAGTGAGAGGTTCGGAGGGTGACCTACCTAGATTTAATTGGAATTGGACAGGGCCTGCTTGTGTAATTGGCCCCTGCTGAATCGTCTGACTCCATGCATACAGGCTCGGGGAGTGGGTACAAATGATACAAGGTCAATATCAATTCAATAGCTGATGCCATATCTAACATCCCTGTAATTTTAATAGTGTAACTTTGTGAACTTTTTTTTGAACGGAATCTCATACATTTATGACGAAGAATGTCCGTGGGGAGAATTTACCGTAGATATGTGAGCGCCCGAGAGGGACGGCGACTGGGGAGATGGAGCGTCAAAATCCGCTTGTTTTGCAGGTGCTGGGTGGCTTGTTGCATCGCAGGCAGGAGCATAAGGGATGGCGACGGCTTGGGGGAGGCCTTCATCCAGCAGTGGATTGACCATGGCTGGTGACGATGATGCGGAGTAATTGGCTGCTATAAATTTCCACGTGATAAGCAACTCCGTTGAGCTCTCATTTGTGGCCGAGTCGCCTCTGGAAAACGAGCCATATAGCTTTACCTGGTGACATGCAAATTCGTACGGACACATTTGCATTCACAGTGTATTGATGCAACATTACAGTAAACAGCTCCGCCCTAGTTGACGTAAAAGATGAATGGATGTTTCGAGAATTGTCTTTGCAATATGTATATATGGGCCCTCGTTGAATTCGCCGGTTCTGTCTGTCACAGCTAAGGTTAGCCTTGTTGCAGAAAACCCATGACAGTATAATTAATCTTGGCAACAATCACAATGAACCGTCAGTGAAACGTGCCTGCAATTCTGGCTCTCAGTCTCCCTCTAAAAAGAGATACCTTGAACCAGTGTAACCTGTGCAATAGAATTTCATCTCAACAGCCGCCAGAGTGACAGCCACATACCAAAAAAAAATTTCGTCTTTAAATGTGGTCGTGACATAAAAAACCGGGGACAGTTTGGTTTCTATGAGACATGCTTTCCCGAACACTGTTATGTTCATTACAAAAACATGTTTTTCTTGTGATAAGTCAGGAAATATCCATTTACACACTCTCTGTTTAAAAGGGATGTAATGCCGAAAACCACTTCTCTCTGAATGCGCCGGATATCGCCAGATCTCGAAAGCTAATCAACATTGATAGTCGATAATGTTTTGATGGGTGACCATCACGCATTAAACGGCCGTCGAAGGCTGGTGTGCTGTGGGACTATTTTGTCAGTAGAGGACAGTGCAGCAAAAAAAATACGGTAACTATGGTCGCGTTGTACCTCTATGCGGTTCACGGTTCGAATCCGGCAGGCCGCACTTAACAAAAATACGTGCCGTCTGCGTCACAGTGAACGTTAACGATTGCCTCACGTCATTTGGAATGAGTGGGCCATTTACGTGCCGGCACCTTAGTCCAATTGCCAAAATATATTTTTTAAAAATGACCTGCACGTTGCTCCAATTAGAATTACACGTTGCAATTATCGCCCCCTACTGGCAAACTAATTTACGCCTGCAGGCCAGGTGCTTAGCAACATTTTGCCACACAAGATCAGCTATTATTGGCGGTGCCGTTTCCAATACTTGAGATGTGATGCGGTCGCATGTATGCAGCCAGCTATGGCTCTAGGGTTTGGTGTTACATGTTGTTTGTCGTTTATTGTGAAAATTCGGTCACAGTCCCTATGATCACTGCTACATTGCTTTTATGGCTTTATTTTGGTGATGTCGAAAATGTTTTTTGGTTTGGCCATGTTTGTTTGTTGCAGTACGGAGTTAGACTGATGGCCTTAATCTAAGTTGTCTTGTGGTTGTTGTTGTTGTTGTTGTTTGACTTGCATCCCACTGGGATTTTTGCACACAGCGTTGGTGTACGGTGCTTTTTCAGGAATATTTTGCTGTTTTTTCCTGGATTTTCTGTTTGCACAGTCACATAGTCACTTTGAGATGTTTTCTTGTTCGTGTTTTTGTTTTTTTATTTGTTGCGGTTGCACCCGATTCAAGAGCCGAATGGCTCACAGGGCTATACCAAATAAATGAAAACTGAAAAAAAATGAAATGTCGCACCGAGCGTAGTCAACCGTGCTAAACGGAGGTGTCGGGGAAGGACAACAAACTGAACACAAACAGCTGTTCTAAACAAATGAAATTTTAATCGAGATTTAAAAGTGCATAGCTCCAGTGGCTTCCTAATATCAGAAGGAAGGGCTTTCCAGACGGCCCGCAGAAGCTCAACTGAAAGCGCGCGATGCGGTGACCGTCTTTGTTCAATGTCCAGCCAAAAGCCGCTGCGAGGATGGCCAGAGTTCGCGTGATCGTTTGTGCTCCTTGACTTATTGCTTGTAAAACACTCTGAGACGCTCAGGCGTAATGGGCGCTCTTTAAAAAAAAAACGAATTATTATTTATGAAGGATAGGATGTGTGATGCATTTGATATTGTCCTGACACAGACACTCCTTTTAAAGTGTTTTAGGAGTTGCACAAACTGCTCATAAATCGTGACAAACGCATGCATTTTTTTATTTTGGTGAAGTGTTAACACATCACAGTAATGCAATTGCACACACCGTTGATTACTTCATAAGAGAACACGCTTAAACAAATAATAAAATAAGTCTTATTTTTGGCTCGGATATGAATTTGCACATTTAATTTTCCGTTGTTTAAATCAATAGCGTATAGTTGGAACATTTAACGCTGTCCGTGACCGATGCAGCAAACGTAATTTCTGAAGATATATTTTTTTTAATTAAGCGAGCATTGCCATTTATCACTGAATGCAATCAATATATATTCTGCCTTATTAAAACAATCCTGCAAGAGCTTCTTACAATAATGAATTTGCCTTTCTCACTCAATTTTTTTAATGCCACAAAATGTGCGGAGCATGTGAATATTACTTTTTCTATATCATATATTTTGGGTCTTTCGGTAAAGCCACGTAGATAGATCAAATAATAAAACATAATTAAAATATAAATAATCAAAAGAATAACAATATTTAGTTTTATTTGATCTATCTAAGTGGTTTTACCGAAATACTCAAAGAATTCCTGCAGTTACGAAAGCTTTAAGTCAAGATTTTTCTATATCGTTATTATTTGGCACATTTATATGCACCTCACATGCAGTGTTTCTGTAACGCTCACACACAGAAACACAAACACCACGATAAAGCATCTTGTATGCACACCGTGTCAATTTACAAGCACCTCACCTGCAACAAAGACAAAGATCCCCCTTTTCGCGGACTGAACAGACTGTTGGGCTAAGCGCTCTTAGTAAGCAACTATGAAGGCCGGCACGGTTTACCGAGTAGGGGGTGATCAGCACCGCGCCCGACCGCCTTTGTCTCCCCAGTGGGAATATTTACACACAACACTAGGTACTCATTTGAGTCTGAGTCGACCTAGGGGAGGCTCAGGTTTGGTTCAGATAATACTCAGCGGGAATCAAACTTGGTTCACTGGTTTCATTGCATAGCGTGATAACCATTGCACCACTGCTCCCGACACCACGATAAAGCATCGTGCATGCACACCGTGACAATTTACAAACACCCCACCTCCAACACACGCACGCACACACGCACGCGCGCGCACACAGACTATAACACTGCCCTCGTTATGATTCTAGTAATGACCTTTGACCATGCCCACCTCTGTGGCAGGCTTGCTCCCTCAATACCTTAAAGATACCTTGTAGTCGTCAAAGGAGACGAGACGTGGGGCAGCAGAAACGTGGACGGTGACAGCGTTACAGTCAAAGCCTCTGGTCAACAATTCCATTTTGTGTCGCGTCAATGGCAGTGCCATTGGAGGAGGTGGGGGCGGGTTGGAGGGGGTCGAATGCTCTTGGCCCACGCTGCACAGTGCGGGTTGGTATAGGAGTGGAGGGCCCAGCGCCAGGTCAGATATCGGTCGCCACTGATGTTCGTTTTGGTCAGGAATCGAACTCAGCTCGCTGGGTGAGCACGGTTGACTGCGTACGATGCAAAAGAAGTTCAACATACGTGTGTGTGTATGTATGTCATTGTTATATCGTCACTCCACCCTAAGCAAGGACAAAGATTCACCATATAGCGAGCACATATTCAGGTTGGTGTGACACCACCCAGAAACGCAGTGTGCTAACCACCGTGCCACCACTCCTCATCTCACAGACTTTAGCTGCATTGTGGGACTCGTAGCTAATTGAAGTACGCGGTGATTCAAATCCATTTCCTTCACACGTTATAGGAAGTCACCCAGTGTCCTATTCCCTTGGCTACAGCGCCTCTACACAGTCGGTGTAGAGGAGTTGGACTTTACGCCACTGACAAATGCACGCTGCAAAGTAAATGAGGCCGCGCACCTTCAGCATTGGTGGCGTTGTCAATGTGTAGCAGCAGCAGCAGAATAATAATATTGCTTATTTTTTTGTGAAATACAGAGACTGGTGGAGGCAGCTGAGGAGGCAGACCTCAAGCATGAGTTCAACTCAGAAATGCAGGTGAGTCAGAAATCAAACCGAAACACTGTGAGCAAACGGCACAGGACATTTGTCCCGGGCGAGCGCGGGCACAATAAGGGTTGGCACTTCACGTTTCTCCATTGCGTTTTGCTGTCAGCCACATGGCGACGTCGGACCTACGTAAATCACGTCTGCAAATGCCATAAGATGATGCGTAATTATTGAAAGCATGGCCGTCATTTATGTGGATGCCACAGAGCGGTACCTCTTATCTATCCTTGCCGGCACCGTTAACTAATGCCAATTCTCAACTGTTTACGATGTCTTCATTTCCCCATGCTGAGCGCAGCAGTGTGGCGTGGTTGGTCTGGGCACCGGTGCTACCCATACATCAGGCCTCCAGTGTTCTATCACTGCCCCCTCTCAACTCGCGTCTTCACGTGCCCATGGCGCGTTGATGTATGGCCAAGGCATCTTGGCTCCACTTGAACAGTTCACGTGCGCACTCTCCACCGTGCTGTGATGGCTCAGTGATGTTAACGCCCTCGCCTGCTATGCAGGAAGCCATGGATTCGATCCCGACCCTGACGCCTGCTGTATATTTGGAGTTTACACGTTTTCCCCCGTGGCCACATTTATTTTTCTCTGGGTCCTCCGGTTCTTCCCTCCACATTTCGAATCAACACGCGCTTAGGACGTTTGTTTTCTACTATAAATTCACACGTGATAAGCCACTTCGTTGAGCGTTCATTTGTGTCCAAGTCGCTTCTGAAAAAGAGCTGTATAGCTCAGTGGGCCTTACCTGGTAAAAAAAAAAATAGGTTTAGTTTACAGGAATTTTGACATTTGTGCCCCTCCCGAGTCCCCACAATCTGCCAGCACCCTCGGCAAATGACTCACGTTGCCTCTCCGCCTAAATCCGGTGGCGCCAGGGCCCTCAGCCAATCGCCAGCGCTCACTAACCCCTTGCCACCTCTTCGGAATCTAGTACCCGAGCATCACCAGCTCATGGGCCAGCTGCACCGCCTGGCCACTTGATAATTGCGCCCACTGGGTGAACGCATTTCGCTCTTGGGCCTGGTTTTGCAGTACGACTACTACAACGCGGTATTCATCAACGACGTGGACGAGGAGGGTAACTACATTGAGCTGGCGAGGGAGTTCATCCTGGAGCCCAACGCGCATTTCAACAACCTGGCCGTCAACACGTCGCTCAGCAACGTGCAAGTGCCAACCAACGTGTACAACAAAGGTGACAGCCAGGGGAACTCTAAGTAGCTCACACTAACACCGGAGGTACCAAAAACCAGGACGCAGATTGTCACAGGAAGAAGAATATTTCAAAATACTGGAGGTTGTTTGAGACCATACTTCACCATACTGGTCAGTGAAGGTTGGTAAAGAGCAAGGGGCACCCTGGATGATTTCAGATGTTAGTCGTGGCCAGGAATTGAATTCGGCTTTCTGGGTTCATGGCACGGTTTTGCTCACCACCTCTCCACTGCTCTCACCCAATATTCATTGTGAGACTTCGGCTGGTGAGTTAAAATCCTGGTTGGAGGGTTGAGAGAGATTATCATTAATTCTGGGTAAATATGCAAGTTCCAACATGCCCGAGTTGTTCAGACGTCAGATCGCTCAACTGGAACCGCTGAGAACCTGGCTTAAAATACCAAGAGACGCCTGTAATTAATTTTAGGATCAGAAGGCGATTTGAAAAAAGAAGAATTGCAGAAGTCCTGTGAAAAATCTCTCCTGCAGCCATTGTCTGGCACATCGACACATTTCACTGTGAAATGTGCATTATTGATTTCTTTGCTCATAACATTATGCCATTCGCACAATTGGAATACATTGTGGGGAAAAGACTAACAAATAAATTAAGTGCCACTTTGCAGGACGTGAACAGTGGTCAACCTATGGACATAATGGACCCAGCCAAGAGAATGTGGAACTTCCACCATTGGCTCAGAGTCCGCAATGTATATGAGCACTACTCCCTTGCTTATTTGACTTTATCCCGATATCCTTAACCCGTAGTTTTTTGTGCAAAAACCAAACAGCCCCTAGCCTCAGTCATTCGCAAGATGGCGACCCCGCAACACAAGACGTTTTGCGTTCTGCAGTTCAGCAAAACTGAATCCGTAATTGCGGTGCAGCGTGCGTTTAAACGGCATTTTGGCATTGATCCGCCAATGTCAAAGAGCATTCGTCGTTGGTACCGACAATTTGAGGAAACGGGCTGTTGTTTATGTAAGGAGAAGAGCACAGGGCGACCACGCACCTCAGAGGAAAACGTGAGAAGAGAGGCGTTTGGGACGAATTAAATTATCGTCTCGATGTTGTCCGATGGAGGGCACATAGAGTATTTATAAAATGGTTAGTAAAGCTTGATAACTCATTAAACCGTTTGTAACTTTTCGTGTAATTGTAACATGTTGCCATCGTGAAATATACTGCTTTGAAATTGGGTCCATCATTTTAAACACCCTATATCGGAGATCACCACTGTTCCTGAATGTGGCAGCCTCTGGTTATTCATTGTCTCTAGCAGGATGCAAAACTTCTTAATTGTTTCTCTGATTGTTTGTCAAATTTCATTTTAAATCACGAGATTGGCTTTCTCTGCTGGAGAGATGCGAGTCACCAAAGGGGACTTAAGCAAGTTGAACTTGCGCTATTTTTTTATCTGCCAATCACTCTCTTTGTAAAGCAGTCTCTGATTTGAAAGCCTTTGGATGTAATTTCTGGGCAATCAAAGCAATACCCACTGGTCATCCTCTATTCATGAGTTACAATTATCCATTCTCCTGTCTGCTTGAATCTACATGTAATACTTCTGCATTCATGATTTCCATATACCGTATTTATCCTTACGTATGTATGCCACCTAAGCATATAATGCTGGGTTCATCACGTATGGCTAACAAAGCTGCTCTAACAAAAGACAGCATATATAAAACAAACATTGACTCTTAATTCAATGTCACAACCCAGAATTCATCATTGCCTCTCACTTCACAGCCAGAGTCAATCGTGGAAGAATCGCCCTGATTTCTCCTGTGTGTGCGATGCATCGGTCGCGACCACATGTGAAACGGCATGCCAGTACCGGGCAGCCCCCTAACTCTCCCCTCTTGTGTTCAGAGCCGAACATCGTTAATGGGGCATTCTGGTCCGAGGCCCTGAACCCCGTGTTTGAGGACAACTTCGAGCGCGATGCCACCCTCACTTGGCAATACTACGGCAGCTCCACGGGATTCTTCCGCCAGTACCCAGGTAAGCGGAGCATTGGCGCTGCAACGGGGCCACGTCCGTGCGTCTCCGGACATCTGCCAACTGGCTGAACTTTGTTACGCCATTTGACCCCCTGGCTGTGGTCTGAGCTACGGTGCAACGGTTCGCACGCTGTGGCCACAGGGCTCACCTGGTGCAGCAGTTGAAACAAAAGGTGCACGTTTCTTAAATACTCCCGGCACTCTCTGACCACCCAGCCGTATGGTGCTGTGAAGTGCAGATATTCTCGCCTCTTCTAAGACGTCTGGCCAGTGTGGAAGAGTAGGTCAAATATACTCGAGAGGGCCCTGTCTGTAACTCCCTCTGGTGGAGGCCCTCATGCCAGTAGTAGCAATGAACGGATTTTGCAGGGTTGCATTTTTACCTTTATCGTGTGGAATTTTTGTCCATCCTTAAGTTATTAAATGTTTTATGCGAGGAATCCACAATTATCACATCAGCCAAATCAGTGCAGTCAGTAATCATGTTTAAATACATATATATCTAATGATCGCATTTAGTATTCCCCACTGCCTGCATCTTGGTTCAGGGTAGTTAATCGTTGACAGCTACAGGAGGCCATAGTCATCGTGATGTTTGATGATTTTCATCAAATAACAGCACAGTGCTCTTCTGATGTACAGTTGTGTAAGGGCACAAAAGTGATGGTATGATTTCCCAATCAGTAACACATCTTAGTTGACTAAAATTGCACTCTCATAACTTACAGCATGTGTCTCTTTACTTAATCAAATACCCCTGTGTTATATGATTCACCGACACCAGATGCCGATTCTAAGATGCCCATATCTCCAGGTATCAAATGGACGCCAGATGAAAATGGAGTGATTTCATTTGACTGCAGGAACAGGGGCTGGTGAGTATTTGTACATGCTTGTAAAAGTAATAATAACGTCATTTATTTACCCAGGAAAAAGCTCACTGAGTTTCAAAATACTTTCTGCAATTTGGATGTTTGACCGATTTCACGAATGACTATGCAGGAGGAAGCTCACATACTCAGACAAAAAAACCCCACCATGCATAAAAAGGGACAATTACTAAGATGGGTTTCTAACCTACTTTCTGTACTGCTATCTTCTGGCCAGCGTGGTTTGGAGGTTCACATAATCTACGTGATCCAACGATCCTTGCCTCCAAAGTGAGTTATATGGTCCATACCCAGCTTTGCCACAAAGGCATGCACTAAAGGCATGAGTTAGCTGATCAAATGTTTATTGTCAGTCCTTGGGTCATTTGCTACGTCCATCATTCAGTCACTAATTCAATAGGTTTCTCAGTAAGTTAGTTGATCAATCAGTTCCTATGTCAATTATTCAATAAGATAATTAGTCATTAAGTCAGTTGGCCAGGAAAGTAATTGGTCAATCGGATGATCAATCAGTCTGTCAATAAGTCAATTGGTCAGTCAATCAGGGGGTCGGTCAATTAGTCTGTCAGTCAGTATATTACTAACTCAGTTGATTAGTGAGTTAGTGAGTCAGGCAATTAGTTGATCAGCCACTTCACCGGTAAGCCAAGACTGCTCGTCGTTCTGGTCTGTACCACCCTCACGATCTCGCCGCACGCAGGTACATTCAGGCGGCAACGTCGCCCAAGGACATCGTCATTCTGGTGGACGTGAGTGGCAGCATGAAGGGTCTGCGCCTCACCATCGCCAAGCAGACCATCAGCACCATCCTGGACACACTCGGGGACAACGACTTCGTGAACGTCATCGCTGTGAGTGTCCCCCATGACGTTGCGCACGCTCCATCGGTGTCATCGACCATCTCGGCCGTTGCTGCGTTTTTATCGGAAAAAAGCGGTCGCACGACAATAAGTGGGCCTCAATTCCTTGATATCGTTTTCAAAATAGAATACTGTCAGAGCAATTTACGTAGCTTTGTCAATGCACTGCGGGATGAAGCCTTCCCTACTCCATGTCAGTTATAGGGTTGACCGTACTCGCTGATCAGTGTGGGTCGGTGAAATGAGTGGCCCAGGAATCGTTCAGATAGCACACACCACTGATGTTCACCGTGGCCAGGTATTGACCGCAGGTCACAACTTCAGAGCGCAGTGATGTAGCCAGAAAAATGAAGTCAAAATTACAATCCAAATGTGAAGGACTGTTCTATGTCAGCGCATATTTACAATAACGTTGGGATAAGTTGTTCTGCCAAAATAATAACCGTCTGTAACACCAACCTAACACTATACCATTACCCTATATGTGCGCACTGACATATATTCATGCACACATATACACAATTACACGCTCCAGAAATCAACCCCTCTCTACGAATTTAAAAATGTAAAAAGGGCTCTTCCATTATTTAAAGGTCTAAAAGCTCCCCACTTGCTCAGCAAATCCACGGTTTCCAGGCCACATCCGTCTGCCGCTAGAATTCTCCTCTCGGTGTTTCTATCGTGCAAAAAAAACGAAACAACCACGGAGCATTAGCACCTTATTTTCTCTCGTGGGCCTTGCTCGGGCGTTTCATGCAATGCATGGTTCGCTGAAGGACGGTCGCCTATTGTCACCAAGGAATTGGGATTATTGCTTTGTTTCAGTGCTGCAGCTGCTACTGATGCTGCTGCTAGGCAGGAACGTCCTCTGTGGGTTTCCTACAGCGGGGCCGAACCCAGAGCTTTGAGTGGGGCTTAGGCTAGGGGAAGTCACTGAGCCCAGCAGAGTGAGTGCTCTTGCATAAAACCAAAGGTGATCGCTCTTCATCAGCGCTGTCTGCTTCACTCCGAATTCGCTCGCAAGGATCCACGGCTCGTTGCTATTGGCACGGTTGGCTACGGACCGTGCAAAATAAGTTCAGCATACATACATGCTCGTTGGGCACACGAGGTACAGGCAAGCAGCACTGTCTAAGCCTTGGCGGGCAATCGATGTTGTGCGCATGAACTTGCGTTGAACATCGAATTTCCGTATTCACAGATAAATGGTCTACCGTTCTGGGCACATTGCCTTTCGACTTCATAAAATCAACTTTTTGTGTTATTTCTGCCTGCAACTTAATGGCGAGCACTTTAGGTATAAATGCTATCGACGTTTTAATTACAGGACTCTCTTTGTATGTATAATATCTTTCAAGCAGCAACACATCTGGGAATGTGCCAGTACTGCTTTTAACCTATAACCAATGGATTAATTTCTATAAGATAAAATATTTCCTCTGCCAACAATTGTTGGCAGAGGAAGTGCTTTCTCGTGCAATTTCACGCAACAAATCAAGCGATGTCCTTTACTTTATCAGCCCCACTTCAATTTCCTCCCAGTCCCAAGGGGCGTGCCCTTATTCACGTTGCTTTATGTTGCTGGAATAATTTATGAAAAAAATGGGTGCGTACCTTGTCAAAACTAAAACCGTCCGTGGGATTAAGGGCTTATAAGTAAAACAAACAAAACACGCGTGTATTACTATTGCAAATCCACACTGTGTTAGGCTTCCATCTGCATCATTCGCCATTGTACAGTGTGTAAGTTGAACTAAAGACTAATTTTTATTTTAACAAGTAAGGCCTACTGAGCTATATAGCTCTGTTTTATGAAGCGATCTGGCCACAGATGATAGTCCAATGAAGTAGCTTATCACGTGGAAAATTAATATCAGTCAAATGCTCTAAACGCATGCATGCTTATAAATGTGGAGGGGAAAACCAGAGGACCCGGAGAAAATATCCACGTAGCCACGGAGGAAGACATGCAAACTCCAAGTATACAGCCGTCAGGGTTGGGATCGAACCCTCAATCTCTTGCATACCAGGCGAGGTAATTAACATCTCGCCACTGTAGCACCCCAAGTTGTAATGTCGTAAGAAAATGTTAAAAAAACCTCGTTGATAACACTGTGTAGGATTGTCGCGTTGTGCCGTATAGCTTTTCAACGATGTGCATCCCAATTGTGACCACGTATTGTTCAGCGTGATGTCCGACGTTTATCTCCACGTGCCTGGGAGCTTCACGAGGAACCGCGTAGTTCCAAACGCGCGGCACAACCCGGAGACACATCGGAGGGTACATCGATCCAGAATTCTTGGCGGTTTTAAAGCATCATCCAAAGATCCGTAAATAAAACATCGTCACGCGTGATCAAAAGACTGTGGCACCAACCCAGGCAGCGGCCTTCCCTTGAAGCGCGTCGCTGTTGTTTTTCAGTCATTCTGTGAGGCATGACGAATCTAGTTGATGTGCATTACTTTGAAAGAACGCTGATGATAGCGCGACACCTGGCATCAATTGATTTTTAATGGTGTCTGGAACCTCCTGGATAAACAGTTTGGCTCGACGTGTGTCTGTTAATCCACAGAACTACACCGCCCCATCACTTACGCCATATTTTGCTACAAATCATAAATAATGTACGTTGTAATGTGCTGCTAATAAGCCCTACATTTCAACTGATCATCATCCCATGAGGGAAATAATGGCTTTTTTTCGAATTTAAGTAGCACTTCCAGTGCAAATCAAGTGAATACATGAGCCATAACCGATTTATCATTTGTTTTTGTCAAATTCGAATTTCTATATAAATATGTAATTTGCGAGAAATGTCGCACCATCAATCAACTCCCATTGCGGACAAAAGCGCGCCGCCGCAGAGCCTCGGCGCTCTGACGTATTCGCGATGTTCGGAATGCGTGGACGAGGGGTTGCATATCTTTCACAAGCGTCGCAGTGTCACAGTGTGGCGTCTCGTGCCCAATTTGCCCAAGCCCACCACCCTGGTGAAGGCCGAAGCGACGCGTCGAATTCCGCCGTGAAAAAATAAAAAGAACCCCCTTGAGCAACTGCTGAAGGGGCTCTGTCGGTCAGAACTCGATCGATACACTTGGCCACGTAAGAATAATGACTTTGTAAAAGGTGCCAACCTTGTCATGTCGGTGGAGGGTTAACGACAAGAAATGTAGGCAATCAAACAACCATCACGTGACCAATCCCTAAAAATGAATGTGGATCAAAGTCACATCTCTGGCTGAAGAGGAACTTTTTTTATTGACTCTATACTGCCATTAATCACACATTGAGCAGAAATGCGGACACTGAAACAACAATTGGAACAAAAGCTGAAAAGTGTGCAAAGAAACATACACCAGATGCATGTTCTGACTTGCATTAAATGGCAAACACAGGGGGTTCGTGGATCAGGAAGCAACACACAACTCAGAGACGCAATGTTGAATGCTGAGAAATGTCGGATTGGGCAGGAAATACTTTGTTGAATGGATGATTGCTAATGGACGATACTGCGAACAGATTGGTAGCCATAGCGTAGAGGAGTGCATACGTATTTGTGCGTCCCTGAGATGGGGCGATGAGATCAAGTCATGTGCAGGAGTATAATGTATGTACGTTGAACTTCTTTTGCACCGTAGGTAGTGAACCTTGATATTCGGAGGTGCGGGCAAAGGACAACAAACTAAACACAAAAAGCAGCACGAAAGAAATTAGTTAACAATGGCTGATCTGGATGACCTGAAAAGAGGCAGAGTGGCCTTGACTCCTGCGGGCGATGATGATGATGGTTGATTATGATGATGGTGTGTCCCTTCTCTGTGTGCCAGTACAATGAGCAGCTGCATTATATTGAGCCGTGCTTCGAAGGAGGGATGGTGCAGGCAAACCGTGACAACAGAGAGGTAAGCCTGCACACCGGCTCGTCAAACAAGTCTTTCCTGTGACTTGTCTGATTTGTACTTGTGCCTCACACAACAACAACAATGCAATCATCAGCCATGATAAATTCACTGCTGGATGAAGGCTACCCTAAGCTGTCGCCATCTCTCTATGTTTGTAGCGACCACCTGGCACCTACACACGAGCTGATTTCAACGCCCTGTCTCCTTAGTGGATGTTCCATTCTTTAGGCCCCTCTAAGTGGGTATTTTTGGCCTACTCTTCCACACCGATCAGACATTTGGAAGAGGTGATAGTATCCACACTCTTTACCCCATCACATGCAACCCACCTGATCTACTAAGGGTGGTGTTCTTATTTCTACTGCTTTGTATACAGAATCAGAATACTTATTTATGCTGGAGGAATCCGATGAGCTATGAAACAAGTTTTCACAGATGACTAGTACCAGCGGGTCAGAGAGAACAACACACAACACAAAACACAATAGGAGTGCAAAATGTAGAAAAAGTAAGCAAATCACAAAAAAATAAACAATGAAGATGAACTATTTTTATTTGACGAGGTAAAGCTCACTGAGCTATGAGCTTCTTCTTCAGAAGCGACCTGGCCACAAATGATAGCTTCTCAACGAAGTGGTTTATCACGTGGACATTTATAGCAGCCAAATAATTGAAATAGAGGTGGGATGGGGGGGATGGGGGGATGGGGGGGAGGGGGGTAACGAAACATTCATATTTTTTAAATATTGTACCCCTTTTAGATACTGAACCAGTGACCTCTGGATTTCAAGTCTAGTGTACTGACCATAACACCTCACCAGCATCCACCGCTGCAGCTCATGCATTTAACATCACCGTGAGAAGGTATTACTTTGGCCCGTGAAGTTTGTCAGCTATAAATAAATCGTCAAGTACGTGATGTTTTAAATTATGTTATAACTCAGAGCTTTATGTAGAATATATAATAGTCATTCAAAATTAATTTACCAAGATATTTGAAGGCTTAAAAAAAGTCGTGATTTATAAGCGCGACCGTCAATAAATGTAAATTCGTCGCCATAAAAAATGTTAATTTGTTCGTATTTTTTTTGCTCACCCTCACTAAAAGTCTAAAATCCAACAAACTAATCAGATATTTAGAGATGCATGCGGCGATCAATTTATATTCATACTTGTTTAGGTAACTGTGTTTTGCGCATTTTTACAGTGCAGTTGCGTTAATGACATGGGTGTGGGGAGGGGCAGAGATAATGTACCGTTTTTTATAATCTTCTTCAAAGCCACCTGACAAAAGATCGATGGCTGATAGAAGAGTAAACAAGCATTGTAAAACACGCGTGGCACGATTAACAACAAACTGGTCGCTCTAGTTTTAGTTGAACGGATGCTGTGGTGGAATAATGAGAAGCGCGCTGGACCTGCAAGACAGAATCTGCCAGTTTGATTCCGTCTCCTGGCATGGGCAGGTGAAACAATGGGGCTAAGTTTCCTAAATACACCCAATGTCTCTGTCCATGCAGCGGTATGAATGACCGAAAGTGCCGCGTGCGGTGGGGTAATTAGTGGGGAATTCCCAGCTCTTCCAAAACGTCTGGCCGGCGTTGGAAGAGGAGGGCAAAATACACTCCAGATGGGACGATCTCAAGAGCTCTCAACAGTGGAAGGTCCTTCAGCCTGCAGTGGCACGAGCGATGCCGTTTCAGGCTGAGTGAAACGGTGATTAGAATGGCTTCACGGAAACGTTTTTTTTTTTACCGAGGGTGCTGGGGAAGCGTGTATGTGTACGTATGTAGGTTTATTACATTCATCCCGCCTCTGTCCATCCACCAGTGTAAATGAGTGCTCCTGCAATGACGTCGATCTGCAGGTTGCGTATGGTGGGGGTAAAGTGCGGGTACGCCTGTCTTTTTCCAACACGTCTGTATGTTTGTTCGTTGAACTTCTTTGACGCCGTACGTAGCCAACCGTGCGAATTGGAGGTGCGGGACTGCGGAAGGTAATGGTGATACTTTATGAGGGGCATTCGTGAATGCTACAAAGAAATCCGCTTCCAGATTGTCACACTGGATTTGCTCGCCTGTTGGTACCCTTTCGATTTGACTGTGGGACTCCGGGTTCTGAATAATGGCGATTTTCAATGCTAATGATCCGCTGTGCCCACCCCAAGGAGCCTATTTAATTGAACTAAAATCTCCAGACAACCACCATCATTTCCACTGCTTTTCGTTTGTTTGTGGGGGAAAAAAACCCCCTCTCTAAAATGACACCCCCCATAGCATCATTTTAAAATGGCCTATGACCAAATCAACCCTCCATCCTCGCGATCCCAGTCAAGACCTCAGAATCTAAGCAGGGTCGATCCGGGACTGCGTTTGGGATGTGGGTGAGAAACGTCCACGAAAGGCGGGTTTGATGGGCGTTGTGGGCAGGAGAGGGAATTGATCGGATATCCTGCACTGGTCACAAGGCATAGGGGGAGGCCCTCATCCAGCAGTAGAATGACAAATTAGGCTGTAAATGTTAATTCCTAAACGGTACTTTGTAAAGCGGTTAGAACAAAGTATACTGTTTGAGAATTAATACAAAATGGGGTTCACAGCAAAAAAGTATTTCGACATACTAGGCATTTGAGTCAAATGTGGTTACTTATTTTATATAATCTTAACACTAGATATATTATTTTAATGAAATATGCTATTACTTACACTTTATACATCAACGACCAAAGGTGAACCGAGGGTGAGCGATTCTCGTAGCAATTGCAACAATTGGCCGTGTTACAAAATGCAATTAACCTTTTTTTTGAGGAGGAATAATCTGAAGTGGAGACTGGTCAATTAGCCGTTATCTCACAACGGCTCATTGAGGACTGCCAAAGTGTACGTGAGACCCACCGCTTGTCACCACACGAGGCCACTCGGGCGGCAAAGGTGGGGGCTATTGGAGAAGTCTCAGCTGGACATTGGCACAGGGTGCCTGCCAGTCTGTCTTCCAACTGGAGAACCAGAAGTCCTAGGATGCATTGCATCAAGATGAGCGCCTGTGTACATGGCCACGGTGGTGAGATAGTGGCAAAAAGCATTGCCGAAACCAGTTCAAAGCACAGAGCAGTTAGCGTGTGATCTTATTTGCCTGATATGTTTGCACTTACTCATCTGATCGGTCTGACTTTATTTCGCATGTGGCTTCCGAGACTCGTGGCTCTGGTTTATTGCGCAAATGTTCAATATCGATTGAGAGTCTCTTATGTCCCACTCAACATCGTAATTCTGCTGAATATGACGGAACATAAAAAAGACTTTGTAAAAACTTTAAAAACATCCAACGATCGCTGCAAGTGATGGGAATTTCTCTCACGGGAAATCAACATAAATTAAAACATATCTAAAGAAGTGTGCTTGTGCCTAAGTTTAAGTGTATATCTTTCATAATACTTTTTTAAAATGTATGTATGTATGTTTCAGCACTTTAAGCAGCTTTTGGAGGATATGCATGCACAGGGGGTGGCAGATTTGGCAAATGCCCTGGAGGAAGGCTTCGTGATTTTGGACCAGGTAAGCTCAGGCCACGCCTGTGGTGTCTTTTTCTTGCAGAGCCCTGTTACATTTTTTCGTGGAATTCATCTCGACAAATGTCCAAATCCTAAAATGCAGCGCGAAAATGTGTACAGTTTTAAATCACTGCATCCTATTCCACCGAGCTGCATGAAATCCATGACCTCGTGATTTGCAATGATTTGCATCTCTTTCATTCCTTTCTCCAAAGTATATTGCAAATACAATCTCCCTCGCCTGCTATGCAGGAGTTTGTGGGTTCGATCCCAACCCTGACGATGCCTGTTGTATATTTGGAGTTCGCGTGCTCTCTCTCTCTCTCTCCGCATGGTCGCCTGGATTTTCTCTGGCTCCTCTGGATTTTCCTTCCACATTTAGAAATATTATTTTATATTGTTTGGCTATGACTATAAATTCCGACATATGATGATAAGCCACTTCTATTAGCTATCATGTTGGCCAGGTCGCATCTGAAAAAGAGCTAATAATTCACTGGGCTTTATCTGGTAAAAAAAAGAATAATAATAATTCGAGTATGTCACGACATGCAGAAATCTCTATTATCACTTTTACAGATATGAGTGCACCACCTTCTGTCGGAGAATGGTCCCAGAAGATGGTGTCACCTGAACTCTTTCTGAAATCACCTTGACAGATGTGGTTGCCAACAAGCGGGGCACACCGTCCTTGCCCCCTTGAAAGTGTTTGGTTCATGTCCAACTGAAATGTCTAATTATTATCAGAATCAGAATGGGTATTTATCCTGGAGGAATCCGATGAGCTATGAAGCTCTTTTACACAGATGTCTAGTAGGGGCAGGTCAGAACGTTATAAAAACAGACGAATACAAAAACACGATAGGAATGGAAAATTCAGGAAAGGTAAACAAATCACTTAAAAATGCATACAAATTAAACTTAACACGTTTTTATTTTTTTATCTTACCAGGTAAAGCCCAATGAGCGATTAGCTTCTTTTTCAGAAGCGACCCGGCCACAAACGATAGCTCAATTAAGTGTCTTATCTCGTGGAAATTTTACAGCAGCCAAATACTCCAAATGCGCGTTTCTGAATGTGGAGGGGAACACCGGGGGACCCAGAGAACGAGATGCACGCGACCACGGGGAGAACTCGCACACTCAAAACATACAGGCATCAGGGCCGGGGTCGAACCCCCGACCTCCTGCACATGCAATACAACCACTCTTTGCACAGACCATCAACGCGGTGGAATCACAGCTGGCTACCCAAGTTTGAACCTAGAATCTCAATGATATTAACCCCCCCCCCCCACCACGATCCAACAGGCCACGTTCTCCGTCTAATTGAATGGTGACAATAACAATAAGAACAAAATCTTCGTGTCCAGCACCTTGCACACCACGCCGAGCTCTACTTTCGGCGCTGTGACCACGCTTCGCTTGACGCTTCTGCAGTTCAACGCCACGGGGCAGGGTAGCAGCTGCAATCAGGCGCTGATGGTCGTCACCGACGGAGCCGTCGAGACCTTCGAGGAGGTCTTTGAGAAGTACAACTCGCCCGACAAGAAGGTACAATTCGCAGTGGATCCTCACGGTGAACTGAAATCACCGGCTGCCTTCACGCTTCGGAACTGCTCTTCTCTTTCTTTCGTGCGACGCAGGGTGACACATTTATAGACGACCCGCTCGAATAATACGAACAAATTATACGCTTTCGATTGAAAACTTTCGTGACTGCAGGGATTCATATTCTTGGTTCTTTTTTTATTTTATTTTCTTATTTCCCTTCTACGTGACTTTACCGAAAGAACCAAGAATAGAAATTATATAGTTGGGTTGCGATTGAGAGCTGCGAAGCATGGAATTCTGCACATGCAACAAATATCCGGCCAGCATGGAAGAGTAGGCCAAATACCCTCGAGAAGGGTTCTCCAGATATCCTTCTAGTCTCTTTCTCCAGCAAGGTTGTGAACAATAAATGATAGGTCTGCACTTTTATCTTTTAGCTTCATGATGGGGTTGAAACGAAGCCCTACTTTCTTTCATCGCAAGCTATGGAAATATTAAAATTACAACATCACACTCACCTTCCCTGGCCACATTTCAGGAAAAACCTGAGCATCGATGAGACTGTACCATCAGGAGGACGCTGTTTGCAATGCTTGGACATTGTTGTTTTAAAACATTGTAACGTACACCTTTGCAAATCGCCAGCATTGGTTTAGGCGCCATATATACCGAATTATTATATTTGTACTCGCAAAAGGCAACGTTGAGAGGACACACGACCGAATCTAAAGCTTATACTGTAAGTAAATTAACTTTTGTAAAAAAAAAGCACTTTGATGCACCATTCGTAGGATTCGGTTACTAAAGTGGCTTTTTCCAGGCAGCTTCAAAACGAATTTAGAGGGCTTCACATTCCATTAGCGGTAATGGGCTACTACCAACAGAGATGTTCCTGGCTGGGCCAAGCATGTGGCATAGCTTAATGAGCCACACGACACACAATGAACAATAATTATAGCTGATGTAGTGCGTCCCTTTATTCTGAAGTAAAAAATATATACACGTTATGGGCCTTATTAAACTCATATAAAAATGTTATAAGTCGACTTAAAGGAGGCCCAGGACCGATTCAGATAATCACTGGTGTTGGGCGTGAGCAGGGAATCGAACTCTGGTCGCCGGGTTCGTAGCACTGCGCGCTAACCGCTACACTACCGCTCCTCATACTATATACAACACACACACACACCAACACTTTATTTGACTGTGTTCCATTAAGGGACACAACCGTATGTGTTTCGTTCCAAGAGCTGCCGCCGCAATGCAATTTTTAGCAAACTGGACTTGTAATATATAGAGGTCGCATGTTCATTCTTCCGTAGTGACAGTTTAAATAATGAGCTGGGTTCTGAAATTCCCTTCCCCCCGCCCGCCCGCCATCACCAACTCTGTTCAGCCTGTGGGGTATGAACGGGTTCACCAAATTTAGTCCATCGGCAGGTCGCGTGTAGTGGGGTACAGTGTCCGTACTCCTACGTCTGGGTCATGTGGAAGATTAGGCAAAAGTACTCTCTGTCGAGCTCCTTTTCGCGGACACCATTATTGTCAGCAGTGGGTGTGAGCAAGCAATTGTAGGGCCGCGCCTTTAAATGTTTCTTAACAACAACGATAATAACGATGGCCGCGAAGGCGCAAGCAAAAAAATGACAAATATTATGTGCTATGATTATTATGGTTGTTGTTGTTGTTTTATTACAACTCAACGCGAGCCCGGGACAAAACGCCGATCACAGAACTTGGCGGGTGGGACAGCAGCCCGATTTGGGCACGAGCAGGACACATTGATGGGGTCAAAAAATTGTGGGGCTCGCTGACCCCACCCAGATGGGGACCACGTACGGTGGACATTAAGGTTCGTGTGGGGGGCAGGCAAATAACAAATAATCTTAAAGAGAGCGGTAAAATATCGTCGGGTGACATTGTAAACAAACAATTTGCACGTTAGCTGAGCCAATTTGAATGGAAGGGGCAGAGGCCTACTTGATGGAGGAGGGATTGAACGGACGGATTGAGGGAGAGGAGGCCGGAGGGAGGAGGCACAAACACGGGGCCCCATGACGATTGATTTTTCACTCCGAGTGACGGCTACTGTGAAAAGCGGAGCGAGAGCAAGGGATAGACAGAGGGGGGTCCTTCGTTTACCTCATCCCCTCCGCTCCCGTGTCTATCTGTCCTTTGTTTAACCGGCACTGGTAGAATTTAATCTGGCAACCATGCTGCCCGTTGGGAAGGGTCCGATGGCCCCCCGGGATTACCATAGCTTTTTTCTTCTTCATCTTCTTCACAATTTTCACCGCTTTTATTAAATTGTATTTAATTATCATTCGTAAGTCAAGATTCGTGAGGGCTTCACAAAAGTTAATCGTGTGAAGCTGCAGTAAAATAAAAAGTGTAATTAGGTTGCGGTCACTTTATCGGTCATTAATGACGCAGACTGTGTATTTAATACGTTAGCCAATGGTGAATGGGGACTTAAGCATGTTTTGTCAAAATATCGAAATGAGATATGAAAGCCGTTCGAATCAACTATCTGGCTTGTAAAAAAAAACGCAACTTACGTTAAGATTCCGCAGAGGTCAGAGGGAACGTCCTATTTTCTCCGAATTTAAACGAAGCAGCAGCCCCCTTTAAATACCTTGAATTGGGGTCCATTCCATACGATTAATTCTGCCTTTCATAGCGAGGCCAACAGTATAAATTAGAGAGCTCCAATTAAAATGCAGCTCATTATAGGGAGAAGAACCGCAAAGTTGTTCGCTCTAATTAAGCGTGAAAGGCGTTTTTTTTGTATTGTAATGCTAATGAAAGTACGATTATGTAAGTGTGCATGCGTGCATGCATCGTGGATATTCTATGCGTGTCACTGCCCTGTGGTGACATTCTGCGAGCACTGCCTTTTACAGGTCCGCATATTCACCTACCTCATTGGCCGAGAGCTGGCATTTGCCAACCCGATCAAGTGGATGGCCTGTGCAAACAAAGGTAAGTCGTAATCTATACGCACAGAGCGCAGTATCATACACGTCTACCGGCCGCGTGCTACAGCAGTAGAGAGTGGGGGTCGGCTCAGTAAATTCGTCCATCCAGGGTCGATAAAATAAGCACTATTTTACAGGGATGTCAACAGTGGTTGCCTTACGATATAACTCGTCCTCCACCATATAAATATGGAATTTCCACCCCTGGCTCACACATACAAAAGGCAAATGAGTAACATGTAATGCTCACTTCACCAGAATTATTGTTTTGAAAGACACTACGCAATAATGTATCGCAGGTAGGCAACCATCGTCATCACGATCCATGGGATATATCCCATAGGTGTCCACTGCACATTTCGTCAATTGTTTACATTTTCTTATTGTCTTGTGCCAATATGCTCAAGTAGTGCCATATCTTTCTGGCACCAATCTCTGATGTTGTTGTCAAGCCATTCTCTGTTAGGGCTTCCTCTCCTTCCGGTTCCTTCCATTTTTTCCAAACAACAACACCAACACCCTTTTGATTCTCCCGTTGTTGTTGACCTTTTACAAATGTGTCCAAAAAGTGCCAGTTTCCTTCTCATTACTGCCTACATCAGGTCTGCTTCTATGTGGGATGCGGTATGCAATACAGCATATAAATGCCGCCCGAGTATCATCGTGAGTACACTGGAATTACAATCCAGAGGTGTGATGCGATCTCCCGGCACGGCAATTAAAACGATGGTCCAGGTTTCTTGAATCCCTCCGACTCTGTCCACCCATAAGTGTAAATGGGTACCACCACAATTAAGTTGATCTGCACGTCGTGCATTGTGGGGTAAAGGCGTGTGGGTGCTCCCACCTCTTCCAAGACATCTGGATGGGGCTCTTTAAAAGCAGCCTCTCGTGGATGCCCTTTTACCCGCAGTGGCGTGATCCAAGAAATTGCAGGGCTGCACCTTTACCATTTGCTGCTACGCTTGCGAATAACTTCCACTACCTGCGTGACACAGTATGCATGTGCAAGCAGCGAGCAGGGCTGACTCTGGGCTCATAAAGCACAAGGACTCACTCTGCCTTCACGTCCGCGTAAATTAGTCCCCATGGCTGAGAAGGATCCGTCCCTGCGCAAAATGTCACAGCTGTATTTTTTTCCCCCAATGATTCCTCCGAGTCCATTTTTGCATAATCCTTGCGTCCCGCCAAAGGCACACTGTGCCACTGGGAGGAACGAACGAGACACGGCTGACATCAGCGACGTGGCTGAGCAGGGAACCCTGTGGGGCACTTTAAAAAAAAATGTATTTATTCATTCCGTTGGCATGGTTGGGTGCTCAGGCGTTTCAGGCGTTTCATCTCACGTAAATCATTATTGATGTAAATGGCACGACACATGGACCTGTAACTTAGTTTCCCCTCGTACAACACAGACTGCAAGATAAGCAGAACACCACACTGTGAAAACAAGATGGATTTGTTGCAACAATGTGTGCTGCTCTTAAGTTGGCGAGTCACCTATTTTCTCGCCGGGCTATTTGTTTAAGATCCTGGGCTCTTTTGCCGTTAATGAATTTCTGCCCAAAAGCAGACGCATGAATCACAGCGAACACAAATCCAGTTGCTACCACCGTCTGTGATTTAGTTTTTTTCCTGTGTGCATCGCTCAGAACATCACGTGGCTGCTCTTGCAGTTTGGGTGCAAAGTTTTTTGAAAACATTGAACTGAACAGCCTACTTTCCACACCACAGCATTAGTGTATATTTTTTTTATCTGAAGCCGTTCAGGTTTTCTACAGCAATGCTGATATTAAACGTTTAACTTACACTATCGTACTTGTTTTAAAAAATAATAATCAAGTTTTGCTGGCTGGCTGGATTACTTTCCACGCACCGCCCAGCGTGCATTTTGATTGGCCTGGAGGCCATGCGCCGCCCAGCTCGCAGAGGGGAGGGGGCGCCCAGGTGGCCGGCACGCAGGTAGGGGGGTACGTGGTGGGGGGGGAGGTAGGAGAGTGTGTGTAGGGGGGTACGTGGTGGGGGGAGAGGTAGGAGAGTGTGTGTAGGGGGGTACGTAGTGGGGGGGGAGGTAGGAGAGTGTGTGTAGGGGGGTACGTAGTGGGGGGGGAGGTAGGAGAGTGTGTGTAGGGGGGTACGTGGTGGGGGGAGAGGTAGGAGAGTGTGTGTAGGGGGGTACGTAGTGGGGGGGGAGGTAGGAGAGTGTGTGTAGGGGGGTACGTAGTGGGGGGGGAGGTAGGAGAGTGCGTGGAGGGGAGTGGAGTGAGATGAGAGGGGTGAGGTAGGAGAGTGTGTGGAGGGGAGTGGAGTGAGATGAGAGGGGTGAGGTAGGAGAGTGTGTGGAGGGGAGTGGAGTGAGATGAGAGGGGAGAGATAGGGGAGTAGAGTGAGATGAGGGGGGGGGGGAAGTAGGTAGCAGAGTGATCTGCAGTGCTCTGCGCTGTGTGTGTGCGTATGCAGGCTACTACACACAGATCTCAACGCTGGCCGACGTGCAGGAGAACGTGATGGAGTACCTACACGTGCTCAGCCGTCCCATGGTCATCAACCACGACCACGACATCATCTGGACCGAGGCGTACATGGACAGCACGGTGAGTGTCACGGCCGAGGGGCTGGCCGCCGTGACCCCCACCCGCCGTGACCCCCACGCGCCGTGACCCCCACGCGCCGTGACCCCCACCCGCCGTGACCCCCACGCGCCGTGACGCCCACGCGCCGTGACCCCCACGCGCCGTGACCCCCACCCGCCGTGACCCCCACCCGCCGTGACGCCCACGCGCCGTGACCCCCACGCGCCGTGACCCCCACCCGCCGTGACCCCCACCCGCCGTGACCCCCACCCGCCGTGACCCCCACGCGCCGTGACCCCCACGCGCCGTGACCCCCACCCGCCGTGACCCCCACGCGCCGTGACCCCCACCCGCCGTGACCCCCACCCGCCGTGACCCCCACGCGCCGTGACCCCCACCCGCCGTGACCCCCACTCGCCGTGACCCCCACCCGCCGTGACCCCCACCCGCCGTGACCCCCACGCGCCGTGACCCCCACCCGCCGTGACCCCCACCCGCCGTGACCCCCACCCGCCGTGACCCCCACCCGCCGTGACCCCCACGCGCCGTGACCCCCACCCGCCGTGACCCCCACGCGCCGTGACCCCCACCCGCCGTGACCCCCACCCGCCGTGACCCCCACGCGCCGTGACCCCCACCCGCCGTGACCCCCACCCGCCGTGACCCCCACGCGCCGTGACCCCCACCCGCCGTGACCCCCACCCGCCGTGACCCCCACCCGCCGTGACCCCCACCCGCCGTGACCCCCACGCGCCGTGACCCCCACCCGCCGTGACCCCCACCCGCCGTGACCCCCACCCGCCGTGACCCTCGTCACCCACCCCGCCAATCCTTCGACGTCGCGCGCACAGAGGGGCCGAGAAACGCGGGAACGCGGCATGGGTGACACGCCTCGCGCGCCCAATCAGCACGGCTGGCTGCGTACGGTGCGAAATTATATTCTTGGTTCTTTCGGTACAGTCACGTAGAAGGGAAACAATGAAATAATAAAAAAATATAAAACAATAAAATTCTCACGACGTTTCGACTGCAACACAAGCAATCATCATCATCAGGTGTGAAAACCACAACAAGAAATTTTGAAAAAGTGGTGCGAAAGAAGTTCAATTTTCATCTCACTCTACTCCCCGCCCCGCACTCTCCTAATTCTCCCCTGACTCCGCTACTCTCCAAATACTCTCTTTACCTCCCCCACCCTCAACTCACTCCCTCCACGCACTCTCCTACCTCTCTCCTCACTCCACTACTCTCCAAATACTCTCCTCACCTCCCCCCCCCCCTCTCTCATCTCACTCCCCTCCAATAAAAAAGTGCCACCTAGAACGTCTCTGTCTCTGACTCGTTGGCACTACATCTGCAACAACGTGGTTTGCTTAATAATTTATTTTGTGATGCTACTTAAGCACACACGTCCTTTATGTCATTTCTGTGCTATGAAGAAGAGCTTCTTCTTCTTTGGCAAGGCTAATGTAGATGCACAGCAACAACCAAAGTTTCAAATGTATGTGTGTTGAACTTCTTTTGCACCGTACGTAGCCAACCGTGCTCTTGAGAGGTGCGGGGAAAGGATAACAAACTAAAGAAATTCAAATGGTCAAGCCAGATAACCACACGAAGAAGGGCCATTGCGATTATATATTCTCCATTTTAAGGCCACTGTTATTGATGAATGTGAGTTTTGTTTTGCTTGCTTATTGAATAATTTGGCGGCCCTCGCAACGTGTGAAATTATCACTGATGTGGGGATTGCGTTTTGATTCTGGGTTGCTGAAATACACTTTTCTTTCCCTCCGAATGGTTGGCTATACTTTGTGCATGCTGCCTATTCAAATCAACAGCTGCCCCAAGCCCAAAAGGTAAGAGCACAGCAAATTAATTTTACTGCAGGGAAACCAATAATAATAATAATGTATGCTGGTTATTTACCAAGGAAAGCCTCACTCAGTCTCAAGACATTTTTTTTTAATGAGGGTCCTGCATTGGGATGTTTGGCCATTTCCATTCATGACCATTTGGCGCGTGGGAATAATTTGCTGAAGAAAATCTATGCATCCGAGGGGATTGCACCCAAAGCTCCGCACAGATGGATTCACTTTGCAGACAGACGCGATTCAGAGAGGACCCACTCTATCCGTGGACTGCACCTATTGCCTTAATGTCATCTGCAGTTGTGTCGCGTTGTCTTTGCTAAATCGGCAATGAATTATCTCCCGCTATAGTTGGACTAGCTCAAACATAGCTGATTCCAGCTGTGAATTTTGCGAATTAAATATCCACCTCGTTAATAATAACAATGTGAATCAAGTTAATATTAAGGTAAATAGAGAGGGAAAACACTTGTCTCTTGATGCTTTGCAGCCCTTGAAATGCAAAGGTGCACTTTGATTGTCTACTGATCGATAAACGAACGAGAGAGAGAGAGAGACTCGTCGTGGCATTTGGTGTGCGACCCCTTGACCCTGACGCTCAGTGAGACGCACTTTGTGGCGCTTTGAAGATGTCAATGCCAGTCCGCTCTAACGTCGTTCCACCGCGCGACAATTAGTCCACCTCTTTCCCATTGGCGACAGAAAAAGCTACTGGAACCTACGAAAGAGTCATTTGCACGCCTCGCCGCACACGCCATCCTCAATACGTTTAAATAAATAATTTGCAAACTCGCCTGTCAGATAAATGTCACGTTTTCACGTCCAAGGACAATGTGACGTAACGTGAATTTGTTGTTGTTGTGTTGTTTAAACTTTCAGCCGTAGTCTCGCGGGAGATTTGAGTTGTCTCGCACGGACGTGCCGATGATGTGACGATGACTGACGCCGATTGCTCTGTTACCCGCCAGCTCTACTCCACCTCGTCCCAGGGGCTACTGCTCATGACCACGGTGGCCATGCCTGTCTTCAGCAAGAAAAATGAAACGGTGGGAAACGACACGCACACACACAAAGACCCCGTGCTTAGCCGAGACAGCCTGCCGAGGCAAGTACTGTTACAAGGATCCATCAAGAGCAGCGCTGAGCACGTGGGGGTGGTGTGACTAGCACCACGCCTGACCACCTTTGTCTCCCTCGTGCTGTTGCTTATACACTGCACAAGGTATTCATTTAATGATACATTCACCTAGGGGAGGCCTAGGATCAGCTCAGGTAATCTTCAAACCCAGGTTGCCGGGATCGTAGTGCAGTCTACTAGTCTCAATAATATTTCTCCCCGCAACACACAAGCATGCAAACGCACACAAGCAGGTACACACACATATACAAAGACAAAGATCCCCCGTATAGCCTGAACAGACTGTTGGGGCAAGTGCTGTTAGCAAAAACCTATGAAGGCCGGCACGGTACACGAGGGGGTGGGTGGCCAACACCACGCCCGGCCGCCTTTGTCTCCCCAGTGGCGATGTTTACACACCGCACCAGGTACTCATTTGAGGCTGAGTCGACCTAGGGGAGGCCCAGGACCGGTTCAAATAATTGTCACCGGTGTTGGCCGTGAACGGGAATCGAACCCGGGTCGCCGGGTTTATAGTGCAGCGCGCTAACCGCTACACCAGCACTCCCCACACACATACATACACACACATATGAACATGTACACACACACGCACACACAGGGGTTCGTGTGTTCCAAATAATATTCCTCCAATCTGACCACAACATGTGGTGTTCAACTATGCTGCGAACCAGAGGTCACAGGGTTACAAATGCCACGCAGTTCAGAATTGACCACTGTAAAAAGACAGTGATGGTGGGATGGGGGGGGACGTCTAGGAATGGGTTGGGGTTTTTTTCCTCATCAAAATTGAGTTGTAAATAAAATGAAGTGAAGCCTGCAACAGACATTTGACCAACGCGGTAAACCGAAGTCAGCTTACTAACTCGGATCAACAACAAAAAATGAGATCCAATTCCTGTTCACGGAGCAGTTTAAAACCAAAATGTAAATCAGTTGGGGCCAGGCGCTTGGAGGCCCTGTGGTACACATTACTCACTGCCACAAGTGCTTTATTAAATTACCTGATGGAACACGGCCATATTGAGACGTATATTCCCTGTTTGGCCTTCGAAATGTTTTATGTATTTCTCTTTTTAAGGGGGAGTGGGGTTCACCTAATACTCCATTGAAATGCATCGTTGTGTTTTTTGTGTGTTGCACATGAATGCCACTCCAAGTTCTGTTTTGACCGGTGGAAACGGGACATTTGAGAAATGAAGATATGCTTGCATCTCATTCGTGCTGTGCAGCATAAACATGGGCTGAATTCGGCATCAGATACACACAGTGCTGCCCTCAATTCATAGCTCTCGACTGCAGAGCCACAGCACTTTATGGCAGCATTCCCGCAAAATAAAAAAAAGTATTAAAGACTTTAAAAAAACCGTACATTGTAAAATAACATTAATGAGATGTTCCAACAGGGTTTGGCAGGCAAGACAATTAACCAGGCTCGGACGATTCATGACCCAGATTTTAATAAAAAACGGGTGCCACTGCGCATGAAAGTCGTCCGCCTTTCACTCGCCTCGCCACACGAATGAGGAATTTCCACCACTGGCTCAATGCTGGTCACGAACAAGAGTAGTCTAGCCACGTGCGTAGGTTTTTGCATGCACCAGGCATATTCCTGAAGATACCAGCAGCAGTGCGCGGCAAAGGCTTGTGATAGCGAATGTTCAACACGCGCCCAACCTGGAAACCCGCACTGGGAATAAGAGTGGTGCTCCATTACTTATTAAGGCGATTGACTTTTGAATTTAGTGAAATGTATCGGAGAGCATCGGCTGATGGGCATTATTCGCTATTAGCTGGCAGGGACGAAACGCCGGGCATGCGAGACACGTTTGCATTCACGAGTTCTGTTGCCGGTTTGTGCGTTCAGAGGTCCCATGGCATCCTCCTGGGCGTGGTGGGGACGGACGTGCCACTCAAGGAGCTGCTCAAGATGGCTCCTCGCTACAAGGTATGTTCAGTGTGTGTGTTTGTTCGTAGAACTTCTCTCGCACCGTACGTAGCCAGCAGTGCCAATCAGAGGCACGGGGGAAGAAAAGGGAGGTACGCTTAAGGCCTGATGATGATGATGGTTATGATGGGCGCATATTGGGTCAACCTCGCGATTGTGCGCTTGTGCCGGTAGGGTTATGGGTCACAAAACTTCGCATTCATTTGAAATGAAGCCCTTTACCATTCCACTGCTGGATGAAGGCCTCTCCACACCTTACCATCCGTGCAGCGGTTAATGCATTATCAGCAGCGTCTTTTTAATTATGGAACATTAATCATGGCCATTTTTGGGTGAAAATGTAAACTGTAAGGACTTTGTTGTTTCTGTTTGCACAACTCATCCAGGGAGTAGCTCAGGAGTACAAAATAACAAAGCTCCCAATTTGTAGATGCATGCGGTGTTTCCCAAGCTGTCATTGTAGTGCCATCACCGTCACGACATCGTTGTGACCTCACTGCTGTGCATTTCAATACGTCACTGCAGTGACATCACTAAAGTACATTAGAGGTGTGCTTGGCCATAACTTTAATGTGTTTTATTTAAAAAAACATATATCTTCACATTTGTTTTAGACAGCCTGGGACATGTGTATTTTATCTACAGGAAAATGTCTCTTGTTTTTTTTGGGGTGTTCCATTTTCATTTAACTTTCAAAAAGTCTTACACTGTCGGAGAGATTGAGCTTATTTGAGATGCTTGGTTGCGACGATTGTATTGCGTGCCGCAGCTTGGCGTCCATGGCTATGCGTTCATCATCACGAACAACGGCTACATCGTCACCCACCCGGACCTGCGCCCAATGGTGAGTGTCCTGCACACACACAAAACAACGAGACGGAGGGCCTCTTCGCAGTCCCGACCCCCGCCTCCAACTGATGCCCTCGTGTGCAAAGCGACACGAGGGCATCAGCGAGCACGCAGGGCTGGCGTCTCCCAACGGGTCGGGAGCTTCAAGTGTAAGTGTACTGCCACGCTGCTTTCAAGCAACAGAGAGTGATGGGAAAGCCTCGGGGGAATACGCTCACTTCTTCAGCGCAGGCGGTTACTATGCATGTATGGTCCATTCGATTATTTGTCTGCCAAGATTGTTCCACCGTTCTTTCATTGAGAGTCCTTCTAATCCACCCAGATGTCATTCTTGTCGACCCCCCCCCCCCAGTGGCCACTCTCTGTTAAGACTCTCGAGCGCGTGTTGGCGTTGCTCATTTCCCTGCTGCGGTGGCGCGAAGCATCAACCTCGGTGACGCCTTTTCACCCCCAGGCAGTGCTATCTGTCTCTAGCTGTCTGGCCCTCTCGCTACTGTGGATGTCTGTACTCATGCTTTAGCAGGTCCATAGGTTTAAGGTGAAAATACTATTTTTGGGCGGCTGAATTATTTTAATTGTTTATAAACGATTTTTTTTTTTACAACGATATGTTTTAAAATAAATCTCTAAAGCTAGAGAACACACGGTTTACACTCACGGGCACTGACACGCGTCTTTGGGCACGGGGTCACCAATTGCGGCAGTTGACCACGTGCGCGACGAGCGGTCACCTTGTGTGCTCTCTCACCAAGTCTGGCATCAAGAGGTTTTACTGAATAACTTCGAAGGAGCTTGGCCCTGTTAAAGCCAGCCAACGACCACCTATGCATTCTCCTGCAGAAGTTTGAGTCAACAGATGCCTGTAAATTGAGATTACCTATTTAGTGTTGCGTCTTCCACCTAATTAATCTGAATTGTGAGTTAATGTCTGAATGGCACCAAGAATTTACAAGCAGATGTCTTTAACTGCATTACCCTCACTTGTATATGTTCAGTGCGAATAGGTGGGCTAATCGATCTTACAGTTACACCGCCCACTTGCACACAAGAAAAAGCTGCCCATTTAACTGTTCGTCTGATGTCCCTTCTGTTACATCTCATCCACATTCGAAACATACTTTGTGTTTGCCTTGCAAATAGTCTCCATCACATGTCAGCCAAAATTGTGTTTTTTTATTTTCAGAGCTATGAGTTATTAAAGGGTAACAATATCTGATGGATAACAAAAAATTGTGCACGCAATGAGTGATGCTGAAACCATCAACTCGCTGCACTTGAGAACCCAGCATAATTACGAACAGCGGCAATCTGCATTCAACCTATTGCCCTGGCTATTCCGACCGAGGACAAGTTGCGACTTACCTGGATTCAGATCAAATTGTGGCAGCGCTGACAAAAAGCAGTGGGCAGGGCTGTCTGTTGGGAATGCGACGCACGTTGCAAATTCCTGCCCCTCCTGGCTTCTTCATAAATTGGCCGCGTGGCCCTTCGCCCCGCGCGGCCGTGCGCGCAGAGCGAACCAGACGTGGGGGAGCGGTAGCCACGTGGCCGCACCCTCCGGTGGCTCGGGTAACTCCTCCGTTCCCAACCGCAGTTGCCTCTCCACAGTACAAAGAGGGCAAGAAGATGAAGCCAAAGCCGAACTACAACAGCGTGGATCTCTCCGAGGTGGAGTGGGAGGACGTGGACGAAGTGGTGAGGTGCTGCGCCCGTCGCGTTCGTCGGAGCGGCGCTGACGAGCGGCTAATGTTTGGGGGGGAGCGCCTCCCACTCAATCGGGCAGTGCTACCATGTGCTGCACGTTCAGGTTGAAGCTGAGACCAAGTCCGCCTCAGCTTTTCCAGTCTCAGATTCATAACGCGTGCAGGTGGACTTAATTGAGGCGCTAGAATGTGCCGGCAGTGGCTTCTTGCGACGAGTCCCACAGACTCATACAGAGATATAAGAGATACACAGAGTGATGTAGAAACCGATAGACTTCCATTGAGATCCATAGGCTTAACCTAGAGATATGTAGACTTACACAGCGATCCACTGAGAAACGTGAATGCGCTGGCAGTGTGCTTCATCATCCCTGCTTTCTTGACCAAACAGGCGCCGGTGCTTTAAATGATCACCACGTGGTCCCTCTGTCCCAATTACCGATTGACTACCTGCACGTGATATCACCTGAGACTGGAAAACCCGCGGGGGACTAGGTGTCCTCTTAAACCCGGAGCTACGAGCTGTCACTGCAAAAATCCACATGAAGGGCAGCACCTTTTTCAAATGTCTTTATTTTTCCCGATGTTGTTATCGGTATCACGTGATCATATCAGCACACGTACATGTGGAACACTTGCTGTTACCATTGCACCATCTGGTGGCAGAGAATGTCTCCGAAATATTGTTGTCATGGAACTAATTCTGAGGTCCCCTTGTATTGCATCTTATGCACACTCCTAGAGTGTTCGTCAAATGCCAATGAAACCAAACGTTTTTATTCACTGAGCTGGAATTTAACCAAATTAATTACAAAACCATCTTTGCATGTATTTTATGCAGTCATCAGCTTGCAACCCAGTTTCATCACAGGCAGTTTGCCCAGATCTCAACTCAGATTCTCAGCAGCAGTGTGAGCTCAGAGTGCTTTAACACGGCATTGCCCTACTGAGCCACACAGCCACCTCCGAGTGAAGCATCGCTCGTGTGATATATATATTTACATGCCCGTGGCGTGGGGAGGCTCTCATCCAGCAGTGGGTTGACAATTTGGGGGTTCGAGCCCAACCCTGAAGCCTGTATATTTGGAATTTGCAAGTTCTCCCCGTGGTCACGTGGATTTTTCTCTGGGTCCTCTGGATTCTCCCTCCGCATTTAGAAACAAGCATTTAGAGTTTTCGCCTGCTATAAATGTCCACACGATAAGCCACCTCGTTGAGCTATCATTTGTGGCCAGGTTGCTTCTGACAAAGAGCTATAATAGCTCAGTGGGCCTTACTTGGTAACATTTTTAAAAATATATTTTTTTATTTAAAGCTTTCGTGACTGCAGGGATGCATATTCTTGGTTCTTTCGGTAAGTCACGTAGAAGGGAAACAATACAATAATAAAAATATAAAACAATTAAATTCTCACGACGTTTCGACTCCAACACAAGCAATCATCATCAGGTGTGAAAACCACACCTGTGTGAAAACCACACCTGTGTGAAAACCACACCTGATGATGATTGCTTGTGTTGTAGTCGAAACGTCGTGAGAATTTAATTGGTTTATTTTTTTATTATTGTATTGCTTCCCTTCTACGTGACTTACCGAAAGAACCAAGAATATATATAGTTTAGTACGTGCACACGATGTTTGAACTCAAAGAGCTGGGCTAATGTATAGTGCCCTCTTGTGGAACGGTTTGACCTAACAGCAATTCACAGTCACATCCCGAGTTGTGATTTCTGAACTTACCTCTCTCATTGCTGTTTGGGGGCCGTCCATAAATGACGTGACGCGATTTTGGACGATTTTTGACCCCCCCCCCCATCGTCACACGGCGTCACAAAACGTCAGACCCCCCCTCAAATATGACGTCACAAAGCTCTGCTCCCCCCCCCCCCCCCCAAAAAAAAAATGCTTCAAATCGCTTTAAACGATTGTCATTGTAGTGCGTATTTAATGTGGCGCTGCACTCTGATGATGTAGGAGAAAACATTTATTAAAAAAAGTCTATTTAATTAAGTGGAACGTGTTGTCTATATTCTAAGTTGCGCATTTTGATGTGACGTCACATTTCTCAACCCCCCCCCCCTCGTTACACATCGTCACAAATGTCTGACCCCCCCCCCCCCACCCCCTAGGTGCGTGACGTAATTTATGGACGGCTCCTTGATGAAAATGTTAACTTGCACGTAGTCGCACATGTCTGTGATCAAATCAGTCATGTGGTAAGGCTAGACCTGATATCAAGTTATGTTTTCGCTAAGTATTTATGAACATTGTTGTTATTATTGTAAGCTGACTGAACGTTACTGTAGTATTTTGGATGGCGTGGCAGCCGAGTAACGGAATTGGTTTAAGATGACGTCCACGGAGGAGATGAAACGATGAAATAGGTGTATTGTTAGATCACGACTTGGGGAGGCCTTAATCTAGCAGTGGACTGATCATGGCTGATGATGATGTTTATTCAAAAAAAGAAATGCGTATACCTGGGTTGTTGTGCTTCTTGACACCTTGCCGTGGCACCTGAGATGTTTACGTGAACATCGCTATTGAATTGTGATTCATGATGCTTGACTTTCTTCGACTTTTTTCTTTCGTTTAAACGAAACGACCGCGCTCGAAGGAACAGCATTGCCTCGCCGCTTGCCCATCTGTTCTCCGCAGTACACTTCAATCTTATTCACTGAAATCACGTTGACTCGGGCGTCTCTCCGCCGTCTGTTTTCATCCGCATGGCGGGTCTGCGACCGCCTCTCCTCCCAGCTGCGGACTGCGATGGTCAACAGACAGACGGGCACCTTCTCGATGGAAGTGAAAAACTCCGTGGACGAGGGGGTAAGACGGGCCAGACGCGCCGCTCCCAGTTACAGCCGACAGCCACAGCTGAACAAACCCCACCGAGGCGACGGTGTCCACGAGCGAGAAGGCCCGAACGGGGCGATAGAGAGGGAGCCGTGTACTTCGTCACTGACGATGGTGGGGGGGGTTCTTATACTGGGGCCTCTGAGCTACCCAGAGCCGAGCTCAAACCCAAACTCTCGCTCTCCCCTCGACAAAAGTATGCACACATCCCCACTGCAGTTCGGAGACAAACCGGGATTCGAAGCCCGGATATTTCACTGCGCAGCACAAATAACTTTTTTTTGTTGAACGACGAACGAGCCTAAAGTGAAAACAACAACCAAATGAGAGAGAGAGAACAATTATTGTAAAGGGTGAGAAGGGGAAGTGTGGAGCAGGGAAAAAAAAGAGTCAATTATTCTCATTATTATTCAGAGGCATGTTTTTCTAAGCAGACTGAAGGTTGCGGATTGACCGTGCAACAGGTGAAGGGCATCTCTGAAAACTACTGGACATCTGTCAAAAAGAGCTGTGTAGCTCATCGGATTCCTCCAGTATAAATGAATATTGTGATTCTGACGGTGAGGTGCAGTGGCACCAACGGCGTTGGCCACGGTGGCTGGTCGGCGTTTGCCGTGGCAGGCAAACCAACGTGGAAGCGCCCGTACATCGCTCACGCCAATGTCCACATTCACTACATTGTGTCCCTCACGCTCCGTTTCCCCCGACGTTGTCTGGCCACGACATCGTTGCGCTCCCCACTCTATGCGACCGCAAGCGTTCTCACGCCGAGACAGCCACACACTCCTCCTTGTCTCACGGCGTTTCACAGAGATCACGGACTGCTTTTTTTGGAAGGGCATCACGCGCGATTGATCGATGCATGGGTATTTCTCGCCGCTCAACCACATTGGTTGCGTGAGCTGACCGCGTCGGGTGGAGGAGGGCCCCTTCGACCCGCGGTTTACTCGCGTCGATCCGACCCGCCGAATCAGCCGCGAACGGCGGCGCATTCTGTGGCCGTTCGCCTTTGAAATCACAGCCCAGAATTGGTGACCGGATGTCAGGTGCGTTCCCTCTCCCCCTCCAACCCTTGTGGCTCTCAGAGACGCGTTCTCATGCTGACCAACGACTACTTCTTCACGGCGCTCAAGGACACGCCCTTCAGGTCGGTGGTTGCCAGCTGTTCCCCGCGGCTCCGTCGCGTCGTCCTGTTCCGCGTGAACGCGCCGGAAGGCCACGCGGAATAATCGCCCGTGTCTCGTTCAGTTTAGGAGTTGTCCTGTCGCGTGGCCACGGAGAGTACGTGCTGATGGGGAACGTGTCCAAGGAGGAGGGTGAATGACCGCAGCACGAGGACCGGCTCTCGACGATTTTCCGCGGCCGCGAAACGGGGATACACACGCGCGCGCACGAGCACGCGCACGTGTGCGCACATCGTCATCGTTATCATCAGCAGCGACCGAGCCCTTAGCCTTCAAAGTCAATGGATTCGTCGTTCTGTTGAGCAGCGACGTCGTCCGTTTCACTTGAGCACAAAGTATCACAGAAGAGTAACGCGAACGCTTTGATCGTAGCGATGGTAGAAATAAATAAATACAAATACCTTGACTGATCCTGCTTTGCTCACGTGGTTGGTAGGCCACTATTGTTATTATTACGTTCCCAATGATCTTGGTGGACAATTAATCTCACTGTGATTGGAGGCTATGTTTTCAATCGGTTTCCTGGAAAAAAAGACGAATGAATATCAAATACCATTATGCATACCCCAAGGGTAGATGACAAAAATTGCGTTGATGCAGTGTACATTAAGGCAGTAAATCCCAAGCTCTCACAATCCCAGCCCTATGTAAAAAATATAAACATGATGATGACCATTTATACTGTTGACAGATATATGATGGATGATGGGTAATGATTATGAACATCGTAACAGTTAAATTAGCGTGGACCCATGAATACTCTATATGCCCCAGTAAATACATTACTGGAATGTGTTTATTTAGCTACATACTTTACGATGCTTACAAAAACAACACGTAGGTGCAATTTCATTCATGCATTACAATACACTGACACGTGCAAATTAAATACAAATACGCCTCTGAAACATGACTATGTAACTGCAATATATGTTCCTTTAATTTATTATAAATTATTTGATTTGGCCACGTAATGATTTGACCATGTCCGTGTCATTAAGAACCCTCCACCACCCAACACAGCCAAACAAATAAAATTGTGCCAATGAGATTCAACGTTTCGCTTGTAACGACGTCAGGCACCATCAGAGCAAGATCCAGAAAGTCAGATGAACAATTCATTGAGTCCGAATCTGACTTCATGCATTGTTACGCTGACTGACTGGACCGCGTGGAGGGTTCGTAATGGCACGGATCCTCCTGTGACTGAACTCGCAATCAATTACGAGTCGTAATATTGGCTGCGAAAACCTACCTGTCAAGTCTAATTTTGTGTCTATCGTCGGAAAAATGCATTTCATTACAGGGAAATTAGACATGACACGTGACACAACATGTTTCTATTGCTCCTTTCACAGGCTTACATGATCTACTGCACCCTGACCTCAACATTGCCAGTGACTGGTAAGAGCCAATGGTACATGGTTTGTTTATTTAGGGGGTAAAACACTTGCTCTTGTAAGTTCCAGCCAACCAGCACTGCAGACCAGTTTAACACGTAGGCTTTCGTGACCGCTATTATTCGTAATAATGTTTTTTTTGGGGTTTGATCGCGTAAGTATAAATGTGTCGCAACCCTCCACCACCCGGCACGGCCAATCAGTAAAAAATGTGTCACGTTGACAAAACGCCAATTAGTTACTTCTTCAGCCCACCGGTGTGTTTGAAGAGTGAATCCACAACATTTAGAATTTGAGTCCGACGTTTCGCTGGTAATTACATCCAGCATCCTCGGGCGATTTGCCAGAATAGTGAAGCCATCCACCTGCTTCCGGTCTTAATTAGTGCAGGACGACGTCATCATTCTAAATGTTGTGGATTCACTCTTCAGTGTTGGTAAATATAATAGAGACATGTTGCTCTTCTGCTCTTATAATTATATTTGCATTGTGCTATTTGTACCTCATCATGGGATGAAGTCATTTTTATCTTAGATCTGTCACATAAAGTAGTGCATATCACCTTTTGTCAGTGAAGGGCCTTCGGAAGTTGATGTCCCAGAACTATTTCTGAAGTCTCTTCAATCGTCTCTTATCCACATGAGGCGGTGCATCTTCTCACGTGCCCTGCAACGAGTGCTCTTCGCATGGCAATTAACGGCAATTGTTTTTTGTGCTGAAATTTGCCAAATTAAGAATTTAAAAAAACACATTTGATTTTAAATTGTTTTGATGCGATCATTGGTGACTTGGCTGAGACAATGAACCTTACTCTAGATTGAAAACTAATTTATTTTAACTGCTTTTTGTGTTTAGTTTGTTGTCCTTCCGCTGCCCCTCCGATTAGCACGGTTTGCTACGTACGGCGCGAAATAAGTTCAGCATACATACTCCACTTGAGAATCCAGTTCACGTGGCTGCCTTAAAATATAACCCAGGCTCTCAGCACGTCTGGCTCAATTACTCTTGACACGATGAAGCGCTGGGGGTTGATATATAACCGACCAGGATTGATACTCGCAACTTTCTGAGTGTGACCCATGCAACTTACAACTAAGCGATTTAGCTGAGCCACCCAGCCACCCTGCTGCTGTTATTTTTGACAGCCTAACCACAGCCAGTCATATGTTGAACTTCGTTTGCACCGTACGTAGCCAACCATGCTAATCGTAAGTGCGGGGAAGGCACAACAAGCTAAACATGAAAAACTACTCTAAAGAAATGATCGAGCCCAGCGGCCGACCTGGTTATTGGTGCTATTAAACACCAAATATTAAACACTAAATATTAAACACTAAATATTAAACACTAAATATGAGCCACCCGCTTCACAGTGCACACAAATGATCCTGTGGCTACGTGTGCCGACATCCAAACGCAATATAATTTGCCCCCAAATAACTTCGTTGGGATGCACACCTAGCAACATCACCCCCTAGAGGCAGACTCGTGCCTACTGGCTGGCTGTGGCTGGGCGCTGCGTTCACCTGGTGCCACGCAGGGGCGGCTGCCAGCGGGTGTTCCCTTTGCCGCAGGGCGCCTTGAGATGTGCTGCGCGGGAGACGCGGTTTAGATGTTAGAAGGGGTGCCGTGGTGGGGAGATGTTATCTCCCTCGCCTGGTACGCAATGTGCTCCGTTCCCACCTTGCCGTGTCACGCCACTTCTCGTCTCCCGCAGGATCTACTGCAACGTGGACATTGACCCGGACCATCGCAAGCTCACGCAGTTGGAGGCCGTCAGGAGGTATCTGCTGGGAATTGAACCTGATCTGCAATGTAAGCCCTTGCATTGAGTACCGTTGCCTAAACCTGTTTTATTTCTTTTGCGGTTTCGCGACCAATATTCTCCATCATACATTTTTTTGGGTTAGAGCGCGTAAATATATAAAAAATGTGTCGTTCACCCACCACCACCCGACACAGCCAATTAGTAAGGTGTGTCACGTTAAGAAAACGGTGCCGATAAATGAGTTACTAGTACAGCACACCGGTGTGAAGCCAAGAACCTTCATCACGAATCCTTCCTTTTTTTGTCAGGAAGTCTATTCCCAGCAGCACACGCGCTCAATGCACGCTCTCCATGTCGCGTTCAGCGAGGCACCACAATGCAGGCGATGGGGGGGGGGGGTGTGTGGGGGGCATCGGTGAGCAGGGGGGAGGGGGGGGGGGAGCAGTTAAACAGGACGAGTCACCTGTCCCTGACGCACGCTGCACCGGGCCCCCTTTCGGCGCTGTGGTCGCAGGTGACGATGAGCTCCTCCAGGAGGTGCTGTTTGACGCCGTCGTGACGGCCCCGCTCGAAGCCTACTGGACGAGCCTCGTGATGAACAAGTCCGAGTGAGTTTACGTCGTCGTCGTCGTCATCATCATCAGGGTCAACCCCAGCGGCTGACCATCGAACAAAGACGGCGGTCACCGCATCGCGCGCTTTCAGATGCGCTTCTGCGGCCGTCTGGAACGCTCTTCCCTTCCGATTGTTAGGAAGCCACCGGAGCTACACACTTTTAAATCATCTAAATTGAGAACTCATTTCTTAAAAACTGCCTTTTGTGTTTAGTTTGTTGTCCTTCCCCCGCACCTCTGACTACCGCGGTTGGTTACGTACTGCGCGAAAGAAGTTCAACATACATCATACATGTTCGATCCACTGCTGGATGAAGGTCTCCCCAAGTCGTCGCCATCTCTCACGATCCTGTGATGTAACATTCCACCTCGCACCTGCGCTCGGGCTGAGTTTATCGTTCCACCTTCCACGGTTGATGGGGTGGTGGCACGGCCCAGAGGCAGCGCGTTCGCCGCTTGCTGGAGAGAGGTTCGCGGTTCGAATCCAGCGGCTGCCCCGATTATCACTGCGCGCGTGATAACCACGACAGAAATGACAATGATACGCGCTGCCTGCTGGTAAACATCCCCTGACGCCATTCGCAAGAGGAGGCCATTGCGTGCCCAGTTTCCCATATTCGGAAATTGCTCGCAAATCACTTAATCGGGATTCTACAAAGCAATCATCGCCCCCTACTGGGCAGATCAATGCCCCAGGTCACTCTTGCCAATTAGCCTTATCATGGTCTCTCGAGTTCTCACCGCGTGGCTCAACAAAATAAGCTGCCAACTTGAACTGGACGTCTTCTCAGACACGATCCCTCCTTTAGCTGCCACCCTGCCATTTGCACAGTCGCCCCCCAGCCAACGTGACTTCTAGCAAACGTGTCCTAGCCCAGGCCCACTTACTTTTCTCATTCTTTGCATCCGCTGAATGTTGTCAACCATTGTGGTGTTTGAACATCTTAAGCAGGTATTAAGATGTTCAAACACCACATAGATTATACCGTTTGTAAGGAATCACGTCTGCATTAACCACACCTACTTGTGCTGAACATCACAAACAAACGTGCTCTGACAATATATGGCGTCGTCTTTGAAACTGATTGGCCTACACCAGAGACATCCTTCTTTAGGGCCTTGTCTCACTACCAGTGTCAGAGCAGAGAACGCCAGAAGGGCGAACAGGCGAAATATATTCATATATTTCACACTTTGATATTGGCCAAAAAGGTCCCATGATATAGCTACTCACCCCGAGCTATAAATGTTCTGATAGTGCATTGTCTTTGTACTGTTGTAAAGAAAGCTACTGTCGCTGGTGTAGACCAATCAGTTTCAAAGACATTGCATATATCATTATCAGAGCACGTTTGCTATTTGGTGTTTGAACATCGTAACACCTGTTTTATTGCCAGAAAGGGTAAAAAGTATTCTTGTTTTTCACACAGGGCAGCGTTTTTGGAGGGGTAGCGGTGGAGGATGCTTTCATTGTCACGCCCCATGAGCAGAGGACTCTTTATTAACGGCCGTCTGCTGCTGCGAGGAGCGCACGCGCAATATCGCTTTGCGACTTAAGCAAATACAAAAACAAAGGTGGCCTGTTGACTCAGAGGTCACCGCGCTGAGCTGGCACCGCTGAGAGCCTGGGTTCGGGTCCGGGCAGCCTGCCTGTGCTGAAACAGGTTTCTGAAGTGTAATGGTGTTGATGGTCTCAGTCACCAATCACTGCGCAAATTTTCGTTTGTTCGCTCACGCATATTTGGTCCTGTACTTAATGTGGCTAAAATCCAGTGGCGAGAATTAAACATCGCTTGACAGATACTACTCCGTAGCGGGGGCAGGCGGGAAAGTGTTGCGCCGCAGTGCGGCGGAGCAAAGGTCACTCAAATTATCTCAGAAGTATATTCTGTGATATTTGCTTCTTTCGGACATTGTACGACAAGGAGGATCGCACTTTGCTGCAAGAGATCCAAATGTATTATTCGTCGCACGACATTGCTATGGAATACCATTACATATGCTTGTTTTCCCAGAAAAGCCTCGCCGAGTCTCAAGATTGTTTTAATAGTCGGGCCGAGTATTACGGTACTTATTCGAGGGTAATTTTTTGCAAATGTGGAAAACATACACACTGATTGTAACATTGGGACAGCATTGTGTTTGGGAGTGGGGTTTACAAGAAATATCACAAAGCCAATCTGTCGTGACCATATGGCTCTTACTATCTTGGGTTGACCGCAGGAACGTTGAGAAGGGCATTGAAATGGCTTTCCTGGGGACACGGGCTGGATTGACCAGAACCAGCTTCTACATCGGCAAGGAGAAACTCTCTGACAAGTAAGAAGCTCCGTGCGCGCTGCTTTGAACAGTTACCGCAGTGGCTTCTGTCATGCGATCAAGGGCATTCAAGGTCGTCCATAGACTCACCCCCAGGCTCCTGCTCCCCCTCTCACGTGACTCTCCGCTCTGCCATGTGCCCTCTGTTCAAGTAACCAAGGGATGCTTTAAAAGCCCCCAATGGGCTTTGAACTAGTTGTGATGGTGTTCAGGGTGATGGTGATTGTAGTGGTTGCGGTGGTGAGATCGTAAATGTTGATGTGGGTACATAGCGGCACTCTTTGAACTGTCAGGCAAGCAGCTAAGGAGGCCAACAAGGGGTTTAGAGGACACAGTGCATGGCTTTTTCTCCCCGTATAAACGTTTGAGAGGGGGGAGGGGGGGTTAGATATGTCCCCAGTCACCTATGTCACCACGGTGCCGTGTGGCAACGTCACGAGCATGAATTAACGAGGCTGCATTGAGCGTGTGCGCTGGCAGAGATTTCCTGACGAAGGACCAGGAAAGCGTCTTCACCATGGACCACTTCCCCATCTGGTACCGCCGCGCTGCTGAGCAACCGCCGGGCACGATCATCTACACCGTGCCCTACCAAGCGGGTTAGCGCGCACACACGCGGACAAAGATCCTCGTGTAGCCTCTAACAAGCTGTTAGGGCAAGAGCTGTTAGCGAGAACCTACAGTGGGCATATGTTGATTTTATAGATGAGAGACAATCGGTCATAGGCAGAGGAAATAAGGAAGGCCTTGAACCTGTACTTGAACTGGAGCAGGGAGGCAGCAGCATACGTGGCTGGGGGGAAGGACATCCCAGAATAAAGTGGCCAAGAGAAGAGAATGGGTAACCTTCCATCAACCCAACAGGGCACTTGCACAATGAATTTAACAGGGGCAGCCATCAACCGATTTCTTTGAGAATCAGTTGACCTGATTATGGTTGATTGCGCTACACGCTCGCACAAACAGACATCCAGCCAGTCTGACTTTGATGGCTTGAGCACCACGCCTGTCAAAGTTCCGCGTGAAAGTGTAGGACGTTTGCTAAAAATCCGAGAGCGTGTATGAACTTGTAAATGGTGGGCGTACGATTGTGAAGGCGGTGGCCCGTTTTAGATGCCCATGATATTGCATTTCCAATCAAATGCAACAAATAATTCACATTACGTATTGGGGTAACGCTGCCCATGACAAATGCAACCAGAACATTGCTTCATCTTTTACAAATGTAAGAATGTCCTGGCCTGTGGCTGATGTCAGCTTTCAGTTAAATGTCTGACATTATTGAGGTTAGTGTTCATGATGGGGATAGAGCCGGTGGTAAGATAAATGTCAAGATTAGGGATCGCGCTAGGATCTAAGGATAGAGTCCGCATTAGGGGAATGAACAGCGTGTGAATCAGGGACAGCGCTTTTCTAATAAGCGATTATAGCCACAGACATGGAGAGCGTCGGATTTGCGGTGAGTGTTGCGATTCAGGCTATCGTCGTGACCACAGTCAACGTGGGCAGAACCTACAACAGCGCAGGCGTTGCCCTCTGGGGTGCGTGGCTCGCGGCATGCCGCGCCCTGCTGCTGATGTCCCTCCGCCGACGCCCCCTTCCCCGCGTTTGTCACCGCAGGGGCGAAAGGCAACAAAAAAATGGTGGTGACAGCAAGCGTCGTCATCACGGTCACCGAGGACGTGAGGACAGCCGTGGCCGCTGGTGAGTGCTTCCTGGGAGAGGACGCGGCCGAGGGCACGTGGGTACTCAAACAACGGCCACTAGTGGAGGCTCCATCCAGGCGACCTTGCTCTCCTTCGCATGGTTGACGCACGTGTAGAGCAACACCTGTACATTGACATCGAGGTGATCGGGCCGGGCGATAGCGGAGTGGCGTGTCGCTGTGACGGCGCCTACTCCTCCTCCTCCGCCTCCTCCTCCTCTGGGTGAGGACCACAGTCGCTGCGGTCATCCAGACGACAAAACGTCCCCACACGGACAGCCTCGCTCGCCCGAGCAGACGCGAGCCGTGATTAAACGAAACGCGGTATTTATTGAGGACGGTGAGGGTTATGCTTCTCAGGGGCATCCGTAACGAGGGAGAGTCTAAGTAAAAGCATCGGCGGATAAGTGCGTAGCATCCAAAATATACTTTGCTGTTGCATGGAAGACACTCTGTGAATGGCTTAGCAATACGATTTAGGTAAACTGAATATAAAATATGTAGCTTACTTTATTTTGAACAATTTTGCTTATTCTGTATGTCGTTTACAAAGGAAAAGGCACTAAAACATCCATCGATTTTTTGTAATAATCTACGCAAGTTCAGCTATGCTCACTTAAGGAAAAATAACACCAATTTTGGGAAGTCACCCTGTCAAGTCATGGATGCGACTCTTGGATGCGTTATGCACTCATGAGCTATTCGTGAAGCAAACGTAACCTCAATCAGTGAACAATATTCAGTTAATTAGTACAAGCTCGATTCACCGCCACTGGGCTGCAAATAAAAGTCCCCATGATAATCATCATCATCAGCCACGTTCTATCCACTGCTCGACAAGTTCCTTCCCAAGCTGCTGCCTTATCTCGTGACGTTGCGATGCAACCACCCATCTCGCGCTCGTGCTGATTGTATCACTCCATCTCTGCAAAAGTCATCCAGTGGGGCTTCAATCGTCCAGTCGGTTATCACCTCCACGACTCGCCAGCAAGCACTGCGACGCGATGGTGAAGGGGGACTAACTGCTCTGGCTGTGCAAAAACAAAAAAAAAGCGTTAACCACGGAAAGACGGGCGCATTCGTGCGGAGGCTCACTGGATACTTCGTGTTTCAGGAAAACAGCTGGGGGGCTTGAGAAGGGGCAGCTACTTAATAATTGTGCTCAGAATAACTTGAACACAAAGCAGCGCTCTTGCTTTGCAGGAAGAATTTGGAGTGGGGAAAGCTGGAAAATACAGACCATCCTTCATCATGAAATTATAAATATAGCCGTTCAATAAACGAGGAATATGATGTGCTACTACTGCAAAGGTCTTCCCAGCTCTCCGGTGTGTTTAGTTTTGTTTGTACCGCTCCTAACAGAGCGGTGGAGCGGAACGTCGGGCATCGTACCAAACAACCGGAAAACTCACAGAGGGTGAAAAATGACTTATTGTCAAATTATCTGTGAACTCTCTCTCTCTTTGTCTGCTGTACAAATGAAGTGAAGCATCGCAGCAGAAACACACGAGACTTTATAATAAATACCGGAGGTTATTTTAAGAAGTTAACATTCCCAAGATAATTAACTTATTCCAATAACTCACATTTTCTCGGACACGTTTCATTCTTTATCATTTGTATATGTATATATAACAAACTATCCAATGTGAACTACACCTTCAGAAAACATTGAAAAAATTCTGGTCAGCGGTCTGGACATTGAACAACACTGATACAAATTTCAACGTTTCATTTCTCTGGTAAGTTAATTATGATCGCAAATAGAATTCCGTATCTGAATTTGTCTGGTGGCGAGAAATTCGCAGAATGAGACGTGAAGGGCGGGCGGGTGCCTTTCGCCATAGATGCATGAGCATAGCCCCAGAGTTACTGAGCGAGACAACAAGAGGGTTGGAGATGGAGGTCAGAAAAAAACTACAACCTTGGAGGGAAAATCAATTACTATCGACCTGAAAATTAATTCGAAAACGTTCCATGTTGACAATATGAAATTATTTTGTCATGGTATTGATTGTGATTTTATATATATATACGTGTATCATCAAGAATCATGTCACATTCCATCAGTGCCTGCTCAGTTTCATATCTTATTGCACTTGAACCATTATGTTTTACAACAAATACATCAAACATGGCCTTATGACCATATGACCCTGAATGTGACCAATATCGCCAGGACTCAGGAGCTAGCGAATCATGCTCGAGCCTCTGGTTTGTTCTTAGGTAGGAGACGGCCTCGCGAGTTGCTGGTGTTGCCAGCTTGGTTCGCAAGGTGGCCAGAAGATGGCAGCAGAGTGGCGGACTGAATCCATCTGTGCCGAGCTTTTTCGTGTCATCCCCTCGCATTGCGCGGGGAATTCTGTGGGTAACCCTCTGGGTTCCTCCCACATGACGCCAAACACTCAATCTTGGAATTGCAGGAAACTAGTGAAAAATAATCCTGTGGATATCATGCTTTCCTGGTTAAATAAACGGCATCGTGACGTGCGCGTAACCGCACAAAGCTTCGACATTGTTAAAATTCTCGCAAAACGTCGATGTTTTCCCAATTTATCATTTAAAACATGTGAACCTACACACATCCCTGTGAGACGCAGCCGGCATCTCGCATCAGCGGTCGTTAATCTGAAGAGGACAGGAAGGATCTTGGCTTTTTCCCGGAGGAAGACAAGTGGGGCCTTTGGAAAACGTGCTCTCTTGTTGAATTCACCATTGTACAAATCACCCGTGGATCCAAATACAAGTTGCTCCCACCTTGAAAGCACCTCTGGGTGCATACAAGCTACGCATTCTGCATCACTTCCACCACCCCCCCCCCCCCAAATTAACATTCTACACTCGCCGCTCAAGCCGCGGAGAGGTTATTAGACCACCATTGTTTTTAGTCATCGCAGCTTCAAGTTCCATCAAGCGCAGGGACACCTAATTGCTACCTAAGTCGTAAAGCGTCGACGCTGGAGGTGATGTTTATCCGGCGGCGAATAAGTGCTGCTGTGCCGCAGGAGGGCATCACTAACGCGCTCGGGTAAGCTCCGTTCATTTTTGTTGGAAAATAAAATAGAAAAGCGCACTTTCATGCAGGCTGGCTGCCAAAGTGCTTCTGTTTGAGCAGAGTTGCCACTTGGACCTGGTTTTCCCAGTATCGACACTTTTTTTGTCAGGAAGCTGCCCTGGAAAAATCTTCAAATCTTTTCAGAACATAGAATGTCCCAGTTATTGCCACTTTCTTAATAATAACAACAATGATACACCGCGCAACCACGTGGTTCTTCCCTCTTCAGGTGTTGTGAGATATTCTTCTTGCCGTAGTATGTCCCGGTTTCTTGTACCTCAGAGTTGGCACCCAAACTTATAAGTTGGCGCGCACGGATTCAGAAACGCAGTCTGTGGCCGGGCGTCGAGGCCCTAACAATCGCTGCATCTTCTTCTCTCGTGTGGTGGGGAGGAGTAGATCATTAATGTTTGCAATTTCATGTCGATGTTGGTCAGCAAGCAGGTGGCTTCACGAGTAGCCTGGTGACTATCTGAAATGCTGCCGGTGACCGACCGAAGCGGGCAGCAGTGCCGTTGAACGATGTGTTCCGCGATTTCGAGATACGGACTCGCGTTGAGATTCACAGACTCACAACGGGACCCGCGGGCTCACACACAGAGGCCCACAGGCCTAAGCAGTCGAAGCGGGAAGCGGCGCACTACGCGGCCCATTTATTTGAGACCGCCGACCCGTGGTGGCAACGTCGTGATGGCCCGCCAACGGTCGCGCCGGTACCTCGGGAGCCGAGGCGTGGCGGGGGCGGGCGGGTGGCCCTCCCTCACGCCGTGCCGGGGTTGAGCGGCCCCTTGGTGTCGCGGTTCTCGTCGGACGCGTCGCGGACAAGCAGCTGGCAGGCGGCGGCCTCGGGCTGGTGGACCTTTGACATCATGGCCGCGTAGAGGCAGCCGTAGGTGGCGGCCACCACCATCATGAGCGAGATGACGCCGCAGATGACGCCCGCCACGGCGAGCGTGCCAACTGCCCTGCGCACGCTCGCCGGCGGGTTGCGGGACGCGACGGTGCACGGCGCCGCGCCGCTCTGAACGCTGCCCGCCCGGTCTCCTCCACCTTGCCCCCTCGAGGGCGAGCCGTCGCGCGCGAGGGAGCAGAGGAAGAACACCTCGGAGGGGATGGAGAGCAGGTTCCTGCCCTTGAACTCCTGTGGCAGGGCACAGTGAAGCTCGTCCACAAGCCCTCCTGTGATAGAGACAAACGGATGTCGTTTCGCTTGTGACCTCCCCCATCTCTAACATGGCAACGAATTGATACGGGCAGATTAAATGAAGTCAATTTAGCAGCACAGTCAAAACAAAACAAAACACAGGACAATCGAAACTAATTAAGTCTTACAGAAATTCGCAAATCAAACAGAATCGTGCATATTTAAACTTCACACTAAGCTGTACAGATCAAAGAAAACCATGAAACAACTATAAATATTTTTTTAAAAAATCTATCACATTGATCGAACTAAGTTTCCAGGATCACGAAAACTACAAAAACAAAAACGGATGGATCAGCCAAAAACCACACGGATCAATCACGACCACATGGATCGATCGCAACCGGCCGATGCAAACAAGATCCCATAAATCACCAAAAACCAAACAAGCGAAGCTGAAACCGCACGGCTCCATCAACACGATGCGACTCAAACAAAAACCCGGCAGTAGGCGCGACGATCTTCGGAGGGCAGACCCCCCGCTCCCCCCCGCACCTCGGTAGGTGTACCACTCGAGCCAGCTGCGCAGCTCGGCCGTGTAGCAGTCGCACCTCCAGGGGTTGCCGGCCACCCTGAGCGAGCGGAGCCCCACCAGCGGCTCCACCGAGTCGCGCTCCACGCCCGCCAGCCGGTTCCCGCGCAGCGACAGGCGGCTCAGGTTGCGCAGGCCGTAGAAGAGGCGGCGCGGGAGGCGCGGCAGCTCGTTGAGCGAGAGGTCGAGCTCCCGGAGCGCCGGCGAGTGGCGCAGGGCCCCCGGCGCCAGCGCCCGCAGGCTGTTGTTGGCGAGCCGTAGCTCGCGGAGGCGCACCAGCCCGAGCAGGGCGTCCGCCTGCAGCGCCGCCAGGCCGTTGCCGGACACGTCGAGCAGCTCGAGGGATGGCGCCGCCGCGCCGAAGGCGCCGTCGGGCAGCTCGGCGATGCCGTTGAGCTGCAGGCGCAGCGAGCGGGTGCCGGGCGGCAGGTCGGAGGGCACGGCGGAGAGGCCCCGGGCGGCGCAGTCCACGGAGCCGGCGTGCGCCGAGCAGTCGCACTGCGCCGGGCAGCAGCGGGCGGCCCGGCTCCGGAGCAGGGCGAGCAGCGCGAATGTCCACGCGGCGCCGTGGCCTGGAGGGTCATGGTTAGCGTGACGATACGGAAGGCGTTGGTGTTGCGCTGTCACTGGTGTCCAGCCGCGGTACCGAGGCTTTTGGTGCTGCGCCGATATCAACAGATTTGTCAATTAAACTGCCATAAATAGAAGCGTTTGTATACATATGCGTTATATGTTATACTTGCCTCCCATATGTGTTTTATTTGCTTATTTCTGCAATTGTATTCCGATAGTACACCTATTTTTGTCACATGACAAACGTATGAATTTAAAATGCCTCTTCTGAGGACCCTTTGATCGGCCTCTTATCAGCACAGAAAAATGAAAATTATTTGTCCAGGAAAGCCTCAATGAAACGCCAGAGTCTGTTGTCAGGAAGGTCCTGCATTGCGAGGAATATTTGTCCAAGTCCATTAAATGAGTGGTTGGTATTTCACAGGGAACCAGAATACCCAGAGAATATCTACACTGACAACAGGTCAAACTCAACACTGCCATCCCCTGGCTAACTTGGAGCCCATCATCAAGAACACCTGCCAGGCACTGGTGATCACCCATCTCAGTATTACCCAGGCTCCATACTGCTGAGCTTCTGAGATTTGGTGAGATCAGAGTACATTGAGTATGGGTATGGTATATATATATAAAGCACACTTGATTATGCTCTGCAAAGCGAATGGAAATCAAACTGTAAGTTTTATCCTCAGAACTATTATAATCCAAATTAAGTGTGACAGCAACATTCACACGATGTTGTTTTTGAGCAATTAATAGTGGCCACGAAGCTGAAACTGTCAACTCGTTTTACTTGAGAAACCATTTCAATCATTGCAGGTGGTTGGCAGGGTTTGAACCCAGATTCTCAGAGTTGCCGGTTCAATTATTTGACGAGCAAGTTGGAAAACTAAATAACACTCGTCTCACGATTTGACTGCAACAATACTGTACGCTCGCCTGCTTCTACAAATGGCATCGAATTACCAATTATAGATCGCTCCATTTTCATTTTACATCCACGCGATTTTTTTGTCAGACAGCAAGTTAATTTGACAAATGGCACAGAAACCCATCCGTCAAGGCGTCGAGGTCAAATTCAAACTTTCAAACTCTGTATGCATGTTGAACTTCTTTGCAGTCTTGCTAATTGGAGGTACAGAGTAAGGGGAACAAACTAAACACACAAATAATTTTTCAATCTATAGAAATTAGTTGTCAATCTAAATAAATACATTTTCAATCTAAAGAAATACGTTTTCAATACAAAGAAATTTGTTTTCCATCTAAAGAAATTAGTTTTCAATCTAAAGAAATTAGTTTTCAACATAAAGAAAATAGTTTTCAATCTAAAGAAATTAGTTTTCAATCTAAAGAAATAAGTTTTCAATAAAAATAAATGAGTTTTCAATCTAAAGGAATGAGTTTTCAATCTAAATAAATTATTTTTCAATCTAAAGAAATTAGTTTTCCATCTAAATAAATGCGTTTTTAATCTCAAGAAAGAATTTTCAATCTAAAGAAATTAGTTTTCAATCTAAAGAAATTAGTTTTCAATTTAAAAAAAATGAGTTTTCAATCGAAAGGAATAATTTTTCAATCTAAAGGAATGAATTTTCAATCTAAATAAATTATTTTTCAATCTAAAGAAATTAGTTTTCCATCTAAATAAATGCGTTTTTAATCTCAAGAAAGAGTTTTCAATCTAAAGAAATTAGTTTTCAATCTAAAGAAATTAGTTTTCAATAAAAAATGAGTTTTCAATCGAAAGGAATACGTTTTCAATCTAAAGGAATGAATTTTCAATCTAAATAAATTATTTTTCAATCTAAAGAAATTAGTTTTCCATCTAAAAAATACGTTTTCAATCTAAAGAAAGAGTTTTCAATCTAAAGAAATTAGTTTTCAATCTAAAGAAATTAGTTTTCAATCTAAAGAAATCAGTTTTCAATCTAAAGAAATGAATTTTCAATAAAAAGAAATTAGTTTTCAATCTAAAGAAATGAATTTTCAATCTTAAGGAATGAGTTTTCAATCTAAAGAAAAAAGTTGTCAATCTAAAGAAATGAGTTTTCAATCTAAAGAAATTAGTTTTCAATTTATAGAAATTAGTTTTCAATCTAAAAAAATTAGTTTTCAATCGAAAGAAAGTTTTCGATCTAAAGAAATTAGTTTTCAATCTAAATAAATGCGTTTTCAATCTAAAGAAAGAGTTTTCAATGAAAAAAAAAATGAGTTTTCAATCGAAAGAAATTAGTTTTCAATCTGAACCCCAGAGGGAGAGGAACTAAACACCAGACCCGCCTCCTCCACCCCCGGAGGTGACCTGGCCAACGTCAAAGAGGTTTGCGATAAATAATAAATGTTGCAGATCGTGATGCCCATGTGTAGCTCGCAGCCACGCCGGCCGATTATGTTTTGAAAGGAGGGGGACGTCATTCGTGGCGCGCGAGGGATTGTGGGGGGTGCTGCTGCTGCTGTTGCTGCTGTTGTTGTTTGTTCCGGCGGCAGTTTCTAAACTACACGCGTAACACGAGCACCGCAGCAGCACCGCGCGCGCGTCCTACGAGGAGTTAACCGGGCCGCGCGCTCCCACTGTTGAACGTCGCCTCGCCACACAGCACCTGCCCCTCGCCCACCCACCCACCCCAGCGGCCGCCGCTCGAGCTCAAGAAAGACAATCGCTCGAGCAAACAAGCGCGAGGCAAACACCGCGCGGCCACGTGTTTGTGTAAAGCGGCTCGTCGATTATTCGAACGAGTGAGCCGAATTGCAGCAATTACTGTGGCAATTCAGCGCGTAGGCTTTTCGCGACCGATATCATCCATGAGTATTTGTTTTGTTTGAAATAACCCGTCCAATAATCGGTACCGTATATTGTGAAATTAGCATGATCCATTGTAATTTATGTGACTACATTGACCCACGCCCCAAATCTGGCCTTCGCGACTGATGACGTCCCATCCCGTCTGCTCGATTTAAGACCGAAGCAGGAGGACTTCACAATTTTTGCTAATCGCATGATGACGGTGGCTGCAATCACCAGCGAAACGTCGTGCTCAAATTGTAAATGTTGTGGGCTTACTCCATAACACACCGGTGTGCTGAAGTAGTAACTAATGGGCACCATCAATTAAGATTAAAATACCAATTAATTATATGCACCCGCGATTCCTAATGTGAGGGACAAAGCGATCCCCTCCCCAATATATGTCAAACTCTGCCTATGATTGGCACATTTTGTTTACATGACAAACTTGACCAATTTGCTGTGTCGGTTGGTGGCAGGTTTAACGACGCATTTATATTTTGATTTAAAGCTTTCGTGACTGCAGGGATTCATATTCTTGGTTCTTTCGGTAAAGTCACGTAGAAGGGAAACAATAAAATAATAAAATATAAAACAATTAAATTCTCACGACGTTTCGACTGCAACACAAGCAATCATCACACATCAGGTGTGATGATTGATCAGGTGTGATGATTGCTTGTGTTGCAGTCGAAACGTCGTGAGAATTTTATTGTTTTATATTGTATTATTTTATTGTTTCCCTTCTACGTGACTTTACCGAAAGAACCAAGAATATGACGCATTTATATTTATACGATCTAACCCTAAAAAAAAAAACCTTTATTATGCATACCATGAGCAGAGCACGCGTGTGTGTGGGTGTGGGTTTAATAACCGCTTCTCCTAGCCCAAATAATAGTCACCTTGAACGCGTGACAAATGGGTACAAATGCCGCTCGTAAGTTGGGCCATGTGCGCAGACTCACGGGAGTCATTGGTTGCGAGCGCACGGGCCTGTGTGTGTGTGTTCTGAAACAACAGTAGTGGTGGAGCGGTAGTGTCGCCGTTAGTGCGTCACACTACGAACCCCCGGCAACACGGGTTCGATTCTGGAGCGATCCTAATCTGGAGCGATCCTGGGCCTCCCCTAGGTCGACTCAGCCTCATATGAGTACCTGGTGCGGTGTGCAAACAACGCCGCTAGGGAGACAAAGGTGGCCGGGTATGGTGCCTGCCACCCACCCACCCCCTCGTGTGCTGTGCTCGCTCACAGCACTTGCCCCAACAGTGTGTTAAAACTAAACGGTGGATCTTGGTGTTCGTTTGTTCGGGAGCAACAAGAGGCCGCTCAAACGCAAGTCAATATTTGGTCGAAACATAACCGGAGCGTGCCTCGCTGGGACGGGGGAGCGGGCGTTCTCGCTTGGTAAGGACGAGGGAGCAGTCACTCCCATGCGCTGCGCTCGTCTGTGCTTCTCATCTCGTGCCACTTCCTTAGAGGGCATCGTTACGGAACCAAACGCCGCATAATATTTGCCAGCATTTCCTATGAACGCACGTATTCGTTTGGTTTGTTTGTAATTAATTAAGGGGTGGAATTAAAGGTCAAGTTTCTGCCTCCCCCACCTCCCCACGAAGTAAGCCTGGATTTTCGGACCCATGATGACCACGTAGACCAGCTCGTGCAGATTAATAATGAACGACTATTCTGCTTCCCAGCTTGTTATGCTGTGTAGTGAAATTAAACATTACGATGTTGATTTTTAATCGGAAGGTTTTTACAAAAATGTTTGGCAATATTTCCAATAATAATCTCGGCTGCAAGTCATGAAAAATGCATAACGTAGAAACGCTAACGCAATGACTATTTTCGAAAAAGATTACGCATCCGTTATCGAAACGATGTCTGTGTCCTAGTCGGCATTGCTAAGAAACTGCCTGCTCGTACAAATGCCAATCTAATGGACGGCAAGTCCCGAGCAGATACAACCGGGTGGGGATCAACTCTTTGGTTCTTTCGGTTTCGAAACGTCGTATTCTATTATTATTTGATATCATTTTCTACGTGACTTTACCGAAAGAACCAAAGAGTAATTCCTGCAGTCACGAAAGCTTCGAATCTAGTTGGGGTGGATCAAGTTTGGCACGGTTGTCGCTCTCTGTAATTTACGAAGCACATCTTTACACGCGAAACGTCATCGCAGGGGCGGTAGGCTGGTGCAGTGGTAACACTCTTCCCCCACAGCAGGAAGGTACCTGGGTTCGATTCTCAACTCAAGTGACTTTCTGTGCTGAGTTGTGTATGTTCTCCCCCTGTTTTGCATGGAGTGTGTCCTCCGGGTGATCTGGTTTCCCCCCATAGATTAAAACAAAAAACCCGTAACTGAGATTGGCCAAAACATACCAATGCTGAAACATCACCCGCCAATTACTAAATTGGGACTACACGCAGCAATATTGTCCGCTACTTGCAAAACTTATCATGGACTCTCCTGAAAAGGTGTCTTGAGGCTCAGTGAGGTTTTTCCTGGGTAAATTGACGTAGAGGGTCCGTCCATAAATTACGTCACGCGATTTTGGCCGATTTCTGACCCCCCACCTCCCCCCCCTCGTCATACGGCGTCACAAAAAGTCAGACCCCCCCCTCAAATATGACGTCACAAAGCTCTGCCCCCTCCCCCAAACCATATTTCCATTTTGAAAATAAAACATGCTTCAAATCACTTTTAACTAAAACTATTATCATTGGAGTGCGTATTTAATGTGGCGCTGCACTCTGATGTTGTAGGAGAAAACACGTATTAAAAAGGAGGCATTGGAAAGCTGACATTTAGCATAACATTCGCTTGAAAATATTTAACGTCTAACTAAAACTGCAGATGTTCAGAATATTATATTGAAATGATCTTATAATTATAAAATATTAAAAGTAATTATAACTATAAAAAAATACTTAAAACTTTGTAGTTGAACGAAGCAAGATGGAGAGTACATTTATAACAATCACATATTAATTCCACAGAATGAAAGGCCCTGGTAGAATAATTAAAATCAAAATGTTTAATAACAATCATTAAACATTTTTTACAAAATGTATGCTTCTCCATTCTCCCATCGAGAAGCAAAATGCTCCTACATGGAATAAATAAAAGGTGACCTTCGTAAATTTAAATTATCAAAATAGTGAATAATGAAAAAAAATTAGTGTAACAATTCTATTTAATTAATATTTATTTAAAGTTTGCGCATTTTGATGTGACGTCACATTTCTCAACCCCCCCCCTCCCCCCCTCGTCACACATCGTCACAAATGTCTGACCTCCCCCCTCCCCCTCGGTGCGTGACGTCATTTATGGACGGCCCCTAATTATAATAATTATTATAACAAAAATCATAATATACCATATGAATGCAACAGGGTAAGATAATGATCAATAAACAAACTGCTTACCTGACAAGTACATGATGACAATGTGACTATCCTGATCTGCCAGTAAGTTCCTTGACGCTGGTGTCAATGCCTATTGAGTTGTAAGATGAAGACAGTTGTCCTTTCATCCACACTGTGTCCCTGAATCCGCGTCACCCCTGGGGGAAGATAGAAGAAAAACAACAACAAGCTTATCAGAACACAAACCACGCACAGTCGAGACATCCTTGTGATCGACACAAACATCAGTCAGGGTCGGTAGCAGCAGAACAAGGCTGTTAAACGCGCACCGTATCCGGCCAATTTAATTCAAGACATTGAATGGTCAATGCATTGTTCCACATGAATCGAAATAATATATATTTAAAAAAAAGGAATTGTCAGTAATCCCAACCTAAACATCGAACGAGGGTGGTGCTCATCGCTGTGTACAGCAGCACTGAACCATGTTGGAAATTCCACATTGCTATGGCAAGCAGCATTGAGCGACCTTGCATACCTTCATGCGATTCTTGTCAAAAATACGAACAATAATCTTAACGTCTAACAGAACGCAACTAAAACACTACACAGAAAAAAAAAATCATCATTCGAATAACGTCTGTTGAAGCTGTTCGTGCAATCTGCCTGAGAGAGAACGAGACACTGTAAATTCTGCTGGCTGCCGCCAAACGCAGAACAAACGTGAGAAGCTGTCCCAGACGGTTGCCCGTCGCGATGCGAGGTGCGCCTGGGGCACCGTTCCTCCCTCTCCATCCTCCACGAGAGTAGCAGCATCAGCAGCAGCATCGCAGACACTGCGCCACGTAGAGTGCTGCGCTTGTCGCCACAGCCGCAAAATAGGGCAAAGGCCCAGCGGTAACACGTTGTGCGTGACCATAACACCGGCGCTGCTGAAGCAGTAAGTCATTGGCAGGTTTTGTTTACATAACCCTTACTAATTGGCTGTGTCGGGTGGTGGTGGGTTAACGACGCAGGATGACTTCTTATGGATAATATTGGTCGCGACAGCCTACGTGTTCATCTGACGTATGGATGTATGTATGTGGAACTTTTTTCGCACCTTACGTAGCCAACCGTGCTAATCGGAGGTGGGGGGGGGGGGTAACAAACTGAACACAAAAATCAGCTCGAACAAAATGTTCTAGCCCAGCGGCCGACCTGGTTATTCACAGCGGACGCGAAGGATCCTGTGTGGTTGCGTGTGTCGGCAATCATTTTGCTCCCAAATTTCTTATTGGGAAGCCACATAGATAGCAACGTCGCCCCCCCCCCCCCTACATGCAGACTCGTGCCTACTGGCTGGCTGTGGCTGGCTGCTGCGTTCACCTGGTGTCACGCAGGGACAGCTGGCAGCGGGGGTTTCCTTGCTGCAGGGCGCTTTTGAGATGTGCTGCATGGGAGACGCGGTTCAAATGTTAAAAGGGGCGGCGCGGTGGGGAGATGTTATCTCCCTCGTCTGGTATGCAGGAGCACTTCGGTTTGATCCCGACCCTGACGCCTGCTGTATATTTGGAGTCTGCGTGTCTGTCTCGCCGTGGTCGCGTGGATTTTCCTCCGGGTCCTCCGGTTTTTCCCTCCACATTTAGAATCAACGTGCCTTTATAGTGTTTGGCTGCTAGAAATGTCCACATGATAAGCCACTTCACTGAGCTATCGTTTGTGGTCAGGTCGCTTCTGAAAAAGAGCCATATAGCTCAGTGGGTCTTACCTGGTAAAATTCACTGTAGTTCAGTTCATAGTTTTCAAATGTCACATGATGATGATGATGATGCAGCATGAGAATATAGCGGGCGAGGTGGACAACGAGCTGTCCCCCAACTTTTGGACAGTGGCCAATCCATAGGAAGTACCCCTTTGATTATAATTCACCTTCATTGCACCCGACGGCTACTCGGCATTGGTCTCCATGGCTCCCAACTCGCTCAACCTTAACATAGTTCCTAAAGAGGAAGCCGGCTAGCCCAGAAGTCTGAGCGTGGAGCCGGTACCGCTTGGATTCAGGTTCCAAATCCAGGCAGCCTCCTGTGATTAAACCAGGTTGTCAGGTGCATTGAGTTGACGGGCTCATCCCAGTTACCAATGATCGCACTTAATTTGACTACATTTCAGCTCTGAATGTAAAAATAAATTCGACTGTTATGCGACGACCATTGTGCCAGGGAGTGTGGAACAGCAGCCGCCCCCTAGTAGTTCGGGAATCAAATATCCCTTAAAGGGGATCTCAGAGGTAGTTCAGTGATATCCACTTCTGCAGGCTTTTCCCTACCACAGGAGGTTGCACTGCTTGATTTCCAAATGGATGCAATTCCAATGCAAGTACACTTGGGAACATATACAAAAATGTTCTAAGCCTTGACTGAAGACAGGGAGTTGTCACGAACATCCAGATATGTATGGCTCCATGTGCGTGCAGGTATCTTCACTGCAAATAGACAGTTGTGACTAAATGACGTTCTACAGGGGCTACACATCTTACACTGGCACAATTGTTGTCCACGATATTAATTTAACTCATGAAAAAACGTAGAAAATAATTGTTTTTCATTGTTAGACCCCCAAAAATTATGGGGGGGAGGAGTTTATGTTTACATTTTTTGACCTCGGCCTACTATGAAAGTTGATTTTAATTATTCTGAATCAATTACATAAAGTGATACGTCCAATCAGTGATTATTTGTAGATTGTGGCACTAAAGGCAATAGCAGAGCATGCTTCTCGTTGCTCCTTCAATCACGTCATTGATGTGAGGCACGAGGATGAAAATGTGTCACTTTAGTCCTGCAGCCTGTGAGGGTATTAAAGAGAAGCCACCTCCACTCGTGAAGAGTTGGAGTGGCAGGAACACGTGTGTGCTTTTTTTTTTATGCCAGGCGTGATACACAGTGTGTTGCTCCCCTCGCAATATATGTACAGTGAGGGAAAAAAGTATTTGATCCCCTGCTGATTTTGTACGTTTGCCCACTGACAAAGAAATTATCAGTCTATAATTTTAATGGTAGGTTTATTTGAACAGTGAGAGACAAAAAAATCCAGAAAAACGCATGTCAAAAATGTTATAAATTGATTTACATATTAATGAGGGAAATAAGTATTTGACCCCCTCTCAATCAGAAAGATTTCTGGCTACCAGGTGTCTTTTATACAGGTAACGAGCTGAGATTAGGAGCACACTCTTAAAGGGAGTGCTCCTAATCTCAGCTTTTTACCTATATAAAAGACACCTGTCTACAGAAGCAATCAATCAGATTCCAAACTCTCCACCATGGCAAAGACCAAAGAGCTCTCCAAGGATGTCAGGGACAAGATTGGAGACATACACAAGGCTGGAATGGGCTACAAGACTATTGCCAAGCAGCTTGGTGAGAAGGTGACAACAGTTGGTGCGATTATTCGCAAATGGAAGAAACACAAAAGAACTGTCAATCTCCCTCGACCTGGGGCTCCATGCAAGATCTCACCTCGTGGAGTTGCAATGATCATGAGAACGGTGAGGAATCAGCCCAGAACTACACGGGAGGATCTTGTCAATGATTTCAAGGCAGCGGGGACCATAGTCACCAAGAAACCAATTGGTAACACACTACGCCATGAAGGACTGAAGTCCTGCAGCGCCCGCAAGGTCCCCCTGCTCAAGAAAGCACATATACATGCCCGTCTGAAGTTTGCCAATGAACATCTGGATGATTCAGAGGACAACTGGGTGAAAGTGTTGTGGTCAGATGAGACCAAAATTGAGCTCTTTGGCATCAACTCAACTCGCCGTGTTTGGAGGAGGAGGAATGCTGCCTATGACCCCAAGAACACCATCCCCACCGTCAAACATGGAGGTGGAAACATGCTTTGGGGGTGTTTTTCTGCTAAAGGGACAGGACAACTTCACCGCATCAAAGGGACGATGGACGGGGCCATGTATCGTCAAATCTTGGGTGAGAACCTCCTTCCCTTAGCCAGGGCATTGAAAATGGGTCGTGGATGGGTATTCCAGCATGACAATGACCCAAAACACACGGCCAAGGCAACAAAGGAGTGGCTCAAGAAGAAGCACATTAAGGTCCTGGAGTGGCCTAGCCAGTCTCCAGACCTTAATCCCATAGAACATCTGTGGAGGGAGCTGAAGGTTCGAGTTGCCAAACGTCAGCCTCGAAACCTTAATGACTTGGAGAAGATCTGCAAAGAGGAGTGGGACAAAATCCCTCCTGAGATGTGTGAAAACCTGGTGGCCAACTACAAGAAACGTCTGACCTCTGTGATTGCCAACAAGGGTTTTGCCACCAAGTACTAAGTCATGTTTTGCAGAGGGTTCAAATACTTATTTCCCTCATAATGCAAATCAATTTATAACATTTTTGACATGCGTTTTTCTGCATTTTTTTGTTGTTATTCTGTCTCTCACTGTTCAAATAAACCTACCATTAAAATTATAGACTGATCATTTCTTTGTCAGTGGGCAAACGTACAAAATCAGCAGGGGATCAAATACTTTTTTCCCTCACTGTAAGTTTCCTCCACGTGGAAACACTCGCTTGTGTTGCGATCGAAACGTTCGTTGCTTTTTGTTTATTTTATTATTATTTTCACCTATCTACGTGACTTTACCGAAAGACGCAAAGAATATGAATACTCACAGATTGGCTGAAACATCTGAATATGTAGAGGATTGCGAAGTTTGGGCAATTGTTGACACCGGTTCGCTGCGTGGCTGATGCCGTTCATAAAACTAACATTCTTACTATTATTTATCTCCTAGTTGTTCGCTAAACGTTTTCCCAGCTGTGGTGTGAATATATAGAGATACGTTCACGTTGACAGACATTAAATGTAAACTCATGGATGGAGTAGTTTACAATGGTACGTCATGCTCGCATCCAATGTGTTGCACCCGATAAACATTTAAAATAGCTTCATGAATGTTGGAGTTTTCAGTTTGTCATGGTACAGTTATAAAATAATGGTTAAGGTCACATTGTTATTACTATTGAATGTGACAGTACTATGCTGTGTATGAGAGCCTAGGGGCGGAGAGGCTACATTATTGCATTATTTTTCCACGCAGTGCCACGGTTGTTGCTGTGTTCAACCATATACAAAGCAATTTGACATTTTACCAGAATTGTAATTGATTGTAAATTGGTATTCCAGCTAACCCTTCGTCAATGATTAATGAAGTTTAATTTTATTATTTTAACATAGTAAAAAAATGCATTGCATTGCATAGAATAAAGCGGAATTAGAACTGTCAACAATGATATAAAACGTCACAATTTGAGCAGGGAACCCAGTTATGGCCGTATAATACATGTGCTTTATGGAATGTAGTAATCTAAGTAATGTATCCATTTGGGCCTCACCGAGTCTCAAGCCTTTTTTTTCAGCAGCGTCCTGCGTTGGCACTTTGACCAATTCCTAATCATCCACGTCCCAACTACGTAGTCCGTGTCTGTACGACGAACATATCACGCAGACAACGTGCCCTCAATCAGCCACTAATTGTAAACATTCACATGGGAACACAACAAGAAGGCAGACGGAGTCATAACAAATGAACTCACCGCTTCTGCTGGGAGAGCTGCAACGACGATGATGACGACGATGCCCTACTTGACAAGCGCTGTCTGTTTTCGCCCAGCACGAGCCAAGTCGGCTTTAGTTGCGGCTGCGAGCGTGAAAAGGGGGGAATAGAGAAGAAAAAAAATGACACGGGACTCTGCACGCACACACGTGCCCAGTCAGCACGCGACTGATGCACGCATTCGCTCAAAGGCACACATACGGGTACAGCGCGCACGAAACGCACACGCGCACACACAATGCGCTGTTCTAGGCGTGACACACACACACAGAACGCAGTTTTGCCGTAAGCTTTGTTACGACCAGCGTGTGCTCCGCGCTGTGTAACTCTATCCCGTCCATTGTTGCACACTCGCAATCGCCATGGGTAAAAGGCATCGTGCCATTGTGTCGCGCGCCCCCGAGGACAGGAAACTGCTTACATTCGAGGATGTCACCTCGTCCATAATTGTTATCAGTTGTCGAAATTCCACACCCGACAACTTTCACTTGGTGCCATTGGCACTCATCTTCCTTTGTTCACGCACTTATTTGAAAGTTTAAAAAAAAGAAACGTACGTCAAATGTATGAATTAAAAACTGCCCAAGATTGGCGTGAAATTTGTTTTAATGAAAACTAATCATCATTATCATCAACCATGATCAATCCACTGCTGGATGGAGGCCTCCCTAAAGTCGTTGCCATGCCTGAAAGTTCTACGATGTAACAACCCAGCGAGAACACGCAACACGACGTTACGTCTTCGCTCCCTCTCCTAGGGAAAGAAGAAGAAGAAGAAAAAAACACTCGATTCGGACGCGTCCCACTGCAATATGTTGTTTGTATTTTCAGAAGGAAAATCATATTGAACAAATAACGATCCTTTTTGTCAGCCGAAGGGCACCAACATGTTTCTCCACGGAAAAATCGTAAACGTCTATCGTTTCGTTTGTTGGTTCAAAGATGGGAAAAAAATAGGCCGAGAGAAATATCTATTTACAACCAAGTGAGAGCTCCATTGATACCTAACGTCTCTCTTTTATTTTCCAAAGGAGACCTGCGTTTTCAAATGCAAACATATACGAACCCCATATTTTTTGCCCATCGTCTCGCAAGCCTCTCCACTCCAATCCCGCAGGGGACGGAATTCCGGGTCCTCCGGTGGTTCCCTCCACATTTAGAAACATGCGTCGAGATTATTTAGATTAATTTTTGCCGCTTTAAATGTCCACGTGATAAGCCACTTCACTGAGCTATCATTTGTGGCCAGGTCGCTTCTGAAAAATAGGCTAATAGCTCAGTGGGCCTTACCCGGTAAGATTAAAAACAATGTTTAGTTTTATTTGTATATATTTTTAGTGGTTTCATTTATCTTTCCGATACTTTGCACTCCTATCGTGTTTTTTTTTATTTGTGTTGTAACGTTCTGACCCCGCGCCCCTACTGGACATCCATGAAAAAAAAGAGATTTACAGCTCATCGGATTCCTTCAGTATAAATAAATATTCTGAATTGTTCTTGCGGTCACCAGCAGGTGGTCCGGTTTAATTACTCTGAAGTAAACCCTCGGTGTCCTAGCATGAGTTTGACAGCGAGTGGGTGGGGAGCAGCTCTGCCGGATTGCTTTAATTGTGCGTTACAAGCTTCGTGATGTCTAACTTCTCTGTCCTCTCGTCTACTCCCCTACCCCTGACCCCCCCCCCCCACCGACTTCTCTTTCAGCTGTGGGAATCCAAATAAAAGTGGACTTCTTCAGGAAGAGGTTTTTATCTGCAGCCAAACAGGTGATTAAGTAATTATTAAACGACGAGGTGATTGCTTTTGTTTATCCAAACCGACCGTGTCGACGCGTCTCGTTATTCATCATTAATGCGAGGATGAAACTTCGTCTGCAGCTGCTACGGATATCGAAATTACGAATGCATTTTTGACAAGCCGGTAGCACCAAAGGATTGTATTAATCTCATCAAACGGCCACCCAATTGTAACACACCGAGGTTATGCTCTTGGTATTTTAATATTAATAACAAAACCTTGTTTGCCAGTTACTATGTATTTACACAATTGTGTGGAATCACTAATATCCTATTCTGTTTTTTTCTCGACGTACACGAACGACATCTCAGCCAAAAGATACTGACGTGAGTGAAACACTCGACCCCATGTGCATTTTCATCCACTAGTCAGCTAAAATTACTGGGGGGTAGGGAACCCAAAAAAGACAATTTAATTTAATATGTCGTTACCCCCGCTGTCTTCCAGTGCTCAGCCATCGAAGGCCGATGTCCTATCGACTGCGAGGACCCGGTAAGTTCTGGCATCACATCTCAGGGGGAGGGTTCTACACTCGAACGCATGGGGCCTTCTCCTTGCACACTGCCTTTGGTATCTATTCCGTTGGTTACCCTCTTGCCAGACGCTGAACTGCTACATCATAGACGACAACGGATTCGTCATCGTCTCCAAGAACGACGAAGAGGTGAGCGTGCAGGATGCGTCTTGCAGAAGCGCACTTCAGACGAGCGGCGTGGCATGGCGTGGTTGGCCATGGGCCCTGTTGCGAGGTATGGAATGGGGCCCCATCTGCGGACTTCCAAAGGCTGCTGCCTAGAGTATTTGGCTGCTGCTCTCCATTTCCACGTGGGCCCAGGAGCAGTTGCACCTCCTGCACACTCGATAGCTATGCCACTCCTTCAGACACAACACAGGGTCACAGCTGCACGGCTTCCTTGCTCAAATCCTTTGCTTTTGCACCCAAACAATGACCTGCTTTTGTGGGTCACATGAGTCCCTCCCATTGACATGGCTCGAAAAAAATCACGTACGAGTGTAGCGACTGATTCAGAGACACTAGGAGTAGGAGGCACTCTATTAACAGCCTTCTCAGGCTACAAAGGTAACTGCAGCTCCCAGTCAGGGCAGCTGGCAGACTGCCTGATTGACGACGCCGAGATGGTGAAGACGGTGACGAAGACTTCCAACGGCACGATGAAGGGATCCCATTCCAGGCAACAGCCCCCAGCCTTCGCTTGGGGTCCCCTTTTATCCTCCCAGCGTGGCCTCGCTCCGCCCCGGCCACGCCCCCCTTCTAGAACCTACCAGCGGGTTTCCGGGCTTACCTCACGTGCCCCCTCTATCACCTTTGCCCTACATCCCTCTCCCTGCTTATCACGTGGCCTGCTGACAGACAGGGCTGCTGCAACTGCAGATCCCCTTCTCTGCCAGCAACCAACGCTCTGCTACGTAGTGACCCATTCCGTGTCACTACACAAGCATCATCTTCTAGCCGTGCATTCAGAGGATCTCGGCCGCCGACGAAGGACAATTGACCCCCGTGTTTTTGCCCTTGTCCGAAACGTTTTAGAGACATTTCTTTGCCAGCTTTTTTCACCTCCGGTCAGCGTTTCCTAGTGCAGAGGCGTCTTTCAGTGCTACCCTCGTCATGATTACGATCAGTGAGTGAAGCCTATCCAGGTATGTGTCGGTGCACATGAGTGGCTGTCAAGACATTTCAAAACTAGTACACTAAACTGTTGCGATATCACAATTTCTGACCACGCATCGTGATGTTTATACATCCATATTGTGTTTGCACAGATTATTTATTATTTAACTCCGCTGTAATATTTAGTTTTATTGTTACACATCTCCCTGGAGCGACGGTTATCACATTTCCATATCAAACCCATTGATATGATTTCGATTCGCAGTCGTGTCTAAAATCTAACATTCACCAATTTGTATTGAAGAGCGTGGTTAAGTATGGGTAAAAAAAACCCAATGAAGGAACGCGAGAATGCGTTCATGGAGTAGTGGATTGAATGAGAGCTGCAAATTGCTTTTACGTTCGTAGATGTTGGGGGTATAGTGTGGGTGCTCCCACTTCTTCCAAGACGTCTGGCCAGCGTGGAAGAGTAGGCCAAATAACCCGGCTCTCAAGAGTTCCCTCTCGTGGAGGGCCTCCCGCCAGCAGTGACACGAGCAAGCAGTCGCTGGGCTCCGCATTTTTACCTTCATCTTGCTAATTTTAGTCATGGGATGTCATGCAAAAAAGTTTTACTTTATGTAAAATATTCATCTTTCAAAACATCTGCTTCTGCTGCTCATGTTTACAGAAGCACAATTGGACCGTGCATTGCATGAAGCTGAGCGTTAATAAATTTCGAAGCGCTGTAAGTAGCATGGTTAATTCGATCGCAAGCTCTCAAGCCACATTTGGCAATGACCATGGCCGTAAGCACACACGGTGTATTGTATCGGTTAGCTCAAATGTGCAAAAATACTTGATTCTCATTATCGTCATCTGCCCGCTGTCATCCATTTTATGAAATCATCTCCAATTAATGTGAAATAAAAATCCTACTTGCTTGCATCGTCCGGTCATAAAGTATCCATCATATTTCCATGACTAAAACTAAAACGTTCAAACCTTTTCTTGAAAGGTGAAATTCCCGGGCGTAGCGACATCGCTGCCATTTGCTGGAACAGCTGCCAACGATCAGCGGTTGAGAACGTTCGTTAGATTTGTCTCCTTCGATCGACGTGATGGCTTCCCGGCAGTTCCCTCCAACAAAAAAAATGCTGGGAGGTCAAATGACGCCGTCGCCGCTACTGCGGGAATATTGAGCATCGTCCGAAATTGACGCGTCAGTAATCGCGCTGTTCCTTGATATTGTCCCCCCCCCACATCGCCCTTCCCCCTCCCGAATCCCACCCCAAAATCAAATTTGCTTTTGTGTCGACTCATGGCACGTGACAACGAATTGCAGCGACAGTGAAACGAGCTCAAAAAAGGCTGAACAATTCGTTTATAAAAAAAAAACCCATTAAAATCGCAAAAACTGCAGTTGAGAAACAACAGATTGTCTAAAAGATTGCAAGTGATCATGAACTCTACATCAATACATAAAATAAGCTTCGGCTGCCAATATTAGTTGAATTTATTTGAAATCTGAATAAGAATTCATTAAAACAAAAATCTCTTGATTTAAAGATGCTTAGGGGCCGTCCATAAATGACGTCACGCACCTGGGAGTGGGGGGGGTCAGACATTTGTGACGATGTGTGACGAGGGGGGCGGGGGTTGAGAAATGTGAGGTCACATCAAAATGCGCAACTTTAAATAAATATAGACAACACGTTCTATTTAATTAAATATACTTTTTTTAATAAATGTTTTCTCCTACAACATCAGAGTGCAGCGCCACATTAAATACGCACTACAATGACAATAATTTAAAGCGATTTGAAGCATGTTTTATTGTTTTTTTGGGGGGGGGGGGGCAGAGCTTTGTGACGTCATATATGAGGGGGGGTCTGACTTTTTGTAACGCCGTGTGACGATGGGGGTGGGTCAAAATCGTCCAAAATCGCGTGACGTCATTTATGGACGGCCCCTTAGCTTTAAATTTACATTTCACACGCATGGCCTCCTTTGTCAATTCACTGCTGGACGAGAGCCTCCCCATGCCGTGCTGGTTGTGGGGGATGTTTGACCATCCTCCGTGCGGGTTGGTGAAGGTGGGGAGAGCAGAGATGCGGAAGCATAGTGCAGTACAACGACAATGCCCTCTGCTGCCGAAACCGCAGCCAAGCAGCAGCAGCAGCGACCCATAATATCGGTGTCGAGCATACAACGATATGAACGGTCTAACACGTAGTAGGCTTTCGTGACCAATATCATCTATAATAGAAGGGGTAAATATATAAATGTGTCGTTAAAACCCGTCACCACCCGACACAGCCAACTAGTAAGGGTTGTCACGTAAACAGAACGTGGCCATTTCGTCACTAGTAAAGCACACCGGTTTGTTGGAGAGCCAAGCCACAACATTTCTGTCATGGATATGAGCGACATAAAACGGGATTTAAATTAGCACAGCAAGAAGGGGGACAATCCAAATGTGGAAATAAAATATAGGAAATTCATCGTTTTCAACGCAATAAACAATGATAATTACTCATTGCTACATCTGTATTACCAACATTTATGTACGAATGAAACCGCAATGTATACTGACTCCCAATTGTATACAAATTAACAAAGTAACGATTGACGTTTTTGTTATTTGCCGTGTGTGTGAAAGATGACAACTTTCAGAGGCACCGTGCATACCCAGCAATACCGATATCGCAATGAAAATGCAAATTCAAAATGCCACGGTCACCGTCTAAAGTGGTGGAGCCCCGCTTTCTATTTTTCACCAAACCGATTAGATGGCAGAAGAGACGTAGGCGATAGAAAGAAATGTGGTGAGATGAGAGTGAAATGGAAGAGATTTGGACAAGAGCGACATGAAGTTTGATAATAAAAAAAAAGATATGCAATGTACAGATGAGATTAATTGCCATGTTTTACGTTCATTCACCTGTCATGCTTATAAAGATTTAAATTTAAGCCGATATTTGATGCTCCCATATATTTTTTTCCATCAATTCGGGACACCTTGAGCCGATCGGGGGCCCCCTAAGCTTCTGCTTAGCTTGCTAGCAGCACCAACTCACCATCCCCACGTTATCCGCGCGTGCCTCTCGCTTGCCCGCAGACGGGAGAATTCTTCGGGGTGGTGGACGGGGCCGTTATGAGCGAGCTGCTCAGCGTTGGAGCGTTCATACGGTGAGGTCGGGAGGGGGGGGTGACGCAGAGACGACCGCGAGAACGTTAACCGGCCGAGCAGGATTGGCCAACGCGCCACCTTCACCACCATCAACCGCAGCATTTTGGGGGGAATTTTCTGAGATGGCAAATTTGCACCCTGACGCCGACACACAACGGCCTGCTCTTGTGAACGACATCAGCGGATCTTTAACGTCCACTGCGAAGCAGACAGGGCGCGTATTATCATTATAATAATGGTTATCACACACGCGGTGATAATCGGAGTGGCCGTGCGATTCGAACCGTGAACCTCTGCAGCAAGTGGAGAACACGCTACCGCTGGGCCCCGTCACCGCGTGGGAACTTAGCAAGTGAGAATCACGTGTTCTGTGGAGTGTAAGTTGAGGATATAGTTTGCATCGCATGTGAAGCAACAATGTGGTCGTGATGCTGGTTGTGAAATTAATGGGAATGAGGATGCTGATGGTTGTGATTCTAGTGGTGATGGTGGTGATCGTGGTGATCGTGTCATTGATGGTGATGAGAGTGCTCATGTGGGTATATACGGATGGAACAGATGTAGTCAAATGAGAGAGTTGTGTACAGGTAATGTTAATGATAGTGGTGCTGGTAACGGTAGTGATGATTGTGGTGGTGATCATAATGACAATTGGCTGTTGTGTTAATGTTGTAATGGTGCTGGCTGGTGGTGATTGCCGTGGTAATGGTGAAGGTACAAATGGTGGTGTTGCATGTGGGGGTAATGTTAATGGTGGTAATGATGGTGGCCGGGCTGGTATTGATGGAGTTTTCAGACCTGTTGGAGGGCCTTGGCAAGTGTGACCCTTCAGGGTGCCACGGTTGGCGCAGTGGCGGCCTTGCGTCCTTTCCCTACCTCTGTTGGCCACACACCACCACTGGTCGGTGAATTCCCGTGGAGGTTCGGCAATTTTGTGTCAGCCGACAGAGAAATATATTAATTCCTCACTAAATAGCACAGCCTTAGAAAAAGAAGCGAAGGGTTTTCGAACGAGGAAAACTCTTCGTTACCAACAGGCTGTTCGTACGATTGCAAAACAAAATAAAAATCCGATATTTTCATTTAACGTCGTTTTTAATTTACCAATAATGCCTCTATGTAGGTGTGCAATTTTAATCGGGGTACAGTTTTTAACGTGATTAATCTTGTCATGCCTTGATAGCTAAGCAGCCTGGATGCTGCTCGTGTGGGTTGACCACCAGGTGCAGAGCAAGTTGCCACAGGGCTGTTGGGCTATGCTGTGGGCAGCATAGGGTCTTTGTAACAACATTTGTTCTACTCTTCTAGTCTCCCAGGTGTACGCTCCCCACTTGCACCAACCCATTCTCACCAGCTCAGCGAAGTGCACGGTCAAATAACCTCGCTTAAAAAAGCATGGCACGGGAAGATCCTCGTCCGGTCACGGATTAACAAAAAAATAATGTTCGTGCATGTACAATCTTGTGGCGTTTATAAGCCTGTATGGGACCGTCCATAAATGACGTCATGCACCTGGGGGGGGGGGTCAGACATTTGTGACGATTTGTGACCGGGGGGGGGGGGGTTGAGAAATGTGACGTCACATCAAAATGCGCAACTTTAAATAAATATAGACAACACGTTCTACTTAATTAAATAGACTTTTTAATAAAATTTTCTCCTAGAACACCAGAGTGCAGCGCCACATTAAATACGCACTACAATGACAATAGTTTAAATCGATTTTAAGCATGTTTTATTTTGGTGGGGGCGAGGGGGCAGAGCTTTGTGACGTCATATTTGAGGGGAGGGGGGGTCTGACTTTTTGTGACGCCGTGTGACGATGGGCGGGGGGGGGAGGCGTCAAAAATCGTTCAAAATCGCGTGACGTCATTTATGGACGGCCCCTATGAGCACGCGGGAGATGGTGGCCAGGTGACGCAGATTGAGGCTAACCAGTCTTGCACTGAGTATCAATCAGTGCTGCCTGCAGCCTGTCCCATACGAGCTGCCCTTAGGCTCCCCCCTTTTCCCTTCTCCCCCGTGGCAAGCGGGACCGCTGCAAATAACTTCCGTTGCATTGCAGGCGGGAGATGTACGACTACCAGGCCATGTGCAAGAGGCACCTGGATTACGAGAGCAGCGCTTTCAACTTGCTCAACGTGAGTGGCCCGCGATTCCCGAAGCGTTCAAATTTAATTGAACGCCAGATCTGCCCACGCTCGCGCAGCTTTGGCGTTGCCCTCTTTCTCACAGACCCCCACCCCCGCCTTGCCTCCCCCGCGGGCATCTTGCGCTCAAAAATAGACTTCGCAGCAGCAGCAGCAACAGCACGCTCGCTCGCTCACTCGAACGCACCGCGTGCTTTTACCACTGGAGCAAAGCAACGTGGTCCTGTAATGTTGCAGCGCGGTGCTGCAACTATAACGGTGCACTCGACTCAACAAGCCGTTGTGTGCGCCTCTGTTGTGCGCGTGCGTACACGCGCGTACGTGTGTAACGTGCTGAACTTCCTTGGCACCGCACGTAGCCAGCGGAGGTGTGTGTGTGTGTGTGGGTGGCGCACCGAGACCTGCGAACAGAGTTCAATTACCGCTCGCGACCAACGTTTGGTGACGAATGTCTGAACTGGTCCCTGAGCCGCCCCTAGGTCGACTCAGCCTTACAAAAAGAATCCCCGGTGCGGTTGTGTAAACATCATAATCGTGGAAACAATTCGGCCGGGCGTCCTGCTAGCCACTCACACTCTCGTGACCGTCCAGAACTTGCCCCCCATCGGTCTGTTGAACGCTCTATGGGGGATCTTTGTCTTTGTTTGTGTGCGTGTTTTATTTGCAGCCATACCGTTCCTTCATCGCGGCGATGAAGTGGATCGTAACCGAACTGGCAGTGTAAGTGCGCATTAAATGTAATGTCATCATTAATCCATGCTGCTATTTAATTAGTGCGTACGTCTCACCATGTTAAGCCTAATGTGGGCTTATAGAGCTTCGTGCGTGATGTTAAAAATATAATTAAACAAAGAATTCGGCGTCTAAAGATATTATACACGGGGGGCATAATCTTAGTCATCTGCATAAACACTGCACTGCAGCAATCACACGGCACACAAAAAATACACACTTTACATCAATATACTCTGTGTCATAAATAATAACATAATAATGCCAATTACACACGGAAGCATCTATGTCTCAAAACTCCTTTTCAGGATGGTACTACATTGGGACACTTTCACATTTGTAATTCACGAGATTTCTGTCAAAATTAAAAACAGAATCTCCCCGTGTCCTCTTTGCTTAAATGAGAACTGGGTGGTGAACGTCTTGGCGGTCCTGAAATTCCACATTATCATGGCTGAGACCCGGGAAACAGCTGCTCAGCGCTCGTGATTGTCGCAAGCGAGCTCAATGCAACGTGTATTTCTTGTACCTCCAATGTAAACCGCATCTTGAGACGCTGTACAAATAATGATGATGGTTCTGATGATGATGATAATGATGATTGTGGCAATAATGATGATGAAGGTAATAATGATGATGAAAGTAATAATAGTTAGGGAGGTACCAAACAGTCGAGTATTTGTGCAACTTCCACCTTATATCCCAACACAGCAGGACCCAACATCTACTGCCTACTAATTAGCGCATGCACCACATTATTATTATCATCTTTGCACCCACGTAATCGCCCATTTCCAGCACAGACACTGCATCGCCACAGACACCGCAAAAAGCACGTGCATCCTTCGCGCGTGCATCTACGTTTTCCTTTGGACTAATTGCGACGATTAAAATCCCGCACTCGTGGAAATATATCGGAACACGCTTGTGATGGTCCAGTAAATGGGGAGGCAAGGAGGTTGGGTGGATCGTGTTCGCTCGAGAAATTCTCAAACCTGCTGAGCCATGGGATGGCCAGCAGATGGCAGTACAGAAAGTCGGTACCGTACGTGAACCTGCCTGTGGTTTTTATTTGTATTCTTTCGTTTCCCTTCGGTTTTGTCTCGGCACTTCAATTTCTTCAGGAATTTGGCCAAATATTCCAATGCAGGGGGCAAATCTAGGAACTTCCCAAGGGATTTAGGAGATATCCCAAAATGCCAAGTTTTTAAAATAAGGCCCTATATAAATATAACAATAAACATTCAATATACGGTACTTTATTTGATATATCAATAAATTACCTTTTTTCGGAGTCTCCAGGTTGTGTAGGGGGGAGGTTGATGGAGGGGGGGGGGCGATTGCCCGTATTGCCCCCACCCCCCCCTGAAACTGCCACTGGCAGGACCCTCCTACAAATGAGTCTTAAGATATATAAATACCGGTGTGCTTCCGACAGTGTTGTCACCGACACTCCACATTGTGAAATATCAATAGGAAATGCGTCAGCCCAATACCATACAACCATACATCATCTTATGGGTACCACATGTGGAGGGTAAATCTCCACTCGCACCAATGTCTCTACACGGGCAAATAAACACATTCCTGCAGAGGGAGCTGGTAGGAACGTTGGGTTGCTCGGTCAATGGCCAGAGTCAACGGCGGCACGTGGTGTATTCCGCAAATATGCCCTGACTGTGAGGCGGGGCACAAGCCGGCGTGAGTAGGTTAAAAGTTGAGTTTTATAAGGGCACCACGGGGTCACCAGCCCCTCCCCACCCAGCCCCACCCCTCCCACTCCCCACCCCCCCCACCCAGCCCCACCCTCCCCACCCCCCACCCAGCCCCTCCCTCCCCACCCAGCCCCTCCCCACCCTCCCCATCCAGCCCCTCCCCACCCTCCCCAGCCCCTCCCCACCCTCCCCTCCCCACCCAGCCCCTCCCCACCCTACCCTCTCCACCCAGCCCCACCCCTCCCATTTTATCCGGGTGTCTGGATACACGTGGACAGACATCCACAGACATACACAATTAATCCCCTGCCTCCTGTGAATTAATCCCGGTTGGGCTTCCAGTCCACTACGTTTCCTACCAGTAATGCCCACTAGGAGCGCATTTGTTATATATCTGGGTGTCCGGATACACGTGGACAGACATCCACAGACATACACAATGAATCCCCTGCCTCTTGTGAATTAATTCCGGTTGGGCTTCCAGTTCACTACGTTTCCTACCAGTATAATCCCGGTTGGACTTCCAGTCCACTACGTTTCCTACCAGTAATGCCCACTAGGAGCGCATTTGTTATATATCCGGGTGTCCGGATACACGTGGACAGACATCCACAGACATACACAATGAATCCCCTGCCTCCTGTGCATTAATCCCGGTTGGGCTTCCAGTCCACTACGTTTCCTACCAGTAAAAGTGTTTTACGTGAAACCCATTGACAAAAATGAGCAGGTAGTTGCATAAATTACTTATGTTTGCCCATATAAAGAAATTGGTAGCACTTTCGAAAGCCCGCAGTGACAGCCATGGTGAAGTATGGTCAAACAACCCCCGTGATTATCACGGTTTGGGATAGTGCTTCATCTCGTGAGTGTTGAGGCGCCATACCCTGAATTTCCGGGATAATGCGATACAGCAAAATGTTAACAAAATCTCCATTGGTTACATCCGTATGGGATAGAATGTTGCCCAAGTGCTCGCGTGGGTTTTTCTCCGGGTGCTCCGGTTTCGTCCCCCACGTATAGACACATCGCTCTGGCTGAAAACATCTTAAAATATAGAGGAGCACAGAGCTTGGACAATTGTTGGCACCAGCTCACGACTCGGCTGCTTCCTTCCTACCTCTTTGTGGTTCCTAATGCCTCCGAGTCGTTCTTTATTCTTCGAGAGCGAGCAAATCATATGCGGCGCATTGCAAGTTGAACTCATCATTATTAAATTGATTTAACGTCAACGTTTCTCCACGTTAGGTAGTATACCATGAACCAAGGTGGTAATACCACCGAAGTATACGACCTAAGATCACAGCAGTTCACAGCTGATGAAACCTGGTTCCTTGACAGCTAAGTTAGAATTTACATTATGAGACCTCCTTTGCCAGTAACAAGATATAGTAATATGTGTTACCCTTTTAACTGGCATAGGAGTTCTCATAATGTAAATGCTCACCCCGAGCCCTCAATACTCTGATAGTGCACTGTTTTTGAGTTGTACGCCTTTTGGCGTCTTCTGGTCCAACACCAGTGGAAACTAGGCTCTAAGAAAAGCCGTCTCGGGTGTGGACCAATCAAATTCAAGGACAGTGCATATTATTATCAGAGTTGTCTCTTTTGTTTGCATTTTGACTGCTTGTGTTGTGGTTATTGCAAACATGATGCCTTGAATAAAGTGTCAGTTTTTGTGCCAGTTAAAAGGGTAAAAACCTATTACTATAGCTAAGTTAGAACTCGAGGAGTGGGCGTCTTTACAGGAATGGGCGATTCAGCATGAATGGTGAATTAAGATAGCCGGTTGATGTCTTACGCCAAGGCCATGAAACACAATTGAGGAATTTTCGATCGAATTCCACGGAGCAAATTAGCGCATGGGGCAATTTAATCCATTCTACCTCTTGAGTACCGTGGCGTGACAGTATGCGGTACTGTTTTACCAATTTTCCACTGGCACCTCCCAGAGCGAGTCGACGCAGGGGTCCTCGCGGTATAGGTGGGTTTGCCGTGTCGAGCCAGAACCAAACCTTGATATACGCTGGCCTTACGAACATCTGAAATCTGGCTCGGGGCCAAGCAGGGCCATGAGCGGGGCGAATGACGCGTTCGTTTCACACGCTGGTCAGTACAAAACTCAAGCACAGCGTCACCGGATCGTCGACATGCATGTTCACTCGTTCATGAAATGTGACATCGGTCGGTACACTGCACAACTCTCAGCGTCGCCGCGTCACACCGAATGCGCCTCGACTTGTTCATCGCGTGTGACATTGGCGGCACAGCTCGGCTCACCCTGCAGAGAAAGAAACCAAAAACAAACAACCTGGCGCTTCCTGGGCCGACCGTGCGCGCGGCCGGGTTTGTACGCTGGAAAGAATAGTTATCCGTGATCCCGGCAGGTTCTTCATGGAGTTCAACGTCTACAGCTGGTGGTATTCGGGCTACACGTCGCACGGTGAGCACACACGCGGACGTGACACGCTTGGCGACTGACGGCGCTGACTGCCCGTGCCAGCGCTCAAAAGCGCCGCCCTCTCACGCGCGGCAGCGGAAAAACAAATGCCCGCTCGAGCCAAAAACACTAAACCCCCCCAGACTTTTTTCCGAAGGGATCCAAAACGCAGCCATTAAAAATTCATCAGCAAACGACAGCCCTTGGGTTCGGGGGGGGGGGGGAGAACTCTATGAGTCTCATGAATAATGCACTGCTTGGGATTCACTTAATATCTAAACGGGCCGAAACAAAGAACCGCAAACCTTTGTAAGGCGCAGGGAAAAGCACCATAGCACCGTACAAATGTGCGTTGTACCCCCCAGGTAATTATACCTTTTGTTCACGCGGGGAACCCGTTAAAGTGCAACCACTCGGACACTGCTCAATTGCATTCCCATTTCACGTGACCCAATTGTACGAAGCGCATTCCATATTAGCGGAGAATGCGGGCGTTCAAATATTTAAAACTTCATTACTTTTGCGAAGCCAGCACAGGCCGGTAATTGACTCCTTAATGTCATACTTTCCATGTGCTCAATTGGAAGTCCCGCGGTTTTGCTTCTCTGGCAAGCAAAGTGTGTCTGGATAATTTAGCACATGTTGCACTAATTTGTCACTTTGGCAAACAAAACGACTTTCTACTCTCTGCTCCCCCCCCCCATCACCCAGCAATAGACCGCCACACTAAAGAAAGTGCAGTGCTGGGATAAATGTCACTTCTGTCACGTGTTTAGCCAAGGGGCCGTCCATAAATGACGTCACGCACCTAGGGGGTGGGGGGGGGGGTCAGACATTTGTGACGATGTGTGACGGGGGGGGGGGTGTTTGAGAAATGTGACGTCACATCAAAATGCGCAACTTTAAATAAATACAGACAACACGTTTTACTTAATTAAATAGACTTTTTAAGAAATGTTTTCTTCTTCTTTGGTTCTTTCGGTAAAGTCACGTAGAATGAGAATAAAATAATAAATTGATAAAATAAAATAACACATCAGAGTGCAACGGCACATTAAATACGCACTACAATGGCAATAGTTGGAAGCGATTTGAAGCATATATTTTTTTTTGGGGGGGGGGAGGCAGAGCTTTGTGACGTCATATTTGAGGGGGGGTCTGACTTTTTGTGACGCCGTGTGATGGGGGGGGGGTAAAAAATCGTCCAAAATGCGTGACGTCATTTATGGACGGCCCGCAACATGCACCATTCAGACCAAGTTGCCGATACCTGCCTGTCAGTGCAGCCTGCATTTGGAAACAAATCAGCAGGGAGGGTCTGACAAGTGGTCAGCTTGTGTGCCATCAACGGTCTTCAAACACAATTGCTTCACGTGGCACTTTACGAGATGATTTGTCCATGATATGTGTGTGTACATTATTCAATCGTCGTCTCTTTTCCTCTCCCCTTCTCGATCAAATGTGCCCTCTCGCCTACGTGTCGCAGCCAAGACCGTCTTCCACTCGTGTAAGTACTTTCCATCGATATCGCCTTGGAATCTTTGAGCCATTTTTTTGTACTTGTTCCAGTCATGAAAAATGGAATTCTGAAAGAGACCTGCCAATGATTTATTACAAAACAAACTGGGGGGGGGGGGGGGCGAGGGAGAGGGAGGTAATGAGCTACCGCTCTTCGTGTTCGCGTTCGTCGATCATAAAAGCCAGCCCCTGATTGGTGGAATTCAAAAGCCACGGTTGGTTTGCACATGGATTTACCTCCTTGGAGCGATTTGAGAAGCTTGCATATGCCTGTGTGCTTAATCCGTGTAGCGAGGAGGTAACGTGAATAATTTATCGAAGGGATCGTTCAACACACTGCATAGTCACATGAGTATACGCGCGGGGTATATATTTGTTTATATTCACCCCTCAACCTTTCAGAAAGAGTTCACTCAGAAGTTGACTCTCTGAGAGAGATCGAGCTTAAGCGGTGGGATTGCAGCTGGTTAGTCCTGACGACTGCCCGGGAAAGAACCATCTGAGGACCCAATCAAAACCATCACCTTGCCATACATAGCAGGGGTTACCAAAAATATTTCCAAAATCATGAACACAAGATCCAGGTTCGATTTAACACAGTACATAAAATTCGTGATCTGATCCCATCTGTGAAGGATGTGATCCCTGACATGCAATACCCTGGTGTCTACAAACTAAGCTGTGGCTGCGGCAGTAGTTGCATTGGCGAATCTAAGCGACATGTCTCGGACCGTGTTCGTGAACACAAGGCAGATCTGAAACACGGTAGGACCAATACCTCGGCCTTAGCAGATCATTGCTTTAACGCTGTGGACACACACGAAATAGATTTTTCCAAGACGAAGGTACTCTGCAAACCTACTGGCGGCCAAATACTCTAAATGCTTGTTTCTAAATGTGGATGGGAAAACCCGGAGGATCTTGTCTTTGGTAGGGGGGCACAGTGGCACACACTGTGCTATGAAACTATCGACCTGAGTTTAATTCTTTAGCACACCTACCATAAATGTTATCTGAACCCCTCTCCCTGCTTCACCACCCGACAGAGACCAGTGCGGTGAAGTATGGTCAAACAACCCCCCCCCCCCATGTTCGACACGGCACGGGGAGTCCTTTTGTCCGATAGCATATTGAGAAGAGGGCATATAGTATTATTATTATTCATGTTTATTGCCTTGACTGCGTCGTGGTTTCTGTGCATCGTGATATTAGCCGAAGTCACAATTAATCCAGCCTTGATCCGACAGTCTTCAATATCACAGGAGTTAAAATATCGTGGCGCTCAAACAATCCGTGCTGTGATCTAACACCACCAGAGGGCACTGCCAGCGCACGTTAATCTCAATGCGTAGTCGCGGCCCATGCATTAGCCAGAGAACCTCAAAGTTCCATTTGATTTCATTCTACTTCAAAGCACCATTACCGTGCCCGTATAAATGGAGTCGTCGGATCTTTTCATTCCGCGGTTTGCCGAAGGCTACGTAAACACATTACAGCAATATATTTGCAGAGATGGTACACATTTCATTTCTCCCGCCCGCCCGCCCGCTCCGCTCTGGGTCGCATTATATAGGACACGGGGCACATTTACTTACATTCTGCCCTCCTGTCAATCTGCCGCCAATTATTGACGCGTGTGGAAGGGGCGTGACAATAAGTCGCTTCGTGGTGGTTGATTTTTTTTCTCATTCTTCTTCTGTTATGCCCAACGGTCGTGTTTGAAAAGCTTGAGTCGCATTGAAGTGCACTTTTGTGAACTGCACAAAATAAGCCCATGAGGGTCCCGTGGAAAGCAACCACGTCTAGGCCACGAAGAACAATGGAGTTCTGTGTTTATTATAATAATAATGTGCTTCCAGTTGTCAATCCGTTAATGCCGCACTAATGCCTCGTGCCCTGTCCGTCATGGGAGTTGTTTAAATCGCGCCGGCCACCATGCTGGTCAGTGTGGGGTGGTTGACATGGGATAGAGACATCTCGCGCAGCGTTGATGTGCTCGCTGTGGCCCGGAATCGAACTCAGGTTGGCTGTTTCAGAAGTGCGATGCGTTAACCGCCGCGCTCCTCTGCCACCCAGCTAAATAGAGTGGTTAGAGTTTGTATTGACTGTTAATTTTAGAGTGTTTAGCAGCGGAAAATTAAACAGTGGTAAAGCAGCATCGTGGTAAATCCTGCTTCCTATTTGCTCTTTAGTTCAAATAAAGGTCAACGTATTAAATGTAATATTATTTTGAAAATTTGCGGAATATGCAAATATTAACACACCCTTCCAAAATGAATTAACCTACTTACAAACAATAGAGAAACGTATGCAACTTTTAAATGTTGTTGAATAATGTATAGGGTGTAATTAATGGGGTTTATGAAGATATAAGCTACTCGTGACAAATTCCACCAATTGATAAATGCTGGGGGCGACATCAGGCATATGGTCAAATAGGCCTCATGACCTGCACGGCATGTGCAGGCCCTCATCCAGTAGTGGATCGTACATGACAGACAGTTATGATCAGAACACTACCGCAGAATCAGTACTTAATTCACAGGACATGGTGCCGGTAGTGGCGATTAACAAGCGATCGAGTTATTACTCAACCCGATTCGAAGAAGGTGAGTTATTTATTAAGCTTTTTAAAAGCAATTGGGTGACTCCGAGACAGTGATGGAAATTCCACATTCCTATGGCGGGGGCCAAAATATGTTCCATTGGACCACTGTTGAATTATCGCTAATCGGTACTCATTTAATCGATGGCTGAGTAGCTCCTGACCCAATCAGGGTAGATTGAGGATGGCTCGCAGCGTCCACCCCTGCCAACTCAGAATGAGTGCACACACCATGTTGGGCTCTCGCTTTGTATGCACAGCATGTATGTCGAATCTCTTTCGTGCCGTAGGTAGTAGGCCAACCGTGCTAATCGGAGGTGCGGGTCTTTGTGTCGTCAGCGCACAAACACAGGAAGCATGACGTCCTGGAGCCATGTGACACCACCTTCTCCGCGTTCATTTCTGACCGCTCCATCCAAGAGACCAACGGTATCCTCAACTGCGGCTGCCGAAAGTGAGCGGTTTGAAGAGAAACGTACTCCCTGTACACCCTTCGACCCTGCCCTGCCTTGCACGGGAACACAGTGGCAGTCTATACGGGGTTCGACTCTCTCATATGTGCCAGTCACGTTGGCGCCTTAGACAGATTGGTAATAATCTTGATTTTAAGCTTTCGTGACTGCAGGAATCCATACTCTTTGGTTCTTTCCGTAAAGTCGCGTAGATATAAAATACCTACGTGACTTTACCGAAATGTTTCTAATACATACATGGTGAGACTTAGTTAAGCATTTATTCAGCAATCATTATGAGCTAAATTAATTATACTACTTTTGCTTTATGATTATAATAATTTATTTTCAAGGAGCATAAACCATCATCACGCAAACGCCTGTCATTTTCACATCAGCTTTTGGTTAACCGTCGAACAAAGACGGTCACCGCATCGCGCGCTTTCAGATGCCCTTCTGCGGCCGTCTGGAACGCTCTTCCTTCTGATATTAGGAAGCCACTGGAGCTGTGCCCTTTTAAATCTAGATTGAAAAGTCATTGCTTTAGAACTGCCGTTTGTGTTTTGTTGTCCTTCCCCTCCACACCTCCGATTAGCACAGTTGGCTACGTAGTACGTACGGTTCGAAAAAAAGCTTCAACATCTACGTACACAATTGTGCTATGCTCTATCCACTGCTAAGCCGTCGCCACCTCTCACAGTCTCAACAATCCATCTGGTTCATGACCGCGTGGCGGATGTCTTCGTGGGCGCGTTCCTGCGGCTGCCACTCCGTCATTAGTCTTGGCCATCGGTCATGCGTCTCGTTAAGCGACGACTGCCGCCCCAGCCCACTTACCTCTCTTGCCAGTCGACGTGGATGTCTTTAACTTGCCCCACAGTCTCTGATCCGCGTGTTTCCTTCTTCCAGCCTCTCTGCCGTCATTCCGTCCCGGCGAATGGGATAATTTAAGTCGTCCTAACTTTGCAGCGACGGCCATTTAAATCGGATATTTGACAACAACAACAACAACAACAACAAAAACCTCCTTATGCTTGCCGGCATGAGCCACAGATTTTTGTTGTTGTTGTTGGCAGTTTCCACAAGCACGAGGGGGAGAATGCTATTCATTTAATTATTTAACCTTTTTATTTTTTGCACGGAAAATATTGGTCACACCATCCCACGCTTGTGCAAAATCCTCTACTGGCTCGTGTCCAGACACCGCTTTGTCTGATGCTTCGTGCGCATCAAAGCGTCTGCACGTCCAAGCGAACGGCAAGGGTGGCGCTCACCGCCGCTGGCGGCTCTTGAGTCATTGCAGTAATTTCCACATTCCCACGGCAGGGTTCCCAATGTCTCACTATGAGACGTCTGGTTGCACGCATAGGTCCTATGGAATGTAGCGTACATATAACATCAGTGGGTTGTTACCTTCGGTGGCATTGATCGTAGCCATGAACGCTCACGGATGAAAACTGAGCGAATGCCGAGAAGTGTCCAAGGGGACACGGTGAGGCGCATACTGTACTGAAACTCACAAAATCAGAGGGAGGAAGAATGTGAGTCGCTCTTACAATATCCCAGCGTCAGGTTTTAGGTCTTCTGTGTTGGTTGTTAACTCCTGGGTGCACATTGTAAAATGCCTCTCTCAGTAAGTTTCCACCCACCATCCTGACAACGTGACCCTCCCCCACGCCAATTGCAACCTCCCTCTTGATAATTACATCTGTATGCTCACTTTCCACTCTCTATTCCAAACCTTCCAGTTACTTACCGTACGTTTGCAATTGAAATCCCTGCTTCAGTGCATGCGATGGGCCATTAAAAAAAGAAGAAGACGCTGATGGATAAAAAAAAAATTGACACCATCAGATAAACCCTGCGAAATACCTGCACAAATTTCACGATGGCAGTTTGTAATTACTGACCTATTATCTGCAAACCCACAGACGCCAGAGAATTTATTATAGAGGCTGGGGCTTTTTTTGCTGTTAACCTATTCTTTCCAGTGCTTACAGAAAGGCTTTATTGTGGGCAGGATGAGTCTGCGGTGAGATGTGGTGACAGGACCCATAAAAGCATGCCCACCGAGGGGCTCGTACCATCTCCCGTCGCAATACCTCAGCTGAAAGCCAGCTGTCCTCTCATTCCTTTTATGTCGGGGCCACTCGCCGCAGCGTGCCTGGTGCTACGCACCGACGGCAAACCTGCCAGCGCATTCGTCCACGGGGGGCCGTGTGCCAAAGTCGCCTGGCTGCCCACCAGCGAGGGACGCTGGCCGCGCATCACGTGGCGTCTCTCGCCCTGGCGGCGCATTGGCCAGAAACGTGCGTGGCGTCACCAGAACCTTTTGGCAACGGGTGCGGCCAACGTTCGAACCCCGAGCGCGTTTGAGCTTTTCGCGTGCCGCTGTCGGGCACCGCGCTGGCCGTCGCGGGAGATTGGGAAGTGTGTGACAGACAGGCCGTTGGCTAAGGAGAGTGTTCCGTTGGCTCCTGGCGCAGGAGATGAGGTGCCAAGAAGCCCTTGTCACGACGTTCCACACCTATGCCACACGCTGGCAATTCACTGTGCGCGACGTGTAATTTTCGTGCGGACGGACATGAATTTACAGTCACACCGGAGTGGGAAAGCCGGACCGTGGCTTGGATTCTGGTGGCCTTGGGTAAAATTATGACTCCTCCAGAGAGGAGCCCAGTCATGATTGTCATGATGGCTTTACGTAACTTTTTTCACATTTATATTTCAGATGGCGTTCGTGTCGCGGCGGTTAGCAGCCTGCGGCATGAACCTGGGACCTTGAGTTGGATTCCCACCTATGTTAGTAATCTGTTGGCCACTGATGAAAGGAAGTAATTTCGCAACCAGTCCTGCCACTTCTCCCTCCCACCCCCATCCCTTATTATCATCTTTCTGGGGTGAACGAAATGTTGCAACGACGTGTGCAACAATCAACAGTGGTCGTGCCATGGATAAACTGGCTCCGACCACGGGTATGTGGACCCACCACTTACGACCGAAGATCGACAAAACTGAGATGCCGCACCTCGCCGATGCTCTATTCGAGCACAGACGCCTCTGTGCTCGAATCAGGTGCTGACATTTATGTATTTTCACCAGATGTTCAGCAACAAAAAAATGTGCAGATGTCTTTAATATGCAGAACATTGAAAATTGCCAGGGCGATGTGTTTCAGCTGTTTCATGAAGATATTAATTTCTGGCCATTCACTTAAAATCCCCTGCGATGTTTTTGCCCTTTATTACCCCCCCCCCCCCCACTGCCACCAAGTGTGTTTTATACGACCAGTCTCTGACTCGTCAATGTTTGGATTATTTTACATAAACACGCATAACCCAACGGCCTCGCTATGGCGCTGCCTTCGAGTGTGCAGGCGGTGCAACTGCACCAGGGCCCAGAGGGGCACAGGAGCCAGACTACCAAGAAGGGCAGGAGATTAGACAGGGTGCCCCATTGAATTCCCCACACTAGGGCCCGTATCAACCACGCTATGCCAAGTGCAGCCACGTGGACTTGCAGAATGAACTAGCGCAGCATCCAAGATGTTTCCGCACGGCGTGTCTCATGCACGGTGTTGTGTGCAGCGTCTCACCTGTGACCTTGTGTGTGTGTCTCTCTCTCTCTCCAGGACGTTTGTCATGCAGCAGATCCCTTATAGCAACCTGATGATGGTGGTTGTGGACGGTGACTGCGAGTGCATCACCGTGGCTCCGATCTTGCTCAACTCCTACGAAATTAAATATATCCTCTTCGTGCTCCCAACCCCTGTCTGTGCATCACAATACTTACAAGTGGGCACTTCAGTGTTCATCCAGTTTCGCAACTATTTTACGTTTTAGATCTTTGTTTATGTGTATTTTTTTTTGCAAGTTTGTGAGCACTGGCAAAGGTGCAGCGCTGCAATTGCCTGCTCACGGCCACTACCGGCAGAATGGCCTCTACTAGAGGGTAGTCTGGCTCCTGTGCCCCTCTGGGCCCTGGTGCAGTTGCACCGCCTGCACTCTCGATGGCTGCGCCACTGCGAGGCCCCTCTAGAGGGCTTACTCTTCCATGCTGGTCAGACATCTCGGAGGATGTGATCTGCCGATCGACCAACTGAGCTCTACCCAATTATAATGTTGGGTGGGTGGACGAGGCGGGGGGAGGGTGGAAGTAATAAAACTTGCCCGTTATTTTAACTGCCAGCATGCAAAATAAGTTCAATATACATACATCCTCTGGATTGCAAGTCCAGTTTGTTCATCATTGCACTACAGCAGCATTGAGTAACTTTACTTATTTACATGTCCAGAATATATATGTATTATAATACTTGTACTTATCTCGTTCTATAAGTGAAGTTTAGAGGTCTTTGTTTTATCATTTATACATTTCGATTGAGTTTTAATGCACCTTCTCATAATGTGTGTTTTTTCTTCTAAATGTCGGCAACTCTTTAAATAACTTGAACAAGATTATTATTATTATTACGTTAGGTTAATAAAAATACGTCACAAACTTTGCGAGTTAAAACATCTAAATTTCACAGGCGTGGATCAATCAACCAAGAAGGCTTCACTGATTACTCGGTTAAGCCTCACCGAGTCTCATTGGCTACGTACGGTGCGAAAGAAGTTCAACATACATACATTATTCTACCAGTGAAGTCCTGTCTTTGGATTCCGGATTCATTCCCCTTAAAGAGGCATGCGTGAGGAAACGGGAGTAGCCAGGGAAAACCCACCCGCACAAGGTCCACAGAGATGGCTTCGACTTGTGGCCGACCTCACGGGCCTCCAAACGCGACGCATGGCAGGCGCGTTCTTTACCCACGACGGAATATCTGTTGCTCCCATTTGTTCAAAACGGCCCCTTGACTGTGCTCACATAATGAATCGGTGAAGTGTAATCGCATGCGCTCGATGAAGGTTCGCCGCAGACCGGATTCATGCCACGCTTTCCATCCCGACGTAAGGACACCCTCGCAACACCCCACAGACAAATCTCCCCACCCCCCTGCTATGCCCCTTCTTAAATATACATATATACACGTGCCATAATACATAATACAGGTTTTTTTTGGGTTGACTAACTATACACATGCCGCCTTTTTACGTGAATGAACTGCTGGGTGAGGGTAAATGAGAGTTGACCGTAGTTGATCAGCGTAGTTTATTGGGGGGTTGTGGAGGCTTTTTGACCGTACTTCCCCACTCTAGTAAGTGCGGACTAGTGGGGATCATGGCGGCTGTTTGACAGTACTTCACCGGTGTGGTTTGGCCATGGTGGTGATCATAGACATCGAAGCATAGAATCTCAGTACAACAATCGATTATTCTGCACTACTCCCTGCTGCCTACAATAGAGCACAGTCCCACAACCGCCTGTAACATCTTGGTGTACACGGTGGTCAACTCAGAGGAGCAATATCCAGGCCCACACCTGCTTGGCTACTGAAATGTGAAGGTCACGCATATTCCAGGTGATTTTTGGAATGAAATACTCAGCCTACATCAGCACCCTGTAATATAAATCTAAAATCACGTGGATTTATTATTCCATAATCGTATAGTCCAGAATTTCATACGTCAAGACAATCTGGAATTGCAATTACAATTTTTAGTTTTGAGAATGATAGAAAGACCTCTAATTAATAGATAGGTCCTCATGTCATTGAGGTACGAAATACTCTTCGAATAGTTAATTTTCTTAACCCATGAAAGCCTCTGTGAGTCTCCTTACTTTTTTTCTTTCACAAATGTCCCCTGTTGAATTGTTTGCCCATTTCCAGTAATGTGGTATGTAGGAGGCGTTCCCGCAGAAAACCCATGCGAACGAGGGAGGTGATGCTCAAAGTGTTGCACATCGATTCGAGGATCCACCGCTGCACTACTATGTCATTGCCACCGTACCATCCCAATCCCATAACACCTGGGATAGTCCCAGGCAGACTCTCGTCTACGTATTTATCAAAGCTCAGCTCTCCTGAGCTTCTAAGATCGGGCCTATTCGGAGTGGTTCGGTTATGATATAAGTAATAAATAAAAACTATCAGAATTATATTATTTCGGATTTTTTTTCCCTAAACCAGCAGACCTCTTAAAGCTGTTGGATTCAGCAGTCCCATTGGACTGCTGCTGCTCCTGCTGTCCAAGATTTTTTTTTAAAACAGCCACAGTTTTGAGTCGCTGGTCTGAAACAACGCCGTGTGCGTTTACACGTGGAGTCTGGTGACATCATGTGACATGCGGTGGGGTGATGGAAGGACATATCTTATGACTAGTTGGGCCTTTTCCTCTCTCTAAATCACCATTTTGCATGCATGATCGCTCTTGCTGCTGGCCAAGATTCAAAACAATTACATGCAGTGTGTATAGTATACTTTATATATGTTAACTAAAGCATCGCCGCTGCTCATTTTGCTTGTAGGAGAACGCGAAGGAGTGCGGTGGTGCGATGGGCCTCGTGCCGTTCCCCCAGCTCCTCCTCCTTCCAGCGGCTGCCCTCTGCGCCACGTGGAGGTGACAAGAAGCCATCCCTGACTCACAGATGCAGCAAAGCCCCCATCCTCGGCTACCTGCACCCCTTGCCCATGATGAACCCTCAACCAAGTGATCGTGGGCAACTTCGAAGGTTATACCACCTCGGAGGTAAAAAAAAAACCCGGATATTATCACGGCAAGAATAATTATCTCACGACGCCGGAAAAGGGGAGATCTGCATGTGAATGCGTCATCTTGAAGTGGTATATTATCACACAAACTGACAAAAACCTGGATTTCTTCAATGTCCCGGGAAGACGAACACATTTCCCAGGACGACCTCAATGGGGAGGACAAATCCGGCGAAAACCAGGACAGGTGGTGAGCCTGACAGTATCTTGTAAATTCGAAAACGGAAGACTCTCCACTCGCAAGCATGCCTGCCAAATGTTACAGCTGACATCAAGCCCGCCAGCTGCGGCGTTTTGAGCTCTAGGAGACACCCACGCTTCGCAGCGGGCACACACACACATCGCGCACTTCGCCAAACTTGAAAAAGCCTTCGAGAAAATGTTTCACCGCATGACTTCATCGCGCGGCTCCTGCGTCGTCTCTTTGAACCGCGGCAAATGTGAACGTCGGCAGGAGTCGCAGGGCGCATTCAAGAGCCAGACACAGTGGCGACCAAAAGATGCGTAAAAGTTGCCGCCTTTTGAAATATTCACCTCCGACAACCCAATGAGGGTACCTCCATTCCGTTGGATCAACACCCATCAACAGCGCTCCAGTCTCCGCCGACCGCTGCTGTGTTTGGAACACCAGCATGACGTTTGCCAAGCAGCCTGCAGATGCTGGATCCATTTGATTTTCCCCTTTTATCTCTTAGAAGACGCCGAGTTGCCAGCATTTGAAGAGAGAGAGAGAGGTGTTTGAGATGATGGTTTCGTTCTGCTTTATTCGACTGTGACACGTGGCCATGTGCCCGTGGGTCGTTTAGAAAAGTCGGGCACGTGTTAGCCGATTTATTATTTATTTGGATAGGTTTCCCACTCTCCACTCCTCCCTGACAGTAAAAAAAAACAATGACATCTGCACGCGACTGCCCTGACAAGCATGCAACTTCTTCAGGTAGCCACCAGCTTGAGAAGTTGGGACACGGACACTCTAAACAACCATCACTGATGGCGGACGTACGTTCTCGTGGCTGTGCTGGATAGCTCTTCCGATGCATGTTTTTTTTGGGTTTGTACTGCCCCGGGTGTTGTCCGGCGTGATGCGAGCCCTCTCGATATTTCTCTCCCATGTGCCGGGAGCTTTTGCGCGAAATGTTGGACATCACACGCCGTTACAACTTGAAAACAGCTTGGAGAGAGCTGTTTCTATGTATGTTGAACTTCTTTCGCACCGTACGTAACCATCGATGCTAATCGCAGGTGCGGCGCTGTTATTGCTCGTCGATTTATTTATGGATAAAGTCGAGGGACGAGGATTTAATCGTTGTTTCGTGGCATTAATTGCCCAATAGGTGCCAATAAATGACGGGTGAAAACCAGACCCACATTTTGGCTTTGGGGTTTACCGTCACAGCACTATGTAATATTACTCTTGTGGTGACAAACGAATTTGCCCATAGTAGCATGCGATACATGGTGTTTTCATCGTGCTTAATGGCAACACGTGTTACTTTCCCACCCCAACACACGGGCACTGCTGTGATGAAAGGGTAAAGCTTGCGATATAGGATCGTGCAGAATTTCCCACGCCTGATCAAGAAGCTTCACTTCGAGACACAGAGAATCCTATCCACCTGTCACAGCCAGCCTCCAAAATGCCCTGCTTGTGCATATCTGAAGCACGGCATTCACTCGACGAGCTGTGGCCTCGAGATCCCAGACAGAGCTCTGATAGCAAGGGTTTAAACCCAACAAGCCACCGAGCTCTCAGCTTTGCTCGACGTTCTTACTAAAACATAACCTAGCTCCCGGTACATTTTTAAATTACACACTCCGTTAATGCAGGCAATGCGCCCTCAACACAGGACACTGCGTTTGGCAGGTGCGGTAGCGCTTTTAGGCTCTTCGTTTCCCCCCGTCCCACCCGGCTTTCAATGCCTATCGAGTTTCGACCCCCTCTTGGATGTGCCTCATGTCTGCTCATGCACAACTATTGCACAGCGCCGCCGCTCACTCAACGGCACGGCCGGGCAACAGAAGAGCGACAACACCAACGGCGGTCGAGCAGGACATTTGACTATTTTGTCTCGCCCCTGGATTCTCTGGCCAAGAGTACGGTTCAGGGGGGATGTGCATCCGCGCCCAGCGAGCATCACACATCTCTCCGCGCTTTCACCAATTGGGGCCCCCGACTCGTCCCAAGGATTCACTTTGTACTTCTCCCAACAGTAAACAACATTCCCATGGGTCCAGCAGACGATATATATATATTTTTTACACTCGTCAGCTTTATTTTGTAATGCTATCTCCAAACATTTTTTCTACGCATCCTTCTCGACGAAATAAAAAAAAAAGTCCTTACCACCACTATCTCAAAGGATGCCTCCGTTGAGAGACAAATGTGAAGCAGACAGTTTTAGTTGGGGAGAGGGGGGGGGACATAACTCGAAGGTGAGCATGCCAAACATTCCATTCCCAACTGCCTGGGTTGTTGGGTTAAACCTGCCAACACTTGCGAGCAGGCTCCAATAAAAAGGATCTTTGTCCTTTTCACTCAGTGTATCAAAATCAACAAAGGCACGCACTACGTCCCTTTTTTTGTCAGTTCAGCGTGACATTTCCAGAAGCAGAATATTTCTACCGGAGGAATCCGATGAGCCACAAAGCTCTTTATCAGATTTTCCGTCGGATTTCCAAGGCACAGTTCAAGATCAGGGTCAGTGTTGAACTGTAGTGTCCCAATGAAACTTTGGAGTTGACCTTTTCGTCTCAGATTATCCCAATCCACTATTAAACGTTTTACCTATAAAGCGGTTGAAGTGTTTTGCTGTAATATACAAGTGGGGAAATAGCAGTGGCACAGCGGTTCGCGCATTACATTAACAATCCTGTGACCAAAGTACGATTCCCAGCCATGGGTGAAATCAGTGGCACGTGATAGCTGAACATTTTCAGAGCCACCCCATCATACAAGCCTGCATTGACGAGCGTGGGACATTATGGTTAATCCCCATGACTAAAATAGCATGGGCAGGCCTTCATCCGGCAGTAAATTGACAAAAGGCCGTTAAATATATTTTTAATATTTAACACACATGCATGCTGTAAGTCAACCGTCTGTATTGTTGCCTTGTGAAAAGTGCATGTAATGTGCTCAATTGTTAATCTGTGGCATTGTTTGGTGTGGTCCTACCGTTGAGACTGAAAGCATTCAGGTGGGTAAGCATCAAAATAAAACGATTCTTGAACTTGGTAGCTTCTCGGTCATAGACATGCACATCTCATTCACTTCTCGTTGCCTGGCCATGGGCAAACATCCAAGAGGCGAGCGACAGCCAAACCGGTCATGGGCAACCACTTCACCAACCCGCACTGACCAGCGTGTTTAAGTATGGTCGAAGAACCCGCACAGCGGACACAGCCAAGTGGGAGTTGGGGGAGCAGCTTCATCTTGGAGACACTGACTGCCCGAATGGGCTAAATTAGTGGTTCATCGCGAGTCAGAGTGGGCAAAAAAACTCGCTACACCATTCTCTTATTAGCAATTGGAAATATATTTATATTTACGGAGTATAGGGACTTGCCGTCCACCCTGTAACATTGAGACATGCGTAACGTACTGCTGCCCCCAAATATTATACGTTTCATCCCAGCTGAGATTTTTTTTATTGTACATATTCCCTTTTTGTAATAATTTTACACGTAAAAACGTTCTTTGCATGACATTTACTGCCATTAAACAACCGTCCATTTTTCTTGGAATAAAGTTTTGCAAAAAAAATACGCAGGTAAGAAAATATTACCCAACCCTGTGAATAGGTGCACAATGTTGCGTAAAGTTTCAACAAAAGTTTAAATGGTTTGTTTTCTCCATCCTTTATTACAGTACTATTCTTTATTGAAAATATCCAATGTACAACATGGAAAAAGGTCATGAAGTAGACAGGCCAACAGGCTAATTTACAGGTGCTTAAAACACATGAAACAAGATATAAATGTCAACACACTATATATTTCATTGTTTTAAATACGGCAAGCATGTCATTGGCAAAAAATATAAACTATAGTAAATGCAATATGACAAAATAACAGTTAAGATTAGCATGCAAATTATACAGTGTCCAAGATGGTTAATTCAGAATTAAACTAAAGGGGAAAACCCAAACGAGACACGAAGTTAAAACATAAATAGCCAAGACTCTTCATCACATTTACACATGACAAACATAAGTAAGTTTCGGCAAGGATATACGCATATTAGTGCAAATTTTCTTTGCTGTAACATTAGAAACCCAATTTTGTTTTAAAAGCTTTGGAGGGGCTGGAAATGCTCTTTTCTTGGGGAAAAACAAAAATTATTAGACAAGCACTGGGAATTACTTCCCATACTGTTCCAGCCATAACATTAAGGCAGTGTGGTGCTCTGGCCTGAATGATATTTAGATGAAGTTGAGTGTGGCTAGAGCTCTTTATTCTTCTCCACCTTAGCGTTAAGCTTTAGCCCTGCCGTCTGGGAACCAATTAGCTGATCGACAGCACCAGATGGGTTGGATGAATTGGTTAGAGTCCTGAAAGGCACGGCTTGTGCGTTAACGTCATGGTGGCTTTCAGTACAGTGTCAACATTTCCACAACGTGCAGACAAATGACCATCACTCTTCCGCTTAAGAGGTGCACTCTGTGATACCAACTTTCTTCAAATGCAGTCTAAAAATATATTTATTTACAAAGCATTTTTTGCAATATAACGACACAATTATGCTGAAAAAAAATTAAAATCTCTCCATAGTTTTGACAACACCTACAACAGGTCCACTGCTCAAAGGCTGCACCACAAAGTATAGGTTCAAATTAACTTTGGATTTCGCGATAGTAGTGTTCAATGTTCATTCATCACAATTGCGATGTTTGTTGTTTGCGAGACGATGAACGTTAAATCGGCAGACCCTAATGGTACTTTGCCAAAAGCACGTAAGAAGTTTCATTCAGCACCACAAGAATAAACGTTGCTCTAAACGGTTTCGCGACAATGGAGACTTTCAGACAAACGTAGCGCATCGGAGACTCAAAACAAAGCTTGCTCCCTGATCTGCATCACTGAGTGCACCTTCATCATCCCACGCGTCTATCTCAGACGTCCCGGCTCTCGAACGGACGCCCGTCAAGGGAGTGGCTCGCGGCGGGCAGTGGCGCCCCCACTTTTTTTTTGTTTAAACGAAGCCCGCCCCCCCCCTTCCACCTGTCCTGCATTCGGCCACTGCGTTGGCCTTGTGTTAGGAAGAATCGCTGCCCAGCTGGCTGCTTTCTCACATGACCCCGGCAGTGCGGCGAAGTGCGGCACAGGAGTCGTGTGCATGCATGCAGTTGCGTGCGCAAGCTTCAATGCTCCAGTCGCCGGCAGGAACGGGAGCTGATGATCGGGGGCAGCCAGCAGACACTGGCGTTTTTGTTGTGCATGCCAGGGCGTAAGCAAAGCAAACATGCTGCTGGATGAGAAAGGCAGTATAAATAGGGACTTGCTTGGAAGCGTTCTCTTGACAACTGCCTGCTGTGTGATGCATTGCTCAAGATAATTGGGCATGACGATTGGCAGGCGGCTGCTATTTTCAAACACACGAGTTTTAATTGAGGCTGCCAAATCCCATTCTGACCATCCTTAACGCGTTGTGCCGATGGGGAGGGCAAGGACTTGCTGCCATTACCTATGCATCGTACCAGGCGAGAACAGCAGCATGGCTGCCAGACACCTTTGCCAATACCAACCACGGCATCCATGAAGGTCCCTGAGGCACATTTCACTATCCCATGGAAAAATGCCACACTGCTAGGCAAAGCCATATGAAAAAGTACCCCCAGGGTGCCTTACCCCCAACAGTGCTTCAATCAGAAGCAACAGCAGCTGTGAAATTACAAGAGCCCATGCCCCAACGTCAAATAAATGCCATGCTGCAACTCAGACATTGAAATCTGTTTGGAAGTGGAGAACTTGGAAGATGAAAATGCTTGCTGACCATTTCAGCTTCCTATTAATAGGCCCTTCATTGGGGTGTTCAAATAATGCAGCAGAGGTAATATCTCAGGGCAAGCATGGTTGTACCCTGTTGCCAGCACTAAATGTAATGTAAAAACAATCCAGTACACACTATGTATATTTCTTGATAAATCACTTGAAACGATTACCCCAGTACACAATCTGTATGGTAACTTTGAGCAATGTGTGACAGGTAAACCCGTACAATACCACTGGGGAAGAAAAGTAAGATTTACATGCAGTCGGGATGGGTCAGTCATGTTTGTTTGCCATGACGTGATTTTGTCTGGCTGCAATTCAAGGGAGCCTTAACGAATAATCCATTAGCTTTGCACTTCAGCTGCGACAGCAGGGGTAAAGGTGCGGCGTGGAGTTAAGTGCTATCATACGACGGCGTGGTGACGTACGCGGAAGCTTGGAAAAGCTGTTTTACGAGCACCACATGGGTGTGCGTCCTGTGCCGTGGATGGGCTTTGCAAGCAAACCATCGCGCCGTGATGGCTGCTTCCTATTGGCTCTTCAACTTGGAAAATGACACAAAGCATTCAAAGGGCGGTGCTAAGACAGCGTTCGGAGTGATGTGCGACGTGACAAGAGCTTTTGATAAGATACGCTTTCATTTTAGGCCTAAGGTGAGATGAGTTGGCCCCAATTTTCCTTTCCACGTCAAAGCACTGGAGCAACAGGGGAAAAGGAAGTGACGGACGTTTGTATGGCTAAGCTGATGCCGGCATGCAGAGGGGGAGGTGCTGAGCGACCGAGTGAAAAGGACTTGTGTCACGCATGCGGCACACTTTAAAGTCAGTTATTGCGTCTCCCGTTCTCTGACCCTACTGCCGTTTGTAGGGAAAATAACCCGATGGACCCCAATCGGCCCCTGTTAAGGGAGAGAATAACCCAGAGGGTGCGGCTTCCGTTCACGTTTCCCCGCGCGCGAGTTTGTTCACCCTCTGTTGTGTTCGTGATTGCGAGTCGATAAAAAGATTTATCCGTTCTTGAGAGAAACAAAATGGCAAGCAGAATGGCACTGCAAGCACAGAGCAAAGCAGAGAGCTTGATGGATGTGAATAAGCCTATCAAAAACAAATGGATGTCTACCTTTAACCCTGAGAAAAAGATCATGCAAGAAACTCGCACTTGAACTTTGCACGTCTAGATTTGTCCAAAAAGCGTATTACTACAGGCGGGCAGTTGTGAGGATGGCAGAGCCGGTGAATGGGCCAAGCTGTGCAAACCTCGCTCATGATTCGTTCAGTACTACTAACCGAACGTAGGAAGCCTTCAATAGCCCGTGCTGGGGACGCAGAGCCATTCGATTTTCCCACATGCAACCATGTGACCAGAGTGGCACAGCATGAGGCCACAAAACTCCGATGTCAAGGGGGAGCACTCTCCTCTGACTGGTATGTGAGCGGGGCACCAATTAAGTGGCACAACACTGTGCGATGTGGAAAGGTCATCAGCTGCCCTTTGACAAATGCTAATCTCAGTTTGTTTATTTATTAAGTATGTTTACTCAAGGACATTTGTTGGTATCACAAGGGACAACCCGGTTGCATAAGCTAGCAAGGTAAATGCAACGTTAACATATATAAACGCTCGCACGCACAATTTTTAGTTTTTGTTCCAAGACGTGTTTGAGCAGTTGTATTGTGGACAGAAATGCTGCGCCTAAGATTATCTCGCAAATGAGACATGTATTCAATGTAAAAGCAGTCGGAGAACGGTTCCGTTATGTTCAATGCAGGTGCACTGTGGCAAGGTTAAATTATCCGACCATAAAAGGACATGGTGGCGCGTGCGAGGTGTCTCCGGTGGCAAGTGTTACTCATAACGTTGACGAGGACATTTCTTGAGCACCATGATCGCAAGCAGCAATAAAAGCCGGTTTGTGTCGGCGTCACTAATCACATGGCCAGGTCTCCGAGCATGGCCTTTGTCAAGTTTGAAACCAGTGTGAGGGCACATCAGACACCACGTATATTCAAGCTTCCCACAAACATTACTGGTGCTATCAGTGATACGGCATCAAAAATACATCCCATTTCAAAAGAGAGAGAAATGCACTCTTCAATGCTTCTAAGCCGAAATTTTAACAGAAAAAACATCCATGACTAATGGTAAAAATTGTGTAAGTACTGTTATTGCTTGCTAATAAAATGTTGAACTGTAGATCTTACTTTTTTATCATTTCAGTTTTTGCTTAAAAAAAAGTTATCACGCTTACATAATTTGAGTTACTTCATAATGAAACCTTTTTTGAACATTTAACTTTTATATATAAAATATTATTTCATTGTATTTAGTAGATACATGATATCCCTGTTTTCGGATCGTATCACTGAATAGACCTTTAACATTTGGGTAAACGTGATTGCACATATTAACAGCAAATGGGGTGCATAGGGGGACAGAATAATTGACGATAAAACTCGACGTGAAGGCAAGTGGCTGGGCGAGTATGTCAACCCACAGCATGCTCAGCAGCTTTACCGTAGAGCAAGTCTCCACTGAGGCGGCCCTACAAAAAGCCAGCATTACAAGGGTCAGATTTGCAAGCCAACTTGTATGCACACTAATTTCTAATATGTAAACTGGGTTATTGTTAACTGGAGTCCGGTGGAGATAGAGAGCAGGACTATGTCTGGGTGCTAGAGGGCCTCCTGTGTAAACCTGTGCTCCCAATAAGTGAACAGGGACTTTCCTGCCACATTGCCATCAACAAATAGAGGCAAGGTGTGTCAAAATCAGGGCCCATCACTTGAAAAATAAACCTTAAAGCAAGCCCCCTCGCGAATGTAAAATAAACCAGGGGACACATTTGGGCATCATTTTATTTGTATTCATGTCTGCATACTCCCCATGTAACCTTATATAAAGTGACATTAAACATTTGTGCAGTTTTCATATCTTTTGTGTGGCCTTTGTCATCCAGTATTGCCAAAAATAACTTTCCGATCGAATACGATGCCCAAATATTCCCTGGCTGCATTGCTTCAACGCTCGCCAATCGAGGTCCTAGCGGGAACAGGAAAACCCCTACAGCTCTGCTCAGAGTCATCACACAGAACGGAGCGCGCGTGTGCGCCAGCCGCTTGCCTCTCGCGGGGAATTTACGCCGAGCTGGGTCGGAGTGGCACGCCTCCTGGGAATGCGCCGACCTCTCCAGGCGTGACTCACAGGAGAGTATCGGACGTGCAGCCTCCTCCCACACTGTAACGGAACTCCTGCAGCTTCGACACGCCGTGGAAGTGAACGCACGCCGCAGCCACCACCAGTACGTGGAAGATCTGGTGCGAGTGGAACTGCAGAGAGACGTGGGGTGAAGGGGGCTACATCAGGTGATGCCATGTAGAGGTCTTCCCTTTTAAAATTCAAGAGAACAATCGTGCACATGCATGGATTCTGTAACTGTGCAACGTGTATTTGTTCTCAAGAGGTTTTTCTTTGATAATAGCACTATCTTCTGAACGGCATAACGAGATGTCACACAATGATGGCTAGGGCGCGTACATGGTATGTAACATCATGATCTTGGCCAAAAAATACGTATGCATTTAGCACTATTCTTTTCCACCAAGTTTTGGGCAACCATTTAATTAATTTGACCGCTTTACATTATACTTTATATATATTTGATCATGTTCACTAGTTTTCTTGATCCTATGAATGAGCCATCTATCAATAGGTGCATTCACAACTAATCAATTGCTCCATTTAACATGTTAGCCTGTTCGATAAGGTTTTAAATCAATAAGAGGTTTTTTGGGTTAGATCGCGTAAATATATGTCGTTAAAACCCGCCACCACCCGAAACAGCCAACTAGTAAGGGTTGTCACGTTAACAGAACATGCCATGTTTACGTGACAACCCTTACTAGTTGGCTGTGTCGGGTGGTGGCGGGTTTTAACGACACAATTATATACTTACGTGACCTAACCCAAAAAAACTATTATGGATATTGGTCGCGAAAGCCTACGTGTTAAAGGTTTGCAATGTCTCAATAAACAAATTTAATTATACAAGTTTTCTTGGGCAAATTTGTTGTGTATTTCTCATCCTCCACTTTTAGTTCTTGAGTTATACACAGAATGAAAAGACTTTAAATAATGCAAGGTGCATTTGAACATTTCATTTATACCACACACAGACACTCCATTGTGACCAACTGCATCGCGACCACTTAATCGCCGGTTGGATTGAGGCAACGGTTAAACGAAAAAAAACCACACTGCGTAACACACACGCATGTGTGTATTAAACAGTTCAAAGCAACCCTATCAAAGCTACAACAAGTCAGGCTTTAAAGTGGGTCACAGAACCACAATGATGTGCTTCAACACACAAAGTCTACAACGTCATTCAAGAGCTGCAGCAACAGCAGCTGCAGCACCAGCTGCAGCAGAACACGCCATCCACCGACCACATCACAAGCGGCTGAAAACCACACCTAGGCGGCAGGTGCGACGACAACCTGTGGCTCATTTACTGCGATTTGAATAATTACCCAGATGTCGCACATGCCCGGGAAGAACCTCTCGGGGATGCGTGCAGCATACAGCGCGGCGCCCATGCTGTACAGGAGCCCCATGAGGAAGAGCCAGCCTGTCTGCCCGGCCGTCGTCGCCCTCATGAAGCCCTCCACCACCATGAAGTGCACGGTTGGCACGATCCCACTGAAGCCCAAGCTCAGGAATACGGCTGCGTGGAATACAAGCGGCGTGGAATACAAGCGACGGGCAATGCACATTGACAGGGTGTAGTTGTTTTTGTTTTATCACGGTTGTCGAGCACAGACCCAAAGGCCAAAAATCCAAGCAGACAGCAACCTAAAGCACAATGTAATGTGTACTGGAAAAGAGTAAATACGTTTCTTGAATTGAGGTTGGGAAAGAGCTTGGGAATAGAGATGTGGGAGGGAACTCCCAAGTCGAGCAGTACCAGGAAACAAGCAGAAAGAGGTGCTTTAGGCTGCAGTGCGGTTGTTGAAGAAAACATGGATGAAACAAAACAATCAGGCTGGTAGGCCGAGGATGGTGTTTGCACCGCTGACAAGTTAGGGTTTTTTTGTATTTTATGTTTTCTTATTTCAATTGTACTTTTACTGAATTTGTTTTGCTTGTCAACTATGATTAATACGGATGCTTTGTGCAAAATTTTGAAAATTCCTTGAAGATGCGTGGTACATATACAACCTGTCAATCCACTACTGTATGACAGACTCCCTTATGCATTGAGTCATGGATGTGGGCTATTTGGCCATGCTTCACTATACTCCTAAGTGCAGACTGAATAAGGTAGACAACAGCAGAGGACAATAATACCTCATCAAACGCAGGGGTCATGTTCTAGTATGTGCCGGTGTCTCACGGCAACCTTCCCTGCTGTGTTGAAACTGGAATCTTAAAAAATAACGATATTTTTTAAAAACTAGATGTGCTTGCGATGCTACAACCGGGGGTCACGAGCTTCTGTTTGATATAAACCGTATATTTTTGGGCAATGTGTGAATGGAGGGGGACTGGGACAGAATAGCCAAGACACCAGCCGCAACTGCACATACCGGCACGGAGCACGCGATACTGTGGCGTAGAGAAGCGCTCCCACTGAGATACAACGATGGCCGCTATGCCGAGCACGCAGATGGTCACCAGGTAGATGAGCCGTGGCTGCGGGTTGCAGTAGAAGGAGTAGTAGAGCCATGGCACAAAGCTGCCCATTATGAGCAGAGCGATGCCCGAGTAGTCCAATCTGCGATAGCAATCAATCAACGTTCATTTGTTATGCAGAAAGTCCCGTTTGGCCAGTTGCCCTGCCAGTTCGCAAAAGATACACTGTCGTGCGCGTCGGCACAGATTCGGAACAACAATAACATCGTCATCGAAGTGATATCGTACAGCAAAGCAGGCGGCAATGAAACAGAGTACGTCAGAGGTGCAGGGAAAAAATTGTGCTCAATGAACAAAGACGAACAATATGAACAAAATAAACTGGCATATTCTAAAATAAACCGCCATATTCTTGTTAAAGAGGAGGTGAGCGCGAGGCAAAGCAAAATGAATTGAGCGAACAAAATAACCATCATGAGAAGGTGAAAAGTAACAGCAGACGAGCATTCCACTAACACTGCAGTAACATGGGGCAGCAGCGTGGACAGAGATATTGCTAAACATAGTTTTAATAGCTGGTATTTGTTACAGCAGGGAGTTAACTTCTGAGGTTGCGACTGCAAATTTGTAGAATTAGGAGGTCCTTTAGATATATGGTGGATGTTTAAAACGATTTGTTTGATGAAAACAGCAGTGTAGGCAAAACACACACATGTCAGTAAATAAAAAAACGCAACACATTCGTCAATTAGCATTGGCTTAAAAAACATATATGACGTTTTGGGGATTGGCCCTTAATTACAACACAGAAAGGCCCAAGGAATTAGAGTGGTAAATATGGTACGCGATAATCAAGAACAATTTCCTATGACATGGGACATTTTTTAAACAATTGTGTAGTGGCAAAAGGGAACCATGAGATGGCATTAGGCGTTGGATGTTTTTAAACAGCAGCTGGTCAAATGTTGCCCATGACTCAATGAATGATATGAATCTCAGCTTTAACATACAATCATCTCCTTTTGATCACTGGATGCAAGTCACTGCTGGATGAAGGCCCTTCCACGCATTTGAGTCATGGAAAACGTTTGAAGGCAAATCACCATGCCAGTTCAATGAGGATGGTTGAAGGGTGGTAGCCAGGACCGGCTAAGATATATCTCGTCACTAACATCAGCTTTTGTGGTCCAACTCAGGTCACTGGATTTACAGTTCAGTGCACCAACCACTATAACACTCTAAAAGCACGTTCTATAAATCAAAATTGTATTATAAGAGTAGTTTTATCAACTGCGACACCATCGTTACTTATAGAGCATCTTTTGGGAGCAAGACTTTACCCAAGTGCTACTCGATGGGTATTGAAAAACAAAACAATTAAGTAATATCAGCGTAAAATGATAGCTCACTGATTTGTAAACTTTTTAAAATTCCTGTTTGACCAATGCACATCCTACAATATACGATCGTGTTGTAAACTTACTTTGTATGCAGTGTTGATATTGACACAGGAAATGAACAAGAAACACCATGCGCCACCCAAACCGACTGCGTGATTTCTCAAAACAAACTACGTAACTTAATGCACCCGACGGCGCCCTGCCGGTAGAGCGTGGCTCGTGAACTTACTTGGAGAAGGTGCGGGAGACCTTCTCGGAATGACAGTAGACGGTGTGGAAGAGCCAGGAGAAGCACAGGCAGAGGATAGCGCCCATGAAGAAAACGCCAAACACAACCTTTTCCTGCAGAGGAGCTACGAAGCTCATGTTTGGCCGGAACAGATATATGACGGCCAGGACGACAAATAGGAAAAAGCCTGCGCCACAAAAAAGCAGAAACGCAAGCTAAAATTAGATGAGAGATGGATATGCTTAATTTTTTAACCAGGTAATCGCCCATTGAGTCTAGAGGTATATTACTCTTTAAATTAGTAAGGCAAAACAGCATTTTGCAATATGTAAAGAACAACAAGGCAGAAAACATCATTTGAAAATAGGACAGTTATGAGTATCAAGTAATAGTTTCAAACAATTAAAAACATTTGCAATTGTCAAATAGTGACGAACAGCAGAGCAAAACTGTGATTGAGGTTGAGTGAATTCTAGATAGAATAAAAGTGGTGTAAAGGCTGAAGTGGAATGAATGCTCACTAATATTGCCTTAAATTGAACTCTCAAATCTAAAAACAAAGGAATTCTATGCCAACCGTGATGTTTCATTACAAGCACAATGTGAAACAATGCAATAAGAATCAATGTTATTTCACAAACTATGCACACAGGCTGCAGAAAACAAGCAAGGGTATATTCAAGTGCTTCAAGTTATTTTCATGGGAAACAGTAATTGATACAGCACTTTGCATATACACTTCACAAATAAAAACCACTACTGCTCCCAGAGTAGCACAAGAAATATCTAGAGTTCAAAGTGCATCCAATTGGGGGAAAGATAGTAAGACGTTGATAACAGTGTGAAAGTCAAAGGAGGAAACGTGCCTGAGAGGATGTCCACCATGGCAATGGAGCTATGAAATCTGTTCGCGTGCAGGAGCTAGACGGATTGTTACATTGCATGACCGTGAGAGATGGCCACGGCCTAGGGATGCCTGCATCCAGCAGGGGATAGATCATGGCCAATGGCACAGATGACGGATGCGTACCAAACGAACACCTGAACATAATGAGCTCTTCCGCAACTGTCATCACAAAACGGAAGGAACAGATTTAGCAATGTGCAAACACGGCAAACCTATTAGATGCGTCCATATGTTGCCGGTCTCCGTGTGGAGACGAAAGATGCTGCGGAAGCAGGCACGGAAGGACGGCATGGGGGGACGGTGCCCCTGCAGCAGGAACTCATTGTCCTGCAGCCAGCTGGGCAGCACATCGTGCGGGATCACTCGCCAGCGGCCCTGCCACACCTGCGCGTGATAAAAACACCGGTGCGAGTTCACGCATCTGACTGCCACTAAACTTCCGTGCACACGCCGATCGCTGGCAGCTGTGTTATTTCATATCACGCCATGAGCGCGAGAGGCAACAGAGCAGGTTTGGCGACCGAAATCAAGACACAAGAGGATTTCTGGTTAGCATACATGCCTTAGGCTATTGGCGCAGAATGTATTTCTCACTTTGCGGTCGGTTCAGATACATGGGTTCCCAGTGAAATTCTATGGTTTAACCGGGGCACTTATCTAACCCAGGCATGGATAGCCAAGTTATATAATCAAGTAATAACATAGTGTTGAACAGATTAGCAGTGGGGATTCAATAAACATTTAACAAAAGCAAAAAGTGTTATGCTCAACATACGTTTCAAACTACGTGTGATATTTCCCATTCGTATGTGTTGGGAAACTTAATGCGCAAGAGGACACTGCAGAAAAACACTATTATTTTTCTATGCTCCACATCTATGTTCCCCGCCTTTACCAACCCACACTGTTGAGTCTGAAGTAGGGTAAAAATAAACTCGCATAACACACACGGCAGCGTGAGGGCCATAATTTAGCAGTGGATTGTCAAATAGCTGTACACATACACAAATTTATACCACTATAAATTCTATATTTACCAAAAGGGAATACATTCATGAACCGAAATGTGGCCCTGAAATTGTGAGAATTTTGTATAATTATGGACAGAATGCATCCTTACATTTGCAGTGAGCGTACAAATATGAATCTTCCCAACAGTCAATAACACCGTCGACAAAACATCCTGTAAACACAGACCCACTAACTGTACGAGAAGCATTGTTATGTTGGACGATGCTGCGCAGACCGTGTGAGCTGAACTTGAGTGTCCCTTAACAGTCACAATTCACCGCCGCACACAGCCAACCAAGAATGTAACTGTGAACCCAGAACACTCTACAATGCAGCCTGGTCTGCCTGAGCCATAAAACTAATACCGGTATATTCTGTAAAACTGCACTTTTTTCCACGAGATTTGACATTATATTAAAAACCAATCAGTTATGAAAAAAAAGGGCAGCGGTTTCAATTTTTTAGACTGCGTACAGTTTTATACTCGATGAACACGAAACTTAAAAGGAAATCAAATAATAACTAGAAATGTGGTATTGATTTTTTCAATAAATATTATGACTGAACATAATATAAATCATTACAAGCTCTGGAGCTATGTAGAATAACACTTGCATTAAATAAAGGATGAATGTGCAGCATGGTAAATTAACTGTTTTCCAATGTCAAAAACCCACTTCTTACAACAAAAATTTCAGACAGTACATTTTTGTTCAATTTGGTCATTTTGATTCCAGGTAATGCCCACTGAACTATATATAGCTCTTTTTCAGAAGCGACCTTGTACAAATGATAACCCAACGAAGTGGCTTATCATGTGGAAATTTATAGCAGCCAAATACTTGAAATGCATGTTTCTAAATGTGGAGGGAAAAACCGGAGGACGCAGAGAAAAATCCACGCGACCACAGGGAGAAAACGCTAATTCCAAACGTACAGGCATCAGGGTCAGGATCGAATCAACGACCTCCTGTATACCTGGAAAGGCAGTTATCATCTCGCCACCGCGGCAACAGTCAACATTAAAACTGAGGTGCAAGCTCAAAGAAACCTTAGTCAGAAATGGCGAAACCTGTCCCTGGGCTACAGGGTCAGTAGGACACCCCCGGGCATGATGAATATGATACAGCTACAATGGTCAACCTTGCAAACAAACTCCTCCATCTTCTCCATGGCGTGGTGGGCTTGAAGCGGCAGCGTAATGACCCTCAGGGGCTCAGGGCCATCCTCATCCCTCTCTCTGTCCGCATGGACCTGGTCCACTTCCCGCACCTGCACAGGGACAGCACAACATATTGACTGTTAGGTAAAGTAAGAAGGCATCAGTAGGACACATCACCAGCAAGGACGAAGGCTAGTGGTTGAGACTAATGACGGTGTGGTGGCCAAGGTGGGGAACGTGCCAAGAGCATGTCCACCGCAGGGTGCAAGATGGATTGTTGTGCTGTGGGACCACGAGAGATGGTGGTGGCCATAGATGGCCTTAACCCAGCAGTGGATTGATCATGGCTTACAATGGGGTTGCTATTGCAATCCTCTAAGTTGGAAGCAAAAGCAATTTACAGCTGCCCAGGAACAGCTTAAAACAGGCTCACTCTGGGTTGCACCCAACATCATCTAGAAGAACCACATCAAGACTGACAACTGACTAAGAGACTGGAGGACAAGAGGCTCAGGTTCACTGCGCTGTACTGTAGAAGGCATGATGAAAAGTCATGAAACTGCTAATGCGGAGGCTGTCACGTGGGAAGAGAAACAGAGGAAAACTGGCACTAACCTACACAGATATATGCGATGCTGGGACACTACAGCCAGAAACTGTGGACAAATATCTTATGATCTACCCGCAAGACAAATGACTGACATTCCATGTGTGCTGTTAGTCATGAGATGAAGACGTTTCCATTGGAAGCTCACAGCTATCAGTGCACTACCTTGTATCAGAAATTGGCCCTTATCCGACACTAGAGGTATGCTCGGGGTACACGTTTTATATGAAAACGAAGAGCATTTGTTGCATGTCAAATCAAAGCAATGTTTTTAATTCTGAATTCTGGTATAAACCAAACTAGGAGGAAACTAAGTTAAATACAGTAAAAACTCTTAATTCCCAGATTTTTATTCAGCAAATGTGATTATTAAGTTTAACTTTTCGCACCTTTTTCTTTGACTATTTGCAATTTGGCAACATTGCATCATGGATGAGGGGTACTTGTGCCGAACAGGTGTGAATTAGCGAATTCCACTTTCCCGCATATTTTCAAGAACAGATCTCACTTGTGTACCTTGTTTAATCATATATGGTTGCACATATTCCCAGTGCTTTTGATATGGTGGTATTGGCACGACGAGCTTCTGACTTGAATGATCAGTTCCACCTGCTTTCAGTATATGATAAAGTGAACATGTTCAGACTAAGATTTCTCGATAATTAAGACAACACCACTAGTGGAGGGGATTAAATTGGATCTTTTTGCAATTGTTCACCAAATTCAGCCCACTCAGCCGACACATTTAGAAATGGCTGTTTCACTGTAGAGTAAATCAGAAGCCTCTAAGGTTGGGTCGAAGGCAGTAGGCAACCTTAAAGCCAAATGGTCGTCCCTGGTCATCCCTTTTACAAGGCAAAATGGTACAAGCTTTGCTCCGATGTGTATCACACTAAAGCCTTTGACGAATAAATGTTCACTGAACGATTTTCTAGGCATCTTTGAGCAACAACACGGCTCATGCGAATCCGCAAGGACATTCGAAATTTACCATGACATACAAGTCGTCCAAATCCTGGCACAGCCATCAACATTATCAAGTTGGCTAGAAACCACGGTGGCTCCAGAAAAAAATCCCTATGGCCGGCAGATTTTGTAAAAATGTATACGAGCTTTAGCACCCGACTTTCTGGGAAAAACAAGAATGTCCCTCATGTCCAGAATTGCATTAATTAGCTTATCCAACCTCTCAAATGGCCAAAAGTGCAGTCTAGGCAAAATTTTAGGTTTTTCAGCCAAATAGCTCCTTGTCTAAAACCAACTATAGATCAAGTAACTAAGGTGTAATTATGCACTGGTGGAAAAAATTCTAACTCTAAGAGGTGAAATTGGGTTAATGGCTACGTGATAACACAATGGCCACTTTGGTGCCAAGTGCTGAATTCAGGACCAGTGTTTACCGTAACCACCAGTCGATATGTGAATGTGCTCGAGAAAATTTAAAATTGCTAACCACGGCTTGCCAGCAATTTTATCATAAATCACCATAAGACGTGTGTATAAATGCCGCCAATTCATGAGGTCATATTTACAGACCACGCAAGGAAATTAGGCTAAAAAGGCAATGCAATTTTAATGTTTGTGAAATATATAGTGAATGAAAAACCTTTGAAGGCTGTCAACAATTACATGATAAGGAAAATTAAAGATGCCAACTTTAGACTTGCTCTGAACATGCTGCGTTTGGACCAAATCCTTTTGGGGGTGCATTAACCTTAACATTTACAAAGCCCACTGGCATTATACTAAAAAAAATCCTGACAGAAATTCTTATTCCAAAAAAACACACTACAATTGCATACAACACTGCAGGGGCTTACACATACCAGAATATATTTTATTCACGGACATTTCAACCTCAGCAGGGTCCCTGTCATCTTCAGTGTAATACACAAGTACAAAAGTACTATTATGTGTTGCAATACCACCGATAAAGTGTGTGATGATGAATTGCAAAATCAATGGGGAACACCAACTTTTTAACAAAGTGTACGAAAATCCAGACAGATGTAAACGAGCATGGGTCAGAAGTAGAATGGTGAACTGAGTTGGCAGCAGCAAAAAACTAATGGCAGCTATGACACAGACGAGTGCATAGCGAAGGCTTTTCAATTAACCTTTAACAGCAAACTTCACCATAGCGTCAATAATAAAGCCCTATATCGGCGGTCGGCAATCTGCGGCTCCGGAGCCACATGCGGCTCTTTACAGACTGCTTTGTGACGTAATGTCTATGTATTCACATGCATTGCGGCTCTTGAAATAGTTCTTTTGTTACCGAATTCCAAAAAAAATGCTCTTGAGAATATCTCCCCAGATAAATCCAAGTGTCCATTTCTTAAGTACTATCACTGATCACCTTACAACCCAAGCATACAACTGGTATTCCTATCAGTGTTAAATAGGTTCAAACCTGTCTGAAATTAACCCTTTTGCTAAACCGTTTCTAAACTTGAAAAAAATATACTATTTGGGTATTTTGGTGAAGTCACGTAGATAGAAAAATAATAAAAAAAATCATGACGTTTCGATCGCAACACAAGCAATCGTATTTTTCACCTGAGGACGACTGCTTGCTTTTGAGATCGAAACGTCGTGATTTTTTTAAATTATAATTTTTCGATCTCCGTGACTTACCGAAAGACCCAAAGAGGATAAATTCCTGCAATCACGAAAGCTTTAAGTCAAGATTTAAGAAAAATATATTATTAAAAAATCATGTACTGCTACAGCAGTGGTGGGGAGACTTTTCCTATCAGAAGGCAGGGCAGACCTTACTAAATACCTTTGGTGGTAGAATATTAAGTGTTGCCAGATTTTAAAAAAATATCTTCTAGTACTCAATTAGTGCAGTCTACGTGCGACCAGTGATGGATGAACATCGTTCGTGGCCAATTTTGAACTAGTAGGCTTGAAATTAAAGCCGCTGGCAAGTGTCATCACGAGGCGTAAACAACTGACAAAAGCAAAAACAAGCTGTGACACTGTTATGCAAGAGGTGCGGGGTGCAAGACGGCAGCCGACCTTGACCGGCGACACCCGCAAACGCACAAATAAACCGTGGAACCTTGACCCCACCAGCCACGCACGGTGTGAGCGATGGCACGCGCAGGACTCACAGAGCACGTGGCTTGCCCTGTGGTCACCAGCAGCGGGCCCAGCTCCGCCAGGCCGACGTCGTCTGGCTTGTCCGTGCCCACATCGTGCCGTTTCGTGCACCCAGCGCGAGACGACGCCATCTGCCACGGACCAGCGGCGTGCCATGGACGGAAGGAGGTGGGGGGAGAGTTTTTAGCCTAGGGTCGGGTTGCTCACGACATGCAGGTGGAGATATTGTTGATAACACTGAGTTGAGGTCACGGCTCAATGTATATTCTCCCATGACACATTTACAAGAGCAATGTACTCATACCCCTCTCCCAGCAGGTATCTGATAACATTTGTTTCAATTTGGGAGGGTGGGGGGGTGGTCAATTTTTGTTGATTTTTCATTTTAAAAAATCTTGTTAATTGCTTTTTGTTGTTTTTTTTCTCGTCTGTTGAGTTTTGTAACATGAACATGTAATTTGCATATAAATTACATAATTATCAAATGATACACGTAGAAATTGTGTATCATGAACATGAAAATCTATTTTAATCACTGAATCAATGCATTGTTACATACCTAGCTTAAATATAGGCAAACTTATTTATTTTTCATTCATGAACTTATACGAATGTAAAATTACAGGGCGCATGAAAGTCACGCTGAGATTTTAATATCACTCAACTGGTGCCAACTGTAATAAACATGTAATGATCACATAAATAAATCAGACATAAAAAAGGTCCTGTGGTATTGCTAAATAGTTACCATCATTTGATAAGGATGATGAATGAGTAAATCTTTACGAAATACTTAAGTATTATCAATGAGAGAGATTTGAGAAGTGTATAACCATTTAAGTTTTTTTTTTATCTCCAATATGGAGACACTTCAAGTTTCATGTCTGCTATCTTGACATACAATTAAAACAATATTGAGATAGGGCCAAAACACAAATGCTTTGATTTGCATATGCAACCATATGTACCGTGAGGGTATCTGCTCTCCCTCCCAACTCGTGGTTTCCTTCTTCTCTTCAGGATTTCACTGAAGAGAAAGAACCAAAAGAAAAGGCATGGTTAATGTTGTAAAAAAGATATAGTACCATGAAAAAAATTCCCACAAAGGCGAGCAGAGCATTACCGCGTACTTACCTTCACTTCCGGTTTCAGCCACACAAAGGGACTTCGAGGCTAGGAAGATTGTGGGAACCAACAGTCTGCACACAGAACACAACCTCTGTGTTTCTCAGGCCTTCAGCAATTAATGAAGGCTTCTGTCACATGGACGGATTTAATATTAAACCCTACACTTTAGCCAACACGATGCCAAAGGTTGAAAGGTGACATACCAATGAGGGTATGAATCGGGGGCTATTTAGCTGATGGGTTGCATTTATAGTTGCCCCCATTTTTAACTCAGCTTTGGACCTAAACTGCAAACTTTGCATACCTGCATTAATGTACATCTCATAGCGTATGATTTGATTATCTAGAACTGCGTTCTTTGTTTATACACCAAGGTGCACCTGCTGTTTAACCTCAAGCAGTGTAAACATACCAGGTGGCTCAAGGGTCAGCACTGATCCAGCACCCCTGAGATCCTAAGCGCGAACCTAGTTTTCGTTTGCCCGTAATTTAAAAATAAACACTGGGTTCTCAGCGTAGTCAATCGATGGTTTCAGCCTGACCACCAATGATTGCGCCAAAAAGATAGCATGAATTGATTTTTCAATACATTCGGCTACATTGCAGCTGTGATTATTTAAAATATCAGCCTGAGTGCCATGCGATGAATATTTCTGCGCAGCAGGGAGGCATGGAAAAGTGTACCCCCTAGTGTGGATGAGGTCCCTTAAAAGGATCTTTGAAGGAGTTCTATTTGATTTAAAAATTTCGTGACTGCAAGGATTCATCTTCTTTGGTTCTTTCGGTAAAGTCACGTAGAATGAGAATAAAATAATAAAATAAAACAATAAAATTCTCACGACGTTGCGGCCGCAACACAAGTGGCCTTCTTCAGGTGAAAGGAACAACCTGTCGGGACGACAGAACTAGCTCTGTCGTCCCGACATGTTGTTGAAGAAGGCCACTTGTGTTGTGGCCGCAACGTCGTGAGAATTGTATTGTTTTATTTTATTATTTTATTCTCATTCTACGTGACTTTACCGAAAGAACCAAAGAAGAGTTTTATTTGATCAAGCTTCCTGAAAATACTCAATTCGAAGACCTCAGAGCAGTCCATTACCTTGTCTCATCATATAACACTGACAGCACAGAGTAAAATATAGCAAAAAAAAAACAAAGCCGTAAACCACTCCTGGACCAAGAAGCTGTAGCTGTACCTGCTGAATTTATGATTGTGTCGGTCTTGCTGACCTGCCTCTATTGTACATCTGTGAAAAAAAGAGCTTCATAGCTTATCGGATTCAAAGGCAAATGTAAGATAATTTCAAATGTAGGCAAAGTGAATGTTGAAGTGCATGAGCTAGCATGCAATGGCTTGAATATTAATGGTCCTGCCGGGCTTTGACCCTTGCCGAATATTTCTTTAGGGTGTTTTACCTCGCATGGCATTGCACAAATGTGAAAAAAACGGCACATACTGTATTGCATGCACAGTTGTTGAGTGATGTTTTCCTCTGGGTGTGTAAAATGAGCATGTATAAGGTACTGTACAATTACATGCAAGTTCTACGGACGAACATTTCAACCAAGGAAAACGAAAGAAAACTCGTTTTCAAATATATATTTCTTAGAATGAAGTAAAATATCAATGGTCCAGTCATTTTATCTCACTTTTAGACAGAAAGTCTCTGCTTAAAGTGAAAAGGTCCAGGCTGTGTTATTTATGTAAGGTGCATAAACTGCACTACTGCAGTATTTGCTTGTATTTCTTAATCACATCCAGTACGCACAAGGAAAGCTATTCAAGGAATAACTCGGCAGCATGTCAGTATGTAAATTAAGGACTCCCTACTGCCAGCATACGAAAAGGAACAAAACGCTGATCATGTTGAACACTGGCAGTCGCTGAAACAACCAGACAACAATGCACTGCCATACTCTTGAAGTGCAGCCCTCAGATGATGTGCAGATGGGAAAAGGTGACCCTGCTGGCTTCTAAAAGTGACATACACTGCCGGGTGATGGGGATGTCTTACAGTGAACAATTGTTGGACGTGTTTTGACATTTCCAGAAACAGGGTTCCATGAGCAGGCACCTCCCCTTCAACTGTTTGCAATGTTTCAATGCGTCTGCACAAAATTGCCAAAGGTCAAATATCATATTTGCTGATACATTACCCTTCCAGGCAAAGCTAATTCCAATGGCTTTGTTTATTTTGGGTGTCAGCTTTTGGGGGGGGGGGAATATTTGGAAATTGTGTATAAAACAGGAGGGCACAAGCAATAAGGCATTGGTCATTGCGTGAGCAAACAAGACTATCAGAATACACGGCCCTGATTAATTAATTGCTTGTTGTCTAAGCCACTGGCTACCCTCATGCATTTTTACTTTCAAAGGCACATCTTGTGACTTTTTTTTTTTTACGAATCAGGGTAATTCCTGTAATAGCATTTAATCCTTAACTATAGCCACTTATTGTACATTGTGGAGAATTGTTGTTTGTCGGTGAGTTGCACGCTAGAAAGGCCATGTGATGAGGGTTATTTTCTGCATTTTAAATGCTGACAAGCATTAAACGTTTCGCTCTAACCTTAAGTGCATAGCGAAACAACTAGTTGTATTTAATTAACTTTAATTCGTGTGCTAAGCGGCTAAAAGTAGTACGCGTTATTTTACATTAGTATATTACACGAAAAACAAATTCTGCACGTAAATATGTACATGCGTATGCAGTGCAGCAACTAATATGAGCGAGTGAAATAATCACACAATGCACAAGTCGTATAATTCAAGAGGTAATTTTATACAGTATTTGAAAATTGGTCCTGGCAGGGGGCACAGGCAGGTTTGTGAGCTGTGTACACAAGGGAGCGAGATTTTCCAGTGTAATCATCCCTTTTGGCCGCGGGACCATACTGTGCTCTGGATTAGCATGCACGTGTGGATACATTTACACACCTGGCTACTCAAAACAACGTAATGAGGAAAAAGTGCACGCAGAAAATTTCCGCTCTCTCTCTGGTGAACGTTCTTTGGCACTGCAACTGCCAACTGCAGAACCAGTGGGAGACTATTGTTAGCCATGGTCATGAAATCGTGGCGTGCTCAAAAATAGCACTGCAGAACTCAACATTTTATGTGCTCTCTTATTCAAACTGTCAATCCAGCTAATGCCCAAGGAAGAAAAAAAGATCAGCCATTTCGCTGGGGTAACGGGGAGCCCAATACAGGTGGACTGGATTTTCCGTAACAGCAGAAAGAAAAATATCAGAGCTTCTCAACCGAGTTTAGTGAGTTTAACACGTAGGCTTTCGCGACCAATATCATCCATAATAGAGTTTTTTTTGGATTAGATCGCGTAAATATACGTGTCGTTAAAACCCACCACCACCCGACACAGCCAACTAATAAGGGTTGTCACGTAAACAGAACATGCCAATTTGTCACTACGAAACAGGGGCATTGAGATTCATGGCAGGAAGGCCATGAAGGTAAACCCTAATGAAGTAGGAAGGTACTAATCACCTGTGATTACTGTACAGCTGCCCTAACAATGCACGTATCCCTTTATGTCCCCAGTACACCTCGCTGTGCATACCAATGTGTCCTTATTACAAAGTAATACTTGGCGACAGTTTGGCCAAAAGCGGTGAGCCAGCTCAGCACAAGTGGCAATTTGGCTTGGGTAAGTATTTTTAAGCAATGTGGATTGATTGTACAGATTTTTGTATACACCCAGCCATTTCATTAAACTATTTCGGATTCGTGCAGCTATTTTGTTTGCCTGGAAGGTGATAATTAAATACACAAATATGTACCTATACTATACATCCCTTTGTAAACGCACTGCTTGATAAGGATTTCCCTACATTATGCGGGTTATGAGGATTAGTTGATAATGTGGGTTGGTGGAAGTAAAAAAATTAACTATACTGCTCTAGGCTCTTTACAAAGTAGCACCATAGCCTATAATGCTTGTTATGCATGACCAATAGCCCATCCAAGCACTATCCTGCATCAACACTGCCGAATTTCGAAAATATGATGAGATCTGGTGCACTCTGGGTGAACTGATAATCGGCAAATAAAACGAGTCTACATAAATATAAAATATACCTGTTTTTTATTGCTTGATCATTTGTGTTTACTGAAGACTCAACGTCACTGTAGCTTTTTTTCGAGGCTGAATCTTTTATAACCTCGACAAATTATTTGTCAATTTCCAAAGCACATCTACAATGCAGTGGCTGTCAAGGACCCAAGTACATCAAGATTAAGAAGAGGACATTGTGACTGTGTTATTGCAAAACTATCAAAACATAAAGACCTAGTGGGGTCATGAACGCATCTTTGTGGTGGACCTTTGAGTGTTATCCCTTTGTGTTGGTTTTCGCCTGGTACTCTAGATTTACCATCACCTGCAAAACACTACTTTATATAAATAGGCCAAACATATGAAAGCAAAAGGACTCTCTTGAATGGTCTTTAAGACTCAAGTAAGACTTTCAATATTTCTAGAAGAAAGCTTCTCTACAGCATCAGTCATGATCACTGCTTGACCATGCTTCACTCCTCTGGTTCGTGTAGGTTGGTGAAGGGGCTCCCAGGATTGGTTCAGTTATCACTCGCCCCTGTTAGTCATGGCTGGGAATAGAACCCAAGTCATCAAGTTTAATAATGCCATGTGCTCACCTCTGCTCCACCCTTCAAGTAACTAACATTGTTAGCAAATGCCAAAAACCACCTGCAATGCCTGATTTCAACAAACCTGAGAAGCTAAGCAAAATTCAACCTTGGTAATGCTTGGATTGTTGATAGGTGTTGTAGACTCCTGCGGAAGGCTATGTTGTCAGCAGAGTGAAGTGCAGCAGAATGCTTTGCTCTATTGTACAGTATTATGCTGCAATATCTATGCTCCCACATTTACGAATCGGCATTGACCAGCGTCAAGTATCGTCAAATAATCCTCAACGACCCTCAGTCAAATAACAAAATGGAGCATATGTTCATATCATATATTTTTTTTAAAATGCAGAAACTCTACGTAGTTATAAAGTCCTCGTAGATGACCCGATAAGGTAACAATAACAAGGGTTACAAACGAGAGGGGGCGATTGGGTCCATCCAACTCGTTTGGTTGTGAGCAGCACATTTTATTCTAGAATCTCATCAAAGCCTTTCCACAACCCCCCACAAAAAAAAACCCAAAATCCCGCGGAGCAAGTTGCTTCAAACAGATGAGATTTTGACACAGCCCTGTAACAACAACGACTTTGATCACCTTGTGTACATGTTACAGCCATTCGTCAATCCGCTCCTGGCTGGATACGGGCAAGCCAACGCCGTGCGGGTCATATAGTTTTATTTCACCATACAGGTCAGTATGGGTTGTTGCAAGTGGGCAGAATACAAGTGGCCACGTAGTACCGTATATTAATATATATTTTTTTATCACACTGCCCTCTGCTGCTCACGACTGAGCGTCGCAGCAACCTATAACGCCTGTTTTCATGCATGCTGACCGCCCATCCTGGACACTGTTATTATCCAATATCATCCCCGATTAGCTGCTGAGATTTGATGAGATCAACCGCGTACGTCTTGAAAAGGCGGATACAGAGATAGCTTTAAACGTCAACAAAGGTTGCGACGTGTGGATCCCATTCGGATCGTGTGTACGGCAACATCCCACATTCAAGAAAACACCACCAACATTGTGAAGTATGGTCAAATGACCTACACGACACGCACACGGCAATTGATTTGACAAAATGATAGCCGTTCACGCGTACGCCGAGTCGTCACCCAACTTGTTGTTATGGCCATTGAGAGGCACAAGATAATGGCCGTGCGATAGGCGATTGAAACACGAACCCAGTGTGTTGCGGTGTAAAACAATGAGCGCCCTCCCTCCTCCTACTGACAACATCGCCCGGCGTGGTGAGGTATGGTCAAACGAAAGACGCGGCGCGGGGGAGGACATCATCCAGCAGTGGAGTAACAAAAGGGGGCCGACTGCTGCCCCGTCTAACACGGTCAACGTTGGCGTGGAGCGACGGTGGCGCAGTTGTTCGCCTCCACACACGAGTTCGATTCCCGGTCAAGGGGGGCTTAGCGGCAGTGGCGAGTGATACCTGAACCGGTCCGGGCGCCTTTCTCTCCCTTCACCAATCCGCACTGACCACTGCTGCTGCTGCTGGCGTGGTGAAGTATGGACAAAACAAAACCCACACCACCCCCCCCATTTTCCGAACGACGACGACGCCGAGGAGGTGGTGGGGAGGGGAGGCCTTCCACCCAAGCACCCCATTAACGGGGCCGTACAATTAAAAGGACGAGCTCTCGTCCTTTTAATTGTTGCTGGGAGCCGCAATAGCGCTTAAACACATAAAAGCCGGGTTCGATTCCCGACCACGGTTCGGAGAAGAAGCAGCAGCAGCGGCGGCGACGGCGACGGCACCTTGGCGGTCGAGGGGCCCTCAAACTCGGCCCCTCGAACGCGCTAACCCTCACACCACCGTTCTTTGTTTTTTTCCCTGTCTCTCTACGCGCGGCGGGTGTGTCCGAGCTCGCAAGCCTACCTCGCAGGCGAGTCATCGCTTCCCCGCGCGCGGGGGTGTTTTGTTTTTTTGGCCCGAAGATTTTGAGGAGATCTTACGGAGGGCAGCGTCACCTCAGCGAGACGAAACGACCGACGGGAGCCGCCATCGGCGCGAGCGCGGCGGGGAGGGGGTGGGGGGGTGGGGAGTGTGGGGGGCGGGGGGTGTGGGGGCGGGGTCGTTTCGTCACCCCCCCCCCCTCTCTCACGCTATAACGACGCTCGCCTCGACAAGGGCGAGCGGGCGAGGGACGCAGCGACGTCAGCACCCCCCCCACCACCATCGTGCTCGGTGACGTCAACACGCCCCCCCCCACCGTGCGCGGTGACGTCATTCGCGCGTTGGCTGACAGGCGTTCGAAGCCGTTGCCCCGGTGACGTCGGCCTAGCCGGTGTTTGACGTGCATGGTGACGTCACCTCCGCCGGCCGGGTCGCCTTTGACGTAGGCGGCGGGGGGGGGTAATGGCCACGTGCAGGTTTCTTGCGGTTCACCCCCCCCCAACCTCTTGTACTGTACAACTGCATTTGTACTGTACTACTGCAATGATTGCTTTAAGCTTCTAAACATGTCTTTAACACAAGTTAGCCCCGGTCGCTCACGTTTGTATAAGGCTCTTCTTGTATTGTAAGGTAAACGATGATGACCGTTTGAGTTATGGTCGAAACGTCGTGAGAATTTTTTATTGTTTTATATATATTTTGTTATTTTGTTGTTTCTCTTCAACGTGACTTTACCGAAAAAACTAAGAATATGAATTACTCATAGCTGTCAACCCATACGGTTTTACCCCGTATGGGTTGTACAAGGAAATTGAGTTTTCAGGTCCATACTGCGTGCGTACAGCCGTTTCAATACGGACAAAAAAAACATGATTGTCTATTTGTGTTTCTCCCTTGTGATGGGACTTTGTAGGATGAACGCTGAGATGTGTAAGGGTGACCAATAAGGTCGGCACTGACAAGGGGTTGACATGTATGCGAGTTCGCTTTGTGCGGTGACGACTCGCCTATTCGAACGATTCGTAATGCGAGCTGATGAATTTGAATAAAATACAGTAAAACCTTGGATTTGCGAGCATAATTCGTTACGGAAACGTGTTTGTAATCCAAAGCACTCGTATATCAAAGCACAACGTATATCAGTTGTGATCACGTGACACTCGGCAGACAAAGCGTGTACACGTACTTACTAGTATTGCAAGACCCTCGCTCGTTTATAAAATTAATATTTATTTTAAAATATTGCTCGTCTTGCAAAACACTCGCAGACCAAGTTACTCGCAATCCAAGGTTTTACTGTATTCATTATAAGAAGACGTAATTCGGTGTACGACGCTGGTTATCTTAAGTGTTTAAACAACGGACGATAGCGTGTGCGAAAAGCACTCCAGCCTCTGTGTAATAAGCAAACAAAGCACAGGTTATCTCGTAGACATATATACTCTTATCTCACATACGCACCTAGGCTGTGCCAGAAGTCAAAAGTTTATTGCCCCAAGTTAAAGCCAAATTGAGTTACGCGGCTCTGTTAAGGGCGACTGGGTTGACAGGCAACAGCGGGAGCAAATTATCAATCGAGCTGTAAAACACCCACTTTCAAACTTTGTAAATAAAAAAAACAAACTAAAGTCAGGGTTAGGTGTGTCATCGCACTCCAATTAATCAGAATACTTTTATAAGAACATGAGAATAGGTTTTACCCTTTTTTGGCAATAAAAACAAGTGTTACGATTTTGATTTAAAGCTTTCGTGACTGCAGTGATTCATATTCTTGGTTCTTTCGGTAAAGTCACGTAGAAGGGAAACAATAAAATAATAAAAATATAAAACAATAAAATTATCACGACGTTTCGACTGCAACACAAGCAATCATCATCAGGTGTGAAAACCACAGCAAGAACATTTGAAAAAAGTGGCGGGTTTTTTTTAACGTTAGCACCACGGAGAGCGATTTCGCAGTTATTCAGATGGACGAGTCCATCTATGTTCGGAAAAGAGAAGGGGGGAGACGAAAATAATGGATGCGGTCTGAAAGCCACCGTAAGCGTGAACAATCAATTAAGACCCGAAATGGTTTATCAAATCTTTCCAATAATTGCTAAGCCAGAATCCATCTTCTCGGTTGAAATTGTCTCTGTGCTTGTATATGTGCATAGCCTCATGAACGAATCTCTCATGGTAGCCAGATGGCTTGCAAAGAACCTCTGTCTTGGAAAAGTCAATGTCATGTGAACCTACTGAATTATAACAGTGATCTGCCACGGCCGAGGTGTTGGTCCTACCGTGTTTAAGGTCTGCTTTGTGTTCACGAATGCGGTCTGAGACATGGCGTTTGGTTTCTCCAATGTAACTACTACCACAGAGGCAACTTAGTTTGTAGACACCAGGGTACTGTATGTCCGGAATCACATCTTTTACAGACGGAACCAGATCACGGATTTTATGTAATGTGTTGAAACGGACCTGGATCTTGTGTTTATTCAAGATTTTGGAGATCTTTTTTGTGATCCCCGCAATGTAGGGTAAAGTGATGGTTTTGAAAGGCTCCTCAAGAGGGTCCTTCTTCATTGTTTGAGTGATAGCTTTGCGGATTGTATAGTCGGAGTAACCATTAGCCTTAAGAGCTTGGTGTACGTGCTTGAGTTCACTGGCTATGTGTTCCTGGTCGGATATGCATTGGGCTCTATGGTGCTGAGTCTTGATGAGGGAATGCTTCTGGGATGGATGGTGGTGGGAATCCGGTTTCAGGTAAGCGTCCGTATGGGTAGCTTTCCTGTAGACAGAGTGGCTCATTGAACCATCAGGTCTCTTTTTTTATGAAGACATCCAAAAAAGGTAGCTTGCCATTTTTTTCGACTTCCATGGTAAATCTGATGGCTGGGTGGCAGGCCGGCCATGTGGCCAGATGACAAAAGTGTCATCCACGTACCTCTTCCGTAAGGTTGGGCGCAGAGTGGCAGTCTGGATGGCGTCTGTCTCAAATTTCTCCATGAAAATGTTAGCTATAACCAGAGATAGGGGGGAGCCCATTGGGGTGCCCTCAGTTTGTTTGTAGAAAGTTCCATTCCAAGTGAAGTATGTATTGGTTAAACAGTGTCTCACCAGGGGGGGTACCTCAGTGTTTAGTCCTTGATGAACCAAGTCTTCAATGATTGCGATGGTGTCAGGTACAGGAACTTTGGTGAATAAGGAAACTACATCAAAACTGACAAGCAGGTCGTCTGGGGACAGGGAAATACCCTTGATTGTCGATACCAGGTGAGTAGAATTTTGTACCGCAGAGGTAGTTTTTCCAGTGAAAGGACGCAGGATTTCAGACAGAAAACGAGCCAGTTTGTAGGTGGGGGAGTTGATAGTAGAGACGATGGGACGACGGGGTGTATCTACTTTATGTATTTTTGGTTAGCCGTATAATCTTGGTGGCCTGGCAGCAGAAGGTTTCAACGAAAACTGTTTAGATTGATCAATTAATGCGGTTGAATTAGAAATTATTTTGTTGGTTTGTGTGACGAGGCTGTTGGTGAGATCTCTTTTTATTTTTGTATGGCTGCCATCGTTGAGTAATTCTTGAATTTTGTTGTTATATTCTATTTTATCCATGATGACAGTGGCATTGCCCTTGTCGGCTGAGGGGATAATGTCATCCCTCTTTTTTAATTTATATAATTCAAAACGCTTATCTTTGCTGAGGTTACTAGCTAGCATCTTAGCGTTTTTGAGGGTTGCAGCGATTTCAGATCTTGCTACGTCTGCAGCGATGTGACCCAGGCCCTTGAGAGCCATGTCTAATTGGGCAATGATATAATTAACTGGTATGTGTTTAGGTGTGACTGCAAAATTTAGCCCTTTAGCTAAAACGGAGTTCAGACCATCAGAAATAGAACTATTACTGCGATTAATTACGACTTTGTTAACGTCTAGCTTTTTGGTGTGTGGGTCCGGTCTTTTGTTGGAGAGGAGGTTAAATTTGGAATCAGGTTCTTAAATTTGGTCGACAGTGGCAGCTGAAGAGGCAGTCATATTGTCTACATGTTCCCAATCCGATGTGGACATTGTTGCCGTCAATGATAAGTGTGATTTGTAGAGTGTCTTGTCTAACTGATCTAGTTCGGTGCGTATAAGTCTGATTTTCTCTGTTTCCCTTGTACGTGACTTTACCGAATGAACCAAGAATAGGTGTTACGATATTAAAACATAAAACTGAAACCTTTTGCAAAGAATCATGTCTACATTAACCACATATACTTGTGGTGAACATGCAAACAAAAAAACATTCTCTGGTATTATATGTATTGTCTTTTGAACTGATTGGTCCAATCAGCTTACAGGCAAGGGAGGTCCCATGATACAGATTACTTATATTGGAGGAATCCGATGAGCTATAAAGCTCTTTTAATCACATGTCCAGTGAGAGGGGCTGTGATGGCGGTGCACGTGGCCTCTATAATCCAGAACTTTTGGAGTTCGCTAAGTGTTCGTGGTTCAAACACGTTGCGACGTCGAGGAGTTCCCATACTCTGGCTTGCCAGCATAAGGTGGTACAGCAAGTATGAACTAATTTCCATCTGTTCCAACTCAATTCCTGTGGGCGCGCGAGGAGGTGACATACCCTGGCTTGCCAGGAATCGGCAGTACAAAAAGTGTGGATTAATCACCATCTGTCTTCATCTGTTCCTCGGGGTGCTCCAGGTTGCCTCCCAACATATATACACTCATCAACATGTATACACTCATTAATTGGTTTAAAATATCTGAATGTATAGAGGACCGCTGAGCTTGGGCAATTATTGGTAGCTGCGGCTCACCACCTGCCAGCTAACTTGCAGCTTGTCTGTGGGTCCTCGGTGATTGTTGTAGATGAAATGTGCATTACGAACATTATGTTAAACTAAACATGAAACTACAACTAATCACTTCCATACGTTTTAATACAAGTGAAGTGTCACATTTCGAAAATGGCAATATTTTTTTTTATCAGAGGGGAGAGAATTGTAAGTGATGCCTGCATGATATACAAGATATTTGTCCTCCATCACAAGTAGCTTACGTGTCAGTGCAACGGCTCTGTTCTTCATAAACAGGATGGTGGCACATGACAGTATTAAAAACACCAACCACAGACAGGGGTGGTGTGAGACATAAGCCAACGATGCAAGCGCTCAGGACCGCAAGCAGCTCAATGGGCCCTGGGTTCATGCAATAAAAAGAGGTGAACTAAATATAGTGTAGATCAAATTTCACATTCGAATGCAAAAAAAGCTATACATTGAAAAGCTATTCGTCTCATCTGTACTTTGCACTGTATCTTACGTACATAATTCCATATTTTTATCTTGTCGACATCTCTTATTTCACGACATCGGTCTCATTTGTATGTACCTTCTCTCATCTTGCTATTTCTCTATTCTCTTGTATATACTGTATATCTTCTGTAATCTCACTTGGGAGTTTATACATTGAAAAGCGAGGGAGCCACCAAAAATAATTTCTGCTTAGGGCCCCTAATGGGCCAGCATCACCGCTGATCCCAGCAGATGGTGTCGCTGGTGAAACTTTACGTTGGCAGACCACCAAGGAATACAAATCGCGTTTCTCTCTGCAAGCCATCGCAAGATGCTCACGATCACCCCTGGCCTCGGGTCTCTTATGCATCTCGGCAGGGTTATGAAGAGTGGCCGGGTCACTGCGTGGTGACAGGTTTTCACTTCTGATGAGACACCAGACCAAGGTCCTGCCTACTCTGGACGCCACAGTGGCCCCGTCACTCACAATTATCGAACAGCCGCATTAACCTCGCCGCCCTGTCTCAAATCCCACTGCAGCTCAATAAATTCCCCGGCTTGACTTTTAAAAGCCATCAAGGATGCGGGCCTGATCCCTTCGGCCAATATAGTTCGAGACACGTTTGCAATAATGGCTGTGAACAAAACATAAATGCTGTTTTAATACAGTGATGAGAAACCGTATAACCGTGTGGCAAATATATATTTTTTATAAGTGTTGTACTTTTTTGGGCTGCTCTTGCATTTGTTTCAGCTTCATTATCTGAGTGAATTAAAATGGTTGTATTTTTACCAATAAGTGGTACATGATCGTGGAACAACTTCAGTAAAAAAATTCTTAAAACCCGACTGCCATGACGACACTGCTTATCTCTCTCCCAGACAAAGGTCTACTCAAGGGCACCTTTAATATAAGTAAAATATGACATTACATCCTCGCCTTATAATTCATGGCAGGCATTCCCACGAATCATGATATAGCCATACGTGACACTGACATTACCAATTTAACGTAAAATACGGTTGCGTTACCTGCTATTCAGTGCAATGTTGCTTATACACTATTTAATAAAATATATTTAATGCAAAGGTTACTGCGTACAGTATTTGTAATTTGCCTTTCAAAGAAATACCTGTACAGGATATGGGTAGGATTACGTGTCAGGATATAAAGGTTTATTGCAAACTGGACAAAGTAACGTATGAACAATATACAGGTCTCCAAACGTGGGCCAACAGTTTTAGTGAAACCCAATAGTGAAATGTAATTTAGTATGCAGATGCAAATGATGGAGATTATTTAAAAAAAAAAACACCTACAATATTTTATATGAAAATTATGTCACTGACAGCATAGTGTAACCTTGGACACAGCTGCTACTGTTTGTGCCTCGGTGTACACCTCTGTTGTGCCACATTCATGATCCACTGCCACTACATGTGACAGACAACCCAAGAACTCTCCACCCTATTCATTAAAATATTGAGTGATTTCTCGCCCAATCGAGTGTGGGGTAACGCTCTTCTACTGTTGACAAGCCTAAACTAGTGGTAGAAATTCCACATTCCTAAAGTTGGGGGGGGGGTGAGTTTCCATAGAACCACTGTTGACTTCCCAGGAAGGATGAATGGCCGAGTTGATCCCCGACTGAGATTTGCACTCACAACCACCCGACTGCAAGCTCTCATTCATTTATTAACGTCAGTCCACTGCTGGATACCCTGTCTACACCATGTCGTTGGGGGTTGTTTGTTTGGCAATACTTAATTACACTCGTCAGCATGAGGCGGTGAAGGGCCACCAATTCACTAAGTTCAGATGTTGTCAATGATTTAATTCTTGGCACGGAATTTTAACTCGGGCTTTTGAGTAGTGTTAATTTTCTTGATAAAATTAGTAATGATAATATTAAACTTCGTATATTTTTTTATTTTAGTCAACGACTGGTTTTATTTTTTGTACAGCATGATGATCGCCGATTCCCCATCAAAAAGCTAAGCATGACTGACGAATATTGATTGGGTGGGTGAGAAATTTCGCCCCCCCCTCACTCACACCAACATGTAGCGACTTAAGAGTAGACTACATTTTTTACTTATTTCGTCAATTAGACAGATAATTACTCAATGAAATCCACAGACTAAGACTTGAATATAAATACACAGGTTGTCGACGAGAGTAATAGTACCTAAAATTAAAGCAAATTCTGACTAAATGAACACCAGTTAATTGTGATGTGCACTCACCATGCCTTGAAGCATGAGGGAATATATTTGGTTTCATCTCTGCAACAAAATGATGCCCGTCTATTTTAACATTTATTTCTACGTCGGGGCACGGTATTATTTTGATTATTATCTTTCAGACACTGAACCATAACCCCCTTATCCATCTGGTCCAATGTAAGTTTGAACCAGTGTCATTGTCTCCTGGGCATGGTGTGTTTCGAACTGGAAAGTTCCTGCCCTGTTTGTGATGAAGAACAGAGAGCCTTTGCGCCAACGCAACTTCTTAAGCTGGGCTAGGACGAGAGCCACTGTGTGTCATTCAGACATCAAAACGCAGCTGCTTCTGATCACAAACTGGATCTTCCCACGCGTTTCCTACCATCTATTTACAGTATTGCATACGTTGGCCTCAATCCAGCACATGTAATCCATGGGGTGATGTCCCTGCAGAGTGTTGGAATTCTGGGAGTTGTTATTGACCCATTTCTTCTTGAGAAAACCGCATTTTTGTGTAAATGTTTAAACCCATGTATAGATTATATGACAAGTCACGATATCACTGTAATTTAATAGTAAGACAAAGCGCCTACCTCAAATGTTAATTGTGCGCCAAATGGAAACAGACGTACCAGTAAATCAGAGCTGTATGAAACCACATTTGCACTGACTGATCACATTCAGCAAAAGAAGTCCATGCCTGTGGGCCTTTTGTTTGTAGCATGCAGCAAACTTATGGAAGTCCACTTGTGTGCACTGAACTTCACAGCAGAGTCTCTTCCAAGGACCCAGATTCGTTTGTGAAGACCCAGAGATATTTTTTTTTTATATACGCAGCTTCAACCATGCACACCACGTGATGCATGGTCCAAGCCGCAATGCCAAATGATCATGGTATTAAATATATACGTTTAGAGTGTGGCCAAACAGAGGGTGGGGCACGATATTCCATCGTCCTGTGTCTATGCTTCCCGACGGCATTCACTAACCCACACAGACCAGGATGGTGAACAATCAACCACCCGTGACCAACATACCGTGTGGAGGCCTTCATTCAGCAGTGGATTGACAAAGGGCTGTACATGTGGCAGAGCGGTGGTTCGCTCACTGCACTATGCACCCTACGACCAGAGTTTGATTTCCAGCCTTGGCCAATAGCAATTGGTGAGTGGGATCAGTTGAGATACCAGTTGAGATGTGGACTACCGTACTCTAGCGGGCAGACCCTCCCCTACCTTTATGGGTGGTCCGAGGGTGGTCACTCATTAACCGCTGCTGCCCTCATTGACCAACATGGCATTGGGAGGCTCTCATCCAGTAATGGATTAACAAATGGCCGTAGAGTATCATAGAAGGAAAACAGTTCACACACTTACCACCACCATCATCATCCACAAGCCTAATACTGTAATTTCTTACCGTGCATTTTGTCCACCATCAAACTCCACACACCACAAGCATTTACACTACAGAAATAAATTCCTGACTGTCACACAGCCATGGGTTGGGTCAATAAGTAGCTATATTTATTTATTTGCCAAAACAATTTATTCATGCTCCACAATGCTGCATCTTTTGGCATATCCTTTAAGTTGTGTGCCGCTGTGAGCTATGACGATGTACAGTCCCGTTAATGTCGTCCAGTCTAAATCGTATCCTACTGCCGCCTTTATTTTCGACAAGTATCCAAAATATAGATAAGAAATTATACATTTGTAGCGTTAAAGGTGACCACAATGAATCCACGTATAAATAAATAAACGGTTACATGCATTATTAAAAATAAATGTGCGTCTGTAAATCAACGGTGGATAGGCGTACGGTGCTGTACGTTTCCATCACCCATTTAATGGGTGTCTTGTCAAACACGTTATTACTGTACTTTGAATGCATACTTATTAAACAAATAAATAAAATGCACTTAACATGCAGTGGCAGGCCTAACCCATTATTGGCACAATTCCATCATCCAAGCTTTAAACAAGGGAGTGGGGGGGAGAGCTTGCAATGGGTCTTACACGTACACATATAGGCAGAACGGGCCTTGTTAATGAAATCAATCTGAGTTTCCAAGTTGAACAATTGTCTCCGAGAAAAAAACCCAACAACAACCCAATAAATTTCGATTTAAAGCTTTCGTGACTGCAAGGATTCATCTTCTTTGGTTCTTTCGGTAAAGTCACGTAGAATGAGAATAAAATAATAAAATAATAAAATAAAATTCTCACGACGTTTCGGCCACAACACAAGCGGCCTTCTTCAGGTGAAAGGAACAGACCTGTCGGGACGACAGAGCTACAATGAGCGCTGCTAAGATTCGCAGCGTCTTTTAAGTTGGTTGAGAGAAGTGAGGCACCTTGACAAAGGGGTTTACATATCAAATAGGAGAATTTAGCATTGAAACAGTTGAGGGATTAGCTTGTGACTGGTCACAGAAATAGCTATGTTAAAGTCAAAGCCTACACATCCACAGAGGCACCTAGTGTATGGACGCCAAAGGGGCTGCAACAACTCAACTATCATACAGTTTTTTTTCACATCGGTTTACTGTATGATAGTTGAGCTGTTGCAGCCCCTTTGGCGTCCATGCACTGGGTGACTTTAACATAGCTATTTCTGTGAACAGTCACAAGCTAATCCCTCAACTGTTTCAATGCTAAATTATCCTGTTTGATATGTAAACCCCTTTGTCAAGGTGCCTCACTTATCTCAACCAGCTTAAAAGACGCTGCGAATCTTAGCAGCGTTCATTGTAGCTCTGTCGTCCCGACAGGTCTGTTCCTTTCACCTGAAGAAGGCCACTTGTGTTGTGGCCGAAACGTCGTGAGAATTTTGTTTTATTTTGTTATTTTATTCTCATTCTACGTGACTTTACCGAAAGAACCGAAGAAGATGAACAACCCAATAAAATGAAATTCGCCGCGTCAATTCTTTGCGATGCAATAACGGTTGCCATTACTTTATAACGTGTTTCGTGTTTGCCCGGTTTGTCTCGTAGAGGGCGCTGGAAGGGTGTGTGCGCGTGAAAAAATGGGGGGAAAAAACATAAACCACAAAGGACCACAACCGTGTCTTGCAAGCCCCGATAGCACAAAATTACACAATTCCCGAGGAACTAACAAAGTTTATCACGCAACAGCGAGAAGTGCTGGCTACCCCAGTGCAAGTCAAGGAAAGGCATCATCCTCAGAACCGTATTATTTACAAAGGCACACAGGGTAGATTTTATTAACGCGGTGTTGTGTTGAGTCCAATGCCAGCTATTGCTGTTTGGTATGGGGATGCAAAACGATTCGGGATTCTCTTCTGGTCTATTAAGTGAAATAAATCTAGGAACGTTTCATATACCACCGTACCGTTTCACTTTAGAAAATAAGGCTTTGGTCTATGCTAGAATATATATTTAATAGATTGTTTAATTACTTAATATGATAGTTCAGCTTTACAAACAGTTTATGTAAAAAAAGCAGAGAATGTTCTTTGGTTTGTCAACCTACCATTTAAACATTTTCAGTTACAATGGGCAATACATATATACCCATTTATTTCGAAGCATTTTCCAGCTTTTGAAAAATTAAGGACAACCATCTCATTGCAAGTTTGTCCACTGATGGGGTACAAACATGACCAAAAAAACCCCCCAACTCGTTGTGTATTTCTGTGAATGCACCTGGCCGCAATTAAATAAAAAAGTCTTTTTTCCCCTCTTCTTACTTCTCAAACGAAAACTTTTTTTCACGTGCCAGTGCTCAAATATCCGCTCCCACGTTGCAACTCGCAATGTCCATCCATGACGAGCACAGCCGCGATCCAGCAGTTAAGAGGCACGTGTGCGCAAGCTCACTCAAGCTGCCTGCTGGGGTTTTCTCTCTCAGATTTGCTTCAGTTGCTTGTACGGGAGCGAGCGCTCAAGAACAACATCAGTCTTCGAGATTTTTTTCTTTCCCCTCTCCTGCGCTGTTCTGCTCCAGTTGCTCCAGAGTGGCGGTCGTGGGTTACGCAGAGCGGTGGGGAATGGCGGGCAGGGTGGTGGGGTTGTCGGGGGAAGGCAGTTTTTTTTTTTTGGGGGGGGGGGGGTCATGTTTGGGAGTCGGGTGGCGGTTGCGGCGAGGAGGTGGAGGAAGTCCGAAAATGAGCGAGGAACGGAGCCCAAAACGGCCACCGCCGCTATTTGCACACGAACCTGTCCACGACCGACGTGCACTTCTTGCACTTGACGTAGCAGCACCAGTGGAACTTGCAGTTGCAGCGCTCCACCACGGTCGCTTTGAAGTGGTCGTAGCCGCGGCCGCAGCACATGAGCTCGCAGCCGTCCATGCCCTCCGACGTCTTGTTGCACGAGCGGCCTGCCGTGCCCAGCGAGCCCGTCGTCTCGTTGCGCACGCAGTAGTCCGGGCTCGCGTCCACGTGCACCAGATTGTCGACGGACGGCGGGCTGAACTTGCGGCTGGCCGGCTCCAGGTTGCCGCGGCGTCCCAGGCGCACGGCCGACGCGCTGTCGTACTTCTCCTTGAGCTCCTTGCCCACCTTGCGGAAATCGGCGAGCTGCAGCCAGCACGTCTTGAGCGAACACGAGCCCGACACGCCGTGGCACTTGCAAGCCACGTCCGCCAAGCGGTAGACGGCCTGGCGGGGGTGGAGGGGTGGTTGTCGCGCCCGAGGGTTTAGGGAGTTTTTTTTTTTGGGGAGGGCCGGGGGGAGGGCCGGGGGAGAGAAGGGAGAGGGCATCGAGGTGGATTACGGAGGAGAGGGAAACAAATGCTCTCGAGCCATTTAGAAGGGGGAAAACATGAACATTGCGCCGAGGCATTATTGTATGAGAGTGGAAACATGCGGCAAATGTCCTGTCACTTTTCTATTGACCGTATTCCAAACATGTGACTGAAGGAAACCCAGAATACGTTATTACCATGCTCGAAAAAAAGAAATGCATGAAATAGTAGTACTATAAAGCATATTTCCATGAATAATTTAAGCCAGCTACAAAGTCTGTAATTATTTGCATTTTTGCTAAATGGGCCACTGCTGAAGCTGCATCCATCCACTCGCTAATGTTTGGAAAGGAACTTTACCGGCCGTCATCTCCGCTCTCGCTCACCACAATGCCCGATTCAAAGCCCCCCACCCCCCCCCCCCAGCTGTTCGTCATTACCCCTCGGCGTTTGCAATTCACGCACAAATTCACATTGTATCCACACGAGGAACTGATTAACTCGGAGCGTGTCATTGTGCACTTTTCCCGTAGAGGCTCCCAGTGCTCAAAGCATGAATTCATGCGCTCTGCCCTGCAAGCTAGCCTTACAGAGGCACCTACAGACATTGTCCACAGCACATGCATTCAATAAGAGACAAGGCGTGCACTGTCCCGTGGTGCACTATTCATAATGTTTTGTCTTGAGAGTCATGAATACGTTTTGGAATGTATTGAGTTGATGATTGAACATTTTCTGTAAATGACCCACGATAAATGTTTGTTCATGATTAAAGTTATCTTCGTATTAGACGGTCAACATCAGTATCAAGTTAATTCTAAATCGGTTCTGGGATCCACCTTCACCAACTGGGCAAATATGGCCAAAACAATCGCTGCAAATGACGTTGCCTGTAGGGCCTTTAGCCATCAGTGGACTTAAGTAGTTTCTGCAGGGTGCAGTTCTGTATGATCAAAAACACCGCAGTATATACGTAACCGTGTAAGGCTCTCCCCTGTTGAACAATGTTGAGTACTGTACGTCTTCCCAATATATTGCGATAGTGTTGCTCTTCTGTAATACTGTATCGTACTAATAATTCAGAATGTGTAACTTGCACAGTTAGCATTCACTCTCAGGGAGTGATAGACTTATTTACAAGCACCGGAAGCCACAGACAAGCAAAGTAGGATGGCAGCCAGAACCCAAGCTCTGTGGTCCTATTTTGGGACGTTTGTATAAAGGCCTCGATTGGCCAATCAGAGTTGTGGGTTTAGAGAGCGTCCTTTAATCCTTATGCGGTCCCACTCACTTTAAGCTCTCCTCACAATTGGCAATAGCCAACGGAGATCCCAGCTATGCACTTTGTAGCGGACCCGTCACCCCCTATCGCACTGTATTGACACCTCTGTTGGGCAATAATCAGGTAATGATATGAATTGATGACACGTTACGACTGCATGTTTTGATACGTATTATCGGCTTACTTAGGGTATTTTTTGTTTCAGTGTATGAACAAACATATCATATCCGCACCTTCGATTTGCACGCTTGGTTACGTACGGTGCGAAAGAAGTTCAACATATAGTAACATACATGTTACAATTATGGTCTCATTCGGACGTTATACTAATATTTTTCTGCTTGTTTTCTCAGGAAAGTCTCACTGAGTCTCACGGCTCTTTTTCAGGATGGTCCTGCCAAATTGTCGCAGTACGGGGGGTGGGGGCGATAATTTATAAGTATAATTCCAACCTGGTAATTTGCAAGAAAATGTGTTTTAATTCGACAAATTTGGAACGTGACGTCGGAACGCAGCGGTCTGGGCTTGTAATCCTGTGCGCCCAGGAAACAATGGAACGTTGGGCAAACGTTGGTCCAACGGGTTCAATTGCATGCCAAGGCTGGCTCAACGTTGCATGTTGACGGGCCTCGTGCTAATAGCAGGTGAAGCAACAAAAACGAAGATCTGTTGTTGTCAGTCGTGCACCCAGCTAACCGTTTTGGAAAAGGGGAGATGGTTTACACTCGAAAACAATGCCACTCATTTCAGGCATCAACGACGATTTGCATGCATTGTAAATGATGCTTTCATTATACACACAGAGTTGGTGATCTGTGCCTAACGCCTGACACTGTACGATGTGTGTACCCGCTGGGTAGGCTACGTGGATTTTCATGCAATTGAAAATATTTGTTTTGGTTTTTTTCATGAGAGGATTATATATATTAAAAAAATTGTAACTGAATATTAGTTTGTTACAAGAATAATACATTTTCTCCAGAAATCTACATGTAGTTTTGATGATCTGTGCTTAGTGCCTGACACTGTAACGCTGTATGTAACGTTGGGTAGGCTACGTAGATCCGAGTAACGTCCAAATCATTATCCAGTAGAATTTCTTGCACCACTCCACTAACACCTTCCGGGAATGCCACCTCATGAATTCGTTTTAGAAAAAAGGAACCATTGCAATGCAAATACGAAATCTCAACCCCAAAAAGAGATTATGCAATGGTACACGTCTAGCGATTCGTTAGTGCTGACTCAACAAAATTCATCTCAAGGTAAACCTTTGAGAGATGATCATCAATTTACACCAAATGTGATATATAAAGAAATGTTTGATTAAATAACTTCAATACAATTTTTACATTTGAGTCTTTTTCATTGAATCTTTTTTTTATCAACCCGTTGTATGACGACCAACGACACTAGTTGTATAATATTATGTGCCAGCGTCCTAATACGAATGGTCTCAATTTGTAAAATTAATCGCAATTCAGTTGATTGAGAAACACAGAGATCGTCGCCCCCTACTGCAAAAACTTAGCAAAATCCCTCCGGAAAAATAGTGGGGACTCGGTAAGCCTTTTCTGGGTTCATGAGCCGAGGAATAATAATAAAGGGAGGTCTGGACCGCCCTACTCAACGTGTTGCCGCCGCGACCCTCACCAGGACAAGCGGACTGAGAAAGGAACGAGCGTGATTTGGTGATGCTGCTGCATTTGGAAGTGGTACACCAGAACATATATACAACACACACATTCGTCAATAACACTGCCTTCGTTATGAAGAAGGGACCTTGCCCAAAACGTTGCCGATTATATACAGTATATACATTTCTCCTTTAAAGGCCGCGTTATTAGCGAACGTGTTGAGTTGTTTTATTATTATTATTTCGAACAGGAAACTCAGCACCTGGGAAATTATCTCTTTTGCGGTTCAGTTGGCCTCTCTATACCACACCGTTTTGCTGGAGTTGTCAATAATATCAGCAACAACAGTGTGATCAGTAATGTATCACTGTTAATGAATGCATTTTGTTTAACCAGAGATATATAACTCTGTTGGTTTTACAAGAGGCGCCTGATACATGTGTAGTGACGACAGGGACGGTCGGACTTGAGGCAACACGCGTTTATTTACACTTAAGGATATACAGCTTATACTCGAAGAGGTAGCAGCCCCTTCACCCGTTCTCTCAAGGGAAGTATTCCCAAGCTAGCTCCCACCTATCTTCACACCCCTCCTCTCAAGGAGACCATCTGACCTGGCCCAGCCAAGGCACAGGTCCCGACCACCAGCCACCCGAATTCGGCCCTTAGAAGGACATCGACCTTCGCGGCTCTGGGGTCGCACCACTGGCTTGCTCTGTCCGGCCATTAGAAGGGCAGCGATCCAGAGGAGTCCCAGGGTCTGGCTAGCTGGTCTTCAGTCTTCAACTGGTTCTTCTTCTTCTTGACTCCTTCCCAACTGCCTCCCGCTCTCGAGCTCCCGTCTTTTATACGATTTCCCACCGAGGGGCGGGGGTTCTGTGGGATTCCAGCACCACATCCCCCTCCCCTCGGAACCCCTCCCCTCGAGAGGGGAGGGGTTCCGAGGGATCGTAGCACCACATCCCCCTCCCCTCGAGAGGGGAGGGGTTCCGAGGGATCGTAGCACCACATCCCCCTCTCCTCGAGAGGGGCCCCGGCTAGGGGTGTGTCACAACCGCCCCGCACAGGTAAGTAATGGGAGTTAGCCGGCGTTGGTGTGTGCGCGTGTCAATACCACCACCACCACACATGTCCTGCGTTGTATTTTTGTAGTAGTCAAGAGGCAAGTAGTATAATTTTTGTGGGGGTATTTGGCTTGTGATCAGTAACGCATTACTATTGCTATGGACCGTATTGTAAACCAGTGTGTTCTGCACTCCTTCAACAGAGCAATTGAAAAACTACACGAACTCTCTCGCCTGAAGCCCTCTTGTCGTAGCTGGCAGACCTCGACATTGACATTTAGCTCCTGGGTGGGTGGGTGAGTGGGTGGGTGATGAATCAGTGGGTGGGTGGTGAGTGGATGGGGTGGATGGGTGGGTGGTGAGTGGATGGGTGGGTGGGTAAGTATGTGGGTGGGTGGGTGAGTGGTGGGTAATGAATCAGTGGGTGGGTGGTGAGTGTACGGGTGGTTGAAAGCGACTGGCTACGTACATGTATGTTGAACTTATTTCACACCGTACGTAGCCAAACCGTGCGAATTAGAGGTGCAGGAGAAGGACAACAAACTAAACGCAAAAAAAGAGATGGGTGGACAGTTGAGTAAACAACAACAACAACGACGACGACGACGACAAGGGGCAATTACCCACAGAGCATCGGACTCACCCGGCGGCCCGCCTCGTTGTTGTGCAGGTTCATGAGAGCGCGCGCGTTCTCGGCGGAGGCGCGCGCGTAGTGCTGCTCGCGCTCGCGCGCGTCCACGAACTCCTTGGCGAAGCGGTAGCCGTACTCGAGGTTGTCGCCGCAGCCGCCCCACAGCCAGTCGCGCTCCAGGTCAGGCGGACGCGCCGCCCGGCTGCAGCCGCACGTGGCCAGCTCTCCCTCGCGGCACGCGCGCGCCACCGCGTTCACCACGCCCGCCGCCGAGACGGCGTAGGCGAACGCCGTCTCGCGGCTCCCTGCCCGCGCGTTGCACGCAACGTAACGTGTTGGGGACGCGATCCACGACTCGTACCGGCGCAGGTAAACAGACCGCGCCCGTTATCCGTGATGCAACATTGCCGGAATCGCGAATGGTCGAACGAAAAATGCGCGCAGAAAAAAAAACTCCAACCGAATAGTCACTTTTCTCGAAAGACAAATCCGTGAATGAAGAGTTATTACGGTATTTAACTTAGTTTTCTCTGAGTTGAGTTTATCCTCAGAACTCATGAATAATAATAAAAATATATTTGATTTGACACGTAAGAAACGCATATTCGTTTCATAAATAAACGTATACCTGCAGCATACCTCTAGTGTAGGATACGCGCCAATTTCTGATACCAGGCAGTGCATTGCGAGCTGTGAAATTTTCTAATGGAAACATCTCGTGACTTAGCAGGACAAATGGAATGTCAGTCATTTGGCTTGTGGGTAAACCTTAAGATGTTTGTCCAGTTTTCTGGCTCTCTTTATTGTGCCTCCACATTTGCAACTTCATTACTCATCATCATGCCTTCTCCAGTAGTGCAGCCAATAATAACGACCAATTTAGTGTAATAATTTCGACTTGTAATGCACGCTGATCGGTATTCACTCCCATAGAGAGACGACTCAGAGGTGCAAGGAGGAACCACAGCCAAGAAGGAAGGCAGCAGCCACGCGGCTAGCCGGTAGCAACAATTGCCCAAGCTCTATGGTCCTCTATATATAAAGGTAAAATATTTTTTACTTTACAAGGTAAGGCCCACTGTGCTATACAGGTCGTTTTCAGGCATGCATAGCCACTACCGCTTGGCTAAATTATACTCGCTCAGGGAATCTGGAACGCTTTCCCGCTCCGCATTACGAAGCGTTCGAGCTCCCTCCGCCACCTTCAAGAGTCAGCTTAAGGCAGACTGTATTCTTGGTAAAGGGCAGGTATGTATGTTGAACTTCTTTCGCACCGTACGTAGCCAACTGTGCTAACCGAAGATGCAGGAGAAGGACAACAAACTATACGCAAAAAGCAGTTCTAAAGAAATGAGCTTTCACTCTAAATGATTTGAAAGTGCATAGCTCCAATTGCTTCCTAGTATCAGAAAGAAGAGCGTTCCAGACAGCCGCAGAAGCGAACGTGAAAGGGCGTGATGCAGTGACTCTCATCGCATGATGATTTATGCTCCTTAGCATGTATCGATGCATTGATGCATCGATTTGAATTGATTTTTTCACAATATATGTGCACGTAATTGTAGGTGATAAATGTATGATTTATGATGAATGCTCATTTTATACTAATCTTGCATTCAAGTCAATGGAGTGAACAACGATGTACGAACAAGATAAATATTAATGTGAAACAATACAATATAATGGTGAAAATTAGACAAAAGTAGGAATTGATACTATAATCTAACGGTGACTTCAATTGACAATTTTGCTGAGACAACTGGCAAACCAATCGTGACGTCTGAAAATTTTATTGTAACAATCTCTGTGGAGATTAATCATTAGACTTTGCTGGTTGCTGGGAGTCCCATTCTGCTAGGTGACATTGTAAGCCATGTCTCTCTCTGATGTTCCATGATAATAATGAGTGAGTGAGTGGTGGGTGAATGAATGAGTGAGAGGGTGAGTGAGAGGCCTTGTGAGTGAATGAGCAGATGGGTACGTGGTTCTTTGGGTGGGTGTGTGACTAAGTGCGAGTTGATGGTGGGGTGAGTGAGTGGGTGAGAGGGTGAAAGGGAGAGTGAGTGAGTGGGTGAGTAAGTGAAAGGGAGGGAGGGTACGTGTCTGGGTGGGTGAGCAAGTAGGTGAGCGGGTGAATGAAGATGAAATTGAGTCAGCGAGCGACTGACCTATCTGGGTGAGCCGCCCAAAGACGGAGTCGCTGTCCGCGGTGCTGCAGTTCCAGCGGCGGTTACGGAACTGGTGCTGGCACTCGCGGATGGCGAGGCGTGCCCCGTCCCCGATGTGCACCACGTGGTCCTGGTAGAGCTGGCACAGCTTACGCTGGCCTTGAGACAGCCCCACCAGCTGCGAGCACAGCGGCTGTGCTCCCAGCAGGTACAGCTCCGGGCGCTGCAAAGGATTCATGGCCAGCGACCTTGCCGGGCAGGGCGTGGAACGACAAAGGGGAGGGCGTTACGGAAACATGGGGTCAAGATGGTCAGCAGTCAACCTCGAGAGGGTATTTGAGCTATTCTTATTTAATGGTAAAGGTGCCGTCATGCAACTGCTCCATCAAGACACTCTTAGCGGAAACACATTCCTGCGGAGGGAGCTGGTAGGAACGTTGGGTTGCTCGGTCAATGGCCAGGGTCAACGGCGGCACCACGTGGTGTATTACGCAAATATGCCCGACTGTGAGGGCGGGCACAAGCCGGCGTGAGTAGGTTAAACGTTGAGTTTTATAAGGGCACCACGGAGTGACCAGCCCCTCCCCACCCAACTCCACCCCTCCCACCCCCCACCCAGCCGCACCCAGCCCCTCCCCACCCTCCCCACCCAACCCCACCCCTCCCACCCCCCACCCAGCCCCACCCAGCCCCACACTCCCCACCCAGCCCCTCCCCACCCTCCCCACCCAGCCCCTCCCCACCCTCCCCTCCCATACAGCCCCACCCCTCCCATTTTTGAATGCACGACGGACGGACGGACACAATAATCCCCTGTGGGCTGGTGTAACCAGGAGGTTCCTAGCAGTATAACCTCCATTGGAGACAGGCGAAAGAGATCTATAGGGTATTTGTGCTACTCTTCCATACTGGTCGGACACCTTAGAAGAGGCTTCAAGATCAAGTGTATTTTGTTTGAACAGGTGAGAACACAAGAGACCATAATAGTCTCATTTGCAAGGGTAACCTGGGGCATTACTCTGGCAGTAGCGGGTGATGATTCATGTGTATACTGCCAAGTGAGTAATTGATTTCGATTTAAAGCTTTCGTGACTGCAATGATTCATCTTCTTTGGTTCTTTCGGTAAAGTCACGTAGAATGAGAATAAAATAATAAATTGATAAAATAAAATAACACAATAATATTCTCACATTCTCACATGAGAATATTATTGTTATTGTATTTTATCAATTTATTATTTTATTCTCATTCTACGTGACTTTACCGAAAGAACCAAAGAAGATGAGTAATTGATGTGTGAGTACAAAGACAAAGATTCCCCATATAGCTTTAACAAACTGTTGGGGCAGGTGCTGTTAGCGAGTACTTATCAGGACCGGAACGGCACACGAGGGGGTGGGTAGCCAGCACCATGCCCGGTCGCATTTGTCTCCCCAGTGGATATATTTACACATTGCATCAGGTACTCATTTTAGGCTGAGTCGACCTAGGGAATCCCCAGAACCGATTCAGATAATCATCACGGGTGTTGGCCGTAAGCGGGAATTGAAGTCGGGTGGCCGGGTTCGTAGCGCAGCGTGTGAGTAGTCACACTTTTATCTGCCACGCGCGTTCTGCTGAATGACTAACTGCTGTGTGGTTGGACGTGGGGGTGGATTTAAGAAAATTGCTCCATTGTCACAACTGTTGTGCTGGCAGATCGAAATGGCGACCTCTATTGCCAGTCCATTGTGGTGACCATAACCATGGCAGCATATGCAGTGTACACAATAAAAACACACCATGAGGACATATATTCAGTGTCTCTACTGTATATCACTGCTTTAACAACACATTCCAATGAGAATACAATTTTCATTATTTCGCGCTAAATCATTTACCAAATAAATACATATAAAAAATAGATCTTGACAGAGTAACACTGGCGGGGGAGGTGGGCGGGGGGTATGACATCTTTCACGGAGTCAATAAGTTTACAATTCAGAGCATCTGCGTTGAATAATTCATTCAAATACGATCACGAAGCCTTAGTCCCTCGGTGCTTCTCGCGTGCTCGAATGTACACAGCAAGCCCTCTGACTTGAGCGCAATTTGTGGAGGCAGACATTGAAATATTAACACGCTTGCAGAAAGGCAGCAGCCTCTGCCTGCGACCTGAAATAGCCGGGCTTACGTATCGGAACGCATTCGCTGAGCGGCAACCTGAAATATAAAGCTTCTTAAATATCGCACCGTGGCGCTCGGGGAAACAAGAATCTCTCGCCATGTGTAGGCTGAGAGTGATTAGAGTGCACAATTGTGGGGGGCCATGGGACGCAACCAACACGCCCGTCTGTACCTTGACGAATAATGTTTTGTATCAGTTTACACGCTATGTGCCCCGTGTAGTATAAGAGGTGGTGAAACACATTTTCCTCAACGTTTTTTTAAATAACAACCACTCGCGATATTTATTTTGGATTACATGCACCCCTAAGATAAGTTAACCTATCTCTGCGGTTTGTAGTCTAATATGAAATTAGATGGCTACCAAAATAAGCATAATTTTGCAATACGGAAACTTAGAAAAAACGCAGTACCCTGTTTTACAAACATTTAGAAAAGCCTGGAATATATCGTTGATACAACCAGAGCATTTAATTGGATGCATAATTGTTTTTTTAAACCATCCAAAAGATATCAGGTATAAGTGTAGGAAAACAGCAACAAAATACATCTCCATGGCTACTGAATAAACAGCACAACATCTTTATCACCTTCGGAGAACTGTAGTTCATGAGTTTACCCAAAGCCCTGAGCTTGCATACAGAGATGCAAAGTAATATTGAAACAAGGCTCCATATTAAAGTTTAAATTTTAAACCAATGACAAAATTTATTCATTGCATTAGACCACCGTTTTGCCGAGATAAAATGTGAAAATAGTTGAGTCCGCCCATGCCTTGGTAGGCTTTAAACCCTGCTCGAAATTTGCATGCGACGACGATTCTGAAATACTTCCAAGCATAATAAATGACATTCCCTTTGGCGGGTGGCTTGCTAGTGTCACGCCACAGCCGGATGTCAAGTTAACACCCCACGGGCGTCAATGAGCCCAAGATAAACGAAAGGCGCAGGCTCGTAACTCACCCCTGCTACTGCGGCTGCCGGTGGTGGTGGCGGTGGCAGAGGTGTTGTGCAGGGTCTCAGCCACCGTGGGTATTGTGGGTGAACGGGCACCCACACCATTTTAGTTATGACATTTGAAAAAAAAAATCACAGCCTTTTTTTTATCCGTATTTTCTCCTTTCAACAAGGTTACAGATGCTGATTGTGCCGACGGACAAGCTTTTAAATTTACTTGGCAGCTTGCTAATATGTAGTCGGCTCGTTACAGAGTCAGTAACCAGTGGTTTCTTAGCCTTAATATAATTACAGTTCGGTCGAAGTCCTGTAATCCATGACGAAGCGCGGGGGCCACTGGGCAGGCAAAATCAGTGCCGAGGCGTCTTAACGATGCACTCACCACCACTCGCTGGCGTCCACGCAGGCTCGGTGGCAGAGTAGCAGCAGGAGCAGTACCAGAAAGGCGGGTAGCAGCAACAGGAGCGGAGATCTGTGGGGACCCATGGTCACTGCTGGAGCCCTGGAGGGCTCTCTCTGTCAAGAGGTGCGTCCTCTGAGAGAGTCGGAGCAGCGCGGGAGGGGCCCGTTGAGGGTGGGGCGGCGTGTCGGCGAGCTCCTCCAGAGAGACCCAGACGTATCTGTAAGAGGAGAACAAGGCTTAATGCAGCCAGCAAGCTCCGTGTGCCATTGCACAGACCTCCGGTTAGCACGATTGGTTACGTACGGCGCGAACGAAGTTCAACATAAATTCATACAGACGCATCTAGCCCATGTCAGCATGGCCCAGAAAACGGTTGCGCTCAAAACGCAAGTAAATTACTCGCAGTTGCGTGAAAATAGAATGATATATTTTTTAGTAACCATATATTACAATATAAATAATCGTATAGCATTAATGGTTACCTGCTTGACCGTATGTAAATATAAGGTAGGAAGTGCAATGCATTAACTGCAATGTGTCAATGCAAATTAACAAATATCACCTTATTACACTAGATCGCAATTAATGTACGAGCAAGTAAAACAATCTCCTGCAATGTGATGGCTGGGTGGCTCAGAGATCAGAGCTGTGAGCTGGCGCCAATAGAATCCTGGGATTGAATTCATGCAGTCACCCGTGATTAAGCAGGCTTGTCAAGTGTAGCGAATTGATGATCTCGGACCCATTCACCAATGACTACATCCTAAAAACCCATAATATTAAAATTATCGTTTTCATCTTCTTTTTTTGAAAATGTCAGCAGTGAAAATTTTACATTTTGGTTTGTCACAGGACAAACATCAAACTTATAGCAGAGTAAATGTAAATGTGTGTTCCCTGTTACGTAAAGATGAACAAGCCACTTTAAGAGTTGTTTTCAGAATAGCTTCTGTGAAAAATTATTGTGCAGCCATTCTCGGACATAGGGTGGTCCCACTGCTTGTTGAGATATCTGAACGTCTCATGAAAATGATGCCAATAATGCACCAAGAAAAAAATGTACACGTTAAAATAGTGAACGGTAAAAACCTTCATACATTTTGATATTTATTTGAACAAAAATTGATGTCTGCAAGGACACCAGAATAAAAAAAAAATACATCTGGTAAAATTCCATTGTGCCTCTCTCCAGAGTATTTTTCTTTTTCATTCGGGCTGCGCGGATTTGTTCCCATAGGCCTCTGAACCCAGCTGGTTGGTTCCACGTCCTGGGCCCCCGTGCAATCTGCTCCATCTAAATATAAACCGTAGACATTTGTTTACCGAGCGGGGCCAGGGTTGTCCAGCGCGTGCGCGCGCGCCAGGCAGGTGCTCCTGCCATCAGCCGCGGCCACTGTGCCCACTCGGGTGATTCCACCCCCCCCACCTTCCCCACCGCCGCTAAAATCCACTCACTGTGAATCGCTGAGGGCCCTACCCGCGGTGAGGAGTGTGGGCTGCCCATGTTGCTCAAGCTGTTACTTTAAAAGTCAGACGCGACCCAGAAAATAAGTTCCTTTTTGTTGTTGTTGAGTTTGTTGTCGAAAGCAAAGTGCAAAACGTGATGCCTTGCAATAAGCTATCTATTTGGTTGTTTGGACATCTTGACAGCTTGTTTTATTGCCAGGAAGGGTAAAACCTTTTCTTATATTTTTCATAATTGTGATACTGCCAATAAATGTCCCATAGATACAACTTTATTTAGAGCCAGGTGAGTGCCCACTGAGACTATACGCCCTATATTTTTTATTAACTGGAGACCCTGCTCACAATCAGATGACACAGAACTGCGATTAAAAGAGAGAGAGAGAGAGCAAACCAGGCGGCCTACATACGCAAAATTCAGTAAATCCAAAATATATATCACCCATTATATTGAGCAACTAAGTGCGATACAGTTTAATCTCGAACTTAATATTTCAACAGATATATATAAACCAAAGTTGAGCTTCGAACCATATCATCTAACAAGATCTCTAAGGCTAAGCAGGGAAAAGATGCCATGCCATAGGCGGCTGCGCCAGCTGTACTTTGCGGTGGTCGATGCATTACAACATACTGTTGTGCTGTGCTTCTATGCTGCCGCGTCTATTACGCTCTCCGTCTCAATCGTCTTGAGCCCAAATTGTCTGTGGAGGCACATAGGTTCCCAGCCATCAAGCACGGGTTTGCAGGCACACCCCGCACTGGCAGTCGAGAGCCGAACATAGCAAGGTGCGGAGGTTGTGCCCACAATGAAACGGAACTCTTTTGTGTCAACTGCTTGGACGCCCGCAGCTGTTGTAGCTGCTGCTGCTGCCGTTGTGTGGATGTCGGTAGTTCCCACGCGGTGTTTGCTGCCTGTATTACCACGTGATCCCACATGGTGGCACCAAGCATACGCATGCTGAACATGGCCCGCACAGTTTTCGTTGCATTCATTCGTCGGCCGTTCATTATTACAGTGTTCAAAAAAAATTGTTCCCCGGTACTAAGTGTTATTTCCTAATTGCTTATGCCTCAAAAGTACAAAAAAATGGCTAATAATCCCCACAAACTTTGCTTTTGTGACCAGGGCAGTGATATTTTATAATGTACCTATTTTTAATGAGAAAACGGGCGAATTTGTGTCTTTTCGTTCACATAAAGTCAGAAAAAAACAACACATTAATCAAAATGAGCATGTATTTATACTAAAGTAATACAAAAAGATGTAGGCACCAAGGCGCACTACCACAGGCGGGACTGGCCACAGCGGACCGAGTTCTCTGTGGGGAGGAACAACGTCAAGTGGAGAGCCACTGGTGGACCCCCGGAAGGTGCTGATGCCCCCACTGCACATCAAATTGGGCCTTATGAAACAATTTGTCAGAGCCGTAGATAAGGAGTCGGCAGCCTTCAAGTACCTTGAAGACTTCTTCCCTAAGCTGTCTGAGGCAAAGGTCAAAGCCGGTGTCTTCGTCGGACCACAGATAAAGAAGATCCTGGAGTGCAATGAATTCCCCAAGAAGCTCACTAGTAAGGAGAAAGCGGCTTGGAACAGCTTTGTCGCAGTGGTTCGTGGCTTCCCGGGCATGCACAAGGTCGAAAACTATGTGGAGCTGGTTGGGACTGGTGAAGAACTATGGCACAATGGGCTGTAGGATGTCCCTCAAAGTCCATATCCTTGATGCTCATCTTGATACATTCAAGGAGAACATGGGAGCGTACTCGGAGGAGCAAGGCGAGCGCTTCCACCAGGATATACTGGACTTTCAACGCCGCTACCAAGGACAGTAGAACGAGAACATGATGGGAGACTACATTTGGGGGCTGATTCGTGAAAGTGATTTACAGTTTAATCGTAAATCTCGAAAAACTACTCACTTTTAAATATTTTGTAGTCAGTTTTGTGTTACTTTAGTATAAATACATTTTACTTTAGATTCATATGTTGTTTTTTTATGACTTTATGTGAACGAAAAGACACACATTCGCTTGTTTTCTCATTGAAAATAGGTACATTTCAAAATATCACTATCCTGATCACAAAAGCATAGTTTGTGGGGAATAATATCAATTTTCATTATGAGACCACCTTTGCCAGAAACAAGATATAGGAATAGGTTTTACCCTTTTAACTGGCACAAAAATTGACACCTTTATGCAAGGCATCATGTTTGCAATAACCACAACACAAGCAGTCAAAATGCAAACAAAAAAGACAACTCTGATAATAATATGCACTGTCCTTGAATTTGATTGGTCCACACCCGAGACAGCTTTTACTTAGAGCCTAGTCTCTATTGGTGTTGGACCAGAAGACGCCAAAAGGCGTACAACTCAAAAACAGCGCACTATCAGAGTATTGAGGGCTCGGGGTGAGCATTTACATTATGAGACCTCCTTTGCCAGAAACAAGATATAGGAATAGGTTTTACCCTTTCAACTGGCACAAAAACTGACACCTTTATGCAAGGCATCATGTTTGCAATAACCACAACACAAGCAGTCAAAATGCAAACAAGAAAGACAACTCTGATAATAATATGCACTGTCCTTGAATTTGATTGGTCCACACCCGAGACAGCTTTTCTTAGAGCCTAGTCTCTATTGGTGTTGGACCAGAAGACGCCAAAAGGCGTACAACTCAAAAACAGCCCTCAATACTCTGATAGTGCGCTGTTTTTGAGTTGTACGCCTTTTGGCGTCTTCTGGTCCAACACCAATGGCGACTAGGCTCTAAGAAAAGCTGTCTCGGGTGTGGACCAATCAAATTCAAGGACAGTGCATATTATTATCAGAGTTGTCATTTTTGTTTGCATTTTGACTGCTTGTGTTGTGGTTATTGCAAACATGATGCCTTGAATAAAGGTGTCAGTTTTTGTGCCAGTTAAAAGGGTAAAACCTATTCCTATATCCAATATCAATTTTATATACTTTTTAGGCATGAGCAATTACGAAATAACATTTACTACCCAGGAACAAAAATTGTGTTACATCGTGTTATTCTCAAGCTCACAATGGTACAGCAAAGCCCCCCCCCACCCCCTTACTTCCGTGCTCAGACCTCACGACCACTATCACGAACGCCCCCCTGAGCCACACATTCACGGACACAAACACATCGACAAAAGAGGTCTTCTAGTTTTTTCGCATTGAAATCTTGTAAGCAAATGTTTACATCTTTCAAGTTTGTTTTGAACAGAATATTCCCAGGGATGAATGTCTCACTCGGTATATCCATGAACGCTGCAGAAGCTGGCTTGGAAAAGGGATTATTAAGCATAAGGCACTACCACAAGGGTAATAATGTATTAATATCCATTAGAATCATACTTTATTGTATGGTATATTTCTATAACCATATGCACAGGTTTAAAATTAAATTATAATTCAAAAAATAATAAAGAAAAAATAATTCATGGACTAGTGTTCTGGGGTTTTCTGGCTTATATTAAGCACTGCACATACTTTTACCCAAATGTACCATCTGGATGATATACCAATGCCCAAATGTCTGGTTGTCAATGTGTTTGGACAACATTTGGATCCCTCTTCTTAAAAACAAATATTCATAATATCTTAAACGTCTCAATGCCCATTCGTCCGAACCTCATCAGGAATTTTGACAATGGGAAATGTGGGTAAAAAAAATGTGTGTGCGGTCATTGTTAGCAATGCTGAGACAATGAACATTTTGCAGCTTTATAATCTGGTTTAATCTTAAATCCTGGGATTTAAACCCAGGATTTTCATCGGCCCTGGCTCAGTCCTTGTGACAAAGACGCAAAGCTCTCCTCCGCATGTTCCGCTCGCTCACTGAATGGAAGACTATTTTACTTTCTAAAATATCCCACGAAGAAGCAGAAGATCACCGGCAAGCGTGACAAATGTGAACGAGTAACATATAATTTTTTTTTTATGCCAGCAGACGAACAATTGTACGAGTCCTATCCACGTCCGCCCACTGTTTAAATTCTGCTCCATGCTATAGACTTGTGATTTAAAAAAAATATATATATATCGTGTAAACTGTGCCTTAACTCAAATATAAGTGTGCCCTTTTTCATACCATTATGTTTTCAGCTGACAAGTAAAAAGAGAAATAAATTCCTGTTTTACAACAGCTGCATGACCGTTCTGCAAGCACAAATCTACGTAACAAAAAAAAATAATCTCGACATTTAGGATTTGGGTCAGCCACACTGAATACAAAGGGTCACAACCACAATTACACATTCTTAATTGGAATTGCAATTACTTGAAAAGTTTAAACCATTGTCATAAATTACAATTTGCTCACAATAAAACTGACGCATTACTCACTGCACCTGGAATAATTCTCCAACTGGAATTAATTACAATTTCGCTTACAATCACATTTTCCCCCGAAGCTCTGATGACACTTGTAATGTTTAACGGACTGGCCATTTCCCGCATTATGAAAAGCATCTTGCCTTTATGAATCAGTGTGTAAAGGCCAAATCCCTACATGCAACCATTCTTTTATCCCACGTACCATTTGTAACAAAACACCGCATTTTAAAATTTGCTTAACCACAAAGAAATACCGTTATATAACAATAATCATAATCATAAAGGCTCCCGCAGATGATAATTACACCCGCTATGCACAACCGAGGCATTGTTTGTACAGTGTATTGTGTGTAGGTGGGTGTTAATAGACTGGCTTTGCTTTGAGTTAGCCATCAACAGCTCTGAAAGGTCTATTGTATTTTATTACATTATTTCAAAACACACACATACACGCGAACAAAGACAAATCTCCCCCGTGTAGCCTTAACAGACTGTTGGGACAAGTGCTGTTAACGAACACCTACAGTGAGGGAAAAAAGTATTTGATCCCCTGCTGATTTTGTACGTTTGCCCACTGACAAATAAATGATCAGTCTATAATTTTAATGGTAGGTTTATTTGAACAGTGAGAGACAGAATAACAACACAAAAATCCAGGAAAACGCATGTCAAAAATGTTATAAATTGATTTGCATTTTAATGAGGGAAATAAGTATTTGACCCCCTTAAATCAGAAAGATTTCTGGCTCCCAGGTGTCTCTTATACAGGTAACGAGCTGAGATTAGGAACACACTCTTAAAGGGAGTGCTCCTAATCTCAGCTTGTTACCTGTATAAAAGACACCTGTCCACAGAAGCAATCAATCAGTCAGATTCCAAACTCTCCACCATGGCCAAGACCAAAGAGCTCTCCAAGGATGTCAGGGACAAGATTGTAGACCTACACAAGGCTGGAATGGGCTACAAGACCATTGCCAAGCAGCTTGGTGAGAAGGTGACAACAGTTGGTGCGATTATTCGCAAATCGAAGAAACACAAAAGAACTGTCAATCTCCCTCCGCCTGGGGCTCCATGCAAGATCTCACCTCGTGGAGTAGCAATGACCATGAGAACGGTGAGGAATCAGCCCATAACTACACGGGAGGATCTTGTCAATGATCTCAAGGCAGCTGGGACCATAGTCACCAAGAAAACAATTGGTAACACACTACGCCGTGAAGGACTGAAATCCAGCAGCGCCCGCAAGGCCGCCCTGCTCAAGAAAGCACATATACATGCCCGTCTGAAGTTTGCCAATGAACATCTGAATGATTCAGAGGACAACTGGGTGAAAGTATTGTGGTCAGATGAGACCAAAATGGAGCTCTTTGGCGTCAACTCAACTCGCCGTGTTTGGAGGAGGAGGAATGCTGCCTATGACCCCAAGAACACCATCCCCACCGTCAAACATGGAGGAGGGGACAGGACAAGTTCACCGCATCAAAGGGACGATGGACGGGGCCATGTACCGTCAAATCTTGGGTGAGAACCTCCTTCCCTCAGCCAGGGCATTGAAAATGGGTCGTGGATGGGTATTCCAGCATGACAATGACCCCAAACACACGGCCAAGGCAACAAAGGAGTGGCTCAAGAAGAAGCACATTAAGGTCCTGGAGTGGCCTAGCCAGTCTCCAGACCTTAATCCCATAGAAAATCTGTGGAGGGAGCTGAAGGTTCGAGTTGCCAAACGTCAGCCTCGAAACATTAATGACTTGGAGAAGATCTGCAAAGAGGAGTGGGACAAAATCCCTCCTGAGAAGTGTGCAAACCTGGTGGCCAACTACAAGAAACGTCTGACCTCTGTGATTGCCAACAAGGGTTTTGCCACCAAGTACTAAGTCATGTTTTGCAGAGGGGTCAAATACTTATTTCCCTCATTAAAATGCAAATCAATTCATAACATTTTTGACATGCGTTTTTCTGAATTTTGTTGTTGTTATTCTGTCTCTCACTGTTCAAATAAACCTACCATTAAAATTAAAGACTGATCATTTCTTTGTTAGTGGGCAAACGTACAAAATCAGAAGGGGATCAAATATTATTTTCCCTCACTGCATGAAGGCCGACACGGCATACGAGGGGGTGGTTGGCCAGCACCACGCCCGACCGCCTTTGTCTCCCCAGTGGTGATGTTTACACACCGCACCAAATACTAATTTGGGGCTGAGTCGACCTAGGGGTGGCCCAGCACCAGTGCAGATAAACGTCACTGGTGATTGGCCTTGAGCGGGAATCGAACTCGGGTGAGCCTGTTTCGTAGCGCAGCGCGCTAACCGCTACACTACCGCTCCCCATACGCAAATACACACATACATACGCACACACGCACGCCCACCCCACACAATGCACACATCATCACAAAAACCGAGGTGCGGAGAGAATAACGACTGACCTGTGGAGGCCTTGCCTAATCCATTCCGTGATTATGCATGCAAATATATGCAGCCCTGCTAATGATACCCGGTGATTTAATTAAGCACTACACAAGTGACCTGAAACAGGGAGACCGCCATGCGAAGGGAAAATTGTGATGCAAATCAGGGGAAGGTGTTTGGTTGAATGCAAGTCCCTGCTGAGTAAAAGTGCAGACTTTTATCGTTGTGTTCCATCCGTAATAGCTTGCACATCACTGCAATGAATGGCAATTATGTGACTGCTATAATAATTGTAATGCTGCCGCAACAATATAAATTGTGCTATTTGAATAATGTTCAACGTGTTGTGTAATCTAAATACATTGCTGTATTGAGATATTTGTGAATTAAATGTTTGAATTTTACAATGAAAAAGTTTAATTTGCTTAAAAAAATATGGCACTGTACAATTATTATAATTACCACTACAGTTACATTTAAATACTGGTAATCATGAAAACAAGAAATTAACCGCATATCGTATGGATAGTGCCGTATTTTTCAAATATATCAAACTGAGGACCTCTTGCTCTGCCAGCTAGAAGAACTAGTAACCAGGGAAGACGAGCACATCTGGGAATACCTCTCCTGCCACAGATATGAAAACACGGCGAGTGTGTTGTGGTGACCTTGACAGAGTCCTTGACAAAGAAGCGAAAGAATGAACGTGGTGGTGGTGGTGGTGATGCTGGATTTGGTCTCTGGGGCCCTGGAGAGTTGGAGGAGCTGATAATGGTGAATTTGTGAAATCAATTAAACAATTATGCGGGCGGGGGGGGGGGAGCATATTATTGTTGTTGTTGTTGTTTCAGGCTACCGTATTGCAATTGCCTCGATTATCCATTATCATGTATACATGCTTCATGTCTGAGTAATTTTCCAGGAGCTGCATTGACGTGCGCAGTGGCGATATTTGTAATGTTTTATTGTATTTTTGAAATGTCTGCTGGCGCAGTGGTAAACGTGCTGCACTATCCGAACCCGGCGACCTGAGTGCGATTCCTAGCCAAGGCTATAAAATTTGCGATGAGTGATGCGAGTGCTGCCAGTCCTGGGCCACCCAATTTTTTTCACCAAACCTGCAGTGGCCAGATTGGCGAAGTATGGTCAAAACCTCCATGGACCTAAAGGCCTTAATCAAAACGCTAAATTGATAAAGGGACTGAAAATAATTTGTAATATATAATTATTTTAACTGTCCATATTAAAATCAATTGGCATTCTGTGTACGGCCATCACTCTTTGGTGCAATGTATTGTTCATGAATCATTATCCGCTGTGTGTGTGTATATATATAAAACACATATATGTCAGCTCACATTGATATTTCCCATTAATATTTCCAATGACATTTCACGGATGTCTTCTAACAAATGGTCACAGTATTTATTTTTTCAACATTTGAAAAACAGAATGCTTCCTCTATGCATCTGAATAAAAAAATATCATTTTCAGATTTGGACATTGTAGATGGTAAATGGGACAAATGGACACGCTGTGAATGTTTCCACCCGACGTGGATTTTTACATAAAAACTCAAACCTGCACGACATAAACATATAAGTTTGAATTTTAAAAAATACGTCTATCTCTTTTCTGCCAAGACGTAACGCTTACATTTTATGTCACGGCATATAAATGCAACATGTTATTTGGGCAGAGCAGTGGGCAGTGGTAAGCGCACTGCCCTACGAACCCATCAACATGAATTTGATTCCTGGCCACAGCTAACATCAGTGGCGGGTGATACCTGAACCGATCCTAGACTACACAATCCACCCACTCTGACTCGCTTGAAGTATGGTCCAACAACCTCAATGAATGACACAAAATATTATCATCATGTATGACTTCCCCACCGCTAGTAATATTTGTATTTATTTCAAAGCATACATATTTAAACGTGCGCCCTGCATGACGTTTTCTTATTCAAATCACATTTTATTCTGGCCTCTCCAGAAGCGACGTATTTATACGCGTGAGAACACTGCCAAAAGAAAAAACGCTTCATGGGAGTACGGTATTGTGAACATCATAATGAAAAGGAAATAACCCTTACTAAATTGGCTGTGTCGGGTGGTGGCGGGTTTAACGACACATTTATATTTACGAGATCTAACCCCCCTCCCCCTTTATTATGACTATTGGTCGCGAAAGCCTACGTGCTACGTGTTAATCTAACAACGTTTAAGCCCGATGAAGTGCGAACCAACGGTGGGTGAAGGGCATGGTTGTCGGCTCAGTCACTTGGTTAGTCTGGGTGGATTTGTTGGGCAGCTGGTGAGCCTTGGGGTAGGGCTGGAAAATGAGGCCGGCCGGCCGACTTCGTGTGCTCCACACAAACTTCTCTCGCTTTCTCTCCCCCCCCCGATGGCCCTTTGAGGTCGCGACCGCTCTTCGTCTCTCGCGTCCGCGGCACCAAAACCATCACCCCCTGCCACCCCCCCACGTGGCCCCACGCGCACAATGAGTCGGGCTGCCCGGCACCCACGGCAGTGCGCACGCGCACTCATAGGAGCGGAGCATCTCCCCCACCACCACCACTACCACCACCACCCATCATCCTTCTCCTCCTCCCACAGCCACCACCACCAGCAGCAGCACCAGTAGCCATGTCCCACCCCCTTCTCGTCGCTCCACCCTCCTCCCTGCCTCACTTCTGGCCCCTCCTTAATTCCCAATAATCCTGCCCACCCCTCCCTCCCGTCACTCCCAGATTCCCATTATCCCTCCTCTCCCGGCTTCACTGCTCTCTCAACCCCCCACATTGTGTTTCATCCCCGATTTCCCCGTCCTAACAGCACCCTCTCCCTAGCGGCTCCTCCTCCCCCTCCTGCCCGGCTCAACTTCCGTCTCCCCATTGCCATTCCCGTGGCGCTTTAACCACCCCCATCCCGTCTCCATCCCACGGTTCCCTTGGACCCCCCCCCAACCCCCAGTCTCTTCCCCCGACTTCACCCCGTGTCTCAAGCCACCGGCTCCAGCTGGCTCCACCCCCACGCTGAGCCATCGCTTTGTTCCCACCCCGTTTCCTCTGTCTCCATCCTCCTCCCCAAGCCCCCCCCCCATTGGTCACGCCTCCCTCTCTCTCCTCTCCCAGCCTGCTCCAGCAGCCCCCCACCACCACCACATCTCTGTGTCTCCGAGACCGTACCCTGGGCCCTGAGAGCCTCGGTCGTGGCAAGGGGGCAACAGGAGCGAGCGAGGGAGCGTGGCGTGGCAGGCTGAGCCAGGGCGAAACCGTGGACCCTCTCGGCATGCAGGTGAGGGAGCGTGGCACACGCCGAGGAAGGGGAGAGAGAGAGAGAGATGGAGGGGAGGGGAGGGTCCCCTCTCGATCGTGTCTCCTCCCACCGTCTCGGCGAGAGCTGTCAGCCACAACAGAACGAAATACACACGCATATCACTGGAACACGCACACACACATATTGTATGTTACACGAAATAACGAATGTGCCCCCACCACCCACCACTACCACCCTCCTCCTCCTCTGCCTGCTGTGGTGCCTGAAATCCATCTCTCATGTCCAGCAGCGTCCATCCCCTTCCCTCCCGATAAACCGGGGCCGGAGCGGACACGTTGTGGAAATGACAGCGGCGCAGTGGGTGGATGATGTGCGATTGTTACGGAGCATTGTGAAGTCGCTTTAAAGCTGCTGTGCCGCGACTTCCCGCTGTTGTGTTGTTGCTGTCAGTTGTGTTGTTGGTGTCAGTTGTTGTGTTGTTGCTGTCTGTTGTGTTGTTGCCACTGTTGTGTTGTTGCTGTCTGTTGTGTTGTTGTGCTGTTGCCACTGTTGTGTTGTGTTGTTGCCACTGTTGTGTTGTTGGTGTCAGTTGTTGTGTTGTTGGTGTCAGTTGTTGTGTTGTTGCTGTCTGTTGTGTTGTTGCCACTGTTGTGTTGTTGCTGTCTGTTGTGTTGTTGTGCTGTTGCCACTGTTGTGTTGTGTTGTTGCCACTGTTGTGTTGTTGGTGTCAGTTGTTGTGTTGTTGCTGTCTGTTGTGTTGTTGTGCTGTTGTGTTGTTGTGTTGTTGCCACTGTTGTGTTGTTTCCACTGTTGCTGTGTTGTTGCCACTGTTGTTGTGTTGTTGTCACTGTTGTGTTGTTGTGTTGATGTCACTGTTGTGTTGTTGTCACTGTTGTGTCGTTGTGTTGTTGCCACTGTTGTGTTGTTGTGTTGTTGCCACTGTTGTGTTGTTGCCACTGTTGCTGTGTTGTTGTCACTGTTGTGTTGTTGTGTTGTTGTCACTGTTGTGTTGTTGTGTTGTTGCCACTGTTGTGTTGTTGTGTTGTTGTCACTGTTGTGTTGTTGTGTTGTTGTCACTGTTGTGTTGTTGTGTTGTTGCCACTGTTGTGTTGTTGTGTTGTTGTCACTGTTGTGTTGTTGTGTTGTTGCCACTGTTGTGTTGTTGTGTTGTTGCCACTGTTGCTGTGTTGTTGTCACTGTTGTGTTGTTGTGTTGTTGTCACTGTTGTGTTGTTGTGTTGTTGCCACTGTTGTGTTGTTGCCACTGTTGTGGTGTTGTGTTGTTGTCACTGTTGTGTTGTTGTGTTGTTGCCACTGTTGTGTTGTTGTGTTGTTGTCACTGTTGTGTTGTGTTGTTGCCACTGTTGTGTTGTTGTCACTGTTGTGTTGTTGTGTTGTTGTCACTGTTGTGTTGTTGTCACTGTTGTGTTGTTGTGTTGTTGTCACTGTTGTGTTGTTGTGTTGTTGCCACTGTTGCTGCCGCTGGGGAAAGGGCCTGGGGCGGCTGAGCGGTTTATCTTCTGGGTTGTGTTTTTACGACTCAATTAAGGTGTCCGATAGAAACAACTCTCGGCAGTTTTCAAGTGGCATCCGAGCAGCGAGGATTGGGGTTGGGGTCTTTTTAAAATTATTATCTTGGTTTCGATTTAACAAAAAAAAACAGTTGTGACTCAGAGTTGACAGCTTCCAAACAATAAAAAAATGAAATGTTTCTGTGGGTTGAGTGGCGAGGCGTGGGAATCTACAGCAACAGAATAGTCACAAATTACTGACGTGTGTGTGTTTCAATTACTCATCCATTTAAAACGTTATCTGCAAGAAAGCAATGTGTTGTATCTCTCCGCCGATGACAGTTCTGTGTGCGTGTGCGAATATTGAACGCGATGTTTCTCATCATGTACACACATGAAGGAATATACTTCCCCGATTTCTGTTTCTCCGCTCCGAGTGGCGTTCAAGAGTTCACGACAGTTAATTAATTCACGAAAGCCCAGACATGTATTCCGATTTATTAACGGTCCATTTATTTGTTTTAATTACCGCTTGCCAGATGATTATTTTAATGGGAAGTGAAATTGCTTTTTTTCGTGCAGAAATTTTCATTAACTGTGCGTGAAAGTAACCGAGATTGTTAACTTTTTTTTTTATAACCAATTCAATAATGTGAAACGAGCGATTCAATGCATGCAAAATATAAGCGCCTCGTGCGTGCAAAATATCAAATATTCCCCACTGGCAATTGTTAGCTTTATTGTCTTTAACATTTCTTAAACTGCATTTGTTGGTGAATGTGCTGTGTATTTCAGCCCACGGCAATGGCACGGAACAAGAAGATTCTTTTTTTTTCTCTATGCAATATTAGCATTCGGCTGAATATGGTAATTATGATAATGGGGAATTGCACAAAAAGAAGTGTAAATGCCTACAGGGCACAGCGAGCACGACCCTGTAGGCCTCGTACTGGGGCGGGCGGATGCGAGGGCGGGCGAGTGGTCCCATCTGCTCTCGCTTCGGCGGAGGGGGCCCACAGCGGAGCAGATGGTGGGGGGGCACCGACGGGCAATGCACACACGCAGCTGCACAAACCTCTCGTCCCCCGGCATTGCCAATGCCTCCCGTCGGCCTGGCTGGGATCGAGGGACCACTGGGCTCACCGTGGCAAAAGAGCGCACGTTTTCTCCTTCCAGTTGGCGATATTTTTCATGCCAGTGCCAGGCACAGTGGCCACTTCCTATTCCTCCTCGCTACTCCCCCCCATCTGCATCTTCCGTGATTAAGAAATGAGATTGGATGGAGGTGGCCGCATGGATCAGAGGTCAGTGGGGCTGAGCTACCGCCACTGCTGAGATCCGGGGCTCGAATCCGTGCAGCAGCCTGTGTTTTAACCGGGGTTCTCAATTGAATTTGTGGTCTCTATACCAGTCGGCAGTGACTAAAAAACAACCCCCCCCCCCCCATCGCATTAAATATGGTTTTGCACTTAATTTGGCTACATTCCAACTCTGATAATTAAAACATCAGTTTTATTGGCATATGACGAGCATTATTCCTGGCGACAGGGTGGGAAAATGTTACTGTCTACAGCGTGGACAAGACGTGACTTGAACGGGCCTCGTAGGTAGTCGCTCTGTGGCGACTGCTTCCGTGGGCTGTTTTCTAACAGAGGGGGGATTGCAATGCTCTGCGAGAGCTTTCCGTTGATACTTCATCTCATGACATGGTACCGATAGAGCAATCGAGACGAAATTGGTTGAAAATTATCGTATTACAAAAAGAATTATTTAAAAGGATGAGCTTGGAGGGAGAAATTACTTGAATACTCTGCCCAAGCCCCTTGCTCCAGAATCTTCCCAAAGGACCCTACCAGTCGCCTCCCCCCCCCCCCCCCCCCTCCTTTTATGAATTTGCTCGGCCTAAATTCAATGCACCTGGCCCTCTGGGTATCGCTTAAGCCAGGTGAGCTGCGTTCAGTTGGCAGACCCTAAAGGATCATCAGAAGGGCTGTGTTGGCGATATCTGGCAAAGGTATTTGCCATTAAATGTAATCCGTGTGTACAGCCTTCGCGTGTGCTGGAGTTTTCCTCTCATGTCCCTGATCTGCAAGGATCCACATGCCTTAGTTTTTGGCTGCGTTGCAGGCTGGGGTATCTTGTTCTGCTTGATATACAAGACATTGTCCTACAAAAAGCACTTATTATGTACGGCCATAGTCGGGAAATGTTCCCCACCCCCAGATATCGATGTGCTTCTCTTTCCTTCCCGAGTTCAACACGGAACGAGGTCCGTGAGGACTTGGGATGCATCCCCCGAGCCAGTTCCTGTCATAGCGAGTGCACGCCGCGTTGCTTTTGTGGCAAAGCCAGCATTGTGATTACCGCAAAAGGCCAGCGCTGCCGAAACGCGGAGACTTGAATGGGTCTCGTTGTTGAAGCGGGCTGAAGCTGGCTCTGGCTACTGTAGAGTTGTCGAATGTTGATCTGTGCTATATTAATATTGTTTTCATAAAAATAAAAATAAAAATTCTTGGAAGGTTAGGCAATATGTTCCCCTGCGTTTGTGCTTCGTATTTCTGTAAATAGTTTTTTGCCAAATCTTTCTGTGCTGTAATAGAGCAGTTCAATATGACGGTGGTTACGATTAAATCGGATTCTGCTCTATGTACCTGAAATATTGCAGCGCAAGTAGAGGGCATGGCATTCTCTGAGAAGGTTCGTTGACAAACGAATGCAGGCTTTGTGAGATTCCGCTATTTCAACGCTGCCTTATTCAACGTTTGACTTATTAAGTATTACAAGTGCTGAGGCAGCCACACTTACCATCTTATAAATGCTAATAAGCAATGCACTCACCCTGGAGGATCCATAAAAAATGCAAGCATAAACTTTTTAGAAGGCGGAAAAAAATGCCAATATTTTACACTAAGCAGGAGGAAAATAGCACATACCCTTAAGGCATACCAAATATCAAATGGCTTTAATAAGCGCCCAACATTACAGCATATACCATTTAACCCACAACTTCCAAATCAAACGCCTTGCGTGCGTTTGCAGTTTTATTTGGGGGGGGGGGGGGTGGTTGGCTTTTACGGCTCTCATTAAAAATCTGTCGTAACCATTATTGCTGCCTCCAATTGCCAAATGTGAAATTGTTCAAGGCTTGCGGTGAATTTAGCTAAAAGAAGGGGAACAAAAAAACCTCCATTGTCCTATTTTTTTTTGCCTCGGATATTTCAGCAGATTAAATGGTCAGCAGACGTACAAATTTAGATGAATGGAGAGCAAAACGGGCTCTTTGTGTGTTTGGAAAGATACCAAAGTGTCATATTTCAATTTCAAAAGCTTCCTCTGTGATGTCACAAAGCTTATGGGACACGTCACATATTCTAGTTTCATTACGGAGAATCGTACTTGGACATGCTTCGATGGGGCCAAAAGGAACAGAAATCTCTGCTGGCACTAATTACGGCCTATCATGCGAAATATTTCTTGATTTCCCTATGGGTCTATCTCTTGCGAAGCCCCAAGCCAACAAGTTTGAATCTCTCTACCCTTGTGAATGCAGAGTAAAGAGGCCAATTTGTGCATTGCCTTTCATAGGGAGACTCGGTACAACTTGAGTCAATCACTTCAGTAAAATAAAAAAATGAAAGAACAAAAAAATACGTTCCTTTGGCCATGTCTGTGTCACACCGTATTAAATAGTAAATCGTGATGTGGTTCAACAAAAATTAGTATCTTACCATCCGTTGCTTAAGTGGAATACAACGCCATATATTATACATACCATTCGCGCGCGTGCTTGCCCGCGTGCTTTCTCTACGTGCGCACGCGCGAAATCCGTGTGCGCGGTTCGTGTCATTCGCGCAACCGCCGCGTAAACCGATTTGAAACGAATAACGTTCTCGGAATGGATGCAACGACAATAAAGCGCCGCTAAACAACAAAACTGCGATCCGCCGCTGTGGTCCAGCGCTTGCGGGGGAGCTCGCTCGCTCGCTCGCGCCGCGCCTCGCCTCGCCTCGCCCGCTCCTTCGAGCGCATTTTCACGTTTCGTAGCTTGCTGAACACCGTTCGTGTTTTGCGGCTCTACGCGGTCCACGTTTCCTCCCCCCCCCCCCTCCCTTGTTCCGTGCGGTTTTTTTTAAATTCATTCATTCTGGCAGGATAAAACTTCTTTTGAGCCAGCGGATTGTTCTGGAGTCTCCGGCTGTTGGAAAGGAATTCTTTGTAGATGTAAAAAGGGTATTGCAGAATCGTTCTGCATGGGTTTTAAACGGCCTGTGACATGTATGTGCCACACTTAAACTCACCTTCCCCCCTCCCCCTCCTCCTTCCCACCACCGATCGGCGCAAGCGCTTTGGTGCCTTTTTGGCGGCTCGCGCTGAAAAGAGCCCGGGCGCGGTGCGACTTGTTATTCCAGTCAGACGGCTGGGCTGTTCGCCTGTCTGTCTGGGTGACAGCACCAGGGCAGAAATCCGACGCCGCCTTTCCCTTTTCACGCTTCGCCAGGTCCCGGCGCCCCACCCCCCCGCCTCCAACCACGTGAGCTGGAGAGCGCGCAGCTGAGCCTCTCCGCGCACGCTGCCTCATCCGGCTCGCTGGCAGCCGACGGAGCGCCGCAGCAGCAGCGCTCCTCCCCCCCCTTCCTCCTCCTCCTCTTCCCCACCGACCATGGAGACGCACATTTCCTGTCTCTTCCCCGAGCTTCTGACCATCATCTTCAGCTGCCTCGAGGTGCGAGACAAAGGGCGGGCGGCGCAGGTGTGCCGTGCCTGGAGGGACGCGGCGTACCACAAGTCCGTGTGGCGGGGAGTCGAGGCCAAGCTGCACCTCCGCCGCTCCAACCCGTCGCTCTTCCCCAGCCTCCAGGCGCGCGGCATCCGGAAGCTGCAGATCCTCAGCTTGCGCCGGAGCCTCAGCTCCGTCATCCAGGGTCTCCCCGGGCTCGAGAGCCTCAACCTGAGCGGCTGCTACAACCTCACGGACCTGGGTCTGGCGCACGCGCTCGCGCAGCCGCTGCCCAACCTCACGGCGCTCAACCTCAGCCTGTGCAAGCAGATAACGGACAGCAGCCTCGGGCGCATCGCCCAGCACCTCAAGAGCCTTCGCACGCTCGAGCTGGGCGGCTGCGGCAACGTGAGCAACACGGGGCTGCTGCTGCTTGCATGGGGGCTGCCGGGGCTGCGCAGCCTCAACCTGCGTAGCTGCCGCAACGTCTCGGACACGGGCATCGGTCACCTCGCCGGACTGACGCGGAACGCGGCGCAGGGCTGCCCCAGCCTCGACCATCTCACCCTGCAGGTAGGGATTGGTGCGGCGGCGGCGGTGGCCCAGCCGCGTGTTTTGAGCGTGTGTCGGAGCAAAGGGGGCCTGGAGTGCGAATGTGTCAAGAGTCTGGGTCTGAGCATTGCATGCATCCCTGGAGGCAAGAGATTGCTTTTGTTGATGGCTGAAGTGTTATTGCGACTTATCAGCTCGTAATTTAATGATTTATGTATGGATTTTAATACTTGTTTTTACCGCTTTATATCATCGATTCGAATTGTCATTCAGACAGTTGGCTTTTTTTAACGCGTTTAAGCGAGCTACAACCCGGAATTTTGTATTAACGTTTTACAACATTCATCTTGCATTACGTATACATCTGTTGCCGTTGCACCGTTGCACCGTTTTACCCAAAATACCGTGCGGCGACGACGGCAACGAATGGCGGTGGCGTCGCCGCCCACTCCCCGAAACGCCGCCGTTTGAAATCCCAACCCCGTCCCCTCCCGGGCGGCGCAGGACTGCCAGCGGCTGACCGACGCGGCGCTCAAGTACATCTCCAAGGGATTCCCCGCCCTGCAGACGCTGAACCTCAGCTTCTGCGGCGGTGTGACGGACGCGGGCATGGTGCACCTGTCGCACATGAGCGGCCTTCGCACGCTCAACCTGCGCTCGTGCGACAGCATCAGCGACGCCGGCGTCATGCACCTGTCGACGGGCACGCCGCGACTCGCGACGCTCGACCTGTCCTTCTGCGACAAGGTGGGCGACGCGAGCCTGGCGCACATCGCGCAGGGCCTCGCGCAGCTCGCGTGGCTCTCGCTGTGCGCGTGCCGCGTGTCCGACGCCGGCGTGGAGAGGCTGGCGCGGCCGATGCGCCGCCTGCGCACGCTCAGCATCGGGCAGTGCCCCGGCATCACGGACCGCGGCCTCGAGCTCATAGGGCGCCACCTCACCCAACTCACGGGCATCGATCTGTACGGCTGCACCAAGATCACCACGCGCGGCCTGGAGCGCATCACGCAGCTGCCCTGCCTCAAGGTCCTCAACCTGGGCCTCTGGCAGATGACCGAGTGAAGCGGGGCGAGGAAGTGTCCGCGGCGGATGGACGGAGCGAGAGGCCGGCGACGAACGCTGTCGCGCCTTTTGTAAACAGAGGGAAGGCAAGTCTGTTTCCTCCCCGACAACTCCCCACGCCGACATCGCCGGGCCGCCGTCGCGCAAATTGTACATCTGAAGGAGGAGCGGATGGGCGTCGGTGTGATCCCGACAGCCCTGACTGAGCGCTGCCCGGCCGTGGCCACGCCGGGCCTAGGAAACACCGTGGCACGGCACGACGCTGCGCCAACGTGGGCAAAGTGGCTGGCCGTCGAGACGGTCCTTCGATGGACGCGTCCAGGAGTCGTGGCTGTTTGTGCAGCCTCGGCAGGCTCGGGCGTTAGAGCCAAACGTGTGGGTCCCACACCGCCGGTCTCGCATACAATACAATTGTGCTTAAAATATACAAGTTCATGCCCAACCAACGAGAGGGATATCTTCTCGCCCAAGTTAAAACAAAACAACTTTTCCGCACCAAAACCACCTTTGGAAACTCCCGCGTTGTTTTTTTTGACGTAACATTATTTTTTTCTTCTAACTTGCTGGAAAAGGAGACATTCAGCATCTTGCCAAGCATTGAAACTTTCATGGGCAGCATTGCATGAAAGTGTCTTACAAACCCACGCGGGTAGCTTTTCCAGCCACCCAGCCAACCACCCTCCCCGCCCGCCTACCGCCCCCCCCCCCCCCTTCATCAGATCCACTACAACCCCCGTCCCCTGCTCCCTCCCCGTGCCCTCTCCGCAGCTAACTTTGCCGAAGATCCACGCGGACGGTTGCCCCCCCCCCACCCCCCGTCGTCTCCGAAGCTACACTGAGCAGCTGGAACTTCTATCTACCTCAGAGATCACACTGACACACAGACGTGCGCACGTCCATGATATTAAACACGCCCGCGCAGGGCGACGACCGGGGTTTTGCGCAAACGCGTCCGGCTTTCACCGCTTTAACGAGGCAGCGGGTGGGAGACGAAAAGGCAACAATAAGCATCTGGCCCTGGGAAGATGTGTAAAATCAAGGTAATATTTTCACTGCTTTGCTTTTTTGAGTATGCGGTGTTGACGAGTTATTTATAAGTCCTTAACGTCAATGGTTTAATTAGTGCCGTGGTTGATTTGAAGCCGTTGTTACCGGTTGCGATCGTGCATGCGTTGATCCGCGTTCTTTTTGTGGCACCGATTCCACGATAGGCAGAAGCGAATTTTTATTCCCACCTGCCGTTACGTTCACAGTTAAATAGAATATTTTATTTTTGTTTTACTTTTTTGTTCAGTGGTACCGGTTTTTTTTTTACCAACCTGTCAGCACCCGCTTAGGACGCACTGTAAATATATAATGCATTATATCACCAAAATGCTTTCGGGAAAAAAAAAGTTAAAACGAGCTGTATAAATTACATTTCTGATCAAATGTTTGGCGTGGATTTTTTTCTCTCTCATTGAATTATTTTTGGTGCTTAAATCTGGGTGAAATAGTCACCGGGGAGAAGGTGAAACAGGCAGAAGACAATCACATGTAAACACCGACACTGATTGTTTTACTTCCGTTATCAATGCAATAACCCTCGACTCAAATACTCATGATTAACGTCTTAGAGATGATGGCATTCAGGATGAGCTTGACATTTAGGACTGTTTGGATTTTTGTTCAATACCTCTTGCTCGCTGCTGCGACTGACCACCCCCCCCCACCCCTCTTACGTTGAGCTGCCACCCTTGAGGCGACGGCTTCTTCTTGACAGACACTTCCTCCCCCACCCCGAACGCAGTTGAACGATGTCAGCAGGGGTCACGAGGCAACACTGCGCTTGTTCATCGGCCACTTTAGGGTGCACGGATGGAATGCGCCTGAATTCATGGCGAGAGCTCGCACACCACTTGCCAATTACCGATCCTTTCTCCGACGCTCAAAGAAGGCATTTTTAACCTCATTTCTCGTGACCTGGCTGAAAGTTTCGGCTTTTCCTTCTGTGCCATTTTACATACAAAGCCATCGACGAATTAACGCGTTGTCCGTCAAACATCGCCGGTGACCCCCGTGCACAAATGGAGACCTCTGGCTGACGTGGAACAGAGAGAACGGTGGTGGGGGTGGGGGGGGGTTGTGAGGACTGTAGGTGAACAACTGCATCGGGGACCTCGACGGCTGAGGCTAGAGAAGAGTGCAGAGGAATGGCGGCATGAGTGGTTTAAATAGAATTTAAAAAATATTCTATTGGAGGTGCTTGATTAGATAGCAGGGAAAGCGTTCAGTGGTGATCTAATTTATTGTTTAAAAAAATTACCATATACAGCCCACTAAGCAATATAGCTATTTTTCAGAAACGACCTGGCCACAAATGATAGCTCAACGAAGTGGCTTATCACGTGGAATGTATTGTGTTCGGATCGGGATCGAACCCACGACCTCCTGTATACCAGGTGAGGTATTTAACACCTAGCCACGGTGGTGCCCGTCTGTCCTTAGATATTTCCTTAATCGCACGCGAAGGAAACGCCGGCCACACGCTGTGTCGTAAAGTTGGAGAAATGTCCAATTTTTATTCATCGCTGTAGAAAAAAAAATGCGGCAATTGTGAGCGGCGTGGTGGTGACTGACGGCCGGCACCAAAACGCCAGGCAGGCTGCTCCCCCCTCCCCCCAGCCAGACACTCCGCCCGTCGTCTCGCACCTACGCAAATTAAAAAACGTCCGGACCGGCGCTATAGTTTTCTCAACCAATCCACTCGCTTTATCAATGGACATTTGTGGCCCATGGCCATTTTTTTCTATCAGAGAGCAAGGCGGGGTGGGGGGGGGGCATACCAGAGGAATTCCCCACGGTCTGCAGGGCACCAAACTCGATTCCGCTGTCACGATGGCCTCGCTCAACTTCTTGCTCTGCAGCACTCAGCGCCACAATAGAATTGCCCTCGCCGTTCTCCTCTCAGTCGTCACTCACTTTTTTGTTGTTGTTGAGGAGGGACCATTATTGTGCTTCGTTAATGCCTTCAATTATAATTCCATGCCCTGCATAAAAATCCCACCGAGATCCAGTGGAGGAATCGTGGGGGGGGTGGAGCGGTGATGCAAGAAGTCTGCGCACTGCGCTAGCGAACTCGGTCGTGAGTTGCACTCAGGTCGGGCGACAGTGGTGATTGACATCTGAAAAAAGTCCCGGCCACCCACCTTCACTAACCCACACTGACCAGCGTTGTGAAGTCTGCTCGAGCAATCCCCAATGACTGACGCTTCGCGGGGAGGTCTTCATCCAGCAATGCAATGACAGGAGGCTGATGATTATTTTATTATTATTATCATTATGATTGAGATCCAAGCACAGATGTGGGTGTTACGTCTGCGTTCTCATTTGGTTCACGGCAGTCAAGGAATGGCAGCTTTCTCTCGGTGTGGGACTAACCCACTGTGCCCTTGAAATGGGGTTAAAGGTGCCCAGTGCGCTGCTGCTGTGCTTTCATGAACTGCAGCATGCGATTAAGGACGCGCAAGCACGCACGCACGCACGCACGCGCACGCACAGAAACATGGATGTCGCGTGCCATCTTGTGCAACACAGTTCAGCCCCCAGAAAAAAAGGTTAGAATCGACGTGGTGACACCGGTCAGCGGAAACGTAAAAGGAGGAAGGGCGCTGTGCTCCAGCAACGTTTGCACGCGCGCGCTCGCACGCACGTGCACGCGCGTGCGTCGTCGCGCGGCGATTTTGACAGAAGGCGGCTCCTTTGCCCTCCGAGAAAACCGCCGTCGTTGTCGGGGTTCCGCCCCAAGAGGAGAAACTTCACCGACGGGGGGCCGTGCCGCTGCTTGCACAGCTGACGAGGCGCAGCGGCGGCGGCGCGGTCACTCGCAGCTACGTGGGAGCTCCCCCCCCCCCACACCACCACTACCCCACCCACCAGCACTCCACCACCCACCACCACTACCCCACCCACCACCACTCCACCACCACTACCCCACCCACCACCACTACCCCCCCCCCACCACTCCACCACCCACCACTACTCCCCCCCCCCACCACTCCACCACCCACCACCACTCCCCCCCCACCACTCCACCACCCACTCCCCCCCACCACCACTCCCCCCCCCACCACTACTCCCCCCCCACCACTCCACCACTCACTCCCCCCCACCACCACTCCCCCCCACCACCACTCCCCCCCCACCACTACCCCACCCACCACCACTCCCCCCCCCCACCACTCCACCACCACTACCCCACCACTCCCACCCACCACTACCCCACCACTCCCCCCACACCACTCCCCCCACACCACTCAACACCCACCACTCCCCACCACCCCCCCGATTTAAAGTGAAGCGCCATCAAACGAGATTTTGTCAGCGCTCGTTGTGTGTGAAGCCTCTTTCCCTCCACCCACCCACCCCCTCGCCGGTGGTGGCTGCAAGTTTGGAGATTTGAAAACGTGGCGCTTTCGCTTTTTACTCCGCGCTACGAGCGCTGACAACCCGAATGAAGCGTAGAGACTTTGTTTTTGTCACCACAGCACAACTACGCTCTGAATGTAAAGCGAGGAACTGTACAGAGTACACAATGGCTGCTGTAAGCGATGTATAATTATTAGTCGTTGCTCGTGGGCCATCAAAGATGTCTCGGGACAGCTCCCGTGCACAGAAAATGACTGCATTTTAAATTATTCGGGGGGGGGGGGGTTATTTTTTTCCCTACCCCCCCCACCCAGCCCTCATCCCCGACGCGATCCCCATTGTCAGTCTGTTTTTGAAAGGCTGCAAATAGTTGATGGTGAAAATCTTAAAAACCGCAATAATCGGCAACGATAGGGCGTTGGAGGCAAAGCGTAATCCCTCGGTTAGGTGCAACTCGTCGTGTCTGCTAAAAAAATATATAACCGGACGTTTGTAACGTGTTCTTTCCTGGAAGCCGCATCACAATTATGTCCAGGTGCTGGGAGAATAACGCTTCGATCATTTTACAACTCGTAATTGTTATCATCATGACATTGTCATGAAGGCCGTGTAGTTTTTAGGTGGGATGAGGAGGAGGGGGGGATTTTAATTTGTGACTTATCAAGAAGCGTGAGGGGTTGCAGTCAGCTGTTTTAAATACGTGCCGGGGTGTTCAACAATTAACGCAGTCTGACTCCTTCCTCGAGTGGACTGGGTGACCTGATTTTGCCATTCTTAAGCTTATAATTATAAAACCGTCCCCCATCCCCCACCGTTTGACTTCTGTGCTGTCGGGATTTTTTAAAATCCTGGATGCAGAAATCTCCCTACGGCTAATACATCTAAAAAAAATTGCCACGTCCAAATTCCATCAACTCCTGGCTTAATGAATTTCCTTTTAATCAATAGACATCGCCCTTAATTTCAGCGCGCGCGCGAACTTTCTCCACCAAGTCCGAACTAACGCGCGCACAGACGAAGTTTAGCGCGAAGGCGCGCCGTCGTGAGGTCAGGCACCAATGCCGTTCGCCCCGTTATTAAAACTTCGCTTCGAAAATGAATATCACCAGCGAGAAGGGCCTTGCTCGCTGCGGTTGCAGAGCGAGGGCGAGCGGCCGGACCGGGCCGCTCAGAGTAATCGGGAGCGATAGCAGCCAAATGCAACTAGAGGCCCGTGTCGGATGAGATGAGCGTCAGAGTGGCTCGACTTCAGCCCACGTCTGGCTCTGAGCCACGCCACGCCCCCTCCAACCTCCTTTTCCTCCTCCACCTCCTCCTCTTCCAACCTCCTCTCACTCCCCCCCACCGCCGCCACCTCCCATCGCCTCCTTTTCACCCATCTCCCCTCGTAACTACAAACTCCGCAGAGAAATGTAAATAAAGAAATAAATGTGAAAACCAAGGAATATAACCCCTGCTGGCTGCTTTTCAGGACTTGAAATTCCATCCATCGCTGCGCAGGCTGGGAGGTGGCTGCAGGATGAACGTGATCATTCGTGATGGATCAGCAGAAATATGTGTACACACGCACACTTTGCTCTTTGACGTTAAGCTCCAAACGCTCCGCTTCGCGATTCAAGGAGGGACATGGATGGCTTCACTTTGCGTCGATTCTACCAGGGCGTCTTTCTCGCGCAGTTTGCATCGCGGTTCAATAAAGGAAGGGTTATATACTTGGTAAAAAAAAAAACTTGCTCTTTTTGTCCAACGTCCGCTTTGTGAGAAAGTCTGATGTGTCCCGACGTCTCGTTCCGGCGTGGGTCGTGCAAGTCAGATCCAATGCGCGGAGATCATCGCAAGCGCGCGTCTCTGTGTGTGGTGCGGAATGCATTGAAAACGGCCGCGATTGTCGTGCGCCGTGACCTTTTGGCGTTAAATAGGAAACAAATTTCGGCGTTAAACAGGAATTGTTGACGACGGCGGGAAAACTGCACGGTGGCGTGACGGGGGACCGGCTGAAACGCGCGGACGAATGCTCTGCGCCCGCGTGCTCGGCGCTCTTTTTGCGATCCCTTCCGTCGCCAGCGCGAGATGCTTGTCGAGATGTTAACTACCTCGCTTGGTATTGCAGGAGGTCGTGGATTCGATCCTGACCCCGGACGCCTGTATATTTGAAGTTTGCATGTTCTCCCCGTGGTCGTGTGGATTTTTTTCCGGTTTTCCCCTCTACATTTAGAAACATGCGTTCACAGTATTTGTATGCTATAGATTGCCACATAATGATGATGATGCTCCACTTCGTCAAGCTAACATTTGTGGCCAGGTCGCTTCTGAAAAAGAGCAGCCGAATATATATCTAAACGCGTGTTGATTTTAAATGTGGAGGGAAAAACCGGAGGACCCGGAGAAAAATCCATGCGATCACGGGGAGAACACAGACGTCGGGGGTCAGGATCGAAGCCACAACTTCCTGCATACCAGACGAGGTCGTCAACATCTCACCACCGTGGAGCCCAACCAAGCCTTTAACCTGCGTGTGTTCTCTAATCCGCGCCGATCCCCTTTCTGTCTCTCAGTGTGATTCCACGTGAGGACCTCTCCACGCTTCTTTGCACACTTTTAAATTTGTTTTCGATGTATATTTTACATTCTTTGCACACTTTACATCATATTACTGAATACCATACGCATTTAAATACGGCGTATTTTCAAATCCTTCCGAGCACTAAATGCACAGTAATCATGCATGATTTGTCCTCGTTGACTACGACACCCGACTGCATGCTTTGAGTTGCACGGTTCGCAAGTGAAAATGGCCTCTGAGTTCAAATCCTGGTCGGGGTCAACTCTGTCCTTCGTTGTTCCAGGGTCAATAGAACGACAGACATTTCTGGCGGCAATGAAAGCTGTGGTTGACTTTGTGTGTGTGTGTTGAACTTCTTTTGGACCGTACGTAGCCAACTGTGCTAATCAGAGGTGCGGACTTTCCCCGACCGTAAGAATGTGGAATTTACTTCACGAGCTCAGGAGATGAGTGATGTGCTCCATGCTGAGCAGGAAACTGCTTTCACTCTGTAGGTGTTTAGTTATACTGAGCGTTATAGTTTTATCTCGTTTTACTGGCTTGGTGAGAACATAGTTTTGAAGTGTTATTAAATATGTAAAATTTTACGCACAAATTATTCAAAAGAAACTCGAGCGAGATGTATGTTACTGTACACAATAATAGCAGTAAGAATTAACATCTGGAACCTGCCTGCAGACAAGCGAAATTTGGTGACGTACAGACTAAGCACGGTAATTCGGGAATCGCGTGGACATATCCAGCGATGTGTAGGGACCACAACCACGGGAGAGAGGTGATCCCTACGCAGAGTACGTCACCAAAAACAGCCGCACACCTCGTCACCCGTTCACTCTGGCCATCGTTTCAACAGGATCCAACAAACAGGGATCAAAAGTGTTCTAAAACTTTAATAAAGTGGCGGCGGATGTTATAATACCCAGTATTAATTGAGTACACACCCCCCCCCCCCCCCCAAAAAAAAAACATTGTATATTAAAATTAATCTTTCGATGAAACACAGCCTTGTTTGACCAATTTTAGCCTTGTAACTGGTTATCAGCGGAGATATTAAGGGAATGCGAGTCTTGTTCTTTAGCCTTAATTAAATGGACACTGGGCAGGTTTTTGTTCCACGAACGCTATCTTATCGTGCGCGGTGTGCTCACCTGCTGCACTGGCTGGTGGTAGTGGTGCTGGAGGGAGGGGTGGATGGGACCCCCTCGCCTCAATGGGCTGGGATGTAGCCGCGCGCCCGTGTGGCAGTGATCCGCCCAGGTAGCATCAGTAGGAGGCACTCACCGCTCACCAAACACGACACGCACTCAAGACGGCACGGCGGGCCGCGGGGGTGGTTTGGGGTGGGGAATTTTGCAGCTCTCAATCCAATCGACTGCAGCGTCTTAAGTGCTAGCACTCATGCAATGCCTATGAGAGCATTACAAAAATTACACTAAAATGATCGGGCATTAAGGGCACCAGCATGCATATTGGATGATAATTGCACGGCTACACGGCTGCGAGAAAATGGCCCGAACGCCTTAAATATTCATGTGAAGGCACAGGCGCCGTGGCACTCCCGATATTATACACGAATCATCACATTCTCACAATTTAGTTTATGGCTTTTTCTAAAGATTATGCCCTGCCCCATTCTCTACCCTGCACGGTGAGTGATGGCTTTCCCGTGGACTCGAATTCACATGAAGCCGCGGCAATCCCAAACGACAACAAAAATAAATCGCGGGAGGCCCCTGAGAGCACCAGCATTCTGTGCTCAATGAAAAATTATATTCCTGGACAATTACCGCGGGCTAAGAGCAGGTGGCCCAGCGGGTCACACGCCGCACTGGGAACCGGCGATAACCTACGTTTGATTCTCGTCGACGGCTTAACATCATCAGTGGTGAGTGGTGTCTGAACCTGGTTGGCGATGCCCTCCCCCTCCCCGCTCCTCATCTTTCAATAACCCATGCTGACGGAGTTTTATGTGGTTCGGAAGCCCCTATGTTTTTGACGCCGCACAGAGAGCTTGTCATCCAGCAGTGGATTGACAGGCTGACCAATTTAAATTACGACACGTGAATGAAAGGAGAAATCGTACAACATTGACTCTACACATTGCGGGCGTGGACATCGTTATCAATCGGCCACGACCTATCCACTGCTGGATGAAGGCCTTCTCACCCAAAGCCGTCGCTAATCTCTTGCCGCCTCGCGATCGATGCAACATCTCAAGCTAGCACACGCGCAGATGAAATCGCTCCATCTCCGTGGGCGCGCGCAAACCCCCCCCTTCATGCTGCCTCGCTCGCGTGAGATGTCGACATGTCACACGCGCGGCACAGTTACTTACAGAGATACAAACGTTACGGCCCCGCAAATAGAGATAGCGGTCGCGTTTGAATGACAAGAGCGGGGGGGTGGGGGGGGGCACGCGAGGTCTCCCGTGCTACCGGCGCTGCAGAACGGGCCACCCGAACAAACTCACTGTTAGCGATGGTCACAGCGCACAACGGGCTCCGTGAAGACGTTGCGCTCGTACGCGACCGCAATCTGCATGTATCTTCTCGCCCGGGCGGCGAGGATGATGCCCGTTGAAAAATGCCGCTTTGTTGTGCGAGCGGAGTGGCAGAAAACGAGGTGGGGGGCTCTTTTAAGTCGCCGAATGGTCGCTTCAAAAGTTTAATTCGATATATTGTTGTTGCTGGTGGTGGGAGGGGGGGGGGGGAATACAAATTTCGTGCCATTTTAAACTTTGCTCGTAGAGGGCCCAGCGGTCGTGGCCACGATCGCCTATCGCGAGCCGTTTGCCGCCAGGGCTGGGAATTGGCGAAGTGCGTCGTGTTGCCGTAGAGCGGATGGACGGTATTGACGAGTAAAAAGCGACGTTGTTAGTGAGCGTCAAGTCGTCTGCGGGAGCGGTTCCGTCGTGTTTTCGTTGTCGGTCGCTGTCGACCTTCGTCGGCATTGAAAAAAACCCCTCAACATGATTCAGGCTTTTCCTTGGGGGGGGGGGGGGGCTGCATTCACTTGTTTGAGGTCTCGGTAAATTTGGTCTGAGATGAAACATGAAAGGGGGCAGCAATGACCCCTGCAAACTGCTCGCTCAGCTCCACTGCTGGCATGGGGCCTCCTCCAATAGAGGGAGCTCTAGAGGGATCTCAAGTCTAGAGAGGGCCCCCCCTTTTAAAGGATGATTTGGCCTACTCAACCCCACGCTGTGGCCAAATGTCTTGGAAGGGATGGGAGTATCCCCATCACTCACCCCCACCACACCTGGCCTGCTGATAGACTGGATGGTGGTGCACTCATTCGCATTGCTGGGCGGACAGAGGCAGACGGGGATTTAAGAAACTTGCATCCGTGGTGTCAGCTGCCCCCCGGCGGAAGAATTTGCATGTCCAGTGAGTGAGCTTAACCAGCACATACCCTGAGCTAACAGAAATAAAGTGCATTAATGCCGGGAGGCTTTGAGGAAGAGGTGTTTAACTCTGACATCTCTTGTTGCGCGTGTGCGCTTCAGAGTGCACGTGTCCACGCTGCTGGTAAAAAAAAATCGAAGCCTTCCGAACATCGTCAACAAATCTGCGTCCAATTAAAAGCGAGAACTGCACGGCCCGTTCAATGTGTTCACGCTTGTTAAAAAAAAACAAGTTTATAATTAGGCGGCTGAAGGAATGGGGTTGGGGGTATGAATTCAATCAATCAGCTCGAACAGCATAAGCTCTGTTAAATTAAGCTTCGGGGGGTAAGACAAAAAAAAAACCCCAAAGAATTTGGCACGTGAATGACTGCAAAGGATACAGATAGTTATTTTATTACTCATGTCAGCAGAAATAGGAGAGAATCCTCCAAAGCAAATAGGTACTGGGGGGAGAGCATTTGTGAGCTCGGACTCGGCGGAACAAGAAGAGTTCGCTTGCATGCTTGCTGAAACAAAATGCTGGCCGGGTAATATTGATCTGGAAAGCCTCTAGACCGATGGAATAAAATGTGCGTTATTAGAATCAGAATCAAAACTTTTTAGTGGAGAAATCCGATGAGTTATGACGCTCTCTTTCACAGATGTCCAGTAGGGGCAGGTCAGAAAGTTACAACAAACAGTAAAATAAACGATAGGAGTGCAAAGTATAGGAAACAGAAGTTCGTTATGCTGATGTTTGTTATTATAAACTCAGTATGGCTCGCAATGTGACATCACATTTCAGGATAGCGTCCTTTGTAACAATACACCCGCAGAACTGTAACAGCTCTTTCCTGTAATAACATGTTTTTCTCTTTTATTCAGTGTACAATAATGCAGCATTTCCATCCGTGATTCAACTGCATAAGTCACAGCGAACACTTACAATAACAGTATGGAGACAATACGAGTTATCATTTAGATATGCGCTGCACGATTACATGTAGGGCTTATGCTACGTGCAAATATGAGCCTGTGTAGATCAGTAGTTGAGTGATTGATTAATTATACGTGTGGGCGACAGATTGGTTAGCACACTGCAAGTTGAACCTCAGTTCCATTACCGCTCACGGCTAACATCAGTGGCAACTGGTAATCTGAGCTGGTCCTCGGCTTCCACCGCTTCACCAACCCGTAATGACCAGCATGGTGAAGTATGGTCAAACAATCACCAGGACCACCTTATGTAGTGTAGGTGTGGGGGAGGCTGTCACACACCGGTGGATTGCGGCATATCAATCATGGGCAATATCTACACGTGACATGTTAAGATGTATATATATGTAAAAATAACGTAGTGTATACGTTTCGATTTAAAGCTTTCGTGACTGCAATGATTCATCTTCTTTGGTTCTTTCGGTAAAGTCACGTAGAATGAGAATAAAATAATAAATTGATAAATTTATTATTATTGTGTTATTTTATTTTATCAATTTATTATTTTATTCTCATTCTACGTGACTTTACCGAAAGAACCAAAGAAGATAGTGTATACGTGTGCAGAACATTTTAAATAATGCATATACACTCGATGACATACGCATAGGCCGACGTCGTTATGTTCTTAGCATGTCCAGCCAATTAATGCATTACATACACAGATACACTCCCATATGGAACTGCACGGGTATACAGTATGCAGTACGCATCATATCCTACATGAGACACGCATATAGGCCACTAATATGACTGAACAACACAGTCAGTGTTCAACATACTCTCCCTGGCTCATAGAACGCGCATCATTAATTGCACGCTATGCAGGAACTCTATGAAGTGCCCTTTCATAGAGTGATTTGTGTGCACAGGTGTGTGTGTATATGTGTGGGGAGCGGTGGTGCAACGGTTAGCGCTACACTACGAAACCAGCCGACCCGAGATCGATTCCCGCTCACTACCAACACGGGTGACGATTATCTGAACCGGTCATGGGCCTCTCCTAGGTTGACTCAGCCTTAAATGAGTATCTGATGTGGTGCGTAAACATCGCCACTGGGGAGACAAAGGCAGCCGGGCGTGGTGTTAGCCACCCCCCCCCCCCCCCCCGTCGTGTGCCGTGCCGACCTTCACAGGTGCTACTCGCTAACACCACTTGCCCCAAGTCTGTTAAGGCTACACGGGGTATCTTTGTTTGTTTAATGTGGACACGTAATACACGTTCCCGCACATTGTATAAGCGCGTTTGTACACATAAGGAAGGCCATGCAAGCCTACAACAAACACCATCTTGCATGTGCTTATGCAGTGGTAAGTGCAGACACACACACATGCAAACCTTCATGAACTACCGTACACTTTCAAAATGTCTGGCCATTGACAGTAGTCACAACGTCAATGTGAAATGCGGAATTACCATTATTATGCTAGCCGCATTGAATTAAAGCACATTCATTATCATCCATTATTAAAGCGTGACCAATTAATGTCAATTATGCATGTTTGCACCCCATTGCAAAGAGTCCGCCTGGGCGATGGTAATGAAGGGACATGGCAACGTGGTAGAAGCATAAAAGTGTGACGCTCTCTCTCTCTATTACTCAAATCTGCACGGTCAAGTACTCGCTTATCGCCTCTGCCGAATTCTAAGCTGTCAACAATCACTTCCGAGATTCCAGACGGTGAGTCTGGGCGTAAATAGTTGCTCGCTGATAGCGCTTGCTCCAAAAGTCTGCTGAGGCTATATTAAGGTGGGGGGGGGGGGGGTCTTCTTTGTCTATGCACGTGCGTGATCATCATTCGAGATGCACTAAGATGCGTTCAGAGATATGTTAGTGGGATAATACCGCATCACTTAACAGAACTCGCCACATTCTTCCAGTTGCCATTTATTTTGAAGATAATACACCCCAAGATGCAAGTACCGTCTCTGTGTATGTTGAACTTCTTTCGCACCGTACGTAGCCAACCGTGCTAATCGGAGGTGCCAACAAACCAAACGCAAAAAAAGCAGATCAAAAGAAATTAGTTTTCAATCGAGATTTTAAAGTGCGTGTCTCGTGGACGACGTGCACGCGCATTCTATCTAAACAAATTGTCGGGTGATGCTGCCGCTGACACTGCGTTGACAGCGATGCATAAGAACAGTTAAATACACATTTTTTTTCCACCTAAGCACTCGTCAAATAACACTTCCTTGAAAGATAAAAAAAACATATAACGGACCTTCCTCACAGCAGACAAACGTAATTATAAACTCATGTCTCTCTCACACCTCCGTTTATGTGCTGTGACGAAAGGCCATTGCCCGAAACGTCGCCCAATTATACGCGTTTTTATACGTCTTAAGTCTCAGAGGTACAGACACGTGCGGTGCATATCTCACAATACGATGGCGCAACGTTTAGTTCATGGCACGCGATGGTGCGGTACAGTATCATGTAATGTGTGTATTACATTCATGGATGAGTTACAATTATAAATTGTGTTCGCAGGTGGGCACGTTCTTGCGTAAAGGTGCATTGCAAAGATTATTAACGGGTTGTCGCACCCTATACCCGCAGTGGGGTTAAAGTTACCCGTTGCCCCATCTCGCAATCTTTGCAGAACACAGCAAGGGGTGTGTGGACATGCCCGCGATGTCAGCGCTCGAGTTAAGGAAGACGCAAACGTGTTCCTGTTCATCGACGTGTTCTTAAATGTTTGCGCGGACATAAATGCTTATCGGGGGGCGGCGGGAGGGGGGCGTTAGCTACGCAAAAAAAAAATGCGACTTCTCTACAAGTTCTCGCGATTTAAGAAGGAAAAAAAGAACTTGGAATAAATCCACGGTCAACCACACTCCAGCTGCTTGCAGCGCGCGGTTGTAGTTGCAGCGGATCGAGAGTTGAGACAAATACGAGATGAAGATGCAGGGTCACGCGGTGTCACGAGACTATTTCGGAGCGGCGACGCGGCGGTTAGCACCAATGCACTATGAAGCCCGGCTACCCGAAGTTCGATTCCCGGCCACGGCTAGCATCAGTGGCGAATTATATTTGACACCCCCCCCCCCTACTCTCGACTCCTCCATTCACCAAGCCATCATGGTCAAGGATGACCAAACGACCCCCGTGACAAACATTGGCGTGGGGAGGCATTCATCCATCAGTAATGTATAAACATAAAACAGCGAGCACTTTTTGCCCGGTATATTTACTTGTAGCAAATGGCAAAGTGTTTGACAAATTACACACTTTTATTTCTGATAATGTGTTCGTACACATAATTAAACCTTGTGTGTGTGTGCGCCGTGAATAGAACTTGGATTGATGGCGCAGTTGCGAGTACAATGTCTCATCAGTATACGGGACAAATCATATTCGCTTCAACTGACGAAGACAGACAAGAGTCCTTGTGGCAAATGAGAGTCGATCTGGCTGGCGGACAAGCCCTCGGATGGACGAAGAGAAGGCTAAGAGACGAACGAACTTACTGTGAATATGTGGAGGTCAACACAAGGCACCTACGCATTGAGTATTCGTAGGGAGTTGCAAACAGCGCAGAACATAAAATGGAATTAGCAAACGCAGTCGTAGTTCAATACGCCTTGGGCAGGTAGGGCTAGTCTATGAAAATGCATGCCAAAGGAGAACGCAATGGACATATACAGTGTCCATAAAGGTAGCATAATTTATGAAAGAACCAGGATTAGACGGAAAGTATAAGCTCGGTCGATACAACTATATATATCATCTGCAGTCACACACGATATGTAGTCTGAAGATTGTAATGCACGGGTCTCATCTCTATAAGGTCCAGGGTTTCACAGACTCCAGTCCTCGCGGACCGCCGCGACTTCAATTAAAAAATGCAAGTTAATTCGTTCCACGCTGCACGCGCCCGATGATTGTTAAACACGTGCCACCTGACGCGCTCGGCAAATTAACGCTCTCTCTCTCTGCGTCACGTGTTCCACACGTACACGCGCACGCGTGGAACACGCACACCGACGTCTCAAACCCTGACTCGAATCGGCTTCAATGCTAACGCCAGTGGCGTCAAAATTGCGAAGCGCATCACGAGGTGGGAGGAGGGAACGCGTCTGACAAATTGTCGGGCGCGTGCACCGTGGAACGGTTTAAGTTGCAATTCGACTGCGAGGAATGCATTGGCGAACGCGGAGAGACGTGGCGTGGTTGGTGATGGTGGTGGTGGTCGCCGCGATGAAGTTTTGGACACACTGCGTCTGAACAGCCCCGAAGCTTCCCTCCGGTCGCAGTGGGTGAAGCTCAGTCGCTCTGAGCTATCACAGAGTTTGCCGGGTAATTGGGGCCAACACCTCTCGATGAGAGAATTTCGAAAGCTTCTGATGTGTGCTGTCACGAGATCATTCAAAGCTTTGCGGTAACAACAACAAACACCTCCAAACAAAACACACGTAAGCGTATAAAGGACTAGTTTGCCAACCCTCAACACCGCGGAATTCAAACCGCTGTCGAATTATAAAGTTTTCAAACACCGGATGAAAGCTTTCCTGGACGCGCTGTATTAGTCACGCCAGTTGCAATGATTTACGGATAGATGGGGTGTTTGGTCGGTTTTGGTGTGCAGTCTTTAAAGCAGTACAATGGAGTTGATATTACGTAACCGCATATCGGACTCACGCTGAAAGAATACAAATCAAGAAATACCAATGAGTGATTTAGGATATTGGCATCGTCAGAAAGTACTCTGCTGTAACAGCACTGACCAGCGTGATGAAGTATGTCCAAGCAAACTCTCAATCCATTTCCATCATCTAGCAATGGAATGACGAAAACCTTTGATGGTTTCATTATTATTATTTTACGCAAAGTTATTCGTACAACGGTCGGTGAAGACGAGGCCTTCCTTGCACGAGCGATTGGAAGCTAAACCAATTTGTTCGATACGAAGAACAGAGACGAAGTTTTTGTTTTTAAATGAATGTCGCGTTTCTGCTGGAACCCGGAGTGGTGAGCTGGAGAGCTGGAGATGCAGGCCTAAAAGGGCGCTTTGGTTTATTTAAACGCGGGCTGTGCAACGGTCATCGGGTGTAAAAAAAAAAGTGAAAATGTGAGCGAACATCAAGCGCGATTTGTCGTCGAGTCACCACAGGTGATGCTGGCAATGCCAAAACCCGTGGCACAACCACCGACGTTGCCTCCGTCGAAGAGCAAATGGCACCGGCGACTCGACGCGGCTTATGAAGAAACTTGTTTTCCCGGCGCTTTTTACGCGCAATTTAACCAACAAAAAACGATCGACATCCGCGGCGCATTCAACGCAACGCATCAACTACGGCGCTTGCATTCTTCACATCGCGCGCACTTGTGGAACAGCGCGCGCGCACGTGTAGCGCCTAAGTCGCGTGCCTGGAGTCTGCACGGTAGTTGAGCCGAGTTGTTCCCAAGCCTCGCGGCTAAGCGACGCATCGACTCGTGGCGAGTTAACTTGTCATCGGCTGGAGGCAGCGATGCGATTTCCACAATTACGATGCAACGACGTTCTTTGTTTTTTTTTGTCTTTTGTCGACCGCGACTTTAAACAAGTAGAAATTGGAACACGTTTAAACAAAAATATATAAGAAATTAACTTTACCGAACGTGGCTTACCGGGGTGATGATGAGTATGGTTTGGAGTTGCCTTGTCCGCCGAACTCTGCCGCGAAGTTTTGTTTAAATTCCTCCGTCCTGCGCAACGCTTCCGAAACTTTATCCCCAGCGAGTGTCAGCGTTTTCTTTTGGTTCCAAACTTTTTTGTTAAAAAAAATAAATGAACATTTTAACGCGTTTCTTGCTCCGAGGGGTTAAGTTTCCCTGCGAGAGGCGTCGAACGTCCCCCCACCAAAGTGGGGAAGGGGGCCGGAGACGAGGAGGTGGCGACGACAACTGGGACCTCACTCACGGATCCGTCCCGACCACCATCTGCACATCATCACCACCACCAACAACAACAAGAAGCACATAAAAAAAGTTAACCAAACACCGGCTCTCTTGAGCATTTACCCGTGGCGCGCGCGACAACGCTACCGTATGTCTCCCCATTATTCGTACAAAGCTGCCGGAGCTAACACAGCGCACAGGTGAGAAGAGGGAGTCACGAGTTGAACGATGACAGCTCACGTACTTGCGGCGAGCGCAGCAGCCCACGCGTCGCCCGACTCTTGCCGCGTGAGTCCCGAGGGCTAAGGATCTCGCTGCTGCGCTTGTCGACGAGTAACTGATCGCGGGGCTCGGCTCGAGCTGTGCTCAATTAGTGAGCGGCCAATTGCGAGCCGCCTCGACTCATCGCTCCGGATGAGGCGGCTCCTCGGATGAGGCGGCTCCTCCTATGCCCGAACGGCGCCCACCCGCCCGCCCGCCCGCTCGTGCAGCAACTCTCGCAGCCAAGCCGGCGAAGAGAAACGGCGACAGTCACAACAACAACAACAAGGCACATCGTGAAGTGTCGGCGGAGACGCACAGAGATCAAGCAACCCGAAGGAGTGCATGCCGTGTAGTTACCTCCCCCCCCCACCCCACGGGTGTATTACTCTCGCAAGAGTGAGTTGCTTACTTAGTCGATTATTATTCGCTTTCGGGAACTTTCGCGAAACTTTTGAGGGTTTGTTCGCTCTGCGCGGCGATTGCGTAAAAGCGCACCGAGAGGAACTCCGTTGCGATTCATTCTTTTACAGTGCCACACTCGCCCCCTTTTGCAATGTCGCGTTTATTAGTCGGCTAGCTCGCTCAGTTAACAGTTAACTTGATTATTTATTTACGAAGCCGAGGGGCCCCACTTTGTGAGCGGCAGAGAGCGAGACCTTCAAGTACTGTAACGCCGAGAGAGTCTTCAACTTTGAGAAGTAAAGCTGAGAGCGCGCGTGCGCGTGGACGCGTCCAGACGAGCGAATTTACGCACCACGAGTTTTCGCGCGACGCTCTTGCCACGGCCAAGAGAGGCGGTTTCCCTTTCGCTGCAGCTCTCCGCGGCTCTCTGCGGTCTCACTCCCCCCCCCCTACTCCCCTCCTATTGTTTCCGTGACTCTCCTCGCAGCCGCAGGAGCGGCGGCAGTAGCACCTCCACCACCACCACCACCACTCTCGTACAGCGCTTGCTTCAAACTGTATTCTCGCGGGCCAAAGTTCGTGAAAGTGCGGTTGAACAACAAATACCTTCCTCTGGCCGCTCGCAAATCGGCGCGCGTGGAAGGGGGCGCGCAACGGGGAGCCCGACTCGGCTAAGGGTTGTTTAAGTTTTGTTTGGGGGGCGGCGGCGGCGACGGGGGGTATAGGGTGTGTGTGGGGGGGGGGGAGATGCAGTTGCTTTAGGGGTGGGGAGAGAGAAGGATATGATTATGCCTAATTATTCCAATGCTTTCACCTGCGACCAAAGTCAGTTGGCGCTGTTAAGACGTCTGGAGGGTTACTGCAGCGGGGCCTCGTCGCGATTGGCTCGCACGGCACGGGGTTTGATGAATGGAGGTGGCCTCGAACGCTCGCCACAACGGCAGCTTCGTCTTTGCTTATTTACGAAGGCTCTCTTTCGAGATTTATTTTTTCGCTGCTGCTCTCTGGGATTTTATTTCTGCCGTAATTTTTTTTTCCGCTCCGTTGTTGGAAAAGAAACGATGCACGGTAAACGCGTTGCACGGATACGTCTCCCGACACGGCATGCATTCGTTCGCGTTTTTCAGTAGCCTCGAACCGGCTTCGAGTTAACGAAACCGAGACCCGGAGGGGCGAAGCGCCCGCTCACAGCGGACTTGCCTGCGAGTTCGAGGGAGGCGAGAGGGGAAGCGACTCACCCCGGTGAACTACCAGGCACGCCGGGCCTTTCTGGGGGAACGCCACAATGACGCATCCATCGCAAGGGGCCCGACGGGGAACTTTTCGCCTCGGCTCGTAGGATTAACACCCCTCGAAGGACGGCGAGCTCCTTATTGATGTTCCTGTAGCGCATTAGCAGGAGGGGGTGAGATTGGGGGCTTTAACCCTGGTCTCCAAAGGCGCTTGCACTACCACCACGTGGACCACCCAGAGGGCATAGAACAAATCCACCTGTGTTCTCACTCTGCGTGCACATCCATACGATGGTGCTACTCACTAATGCACAGTGACTTCCACTTGAACTCATCTATGTAGTGGGGGGGGGGGGGGGGGTACAATTGTGATTTACTTTACAGCTTCATTGCAGGGGCTGTAGAGTGAATCCCAAAGATTAGGGGTTTTTTTTAGGACCACAAAGCGCATGTCCTATTCCCAACGTCGTTGCATTGGAGACCTGGACTGTGGCCAGGTTTTGAATGGAGACAGAAATTAGGAGGCTGCCCAGTGTTAAAACCATAAACAAATAAGTGTCGAGGTGTAATTTCCCCTTCAATGTCGTGCACGGGGCAGGTCCGGATGTGGGTATATGCACAGTAGCCATATCCCAAAGACATTTGAAATGGGTTTTGTGTACAAGAAATGTTGCTTGATGTGGATGAATACGGTACATTGTGAGTCGGCGAGAACTGTTTAACCCCTTGTCATCTTACCTCCCACAGTCCATATTTACAACAAACCCATTACAAGGTTTGAATACTCGTGGCATCTAAAGGCACGACACATACCCAACATGCTTTGCAATGTTCGTGAAGAGTTATGCAACAACAATGCTTAAACGTAACCCGATATAAGTCATAATGAAAAAATACCCAACAAATTCATCAATTGTACGTTGCCTATGCTTGCAAAATTAAAATGGAACTAAGTACAGTGAGGGAAAAAAGTATTTGATCCCCTGCTGATTTTGTACGTTTGCCCACTGACAAAAGAAATGATCAGTCTATAATTTTAATGGTAGGTTTATTTGAACAGTGAGAGACAGAATAACAACAAAAAATCCAGAAAAACGCATGTCAAAAATGTTATAAATAGATTTGCATTTTAATGAGGAAAATAAGTATTTGACCCCTCTGCAAAACATGACTTAGTACTTGGTGGCAAAACCCTTATTGGCAATCACAGAGGTCAGACGTTTCTTCTAGTTGGCCACCAGGTTTGCACACATCTCAGGAGGGATTTTGTCCCACTCCTCTTTGCAGATCTTCTCCAAGTCATTAAGGTTTCGAGGCTGACGTTTGTCAACTCGAACCTTCAGCTCCCTCCACAGATTTTCTATGGGATTAAGGTCTGGAGACTGGCTAGGCCACTCCAGGACCTTAATGTGCTTCTTCTTGAGCCACTCCTTTGTTGCCTTGGCCGTGTGTTTTGGGTCATTGTCATGCTGGAAAACCCATCCACGACCCATTTTCAATGCCCTGGCTGAGGGAAGGAGGTTCTCACCCAAGATTTGACGGTACATGGCCCCGTCCATCGTCCCTTTGATGCGGTGAAGTTATCCTGTCCCCTTAGCAGAAAAACACCCCGAAAGCATAATGTTTCCACCTCCATGTTTGACGGTGGGGATGGTGTTCTTGGGGTCATAGGCAGCATTCCTCCTCCAAACACGGCGAGTTGAGTTGAGCTCCATTTTGGTCTCATCTGACCGCAACACTTTCACTCAGTTGTCCTCTGAATCATTCAGATGTTCATTGGCAAACTTCAGACGGGCATGTATATGTGCTTTCTTGAGCAGGGGGACCTTGCGGGCGCTGCAGGATTTCAGTCCTTCACGGCGAAGTGTGTTACCAATTGTTTTCTTGGTGACTATGGTCCCAGCTGCTTTGAGATCATTGGCAAGATCCTCCCGTGTAGTTCTGGGCTGATTCCTCACCGTTCTCATGATCATTGCAACTCCACGAGGTGAGATCTTGCATGGAGCCCCAGGCCGAGGGAGATTGACAGTTCTTTTGTGTTTCTTCAATTTGCGAATAATCGCACCAACTGTTGTCACCTTCTCACCAAACTGCTTGGCAATGGTCTTGTAGCCCATTCCAGCCTTGTGTAGTTCTACAATCTTGTCCCTGACATCCTTGCAGAGCTCTTTGGTCTTGGCCATGGTGGAGAGTTTGGAATCTGATTGCTTCTGTGGACAGGTGTCTTTTATACAGGTAACAAGCTGAGATTAGGAGCACTCCCTTAAAGAGTGTGCTCATAATCTCAGCTCGTTACCTGTATAAAAGACACATGGGAGCCAGAAATCTTTCTTATTGAGGGGGTCAAATACTTATTTCCCTAATTAAAATGCAAATCAATTTATAACATTTTTGACATGCGTTTTTCTGGATTTTTGTTGTTATTCTGTCTCTCACTGTTCAAATAAACCTACCATTAAAATTATAGACTGATCATTTCTTTGTCAGTGGGCAAACGTACATAATCAGCAGGGGATCACATACTTTTTTCCCTCTGTAATATACCCTCTGCATCAACGTTCTCTGACAGCGCCCGCCCAAGCGGGCAATCCAAGCACTCTCGGTGTACAGATGTGTGCAATGTGCCATAAGCTCCTTAACTTTTGAATGTATAGCATGCTTAGTCCACACAATCAAATCATCCTGGATCCATCCACCCGATCTCGTACAATGTCAGTAGCTAAGCAGACTTGATCCTTGCTCGGACTTGCATGCCTGGGGATGTTCGATGGGCCGTGAGGCTTGGCCTGTAAGGTGCCAGGAGATGGCACTACAGCAACACATTCTCCAATCTATCTGTGCTGAGTCTCTGAGTGTTATCTCCGCATACGCATGTGTTTTCTCGGGGTAGTTGTTTCCTCCAAGGTGTCGATGATAATTTGACCCGGCATCACAATGCAGGGGCCCCTCCTGATACAAAAAGAGTCATCAGCCTCTGTGAGCTTTTTCTTTCCTGGGTAAAAAGGGCATGGCCAAGGCTTTAATTAATTGCAGTTTGAGAAGTCCACGTTAATGTCGCACATGCTCTAACCAACACCACGTTCCGTGATTTTAACGCAAGCCAATATATACAGGGTGCTTTGAAAAATGTTAACACTTATATGGGACGATGGTTTTAATAGAAAAAGGAACATGATAACGAATGTATGTTATTAGCTTCAAAAAGACAGTCTCCACTTGTTCGCCATCATTGTCAACAAACGCCTGGAATCTTCTCCAGGTGGTCTCCAGAGCCCGGAGGCAGCAGCACATTTCTTGTGGTGTTGTTGCAAATTCTCAGGAGTGTTAAAAACATTTTTAAGCACCCTGTATAAGACTTAACAGAAGACGGTGCATGTACGCTACAATGACCTGGATGTGAACAGCAACCAGGTCTGGTGGTCTGTTTTGATGGCCTAAGTGGCCTTGTTTGCTCCAGAACTCTCAATGTTTCCATACTTTCACCCCATCATCCCTGACGGCGCTTTGACAAGCCTTCACTTGGACGTGAAGACGCTATCACGCCCCACGAGTACGCAGGGCAGCTGACTGATAGCCATCAGTCCACCACCCTTCCCTCACGCCGCGTCGAAAGTTATACATCGGCTGCATGTGGGCTGCCCCCCCCCTCCTCCTCCATCCCGAATCAAACGGCTTCCTGACATTGCGTGACCTCTCATTCGCCACCCGTGTGGACCGGCGAACGAAAACATTCACCCGCCACACCGCGCGGGGCCACGCGAGGAGAGGGCCTCGCGGCTCGCACTCATCGGCAAACGATCGCAAATTATCGGCGTCATTATCAACACCACCGCTCATAATGGCCAAGTCACCTGACATGTGTTTTGAGCAATTAACCCTTTGTGGAAAAAAAATATATAAAAACAAGCGAACGGGATCTTGTGACCCGCATCGCCGAAGTTCCAGTTTCTCGAAGGTCGGCAGAATGTTAGCACGTGCCCGGCGCCTCTGATAAGCGCGATTTGCTATGTTCGGTGCTGCGAAAGAAGTTAAACATACATACATGTGCGCACAGGTCATATAATTACAAAAAAATGAAAAAAAAAAACCTCACAAGATTCGCAAGGTGGCCAAATAACATTTAATATAGCTTGATTTACACTTAACATTTGTTTTAATTCTCAATAATCAAAAAAGCACATTATATCACAGCATCAAGGGCAGAATTAATATAACATTCTGGCATCCGCTCGATGATTAAGTAGCCTGTACTGCATGTGCGACGTATAGATTTCCCCCGGTCAATAAAACATCAAAGCAATGGACACACTGATCAATGCAAACCCCTCCGCGACTCGGTTAAACGAACGCGGCAAGAACAAAAAACCAAGGAATCGGGGTTATAAACCAAACACACGTCAAGTTTGGTAGCCTTTTACGCACACACGACCAACATTGCAGTTCGGTAATTTGGAAATTGTACGAGCCGTTTTCCACACAATTTGAAACGCACACACGATGACGAAGGATTACATTTGATGGGGGGGGGGGGGACCAATAATCACGCATTCGCTGTTTTTTTCTCTCTCTCCTCTCTTTTGTTTAGAACGGACTCCAAATCCAAACGCAGAACACCTGGCCTTATAAACGTGACCAACGCGGGGATTATTCCTTTACCACACACGGCGGGGACCCAATTGTCCCGCAACTCAATTCGAGCTCTCCCGGTTGTGAATCCCCACGGAGCGAACGTTCAGGGGTGGTCGCCAATGTTCCATCCACGTCGTTGTGTGCAGTAAAACAAAAAAAGCAAATGATCGCGCGGCACGGCCTGTCGCCTGCGTGGTTGTCCCCCCCCCCACCACCACCTCGGTTGGCCAAGGCAAGCTCGGTTGGCCAAGGCACGCTTTGCTAAGCTTGACCCGGCTTCGGCCCCACCGCTCCAGGTGTGAGACTGTGCGGTTATTTGCTGGGTATGCACGAGCTTGCTATCGGCGATTTTTGACTGTCCGCAAATCGCATCTGGAACTCTCGACACGACTGCATTGAAAGTGACGAGATACCGTAATGAGAGAATAGCTTGATTATGTATTTAAGGTCATTCATTTTAAAAAAAGACAGGTTTTCGTAGACCAGTAACATTATCGGCGAAATTTGCTATTCACGAGCATCTCCGAAACGTATCCCTCGCGAATAAGGAGGAAACGGTGTACAGCAAACCCCGACCGCATTGCCGAACTTGAGCGTTCCGCTGCGCGCCATGGCACGGGGGAACTCGCTGGAGGCGCGAAGAGAACGATGCGAATCCGGCTAAATCATTCGCAACTATATTTAACTCGATTCAGAAATGCATTTGGACTTAAGAGAAGTGATCCGTTGAAATTTAAACGCGCGTAACATTTTCAAGCGGCGTGCGTGCGCATTTTTTTTTGCATAACCAAGGGGACGAGACGTCGAGGGGGAAGGAACATTTCAATATACTCACAAGGTTCGTTTTTTTTTTTAACACACAACATACATACATACACGCTGCCATCAACACGCGCGGCTTCTCACGTTGCAGACACGAACCGCACGGCAGCGTTCCACCCACGTTGAACCAAACAGTCGCACTTAGTACGGGCGGAGAGCTCCTCTGGTTGTCGTCCCGACGCGTGCGCTAATGGTAACTTTGGAAAATATATAGATTTATATACTTTTAAAACATTCATCGGTATTGTTTTTCATTTATAAATGCAATAAAGCAAAAGAATACTTAAAAAATATAATGGCAAACAAACAAAACCTACAGTATTTGGATAAGGGGGAATATAAATAGAGCAGTGTTACATATACCTAGGCTATGAAAACAAAACAGACGCATGCTAACAGCATGCCAATTGATACAAGTATGGTGTTCCTTTTGCATTCATACAGTCATTACATGTGCTTTTTAAAGTCTAATAGGCTGTGTGCAAATTTCACCGAAGAGCATTTTTTTAAAGTTATGATGGACTATTTTCGGCGGTTCAACGCTGATTGAGGTATAAACGTGGCTTTAAGTAAAATATCATCTCCGCTATTTGTCTATTTATTTCCAACAAGGCAGTGCCCCGCTTTTGAATTAATCACCCCATTCTGACGTCGGCGTTGAAACAAGCGAACCGTATTATTGCCACGTTCTCAATTCACGGCCACGACCCAGGAACAGTCTAAATCGCGCTCACACCCCCGACCCACCGTTAACGTGGAACACTCCAAATGCAGCCACACGCTGACAACTGGTTTGCCAATGTGTACAAGTGGGGGGGGGGGGGCATGAGACGAAACCATTGTAATAAAGGGGGTGTGCAAAGGTATAAAACAAAATTCTCATTATCTCATTACCGGTCTGAAATTTCCATGTGGTTCAAGTCCTTAATGTTGTGGTGAGGTTGAGTGAGCAATTAACGTAATTTTTTTGGCCATCGCAGCACAGTTTCATGTCAAAAGTTGGCACACTCTCAAACCACTTGTGCCACACGTTCTGAATTGTGCTCAGTAAATGCCTTCTTCGGTAACAAAAGTCCCTTTATTAAGCGTCGCCCAACTCAGCAGAAGGCTTGTAGTGTGAAGTTGGCACGTTAAATCGGCTGTGAAAAACCGACTCGCCCCAATACAGCCGATACCTTAAAAGGATTATAAGTACAATTCGAAATAAAACGATCAAAATCCCGTTACAATACCCAGCGAAAACAACAGCGATAATGATCTAATCTAATTTAAATGTAAATCTAAACTTTCCGCACCCCCCAACCCACAACACCAGTGCGCCCATCTTCCCCTCCCTGTATGCAGGCAAAACAAAACATTCTATTTTTCAACGGCAGCTTGAAAAGCTATATTTCTTTGCAGGATGGCAGTAGGTGTGTTACATCTTTAATGCACCCCCCCCCCCCAGCTACGAAAATTACAGTCGATAACAAAAAACAAATCTCATCGTCTCTCATCTCTTCAGCAAAACAAATTCTTAGCCCCCAATTAATATCCGTCAGGGGGGAATACAAATCCGCAGCAACGTATTTCTTAGCAGCTTTCAGTTTAAATATAGGACATTTGCTACGCGAGAAACACACGTCGCCGTTTGGAGACATGACCAACACGTGGAAACCAAGTACAGCCCTTGACGAAACAAAGCGTCAAGGTTCGACTCGAGAGCACGCAGAAAGGCAGGCGTCTGGAGACCACAACCACTTCAGTGCAAAAAGTCACGTGACAAAAACAGAGAGTCCCAAAACGGCAGTCGAAAGCAAAATTGTGTCGCGCGCACTCTCCCATTGTACACCGGGCACAGATGCAAAAAACACCAACGACTTTGGAGCAGAAAACGAAGAAAAAAACAGCAAGTGTCAAAGTCAAGATTAACCCCTTTTTGTTTCGCGTTTCAAAAAAAAATGTTCGAAACGTTCAATCGATGACGTAAAAAGGCTTCGCAATTGCACATTTTTGTATGTCGATCAGAGGGTTGATGTCGTCACAATCTCACGTCCTCGCGCACCCAAGGCTCGGCTCGCCCCGCCTCCGACCGCAGCGCGCGTCGAAGCATCATCGCAGCTCCGAGCCTGACCGCGTTTCATTGTTCTACAAATCACGTTCGCTGGGAAAGGTTCAGAAAATATCGTGAACTCACGTTTGCAGTAACCGTGCACAATATCGCGGCGTTGTGCCGCCGCATGTGAAAGTTTTCGAGCACCATTCTCTAACAGGGAGGGGATTTGTGTGCACCTTTTTTTTAATCCACTTTATTTGTATTATTATTATTATTTGTCTACCCACGTGACTTTACCGAAAGAACAAAATGATATTGTGCGCGCCTGTAAAATTGTTTCGTCAACGGGACTTAGTGGGTGTCATTTGTGCGTTGCGAGTGGTACGCGTGTCACTAAAGCGTGTACGGGCTGTCCAAATGTTTTTGCGCGCTCTCGATCACTTCACTGTCCATCTCCGCGTGGCATGACGGTGACCGAGTTTGTCAAACATTTCGCTATCTTCAGAAATAAATTGTCCTTAAAAGCACGCTTCCTATTATACTTGGCTCGAGCACCGGTTTTGCCAGCTGTAACACTCACTCTGATATAAAATTCCACCGGTCAAGCTGTGGTCTAACAGTACAAAGCAGCCACTTGATACTACTTGGAGGACGTGACGTGCATTTTTTTTTTAAATGCGTGTGTATATATACGGTTGAGTGAGACTTGTAGCCCTGTTCCAGGGGGCAGACGCATCAGGCACGAGGAGGGCTGGGGGGTGGGGGAGGAGGGGGCAAATGAGCCTCCTTAAGTAGCGCAGTGTATTTGTCAGTGTAATTTCATTAGGGTCAATCCAGGGCAATCTGACATGATGCTCAGTGTTCCAGTGCGGCTGGCAGTGACTTGCAAGCGCGCGTGCGTGCACACACACACACAAGAGCACGCCGCAGATGTACGCACACTGGCATACCACTCGCACAGCGCTCACACGCGCATGGGTAGGACTAAAACTAACTTGCACCGGCAGGGATTATAGCATGCGGCGGAGATGGTACCAAGGAGGGTGACACCTAATGGAGTGCGTGGGTGGTAAAACAATATCGGTTTCAAGTGAAATACTGCAAGGGCAGACCTTTGGAGGGCAGGTGTCAAGCAATGAGCGAGTGTGGTGGCATCAACGGTGGCGACCGTGATGATGACCTCTTGAACTTGTGTGCCTCCCCAGCCACTCCGAGGAGTTGCCTCTTATTGGGGGGGGGGGGGGGCTTACTGCTGTCCATTTAGGAGGAGACTTGTGCCTCCTTAGCCCCCCCCCCCACCGACACCCCCCACAGAATCACCACCGAATTGGACGTGCGCTCACAGATGCGTTCACACACACACACACGGGCGAGTGAGAGCTTTTCACGTTGCCGACATGCTGCTGTGAAGGCGAATGTGTGTTCGCTAGAGAGAGCGGCTCCCCAAACGGTTTCGATGACACACGTTCCTCTCAAAGTCAGGCCAAGCGGGCGTTTCGCTCGAGAAGCCATAGAGGCGGCGGGGTAAGAGGAGGAGGGGAGGGGCAGCGGTGGCGGCTCGATCCGAGAGCGGGCGGAACGACGAGGACGACGAGGAGACGGAGGCTGGGCCAGCAGAGCGTCTCCGGCAGGGGGGGCTGGGCGAGGCCGACCCAGGTTCAGAGGGCGGCGGCGGCGGAGGGCGAGGTCACGACGCGGCTTCCTCCAGGGCGGTGACCACCTGCTCCAGCAGCTCGGGACAGCGGTCGGAGATCTGCTGCAGCAGACTGTCGGCATACACCTGCAGCGAGGCCGCCCCCTGCTCCGTACGCTCCAGCTCACCTTGCAGCTGTGGCGGCAGCAGAACACGCGGAAACCAACAAGGGGAGTCACTGAATTGTACGTACGCATTGTGTGTATGTGCATTGTGGGGAGCTGTATGTTACCTATACGGGCGGTATTTGTCCTGTGTCGTGGGGAGTGGTGGAGTTGCGGTTAACGGCGCCGTGCTGTCAACCTGGTGAACGGAGTTTTGATTCCCGGCCATGGCTAACATCGGTGGCGAGTGCTATCTAACACCAGTGGCGAGTGATATCTCACATCAGTGGCGAGTGATATCTTATCTGGGTTCTAGCCCCCACGACGGTTCGCTACGGTTGGCTACGTATGGTGCGAAAGAAATTCAACATACATGCACTTCACCAACCCGCACTGACCAGCGCAGTGATGTATGGTCAAGTAACCCCTATGACAGACATGGCATGAGGAGGCCCTCATCCAGCATTAGATTGACAAATGGATCTAAATCATTATGATTAATTCCCAGCCATGGATAACATCAGTGGCATTGGGTATCTGAACCTGTTCTGGGCCTCCCCTATTTTGTCATGTGAGTCCCTTGACTTATGGTCATTTGGGAATCACAGCTGTTGCCACCACTGCCTTCCTCCATTCATCTGTCTTGAAACATCCTTAGGTTGGTTTCTGCAGAATGTTCGGCCCATTCCACAAAGTTGGTCATCCAGCTCTTCTGTCGAAGTCAACACAAAAGTGATTTTCTGTGCAAATGAATGCAGAGGCAGTGCTAATCACCCGTGTGTATCTCTGAGCCAGTGGTGGGAAATTCCACATTCCTACAGTGGGGGTGAGTCGAATTTTTACTTCTCCACGAAATAATTTTGACCCAAGAGGTGTGATGGGCTGAGTCAACCCCTAACCAGAATTTGAACGCTCAACCTTCCGATTGCAAGATACTCGCTCTACCGCTGAGCCACACGGACCTTTATCCACATTAGTCGGTGGACTCCCTTTACGTTGGCTCAGCCTTAAATGAGTACTTGGAGCATGTTGTGAACATGGCCACTCAGGAGCGATGCCAGTTCCACACGGTGGTAGAGCTGGTCACATTATTTTCCTCTTTTTCCATGCCAACCTTAATAGGTAGCCCTGAACAGCATGTTCTTCAACAGTCTGTATTACTATGGTCGGGGGGGAATTTAAAATTTTAGTTGTGAGAGGTGGTCACATTGTTTATCGTTCCACAGACCTGGCTTCAATACCTGGTCATGTGTAACATTTGAAACTGGGATGTGACATTGGACTAGCTCACTACCGGCACTTCGACCAATACTTCTGTTCAGGGAAGAGCCGAATGAAACGTCTGAAGTGCCTTAGGTCAATGGTGCGCTATAAATATATAAATACACCATACAGCAAACAGGCAACTACAATATCGCCCAAAATTAGACGAATCACTCACGGATCTTTACATAAGGTAATTAAAAATACCAATAACAGATTCCAAATATGAACAATGTGCACAGAATTAAGGCAAATTAAAAAAATTCAATAAAATGTACACTTATGGAAAATAAAATAAATTTCAAGAATAAAATAAACAGAACATGACAAAAATGTAACACTTTGAATTTGAGGTAGCAATGTAACATTTTGTTACTTTTAACAGTGCAGGTATCTTAAACACGCGATAATTCGCATTGTCCTAGCCTAGCAGTGAATCCAAGAGTTTACAATCAGATGCAATCGGTGTATTTTTATTTATTTATTTTGCATGTGTACAAGGAGCCATTGTTATCTATTGTTAAATTCGACTTTCCTGCGTAAGAGTCAACGGGCTATAGTACGACACAACTGCAATTAAACTCTCCCAACATTCCCACATATACATTACATTTCCTGCTGAACTTTTACAAACACACATGCGCATATGATGGGCAATCAGACCATGTTAAGCACGGGATAATAATAGTGTACGTACAGTCACAATGATTGTCAATGTCACGAGATTATTCTCTCGTTGGCACTGCGCTACGAACCCCGCGGGCCGAGTTAGATTCTCGGCCATGGCCAACATTGGTGGCAAATGATATCTGAACTGGTTCTGAGACGCCTTACCCTGCCCCCCCCATCATTGACCCCACACTAATTAGTACGGTGAAGTATGGTAAAAAAAACCTCCCATAACCGATATGGTGTGGAAAGGCCATCATCTGGCAGTGGAATGATAATGGGCTGTATATTATTATAAATTAAAATGAAATTTTTATGGGATTCTAAATAAACACTAATATTTTGTCAGTGTGTTTTATTATTATAATGCCATGACCATAAATAACTTTTAAGTGCATTTCATACGTGTCTGTGTATATAGAGATACATGTAGGTATATATACAATTTTTATGAAAACTAAGCAGTCTCATCTGTAATATAATTTCAAAGGGTGGTCAGCAATGTGACCAATTAACCTTCTTCCTGCAGCGTTAAGCGTGGTAAAACACTTATTTTTTCCTTTGGAGAAGACAAAATAACATTTGGACAGCAACTTAATATCGGCAATAGCTTAGATAGTTATAAAACAAAATCGTGTCCATTAACAATGAGGTTAATTTAGAGATCCCCGCAGTCATACCCCACGTTTAATTCACCCTACGCAGCCTAATTTAATTTAAACCCTATTTATGGAAAAGGCGTCAAAAAGAACAATTTCGTCCAGCTTCGGGCGAAAGACATCATTTTCATCGTTTAGCACTCTGACGTGCGTCTCACGTGCTGTGGAGGCTCAGAGCGTCTCCTCTCTTCCTGCTCCTCCTCTGTTACACACGCACCAAAAAAAAAAACCCGTAACATTTATTCTACAAAATTGATTAATGGCTCATCTTTGGTATGCACCACCGGCTTTAACCCGGCTCGAAGGGGCAACGGCCGTTGCTGCCAAGATGGAAATTGATCAAGCTCGTTACAAAAAAAAAAGAGAACCAGGATGACGAAGAGCAGACGCTGTTGCCTTTGCTGCAACAATTTACGTTTGACTTTCAAATCTATGAAATATTCATCCGCCTTCGGAGAAGAAACAAAGAAAAAAAAGAGAGACAGATTTTCCGAGGATAGGTGTCCATGTAATGAGATATTGTAACACAATTAAACCCAACTAGCGTGGGGTGACCGCGTGGGGATTTTGAAATTGAAATGAAACAATTATATATATAAAGCATATGCATGACCTTTACACTCAATTGTCACTCTCTCCATTAATTCATATACCTTTCAATTCTGCTTAATGTGAACGTTATTTAATTATATAAATTCCAAATGCCAGTCACTTCCATTTCAACACATCACCCCACATCCTCTTTTAGTGACCACCTTCATTCGAACTGCGAAGCTGTTCATATGGTTATTTTCTAGTGATACTGTGTCGGCAGTGGTGCACAAAGCAAAAAAAAAAACCCCAACATATTTGTCAATGACGCTGCCCTAAAATAATACACACATACAACAGGCGACGTTTCAGGTGATGGCCCATCTTCATTGTGCATCCCGTATGTGCTACGTAGAAGGGCCATTGTCTGACGCGTCGCCAATTATCCTTTTTTTTCCATTCAGGGCAAAGATATTGAAGAAAGCATCGAGTTTTTGTGAGGCTCTTTGAACTCCGAGTGCGCCGTGACGTGACGTCGGCACCAACTAAATCACCTTTGCGCTAGCCGTGTTACCTACTGCGCACAGGCACGCGCGACCGTGCAGCACAGGCCTCTCTGGAAAGGAGAGCTCGCCTGGGGGCGGGCGGGGAGGTACATGCTTCCCATCACAGCCTAAGACTGGCCTAAGCCTAACCCATAACCTCTTTGCAATCCCCCCTCATAAGCCAAAGAACGGCATTGTGTTCATAAATCCAATGCCCCTATGAAGTTTTGGCCTGCAGTATCAGCTTAAGCTGTTTGGGAATGCATTGCAGCAAAACACCTGCCCAATTGCTGTTTGTGTGCGAGCACAATGCCTCGCAAGTCAACATCATCCATCATTCATGCGCGGGCTGATGTGCGGATTTTTTTCTTCTTTTACCTTTACGCCGTTTAAGTGAAAATTATTTAGAGACGTTTTCACCACCGCCGCCGCCGTCGCCACCACCACCACAAAGAGACGTCACACCAGTTCAAATAAAACGAAACCATTTTCATCTGTTGGGGTACTTTCATCTTTCGGTGTTGCCTTTTGAAGGTAAAAAAAGGTGAAAAAATGAAAGTGATGCCACAGCCCATCGGAAAGCAATGATGATCGTGCGTTTTATTTGGTAAGAGCAACGCTTTTTTGGCACTGGTGTGCAGTTTGTGTTGACTGTGACCACGGTCAATGGGGTGAATGAAACGGTACCGTTTATAAAGCTGAGAATGAATTTAAAATCAGAGGGCAACAAGTTATATGGTTCCGCTATTTCTTGCCAGTTTCATACGAAACAAATTCAATTCACTCTCACCGCCCTCTCCTGGGAGCTGTTCAAACCCTCACAGCAGAACGCGATGTGTAAACATGCGGCGCTGGATTACAAGGCCCGGAACACTGCTCCCGATAACGAGAGCATCCCGATTTTCAGCGGCATTCGGAACGTGGCACCAAAACACATTCCGTGGAATATTCGTGGCAATATTCCACGGAATGTGTTCATAAGAAGCGCTTGACGGCAGCTATTAGGTAACTAATTAAAATTCCCGTGCAGGATTAATGGTCACCGTATGCAGTCTGCAGAGATAGGCGCCTGTCCCCACACATACACAAAGACAAAGATCCCCCATATAGCCTTTTCAGGCTGCCGGGGTAAGTGCTGTTAGCGAGCACCTATGACTGCTGACACGGCACACAAGGGAGTGGGGGGGGGGGGTGTTCAGCACTACACCCGGCTGCCTTTGTCTCCCCAACGATGATGTGTACATTCTTTACCTGCCGTTAATTTATGGTCGAGTTGACCTATAGAAGGCCCAGGACCGGTTCAGATATTTGCCACTGATGTTGGCCATGGGCGGGAATCGAACTCGGATTGCCGGCTTTGTAGCGCAGTGCCCTAACCACTACACTAGTCGCACATACATGTGCACACACAGACACACACACCGAAGCTAGCATATTATATTTCTCTCCTGGAGGAAGAGAAACAAAATAGTATATGAGGCATAGCGGTCCAGACAAAGTTGCACTGGCCAATCCCTGACATACTGCTCTGCAGGGGGCCAATTGTTTTATAAGTGCACATGAAAGCCATGCGGATCACTATCTATCAAGGCTAGCAGTGGGAAGCCGAGGGCCCCCTAAGTAGGTGTGATTTACTGCTGGAACTTCACACGTCCCCAGCCCTACGCTGCACTCATTCAAGGCCGCAGGGTGCTCTCTGTTCACTCCCTGGCATGTGGCTCCAGCAGGAAAACTGGGATGTCTGAGGGGAAAGGAATGGGAAGCAAATAAATAAATAAGCGAGAGCCGTTCGCACAGAGAGTGAACGAACGATAGAGTTCTGCCATAAATCATTGTCGCACCCTGCCTGCCACGAGAGATTCACAGGCCAAGCACACTGTCATCAGAAAATGCAGAATGCAGCTTTGATGGGTAAAGCGGGAACCTTCCACAATGAGGAACATCTACGAACACATTCTAAGACCGCTCTGAGCCATTTGGAAGAACAGGCCCGGTCTGTTTCGGGGCTAAGCATGTAAATCGGCTCTTGCTCATTTGCACACTGGTAGCTTGGCCCATCTTCTAACAAGGAATATATTACCCAGGCATAATCACTGACAACCTCGGGGCATGCCTGACCCTGATCAAAGGCAGCGCCCGGGCTCGTGACCTCCTGCTCATAATCTGCACCCATGAACCATGGCGAAGGGACGAACGGCACAACGAAAAAAAACCCACAATTTATTCCCGCATGTTTTTTGTTGTCGGGAATTAAAATGAAAACTGGCCCTGGGCTAAGAGACTTCAAAGCGCTGGCAGAGAGCGCCAAGTCGAGTTTGCGGTGGTCACGGTGGCTCAGCGGCGTGACCTTACACCTGACGTTGTCACGAGGCCACGCTCGTGGTGGAACGGCGCTCGCCTCCAAGCGCGCTCCCACCGGGAGTCAACCGTTAAGCCACTTACACCGTTACCTATGTTGCAATTGTTATTGTAACACATGCCCGTTCAATTTTATGGTGCTTTTTCCCCCACCCCCCCCACCCTCCCTTCTTGCATTAATGTAACAGGCATTGTGGGAGCTGGCGCCCCTATATCAATGTACACATCCGAATCCCAAATTAAAATGTGCTAGAAATTCTCAATTCGCTGAACATGTCTTAAAATCAGCTGATTAAAAGCGTGAAGTGAAAAAAATGAAGTTCTGCATTTCTGTGCTGCCGGCAAAACGATCGTGACAGGAACACTTCCTGGTTTAGCCTCTTGTTAAATACTTAAGTGCCTTTGTCATTGGGGACGGCACGTCTGAGAACAAAAATGTGCATTCACCTTCCTTACCCCAACATCGGCGCATGCACAGGGCTCGATTACTCACCAAATGTTACCCGGGCATTGGGAGACTCGAATTTTTTTCTTTCTGGCTGCATCGACGTGGCATTTTACCATTATTCATTCGACAATGCACCACACACAGTGTTATTCACACTCATTTAAATGAATATATATTTCATAACATATATCGCAGGTGCTTTAAAAATATCCCTGTTCGCAAGTTTCACCTTACATCGCAGTGCCGTGTCAGCAATCACCCTCCGAGTGAGCAAGCGTGTCAAGGGCTGGCTGGAGGGGAGGGGAGGGATGCACAATTTATCGTTCTCCCCACCGTGCGTCCGTTCGCACTCGCTCCAAATTGTTTTGGCGGCAGCTCCCTGTACTGTGTCGCTAGACAACTGCCCCCCACCACCCCCCCCGGAAGAGCCCATTGTGTCGCACGGCAGGAGGTGGTTCCTGGTGGGGAGCTCCCAGTCCTCGTGCCTCCAAGGCCTCCGGTATTGCCGGCTCGCACCCTCGCCAATGCTCCCGCAGCTCGTACGCGTGACGCCGCCTAATACAGCCTCCCGTCTTGCCGGCTCGCGGATGTGGGAGGTCGCACAACAGCGATTGCACACAGAGTAGCCATTTATTAGCCAATGGCATGGTCAATTTTGTGCATGGGATATATCGCAGGGAACTACACACTCGCAGCAAGTGTGGATTTTTTTTTAGTTTAAATACAATTGCAATTTAGTCTGACTAAGATGGCCTGGAAACTGCTTTCGCAACGTACGTAGCCAACCGTGCTAATTGAAGGCGCGGGGGAAGGACAACTAAACGCAAAAAAAATACGTTCATATGTAGTAAGATTTACATACTCTATAGCCTTTTGTCAATCCGCTACTGTGTAAAAGCCTCCCCACACTATATCGGTCAATATGGTTGCTTTGACCATACTTCACCACACTGGTCAGGGCAGCTTTGTTGAAGGCTCAGGACAGGTTCAGATATCACTGGCAACTGAATTAAACTCGGGATGACCACTGCGTCACCACTCCACCATACACACAGCGTAGCGTGTGCACACAAAGAGCACGGGTATTTTAAAATTAAGGGCAGTTTTGAGAAAATATGTTACAAAAAAGGGATTTATCAGCGTAAAGTGGCGATTTTTTTGGCCGTTTTAATACGAAACACAGATGCACATGAGCACTGAAAGTAACGTGGTACAAGCACCCCTACTGTCCATTGCAGTGAGAAGGAAGCTGCGATGGGTTTGCCGCATCACTCAAAGAGACCAGAGGGACTCTCCATCAGCGTCCCGCAGGACCCCGGTGCAAGGGACGAGGAAGAGAGATCAGCCAAGGAACCGGCTGGACGGTGAAGTGAACGTCACGACTTGGGACACGGAGGTCAGCGGCAGACGTTGTGCAGACGCAAGGGGCCGCAAGAGATGGATGAAGTGGACTGCCAAAGCGTCACTGGTTCTCCAACAACTTCTACAGTCAAGGAAACGATGGCGATGATGATGATTATAACTGTGGCTGTGTGTGGAACTTCTTTCGCACCGTACTTTGCCAACTGTGCTAATCTTAGGTGTGAACACAGTAAACGAATACAGTAGTGCCCTGGTTTATTAAAAACGAAACTAAACGATTTTTATTTTGATTTAAAGCTTTCGTGACTGCAGTGATTCATATTCTTGGTTCTTTCGGTAAAGTCACGTTGAAGGGAAACAATAAAATAATACAATATATATAAAACAATAAAATTTTTATTGTTTCCCTTCAACGTGACTTTACCAAAAGGACCAAGAATATAAACTATTTTTGTTTTACCAGATAAGACCCACAGAAGCGACCTGGCCACAAATGATAGCTCAGCGAAGTGGCTTATCGTGTGGAAATCTATAGCAGCCAAATACTCTAAAGGCATGTTGATTCTAAATGTGGAGGGAAAAGCCGGAGGAGCTGCAGTAAAATCCACGCGACCACGGGGAGAACGTGCAGGCATCAGAGTCAGAATGGAACCCATGACCTGTATACCAGGCGAGGTAGTTAACATCTCGCCACCGGGGGATGCATTCCTGGAAGGTGTGACGAATATCGAAATGACGTAAAGCAAAGCGATTTCCAGGGTAGGTGGAAGCGAAGGCTGAGAGGAGACAGGACAGATGATGCTGTCAGCGACGTACGCACGCGTTGAGGCGACGTAAATCGGGCAGCGGTATTCAAGTGACGACGCATTTGCAAGAAGACGCAAGAGGGGGAGATGTAAATTGGGGTATTACTATACATGTATTGATACATAAAATACGACGTTAAAATATAAGTGGTATGTATGGTAAACCTGCGCTAAATGTTTTATAAGCTATTTTTAAAACATCTGGACAATCCTGCAAGCTTATACATTCGAATCATATGAACTCCAGGATGGGGGAAAAAAACATAAAAAATACGAATGCATAAAAATGCAAGAAAAAAAACATTAATGGTAAAACATGTGCATATATTATGTGAACGCTCTCTGCATTTGAGCACTGCGTGTCAATAAAACATGCTCACACGGGCAACCCTTGCCATGCAAATGGCTTCTTCGCAACTTGAAGTAAGTGACACGCGCAGTTGGAAAAACACAAACATCTTTGATTGTAAACAGCTACAACGACGACAAAAACACCCCCGCAACACCACTAACTGAAAAACGAGACTCAATGCGGCCAGGAAATTGCGTCGTGTAGTTGTATTTGCGAAGGGGTTGCAGGTCCTTCTCTCCCCCGTGTGACTGAGGCGCCCCCCCCCGCCCAACATAAAAAAAAAAACATAAAGGGTTCCTATTTCCCCCGTGGAGCGCCCACACAAAACCTGCCCCCCCCCCTCATCACCACGGCCACCTCCACCAACCCAACAACAACATAACCTGACCACCCCTATCACCCCCCCCGCCCCGCGCCTCAGCCGGCAGCGCCGCAATTCGTTTCACAACGGCCCGGGGGGGGGGGGGGTGGGGGGGGGCCCGCCACCGCTTAGGGACGCGGGCGACGTTCCGGCGGTCGCCCCGGTGGACACGGGCAGCGCGTGCGGTGAGGGTGGGGGAGAACTCGCGTGCACATCCGAGCGGATTTTGCGACACACCGTACGTTTTCACCTCGTGAGGTTTTTTTGAGTGATCGCCGCTTGTAGCTGGTCGCGCGGGTCAAATATTATCAGCTGTTTGAACCGTCTGATGAAAAGCAGAGCCATCCGTGAACGGTCCCCATCAAACTCCGAAGCTTTGGGGAAAAGGCACTGCCAAGCAACAAGCCTTCAATAGGAAAGGGCAAAGATAAAATATAGATTGCGCTGTCATCTGCAATGCAAGGCCTGGAGCGTGCTTTTGGGAGACCAATCTTTTTTTGCTTCATCATTAATCCTGTTTATATGTAGAGGCGAGAGAATCATCAAAGGTTTTGATGTCAGTTTTACAGATTAAGAAAATAAGCAAACACGCCCCTCGTTTTTTTTTCCGCACATCGCACGCACGACACCAGTGAAGGTTGTTTCATTTGATGCGCATCCGTTTGAATACGTTTTTTGTGTGCGACCCGATTTTACAGCAATTTGTTTCATGACACACGCATGTTAAACTTGGAACGCAGATGAGCTTTGCTCTCTCTCTCTCCCCCCATCGTTCCCCCAACCGTTTCCCCGCCGCACAAGGAGTCAATATCCATCCAATTAAAAATTATTGGCAAGTGTTTTGGAATGCGACTGCCAAATGGCAAGCCGCACCCTCAGACGAGAGACAGACAAACTCTCCCCAACAGGGAATTCTAAATCACACGGCAAGGAGCAGAGGAGGCTCACGGAGGAGATCAGGATACCTAGGCCTCGGCAAGGTACGGTAATTTACCCTTTTAACCGGGTAAAAGGGTAAAGGTGTCGACCATGCTAAGGGGTAAGGTAAAGGGTAGTAGGGTAAAGGTAGCGCGGAAGAATTACCCGGTAGGGTAAAGGTAGCGAGAAGGATTACCCGGTAAATACCTTGTTTACCGCTCGCTAAAAGCTCCGTGGCGCAGTCCGTGGCCTCCATTTGAAATTTGGATCATTGATGTCGGACCAGATGGAGACGGACGACGTTCTTGAGGTAGAGGATGAGGTCGAGGATGCCAGCAACGGCATTTCCGGGGTCGCTGCGAACAGCAATCGAAAGACGGCAGCGGCATGCGTTCCCCGTGGGAGCGCACGCACGATTGCGTGGAGGGTGATCCCCGTGAGCGTCAAGGAAAGCGGCAGCGGGCGCACTGCCGCGAGTGGTTTTCCTCCCACACGAACGCGTCGGGGTGGGAAGCCCCACCTCAAGAAGCACAACGTGCTCGCCCCAGGCAGCGAGGTCGGAACGTCGGCGAGCCGCCTAAAGCGGCAAACGCTGAGCCGGCCAGCAATCCTGGAACGCCTCCTGGTCAAATATGAGAACGTGGCGGTGGTTGATTTTGTTATCCAAGCTGCAAGCTCTTTGCGAGCCGCCAGTAGCGACAAGTTCAAGACCTTGGTCCACACATTGACGCAGGGATAAGAGGGCCCGTCGACCCGCACCGTCACTCGCAGGATTGTCGAGCTTCATGCCATCATGCTGCCCATCGTCGGGGCGTTCTTCTCCAACCTGGATGTCGCCATCTCGCTCACCATCGACGGGTGGTCGAACCGCAACCTGAAGGGATTTTGGATGATCACGGTGCACTGGATCGACACCAAATCTGGTGCGTCGAAATCCATGCTCCTGACGATCCTCGATCTGCAGTCCGGAAGGGGTGTCGGCAAGCGCACTGGCACCGCTCTGTTTAAGCACCTCCAAAGCCTCGGGCACAATGTGTCGACCAAGCTGCTCGCTGTCACCAGCGACAATGGCTCCGATGCGATCAGTGCTGTCAAGAGGTTGTTCGCCCTGGTCAACGCGGACGCCGGATATGAGCAGTTGCAGGCTTGCCACCATATTCGCTGCGCGGATCATTCGGTCCAGATCGGCGTCGTCCAAGTTCTCAAACTGATCAAGTCGACCAACGCCAAACTGCGCGAGGCGCTCGTCAATATCAGGCACAGCAAGGTCGTCCGGCAGTTGTACCGCCGCAAGGCCGAGATCGTCAAGTCACGTAGAAGGGAAATAATAAAACAATACAAATAAAACAATAAAATTCTCACGACGTTTCGAGAAAGAAATGTTCTTGTTTGTGGTTTTCACACCTGATGATGATTGCTTGTGTTGCAATCGAAACGTCATGAGAATTGTATTGTTTTATTTGTATTATTTTATTATTTCCCTTCTACATAACTTTACCGAAAGAACCAAGAATATGTCTCTTCATCCAGTCCATGTGCTTGCCCTCGTAGATCGCGGCCGGCTGCCTGAAGGTCCCGTCTAACCGGGCCGGTGCGGCGCAGGATCTTATTGCCCGTCGTTCGTCCGAGGACGACGGCAATGACGAACTTGATCAGGTTGTTGATGAGATCGTCATCGACCAAGACGACTGGGACGAGGAAGTTATGGAGGACGGTGTCGTCGACAGCCTCAACGCCCGATTCGAGAGTATTCTATACGAATAAAGCGCTCTATCCTGTAATCGGGTAATTTGTATGGAGTAAGGGTAAAAGGTAGGGTCAAGGTAGGCTCGTTGCTTTTTAACTTTTACCTTTTACCTTACCTTGCTAAAAGGTAAAAGTTAAGGGTAGAGTGATTGAATTGTGGTAAAGTAAAAGGTAGGGTAAAGGTAGGCTCGTTGTTTTTACCTTTTACCTTACCTTGCCGCGGATTAGTATACCTCCCAGGAATATACTGCTGGTGCCAAGGTGCATGACAGGAACTCGGAGGCTGCTTTCCATCGCGGTGGTGCAGAGCTGGCTCTGTCCCCCGTTTTTCCCGATCTCGTTGACCTGCCTAGGAATCCGGCACCAACTTCATGCTGGGTGAGCTCTGCCATTGGCAGGTTGGCCGCACTGGTTACAAAGGGTCATTTTGTCACATCTGCTGCCCAAATGCTGCGAGCCAATCCGACGGAAACCTTTCGCAATAATTCTTCGACGTAAACAGACTACGATGGATAAGGGGGGGGGGGGGGGGGGGGCTCGTTTCTTGAAAGCAATTTATAAATGGCGAGTAATAAATTAAAGTTGAATTTGCATATTTATTTTTTTGAAGGTTTTTATGGCATCATTATATTTTAAACATTTATAGGCGCACAAAACCGAACATAAGCCTAGGGGCCCATTGCAGGCTATGCTTTCATGCTGCAATTCATTTGATATGCCCCAAGGGCTGTGTTTATGTGAAATGCGTACCCCTTCGCTCGCCGCTATTAACATTCTTATGGTACAGTAGTGCATTCAAGACGACGATTTCTGAGACTGCTTGGAAGGATCGAGCGTAAAAAAACACTTGTTTTTACGCGGCCGCCATCGAGCTCCTCGCCGAGCCGACGTCGCCGCCCCAGGCCATCGAGGGGCATTCCCTCGGCACTCCCGCCTTCGCAGGGGGCAGCGACAAGGCAACGGGGCCATGGGCTCACCGCGGTAGGCAGTGGACGGGGACGTCCGGGTCGGGTTTCCCTGGGGCGATAGCGTCACGGCGAGCACGGCCAGGCCGGCCGGCTTCATTCACACGACGGCCCGCGTGATGTACCGCCGCTCGGTTGCGAGTTGCACGCGGAGACACCGCCGCACCCCCCCCCCCCCGTACCCTCCTTATCCATTTGCATGTGGCTGATGCAGCGTCCTCTTTCCCTGCCGCAGCCCGGAGCTGTGTGCTGGTATTTGATACCAGCACACGGCCAGACATCTTGGAAGAGGTGGGTGTACCCACACTTTGCCTTACCATGTGCGTCATGCCGATTGACTCACTGTGGTGCACCCATTGATTCCACTGGACAGAGACAGTGGGGAATCAAGAAACGTGGCCCTTGTTACAAATTCCGCGTTGAGAGATTGAATTGAACCATCGACCTCTGGATTGCAGGTCCAGTGTTGCTCACCATGAAATGTAATAACTTGAAGTAATTTTTCCAACGTGCGCCACAACACCAACTCTTGAATGACACCGACACCCAAACATTGCATTCTTCTGACGATCGTGAGTTACTCCCCACGGACAGGGACATGATTAAACCAAACAGACCTTGACTTATTAGGCCAATTCAGCAAAGCTGAAATGCTACTTCTGCAGTGCAACAAACAACACTTGACCTTCCAAACGAATACTTCTGAAACTCTTAAATTGCTCTGCCAGTGACCTCAAATTGACGTGTAACAATGAAAAACAGCAGATTTATTACAAGGGTATTTGTTTTTGCTGCCGTACGGTCAGTTTCCGACTGGACAGCGTTACGCTCCGAGCAATAAACACGCGGGGTGTAACAAATAGCACGCTAGTGTGCGCGGTGGACAGGGCATATGGATTTGTTTTTGCCAATGACTTTCAAAGCAGAAAAAAAAAAACATCGCCACGCAACAGATGTGCATGGGAAAGTATTTTACAATGCACCCTCTCCCATCCCGGAGGCTACGTGTACTGCAGGGCTGCGTGCCGGCAACAAACATAACTACTTAAAAACCATTTGCGAAAGCTGGCTCAAACCCCCCCACCTTCCCCAATGCAGCGCAAAAAAAAGTGGATCAGATGTTTCGAAATGCCTAACGAAACATTTTCAGGAACCACGTGAGTATTTCTGAGAAAGTCTCCCTTTGCGAATGCAAAACTTCTCAAAAGTGATGTCTGCAAATTTACGGGGAGAAATTGTGTACTGGAATTTTTATTTTAATAAAGTAAAAAAAAACATACGCCGTGAGAAGCCATTGGATTTCCCGGATTTAGTGGCAGACGGGATTGACCCTGCACATTTTCTGAAAAATGTATTTATTCAGGAAAGCCACGATGTCATTTGCCAACACCTTGCTTTCAGCTATCAGAGGAAAAGGGAGAACACAATGCAAGTGCATGCAGAATAGCGGGGGGGGGGAGAACATAAAAAGTCACCCGAGCGCGGAATCCAACCCAGGCCCTTCTCGATGTGAGGCACAAGCGTTACCGCTGGTGCCACCCTGCCGCTCACAATCGCGAGTTCTTGCACGCGACGCGAACGCTCGCTGCGGATCATCTATGCCCGTGGGCAACCAATCCGGGGAGCAATCCGGCTAGGAGGCTTCTCCGAGTTGTTGTGCTGCCTGAGGTCACGGAGAGCCGGGCAACGGAATCCAGGGCCCTGACGAATCACCATCGTGAGCCCCCCCCCCCCCCCCTCAGCAAAACCTCAGGGCAGATGGGAGAGCCGCTACAGACATCTGCGCCCGTCATGCGAGCGAGCGGGCCAGTGAGCAAGCGAGCGAGCCAGCGTGTGCGGGCAGGCGAGCGAGAAAGTGAACAAGTCAGAGGACCGGGCTGTTGGAGCGTGGTTGTGTCTCCCGTGAGCGGAGTCGGGGGGGGATCCATAGGTCCGGTTGTCGGGTTCTCAGAGGAAGGACCGTTGCAATGAATCATCAACCTCACATGTGGCACTGTGAGCGGCGCTTGTGCACAGCCAGGCAGACTGCAGTGGGGTGAATCCACGAGAAGATAAATTGATTTCTGTCGGCGTTTGACGTATGGGCGAGCTGCATTGCTGTAAATAATCCCGGATGGATAGCTGTACTATAGCAACCCCTTAAAATGGTTTACACCAACAATAAAGTTAAAAGTTTTCACCTTGATTGATGGAAAGAATGAGTATTAAAAGTTAATTATTTGTAAAAAAAATGTTCAAAGCGCCTGTCTCGGGGGTTACATATAAAAACTCTAACAGACTTTCCATTAGAGGTTCTACGTATATCACAAATTTACAAGGACGGATGTAGAAGAACAAATAAATTAATTCATTCTGGGCAGGAAAAAAAAAACCTCATCCATCCTATAAAATCAGAAAGCTAGAGGCTGTCACAGGCACAGAACTCGCCTTAAGCCTTGTGGGCTTACAGGCAACTAAGGCAGAACGCTGTAAGGTAGGCGGACGGAACAGTCTGCCATCATCAATCAGCACGCATCCTTTCCTCTCTGGCAGCCGCTCATTTGCGTTCCATTCCCTTTCCAGTTCACATTAGCATTTGATTGGCCGGGATGTGCACCGCGCTACCCGCGCCACACCACGCTCGGCTTGCCAGCCAATGTGGTGGACAGATTAACACGGCGTACGGAGCGCTAATACAGACTTCTGCAGTTAATCCAGTGGGGAGTTGCAACCACCCAGAAGATTTTACAGCCGGCAGCTGCTTAAGCCCCTAAAAGAAAGGGATTTGGGGGGGGGGGGGGGGGGCGAGGTGTGAAATCTATGCCCGAAAGAGCACGTACAATTACGCGTCGCGGCGCGCATCCGCTCGCTGGGGGCTGGAGGGACGCCCCTCGCCGCCGGATCCTCGCCGCCGGATCCTCGCCGCCAAGTGCTCAGAGACGTGAAGCTGCGCAACACCAAAAAAACCCACGTGGAATGGCCGCGACGCAGAGGCTAACGCCGGCTAGGTGCGAAGGACGTCTCCCCCCCACCCTCCCCATGCCGCCGCCCCCCTCCCCCCCCCCCCCCACTTTGATGTTTTCGGGCCACAGAGTGAGCATTATGAGAATGAATGAATAAAATAAAAACTCCGCGGGAAGCTAAGGATCTGCGACGAGCATTCAACAATGGGCCATTGTGCCATTTGAGCTGGAGCGTACCCTAATGCGAGGTCGGCTTCAATACGTACCCTGGGGCCAACGCATGAGATATGGGCGCAAAGGGAGAGGAGGGGGGGGGGGGTGCAGTGTTTCTATCATGCTGGGCCGCGGAAATGGTGTCACTGTGTGCGCGTGTGTGGGGAAGGAACTGACGACGCAGGGTGGATTTGAACTTTTCCCCCAAGACACAAATGAGACCTTTGTGGCTCGAGACCAAGAGACTGAAGATTTGTAATAATATTGTGAGGCAACGAAAACAAAGATCCCCATACAGCCTATAAACGCACTTTTTGCTCATATCCAGCACCATGCCAGTTCGGGTACTTATTTTAAGACCGAGTCGACGTAGGCAAGGCCCAGGACTACTTCAGATATTTATCAGCTGTTGGCTGCGAGCAGGAATCGAATTCGCGGCACTGGGTTAGTACAATATAGTGCACTAACCACTACGCCACCACTCTCACAATTAATTAATGTGCAGATAACCGAACACGTCAGCGCAAGGTGAATTCAAAGCAAGCAGCGTAATTTGCAAAGTTGATAAAATGTAAATATGTTTTCCGGCTCAAGTTATTTCGGTGTTATTTCTTTTCTTGTACATCGTTTACACCAAAATAGCAGAGTTGCATAAAACAAGTGTTTTATATCATTAAAGCATTTGAGGTTGTTATTTTATTCTTGAAAGCAATTTTAAACCTGGAGGAGTTTTGTACCATGGGGAAAGTCAATTTAGTTTGGTGCTAATTGGGAAACTTGCAGCCTGCAATAGTCTCAATATTAAGGGCCCAGGAGTGCATTGCATATACACTTGAATGCATTAGGTCAAGTGATTAATTTAATGAATGGAATATAATTAAGCGGCTTCATGACTGCAAAAGGCAATAATGCAATCTCTACTGTGACTCTCACATCCACTGATAGCAGAGGAAAGCATCTCAATGCACGCATATTACAACACGAACAATCTTATCACAACATGAACAATATTATCACAACATGAACAATTGTCCGCAGATAGCTGCACACAACGTGTCACAACCAACCTATACAAAGAGCCCCCCCCCCCACCCCCCCATATAGCCATCCAGACAAGTGCTGTTAGCGAACACCTATTATGGCCAGCACAGTACCAGAGGAGCTAGTACGACTGCATTTGATTGCCCACTGCTGTTATTTACACCCTCAACCAGGCACCCGTTTAAGGCGACGTTGACATAGGGAAGTGGGGGCTACTCCCACGGCAGTGGCAGAGATGTGTGACTGCGGTGAGACACGGACCACGAGGCATCTGTTGGTCTGAAGGCTCCTGTAGGATACATGCACCGTGGAGGACCTCACCAGGGCCCCATCATCATCATCAGGCACCCAATTCCAGAAAAACATACGACAGCACACGAAAAAAAAGACCTAATGGAAGGCCAGGACAGGTGCTGATATACAATTCTACTGATGTTACCCCCAAGGGCGAGAAATGTTACTTTGGTCACAGAGTTTGCAGTGCTGTGTCAACTCCTGCACCAATGGCGCTGCTGTCTCGCACTGCTAACTACACACACACGCTCTTCACACTACAGCCTATGTAATAAATATAAAACACACTGCACCTACGCGCACACGTAGAATGCTGCGGGAGGGCTCACACTACCCTGCGCACAGAAATCCCGATGCAATCCACTTTATGGCCCCTCGGTGCAAAACTGAAACCTGATAGCGGTCTCTGGCTGCCATGTGTTTTTGTTTCAGTGCTGCGCGGTGGAACACACCAAGGCAATCAAAAGACCAAGAGTCCTACGCGAGCTTGAGAAACGAGCCATTACCACGAGGCCCCAGAGAAGCGCTTGGCATTGGACGCAATGAAAGCGAGCCGCGGGACACACGGAAGAGGGGCGAAAAGTCCACGCTGCTCTCTCTAGATTGAGGGCGGCGTGACGCCGCTCGGCGAACGGCAGATCGGCCCTGACGGACAAAGCGACCTCCTCTCCATACTTCCGCGTGCTCCCTACGACCGATTGCATTCCGTGTTTTCCCGCGCGCGTCCCGGCCCAGCGGCACCCCGACGATCGGCTCAGCCCCGCCATGGGCGAGTGGAGCCTCTCCCTGCACCCCCCCCCCCGCCGCCGCAGCCGCCGCCGCCTCCTGGAGTGTCGTGGGTGCCCTGGGCTCATCTTTCCGAGGGAAGCTTTATGCGTCGACGTGCAGGTGCGATGCAGGCTCGTGACTAATTAAGCTGTAAATCAGGCAAGCGCGAAGGCTGCGGGGGCTGGCTGATGACTGCCATCTGGAGCGCCACATCTCGCCCGCCGCCTTCTGCACCCTGCCTGCGCGTTCTGAGGCTTGATGCCTGCCCGTTTGTTTCGGCTCCTTCGTTTTAATTTTAAAAAACAAGTTATCTTTCTCTCCCTTTCTAGTGGGCTCAGAAGCCAGGCCTGCCAAAATAACATCGTGCCTCAAAGTTGGAATCCCAAAACAGGATTTGACAAGTATTGAGCTGAGCCCAATGCAATATATTAAAATCAAAGCATTTCAAAATGATCGCGTGTGTGCGATGAAAGGATTGGTTTTATGTCTTAACTAAGTCTTGTGGCAATTTTTAGCAATAAACTCTGCACTTGGGTTGATTTTGGCTGATGACTTAAGATGCGGGGGGGAAATAAAAAAAAGCTCAATAGAATTTTGGCGCTAGTTGCCAACACCGCATGCTGTTCTTGATTGCCTTCGAGTGTTCTCCAGCTTCAGCGGGCTGTGTGCAGTTTTTGCAAGCGTAATTCTCACGTTTTGGCCGTGGAATTTGTGTGATGTAGTTTGGAGACATTTCTTTTGTTTTGCGGAACAAAAACAAAACAACAAAAAAAAATCTCTCACACACGAACACACATTACGTGCCGTTACTTTTGAAGCATAACTCCGGTGGGAATGTAAAGCCTTGGTGGCTCTTCGGAGCTGCCAACAACCACTGATCACAACCTGCCTTGTGTATCAGATGCTTTACCCCTGAAACCTGAGAAAGGTGAAACGGCATTGCAGGAAATCGTGCTGGAATCCACAAGTGCTCCGTGTTTTTTTTTACTAAACTTCCAACACATGTTCAGCTTTAGCGAAGGTAAATGGCCAAACGTTTGGAAGAAACAAACCCTCGGATGTGTGCGCGTTAAGCAGCCTCTCCAAATGTTGTGGCCTCCTTTCAGAGTGAGAGATAAATCTTACTCGTTGTTTGAGCAACACAATGGGGGAGTGGTAGCGCAGCAGTTAGCGAACTGCGCTACTAACCCGGCGGCCTGAATTCGATTCCCACTCATAGCCAACACTGTTGACAAATATATCTGAACCGGTCCTGGGGCCTCTTCGAGGTCCATTTAACCTTCAGTTTAACACGTAGGCTTTCGCGACCAATATTATTCATAATAAAGGTTTTTGGGTTAGATCGCGTTTATTTATAAATGTGTCGTAACCCTCCACCACCCGACACGGCCAATCAGCAAAAAAAAAGTGTCACGTTGACAAAAGACAAATCATTCACTACTTTAGCCCACCGGTGTGTTGAAGAGTGAATCCACATTTACAGTTTGAGCACGACGTTTCGCTGGTAAATTAACCTTAAATGAACACTCGGTGTTGTGTGTTCATTTCCAAAGATTTGGAGATAAAAGCGGCCGTGCGTGGTGCTGGCGACCCCACCCTGAAGTGTGCTGCGCCAGCCTTAATAGGTACTCGCTAACAGCACATGCCCCAAAAGTCTGTAATATGGGAGGATATGGGGGATATTTGTCTGCCTTTGTGTGCAATAGATACACTATATTATGAACACACATTGCTGGCTGGACAACAATGTAATTGTTGCAGGACATAATGCTATAAACATTTATTTAATATTACCATTCCACATTGCCTGCAGGAAATGTATTTTTTTAAGTAATGAAATGGCTGAGAAAGTGCTTCAAATATTTTAATAATGGAAAATTGTTGTACATTTTCATAATAAGAACCACTTGTGCAAGTTCAGCTCAAATTGTCCATGGAAAAGTCCTTTTATAAGCTAAAGAGCTTATTCACAACCACTCTAAACTCAGAGCAGGTTGAAAACTACATGGAAAAGCACTATACATATAAACGAGCAATGTCAAATGTCAATTAAACTGTCAAAAATACATTTAGGAAAATAGTGCTAACCACTGAGGCAACTGCCTTATTAAAAGTTTGAATGGGGCATATGATATCTTCAGAGTTGCGCTCACTGAACGCAGGAGATTTTTTTTTATGTTTAGGCACATACGCGCGTGGGTGCACGGTCGCTCAAACGTGCACATCACCATTAATGGGCGAGGCCTATTGACAGGGCTTGAACCAGGCAACCTGCACTTGATCCCCACCTTGCCCTATTGATGTGCGGCGGTTGTTATATACAGTTGTCGCGCACCACTTAGGATGTGCGCCGATAGCGTGTGTCAGGTCAGGGAACCCGCATGTCCGGCCTCCCCCCCCACCACCCCGTTGAGTTTACATGGTCTAGAGGCAGGTGAGAATTGGCCTGCATTCCACGTGTCCGAGCACAAGAACCTACCGGCGCCCTTCCCATTCACCACCCTGCTCTATATCCACATACAAATGTGGTGCTAATCTATACTAAACTATAAACTAAACAAATTATTATCTTTTACCAGGTAAGGCCCACTGAGATATTTTTCAGAAGCAACCTGGCCACAAATGATAGAGCTCAACGAAGTGGCTTATTCTATGGAAATTTATAGCAGCCAAATAATCTAAAACGCACGTTTCTAAATGTGGAGGGAAAAACCGGAGGACTCGGAGGAAAATCCACGCGACCACAAGTAGAACATGAAATCTCCAAATACACAGGCGCCAGGGTCGGGATCGAACCCACGACCTCTTGCATACCAGGCGAGGGAGATAACATCTCGCCACCGTGGCGCCGGATCGTAAACGGGCATGTGTTTGCATGTGGGCGTACGTAACCACGCGTGTGGGTATTCTGTACAAGAACGTGTGATGTATGTCTTTCTTTGAGACTAAATGGGGAGGTTTTTTTTTGGCTTCAATATAATTACTAAATCTTCATACATAATATACAGCTCCCTGTCAATCTACTGCTTGATAAAGGGTGTCACAGAACCGGTGCAGATACCACTACGCCACCACTCCACCTCCCACATTTTCATTATCTATATAAAAAAACAGGACAAAAGCCAGTGAGTTTAAACGTCTAATTTTCCTGTTTGTATTTAGAATATTTATTATGATCCCATGACTTCTTCCTGATATGGTAATGTGGAATTGGTCCGCCAACAGACACCATCACCACCAAATTACTAATTCCAGCACGGGAACACATGAGCACTTTGAGAGCGCCATAAATTAACGTCCAAATGCACGCGCGAACTAAGCGCGTGAGCATCAATTACATCGGAGATAGACAGACAGAGCAGTCAGCACCTTTCCCACGTAGCCTCCCGGCCCCACTAAAGAGGCACCCCTCCTTCCCCAAAGCGAGACAGAGGGTGTGGACGCCTCCCGTGTGGAATTATTTGGGCCGCTGCACGCCATGCACAGCCACCATCCTTCACTGCATTGTCACTCGGGCAGCGGTCCTGTCTCGGCCGTGCCTCCTTCATCGGGGAGAGCGAGGTGGAAATCTGAGAGGGTGAGATCCGGGCTCCATGGGGGATGCGGCAAAGCTTTGCACTTCGACAGGGAGTGGGGGGTGGGAGGGGGAGTGATATCTTCAGCCGCCCGTGTTGGGTTTGTGGGCAGGCGTTGTCTGAAATTGCCCGTGACACTTGCGGAACCTGCCTTGAACTCCGCACGTCTGTCCGCGCACCTACCAGGCGAGCGTGTTTCTTCCCCGCAGCTGCTAAACTGCAGCCTTGAGGGGGCTTTGTTAAGATTTTTTTTTACATCGAAGTTGCTGAGCACAGGCCCAGAAGTCTACAACGCAAAGCGGCCAGGAACTGCGAGCGCTATTGATAGTACAGCAATATGATGACTACCACGTTTCTGGAATTGAACAAGGTTATAAGGGACTAGGGATGTTGCCGTGATGTAATGGTTAGCGCACTGGAATTGCAATCAAGGGGCTGTAGGTTCAATCTTCCAGCAGTGCAAATAAATGCACCACAGTTAAGTCGATCGGCAGGTTGCGTGTGATGGGGTAAAGTGTGAGTACTCCTGCCTTTTCTAACATGTCTGTATGTATAGTGAATTTATTTTTTCTCGCTGTGGGTAGCCAACCGTGCTAATCGGAGGTGACCAGTGTGGAAGATTAGGCCAAAATAGCCTCGAGAGGGGCTCTCTAGAGCTCCTTCTGCCAGCAGTGGTGTGATCAAGCAACATGCAGAGCTGCCCCTTTACATTATTTTTCCATTCACAGAAACTTCGGATGAAAGACAATGGGATGGCGTTCCAAAGCAGGGGACTTGGAGCAATATCGACATTGCAGCATTCAAGAAGTTATTTTACATGAGAAAGGGTAGAAGAACTTGGAAAAAGGGATCATGAGCAAAAATTCCCAAGTCAAATGAGAAGTAGAAATTTTGCATCTTGCAACATGGCAAATTTTAAAACAGAGCGGACAAGAGGAAACAGCCAGATGTGGTTCAAAAAAGTCCTTGAGATAATCGAGGTTGCCAACGCATGATGTTCACGTAAGAACAAAAACCATGGTAGTAGCAATATAAAAGAATGGCTGGATTGAATCAGTGAGCACAGGATCGACAAAAAATGGAACTGCATTCAATTGAATTATATTAATCAATGTCTGGTAGGAACTCAGAACTCTACCTTAGACGTGACCCAAGTATTCCAACATCAGCTGAACTAGCACCTTGTACTGAAGTGGTAACTGTTCAGAGGCAAAGATGGCTTTACAGTAAAGTAAAAAAAAAGCTTCTCAATTCCTCCTCAGCCAAATCAGTGATTCAACCTTCCCATAAACTGGCCAGATATAAAATGGATACAATTATCAAATTAAAGCAATGGTCGAAATCTCAAATACCCATAAGGCAGGGCTGTGTTGTGAGCTGTGAACCCAGTTACGATCATATCACTGATACCGTGTTCTCGTCGATTTCTGTTGTGAGAACCCAGTGGTTTCCAAGGTCACTAGTGGATGTTGCAGACAAACACAGGCATATGTCCATTGCACATTCTGACCTCTCATGAACAAATATAATCATGCCACAGCCTTACAACATATATTTTTCTCTTGTTTTGGTCAAAATAATTATTTAAAAAAGAATGAATATATGTATGTTGAATTTATTTCGCAACGTACGTAGCCAACCATGCTAATTCACAACTAATAACGAACCCATTGCTGGATGAAGCCCTCTCCATGAAGTGTCAGCCACTGGAGTTGTCTGACCATACTTCACTATAACCGTCATCCACACTCCAGACAACTAGGTTTATAGCATAATGCAGTAACCACTCTGCCACAACCACCACAGCCACCACTGTCACCCCACCTCCATTTCAGATAGCATCAAAAACTAATTGGATTAAATGTAGGCGTAATTGGGAAGAGAGGCCAAACATATTAATGTGAGAAATAATTTGACATACACAAACCACAATACACCTATGCACACAAAGAGCTTGAAAATAGATATATATATTTTTATGTCGTCAAATGTATCACCTTGTCAGTAAAATAAACAAAAAATATCAATCTGCAAATGAAGTCATACTTTTTTTCTGACAAGCCCCAGGTTTATTAAAAAACCAATCGCGACAGTGTGAAGTGAGGAAGAGAGGGGAACCAGCGGTGAGTGTAGGAGGGGGAGGAGAAGCGGTGGCACTGAAGGCAATTTACAACAATTCAATCCCTTCCGAGAACGTGATAAGCCCCAGTGATTAATTGTTGCGAGTTGTATTCAAAAGATCAAGAGCCGCTCTGTGCATTGTGAGAGCTGAGTGACCAGCCACAACACTGCAAGCACGCGCGCGCACACACACACACGCACGTGCGCTAGCCCTCCCTGAGCCGGGATTACACAATCCCCAGCTGTAAACAATTTATCTTGGCTGGCTGGTATTGTCTGCACCGTTAAGAGACTGCGTGTAAACCCAAAGACCCTTCAGCCACGTCGCCAGTGCGGAGGCTAATTGCGAAGTCCTTTTAATCGGCCGCTGTGCCGGCCATCCATGGCTACCCGACGACATCTGCGCAGGCATCCCTCGCAAGCGTCCTGCTGTTTAACGTTCCCAACCTTCGCGCGGCGTTAACTGGCCCGCGCGCTTTGTTGACATTACATAATAAATTCCCGAGTGGAAGGAGAAAAATTGACGAGAGGCAGAGGGCCCACTTAGCGTGTACCCGTGGAACGTGTTAACTTGGGGACCGGGCTGGGAGAACTGTTAAGCCTTAAAAAAAAAAGAATTTGTCATTCTACCCAGATTTGCCACTATTTTGCAGGTTTGTTTTAAATAAATGTGTTGTCTAAACTTGGAAATGCATTGAAATAACTTTGTAAAGCCCCCAAGAAACTGCGTTCCGAGATTGCAGTATTGGAACTCTGCAACTTCAGTAGCATCTGTTTGCAGGCAATATAATGGGTATAATTAATATATCTGCACTGTATTTGGAGCATTGGAGAGAAGTGGGTTATAATGCGGACAACCTGCCGTGCTTTATAGTGCAGACCACTGTTCACCCTAACACGTGCAATAAACCTTGCCGAAAGCGATTCATCACAATGGGTCCAGCAGTTTATCTGAAACAATTACGAGGGGAAAGCCCTGTCCTTCCACAGGATGGTGAGTGCTTCATTAAATTCTTCACAATTATGTAATTACACCAATTTACGAGCGCAAAGCCCCCAAAAAATAAATGCGACGTCTGTACGAGGCAGTTAGGAACGGGCGAGTTCCCAGGCTCTGTGTGTGCCATTATCCGTGCCGTCTATCTCCGGCTGGCCTTTATCTGCATCAGATATCAAACCGCAATTGACAGGTGACCCACCCACACGCCACAAATTAGTATCTGCAGATCAGCCCGCATGGCATTACCTTCGCCCCATGGTGTGCGATTTAACAATAAGTAACTTCTGGCACCGCGCCGCCGCCGCCGCCGGACGAGGCGCGCGCACACACAAACACCCAAACGCACGCGCGCACAAACAGAACGCGCACACGCGCCCACTCCGCCAACACAATTGTGACATAACGCGCACCATGCGCCTCCGTTGCCACCGCACGCAAAGCGCGTTCCCCCCCCCCCACTTCCCGGGTGCCGTTTTCCACATGGAATGCTGCCTCATTAATTAGCGACTGAGTGAACGGCCTGCACGCGTCCCCTGTGATAAGTCTCCCCCCCCCCGCCGCTCTCGCGTCACAGGAATGCCGCCTCGTCGCCGCACCTGTTTGGGGCTAGGCTAGGGCAAGGGAGGAGGAAAAGGCCCCTTGTAGAAAAGGCCACTTCAGAGCCCACATTCAACACGGGGAGGGGGGGGGGTTCAGCTTTACCCAGGCACGAGTAAATGTTTGGCCTCGGCTCACTGTATGTGCCTGCGGTCTTTAAACAAATCCTAACCGGGATGCGATTGTTTATTTTACTGCAATCATAGTGCTTTTTGAGACTTTGTGGGCACTCTGGTTATAATACGAGCGTGTGCGGGCGGCGGCCAATAGATCACAACACTTGTGTCTAATCTTCCGATACGGTAAGGAATATACTCCTTGCCCTATTAATGTCACTGCGTGGGTGGTTTTTTTTTAGCGTTTATTGCGACGACGCTAACCAGAGACCCTTACTCAAGGATAAACATTAACCCGAATGAAAGCCAAAGGAACGTCGCAGTACAAAGGCAAATGAAACGACGCCCACGGACAGCCCCCGTCAGCAGAGACTCCCCAAACGACTGCAGTTGGTTAGCCACCTGTTCTGATTTTCCCAGGATCGTCCTCTTTTTTTTTAGCTCAGAATCTTCGTTCAGACACGAGGAATCCGATGAGCTACGAATCTCTCATTCACAGATCTGCAGTAAAAGCTCGCTGCGCCAGGAAACGGGAAAGTCTTCGCGGGACATGCAAGCTCGAGTTTTGCGCGCAAAAAATACCCCACTCAAGACAATGGATTTAGAATGCATCTCTCTCCTCCTCTGGTGCTTCGAGATATGTTTTGCATCTTCCCACGTAGAACACGCCTCGGTTATTTTGTGCACCTCAGAGCTGCTCAAACTAATTTAGAAACATGCATTTAGGTTATATGGCTGCTATTAATTTGCACGTGATGAGCCGCATCGTTGAGCTATCATGTGTTGCCAGGTCGCTTCTGATTAAGACCTTATATAGCTCAGTGGGCCTTACCTGGTAAAAAAAAAAAAAAGTTTTGCTTCGAGACGGCAACCCTGCACGTGCGCACCGCTCGGAGCGTTACCTCGTCAGGAGAAAGCGCCCGCAGCCTCTCCTCCGTGACGACCCCGTCTCCGTCTTCCTCCTCGCCCTCTTGAGCCCTCGTTTCCCCATTGCCCCCGTCGCCTGTGCTGCCCACGCCCGGCAGCGCTGGAAAGCCCTCGAGGATGGCGCCGTCACGCTCACGGCACAGCTCGGTGAGGTGCTCGATGTAGAGCATCAGCCGGCCCCGGTTGGTGCGTACCTCCAGCAGTGACTCAATCATCTGGACACACACAGAGAGAGTGAACAGAGCGAGGAGAGGAGGCGGGAAGGGGGGGGGGGGCGCAGCAGTGACTTTGGTTCATGTTGCCAGTTGCAGGGCTCTCAACCCGCATGCAAGACCCAGGTCAATTTGAAGACGGCACTCACCATCTTCAAGATCCTCCACAAACTTGGCCCTGCCCACGTCTCTCTCCACTCTAATCTCACGTTACTCCCCTTCGCACACTCTCCTACCTCTCCCCCCCCTATACGTATTCTACTCTCCTAACCGCAGTCCGACCTTTTTCCCCCTAACCTCACTGTACTCCCCTTCACACTCTCCTACCTCTCTCTCATCTCACTCTCCTCGGCGCACCACTCAGCGCTCCAACCACCGGGATTCCTATTGGAAGCCGCCAGACAACGTTCACTCAGTGGGAAGTCGCTCATTCACCTCTGCTACCCCCGGTCTGAAACTCCATTCCCTCAAATACTCCTCGTGCTTTTGACTCCCTACCCAAGTCCAGGCTCAACTTTCCTCTTCTCCTCTGCCGATGACCGACCAACTCTCTCGCTAAAATGAATATGCCCACCGTGCCTATACAGTGTCTTGAGATAAAGTTGCATTCATACCCTGTGTCTAATCCACATTGTATCGAACGTATGTGGGGATAACATTGTATGGGTGCACATGAAAAAAAAAGTATACATTTTCCTCATGCTAAAAATATTTGACAAGGTCCTTAACAAATGGCTCATAATACATTTGCGGTGATGCGGTCCAGTGGAAGCACGTTCACCATTTGCTGCGGAGGTTCACGGTTCAAACCAGTGGCCGCCCCGATTATTCGTGCGCTTGTGACAACGATGATAATAATACTACGCGCCGTCTGCCCCCAGTGGACGGTAAAGATCCACTGGCGTAATTCGAAAGAGTAAAACAGCGTCATGGTCAAAATTGTCAAAATTACTAATAACCTGAAATTTACTCTTTTCGGGAATATAAATAGGAATCATCATTGCTCCCAACTGGTAGACTAATGTCCCAGGTCACTCTTGCAAATGGGACTCATCTTGGTCTCTTGAATTTACACCTGGTTAAACAGAATAAGCTTAAATTAAACATTTGTACGTATGGAAATAAAACGTTTGTGGCAATTACCGCTTGTCAGGGCAGAGGGAAAACTGCGACCTTTAGTCACAAACAGAATTGATTATGCAGTTGGTCGGAAAAACTGAAATTTCTGATAGCATAATGTGAAAAGATTTCCATTCGAAGATTAATTGATAAACCTATCCTGAATAATATACAAAGGTAAAATAAACTAGGTTTTAGTTGCAGAAAATTCCAGAATAAAAGTAAATGTGTTCAGCATTTTTTTCTACGATATCAAAGCAGTTCTTGATATTTTACATTTCCATTGCCTTTTTATAATGACACCAGGTCTTCGCGAATTTGGGAATTTCTGTGGCATTGTCTCATTTCAAAGGAAAACGGGAATCATCAAGGGGTTAATGTAAAATCTCTGCATAATCCAAAATCTGAATGCAGCATTTTTTTTTATCCTTAAGTCTAAATTCGCAGTTTTGCAAGCAGCTTGCTGGAATTTAAGAGCCCATCGACAGGAGGTCTCGTGCAAGAGCACAAATGCAACGTTCCCGCCAAAGGAAGAGTTACGACATTGATTATAGGTCAACAAAAGCTTCATTATTCTTCAGGTAGGGGTCTGGAGCTCAGTAAGCGCTGGACTTTTATTGAGACATCAAACTTCATCGCAGACACGGGCTTCAGTTAAGTGCGAGGGATTGGCCAATTAAATCTAATCACGCTACGATCTCCGTGCTGGTCTCATTAAACCAGCAGGATATTGTTGCCGTGTCCCATCCCGCCGAGAAGATATCCTACGCAAACGCATTCCACCTTGTCGTTGCATTAAATACATCGGAGGCGACAATTCTGATTTACACTCGAGCTTTCAGTTCGATGTGGCCCTTTGGTACACACGAACATATGTCTCCATTGCGCCAAAGACCGACTTGTTTACACGAGCCTTCTTTCCAGACATGACCACCGCAGCGGAGTGGAGAGCCTACACGTCCGTTCTCACGATAACGACCTTTCTCAAACACTGCACCAAAAAGTCTTGCTCGCTTTCTTTATTTAGGAAACGACTTTAATTGAGTTCAGGGACACGGATGTAACAAACGATGCATTGTGTTAGTGCCGAGACCGCAAGGGCCAACGCAGCTTGTGGATTTCTCCGGCCTGCAAACATCATTTTGGAAAAACATGCCATATGAAGTTCGCGCCAGCCAGGAAAGCACGCCAACATCAGGCTTCGGAATCTGCCGCTTGCTACTGTCCAAGACGCTATCTGATGGGCAGCTTTCATACAAATATGGAAAATGTTTTCATATTCCCACAAACTTTATTGCAAGAACATTGTTTTGGCTCCAGTGCGCCCACGGTTCAGAGATGGAAATGCTTAACCACTTTCTGTTATTCTACTTGGGTTTTTTTTTGTTGCAACCAGGGTGGAATATAAGCAAGAAAACATTTTCAAAGTCCCTTAGTGTGATCCAACAGATGTAAAGGTGAATGGGCCTGAAGGTGGAGTTTTATTTGGCGACTGTTCGCTGTTTACGAGACTTGGGTTCTGGTGCGAACTCGGACACGGTGGGTGGACGTGACAGAGAAGGTGCGAATAGGAATGTTGTGCTGTGCGACCTTAGTGCAGCGTGACCCTGGCTCCATTGGCGTGAGCACAGATACAAAAACAACAGAAAACAAACACCTACAGGCGAGGCTGATAATGAATGGTGAGAGATGGGGCTTGAATGTTCAATGTTGTTTAAACAAATTGACCAAAGTATATTTTATTTTTATTATTTAGTTTGTTCGTTTAAAATGTTTCAAGGTAGTTGATCGGCAGGTCGCGTACGGTAGAGTAAAGTGCGAGTTTGCCTACCTCTTTCAAGGCAGCATTGAAGAGTAGGCCTAAATTATCCTCTATAGGAGCCCTATAGAACTCTCTCACGTGGAGGCCTTCCATCAGCAGTGGCATGAACAAGTCATTGCCCTGGCTGCTCCTTAATAATAATTCACATTTATTTCCAAGGCACCTTCCATTTATCTCTCAAGGAACTTTGTTAGAATAAGGATAAGGAAAGGCCAAGAGAGACAGAGAAGCTAAATAGAATAAACTGACTTAATGAGACGTGTTTTAAGACGAGACTTAAAAGCATCCTTTAACAATCCCAGTCGGAAAACTTGCGTGAGATTACATTTTTTGTTTACAGGTGTCCTGAAGTATATGGCTAAGCAGAATGAGCATTTTTTAGTACTCGTACACTCGTACAAATTTCACGGAAATAATAAACATAGCATAAATAAGCTTCTGAGTTTGGAATGCCCTCTTGACAAACTTAAAATATCCTTCCGCAATGACACTGCTTCAAGAGAAAATCAGCACGGTGGAATGTGGACAGTAAAAGTGTCTACCACCAACTGTTGTTAAGCAGTGGCGCAGTGCTTAGCGCACAGCACACTATGTACCCGGCCACCTGAGTTATTAAATACTAACATTCATCATCTTCTTTCACCTTCTTCAACTGGACTGTAATCGTTCCTCATCAGGTTAAAATGAATGCCTCTGCTTTGAAGTGATACTTCCATTTTAAATGTTACAAATCGTAATATTTAGGCGGCCAGTTGCACAACGATAATAAGTGCTTTGTTCCATATATTTTTTCTGCAACTTGACTTTGTTGTTTGATGCATGTGTTCCTGTCTGTCAGTGTAAATCCAGGCCTACGCTCTTCTACATGCTTCTTCGTGCACATCTCTGCTTTTGTTACATTTTCTTTATCAAGGACCTTGGTTCCAATCCATATAATAAACATATTATGTAATCAACACCGATTAAAATGTAATAAAATTATACTATCACTGCCCGCGTATTTACACGAGATACATGGCCAGGGTGGAGGGCTGGCTGGGGCGACGTCAGCTTGACGCACGAACCCGGCTCACCGCGCACATCTGCGGGGTAACGTTACCACGGCGCAATTGTCTGACCGGCATGCCAGCCAGCAAAACTTAAAACAAATATAGTATGACAAATATTACTTAGGAGTCTTAATTCGAGTCTACATACATCTTATAGAAACACGTGAAAATCGTGAGGCCTCACATTATACTGTTTGCATTGAACAGGGCCCAGTTTAAATGGTGTGCTCTTGCGAATGGTAACAAAGCAGCATTTATTTAACAGAACTGACTGCTGATGAGAACCAGAAGGCCAAAACGGGTAAAGTGTTGGCTTGCTTAAACAAATGCTGCTGCATGATAATGGATGGACTAAAACATTTTACGTGGAAACTCAGAACGAACCTCTGCATATATATACTTTGAAGGCTATGCTCTGAATCATACATACATGGAATGTATGTTTGTTGAATTTATTTCGCATCGTACGTAACCAACTGTGCGAATGGGAGTGGCGGCGAGATGCAAGGCGACGTGGGTTCTACTTTGACGTGCGATTACATCACAGTTGTCAACAATATCACGGGCCCAAGTTGGACCTACAATCGAAGAGCGTGAGATATCGCCGCATCCTTGAAGTGTACCAAACGGCTTTTACAGAGAGACACTTTGTTGGCTGGTGGTTTGGTTAGTTTTTTTTACTTTTACACAGGTGCAGCACACATTTAAGATATTAACGATGAAAGGAGCGTTCTAAGTGAACGAGCATTGGGACATTCACGCAGCCTTGCCCTTTCAAGTCGTATATCCAATTTGGGCTCAGTTTGTTGACAACTGTGACGCGTGTGCGTTAACGCAACATCGCAGAGCGTCCCTATGTTTCACAACTATAAAAAAAGACAATTCTCTAACGGTCAACTTCCTCCGTTAACTCGCTAGTGCCTGCAAGTTAAGATACGGCTTACCCGCTAAACGTGATATTTTTTTAATATATATAATAAATTGTATACACAGTGCGAGTGTATTTATAAATGTTGATTGAATTTTAAATGCACGTTAAATATGCTTCATATTCTGCGTCACCTTCATTCCAGCTTTGAGATCAGAAAACCGGAGATGCCATCAAACTCATTACGAAAAATTACAGCAGTCGCTGGGAAACTGCGTGTGCACAGTGTTTATTAAAAATATTAATATAACAACAACTTCAAAGCAAGAATTTTTGGCATTTCAACCTTTTTTTTCTTCCCGTTTTTAATATCTGATTGTACAATGCCCAATTTCAGCTGTTATGTGTTGAACGTAGCAATTATTTTGTACCAACAGTCAGTTCCATCAATTAGGACTTGTTTATGAATTTGGCATTCACCTTTATCTTTTATTTTTGCCATTCCCCCCCCTCCCAAACTAACAGCAAACACATGTATTTACACCGGAGGTAGCAAAAGCACCAGAGGCACCGTAAACCTGTCTCAGCGCAAGGCAGCGTCGAGGGAATAACAGATGCGGTTTTATCTGGAGCTATTGTTTGTTCAAGTGAATTAATTTCCTTCCAGCCTGTCTGTATCGAGTTATCAGACAAGAGTGTCTCATACGAGGCCTCCTGTTTTTAATTTCACTGCGCGGCGCCCGCCACGCACATCTTTTCATTGGTTTCTGTTCAGGCCTCATCTCAGACATCTTAGAATACCCGGGCCTGTTTTACCTGTCAAATATATCTGTCCGAACACATTCCGCATTGCACAATACCTCAAGGGAATTTAAATTTCCACGCACATCCGCCGTACCGCGCATGCAGGAACTATGAAGTCACGTAACACTTACGTTTAGCTGTACAGTCACCTAAACATGGATTTTTTTTTGTATAATCTCCCACCCCCAGGTAACTATTTTAACTGGAGTCAGAAACTGGAAGGGATCTGTGCTATCAAAGTCACTTTGACCAAATGAGTGCGTACGCACCCAGGGTTGTGCCAATTACTGTGCCAATTACTGTGGCAATCAGGAAAAGCGTGGCATCTCCCTCTGCACGTACACCCCGTGACACGGCACCTTTCTTGGCAGTAAGCAACATCTAAAGACTCACAAGCGAGCTCCGATGAAATGTTTAAACCGGAGGATTGGGCTCGTAAATAAATAAGCAGATATGCGCAAGAAATAATTAAAGGACTGCTGCCATTAGCTCAACTGCAATGATAATATTTTTTACGGATTAATACATTTAAAAGAAGCAGTAAGGCAATGAGACTTCAGGCTTACCGAGTTATTAGGCACATCCATAATGAGCTGGATGCTCCAAATATAGATTCCCACATCTCACAAACATAACACCACGAAGCAGCGATACCAATCACCGCGATGTGCCTCAGGCGATTAGATAACACATTTGTAACTTCTGCAGAACAAGCCTCTTGGTCTGCTAAGAATCTCTAAAAGGAACGCTGGTGTTTGGTTAAGGGATAATCTATGGGTTCAGGGGTGAAATGCAATCCTAACCATAGCCACATCGCCAGTTAATCTTTTTCATAATTCAGAGATGTTTCACGATATGATTGATATACATTTTCACAACATAATATACATAAAAATGCCCCCCACACCAGTTTCAAAATATTTTGGAATCATATTTTGTATTTTTTATTGTTTTTATGTGAAGCTATATTTCCAAGAAAAGTTTTTTTTAGTTTTTAAAATATAGATCTACTATACTATAGATCATGTGGCATGAGTCTTTTATAAGTTTTATAAACAATTGCAACTTTACAATCTATAATACTTATAATGCTGCCAGTTCCATAAAAAAAATATCGAACTAAACACGACAGTCCAGGCTTACTTTGTTACTTTGACTCGCGAGGCGTGAAAACGAGTCTGTTTAATGGGCAGTATAGGTATTTTCGGTTATCGTGTTTGCTTTTTCACTCAAATTTGTCGAGAAGTAAAGACACTGAAGCGATATGAAGACGATATTTTGCACAACGGAACGATCATCGTGGACCCCCGTGTCGTACGACAAATTTTCGTATCGCGGCGAATCCTGCAAACCAGCGGCACCGACAGGCCCCCCTTTGCAGTAGCGCGACTCCATCGTAACAACTTGAATCATTCCGGGGGGGGGGGGGGGGGGGGTTCCGCGCGGGTATGGCAACAATTTACAATGATAGCGATGCGAGAGCAACACGGCGATGGGAACAAATGAACAGGCCTTTTCGGGTTGAAAAGGACTCCAAAATAAACACGCTCATTTTTTTCTTCTTACGGAAAAAGCCATGCAAGTGATTTATGAAACAAGCTTCAGCGTATGGTTTGGATGAAAAAAAAATCAGCTTCAGAGTTGGTATCGCAACAATCAAGGCCTGGCATTAGGTAAGTCAGCTACGATTTCTTAGTCACGCACCGCACGCTGCACAACGGAAAAACGTGACTCGCGCAAATTCGCTGATGGCACAGAACAAGCGCATTTTGTTTCTGTTACTGACGTTATTGCACCAGAATGTTATAGCAGGCTGCTACAACTGCATTGTGGTAAATTCTACCATGGGTTATATCATCATAATAATGATGATAAAGGTGTTAAATACCACTTTCATGAAGGAAGCCCGTCAGGAAAAATGTCGAGACTTTTCTTTCCTTGCAGTGACAATAAAAGACAAATCTGTTATTATTTGTTTAACCGGCCATTTTAAAGTGAAAGTTTAAGTAGCAACTTGATAATTTGTAGTAAATTAACGCGTGAGTGTGTGTATATAGTTTAGGTGTGGAGTGGTGCCGCAGTGGTTAGCCCTACGCATGATGAACCTGACAGCTTTGACTCTGGGCCATTGCTAATAATCAACAGCAAGTGAAATGTGAACTGGTCCTGAGGAGAAAGCATTTTCTGACTAATCCCACACTGACCAGCATGGTGAAGTACAATCAAATAAAACAAACTCCATGGCTGACATTCGCATGGAGGAGAGGCCTTAATCCGCCAGTGGATTTGCAAAATCAACCGTACATTCATTATGACGATAAAATAGCAACGTAAAAAAATGTTGCGTAAGCCTAAATTGCGTTAAGCGTTCTGCGAGAGAAAACGCTGTCGTGAGCTAAGAGTGGAACTGGTTTTCCGGAGGTGCTTCTCGCATGTAATTGCCATGTCTGGAATGCAGTGCAGCTGGGAACATATGTAGGCGTTTTTGTGTTAAACGGGATTTTTTGTTTTGTTACAAGGGGCTCTCTAGTACCAGCTCAAAAACAGTTGTACGCTTTACAATTGCAAAATTTAATTGGCCTGCTAAGAAGTAAAAAAAAAAGTACACACACACCATTTATTTATTGGACTTTCTTTCTGGCGTAACGACCACAAGATGTTAATTGAGGCCAGAACACGTCGCTTGTAATGTCCGACTATTATGTTCAGACATGAGAACCAGAGGTTTGGCCGAGCTGCTCAACCAACGGGTCACTGCCTACGGCTTATGTAGCTTTGATGGACTCGTATTTGAGCAGGAAAAGTGAGGAGGGTGTTGGTGATGGTGGTGGGGAAAAGGTGCGGTAGGGCTGGGGGAGGTGGGGGCGGAAGGAGCAGGGGGAGCGACAGGGTTGAGAGGGGTGAGAGGGTGAACTTGTGCATGTGTTTCGTACACCCGGCTCTGAAATGCCACATGTGAAATATTTAGGTCTTCTCCTAAGGTTGACTTCATCCGCATTGTTTTAAACGCTGCGAGGTTCTGCGTTCGCTTACCACCCCCCTCCCCTCTCTGCGCCCATGGTGAGCGTTAAGCGCACGTGAGGCACTGCCCTTTTGAGTCTATCCTGGCGATGAATGGGGATGGGGACTCGCGAACAGAGCAGAGCGGGCGTGTGTGGCCCTGCAGGCTTTCCCGTCTCAATTACTCCAATGCAGGGTGACCTCACAATTGTCGCACTGAGCCTCTCTCGAGCCAAGAGCCCCTTGAATGGCCTTTGGCAATCTTCTTTTCTCTCAATTAATAACCTCCCAGAGGCTCTGCCATTTCCATAACCTTTCAAGTGGGAGCTTTGATGTGAAATGATTTGCCAAGAGCCACCCGCAAACTCGGCCTAAAATGGGCTCTCTCTCCTCTGTCATACGCCCGAGCCAGAGTTCACATATTGCACTGAAACAAAGTCATCGGAGCGTTGATCTCAAGGATTAAAAAACAGCATATTCAATAAGCACGCACACTTATATTTAAATTCTGCACTTTGGCGTGTGACTTACAATGTTCAACTTCAAAGGAATATGTAAGTACGATAAAAACTTAGGACAACAAGTTGACCGATCAATCAAAGAGCAGTGAAAAGCAAAGACTGTTACACTCCGCAAAAGCCTTTTTACACCCGTGTGCTCTTAAGCGATCAGTCCTGCGAACACGGAGCGATTAAAATGCCGATATTGTGACAACTGGTCAAAAACACATGAAATTTAAGACCACATTTCAATCCCATACATTCCTAAAGGGCAGCTTTGGCAGCGCAGATGGCTCGTGAGATATGTTACTACTTTGCTTTCCAACTCCTGTGTTTGGTGCAGATACAGCACAGAAAGTCAGATTGGGCTTTTGGTATTCAGAACTCAGACTTGCGTTAATCATTGAGTTATCTTGAAAAAAAAACGTCCACAATTTATACCCAAGCAGATAACTGTCAAAAAAAATGTGGCGATTTGATTTGGATTGTCGCAAAATGACTCAATGAAAAACTTCTGATGTAATTATCGCCAAAATAACTGAAAGGTCTACGGTTTACAAAGTCATTAGCAGGTTTATTTAAGATGTGATAGAAACGAGAGGAAATACATGTTTGTGTTCATTGGACACAATTTTCCTGATGGATGCCAAAAGCTGCTTTACGTTTTACGCCGATAGGTGGAAAAATATTTGTGTTTGTACTGCTTTTATACCTGCACGCAGAAAAATTTTGACTATAAAACTAGAGCAACAAAGCACACATATGCATCAGTTAACACAAGAACTAAGAGACAGTGTTTACATTTACGCATGCCACAAAGCAGCTTTGAAATAGGATGAAAAAAACGAGTACTTTAAAATGTTACGCGAGAAAGTGATCCGTTAATGTGTTTTTTAATAGAGAGAAAAAAAAACCAAGGACATGATACTTTCAAGATATATATGTGCGCACACAATATTTGAAGTATATATTGAGTGTAAAAATGGTTTGAGAATGAGTTATTGGAAGCGCGGAGTCACATTTATCACTTAGTAATAAATATAATAGTACATTTCAGCTCTTTATCAAGCCACTGCTGGATGAGGGCCTCCCGTGCCGTGTCAGTCATTGAGGTTGTTTTGGCCATGCTTCACCAGACTGGTCAGTGTGGTTTTGTGTTGGTGAAGGGCAAGGGTGGGGTGGGGGGCAGAGCATGTTAAATATCACTCGCCACTAATATTAGCCATGGCCGCCAATCAAACTCGGGTTCGCTGGGCATGTCGCACAATGTGTTGATCCACCGTGGCCGTATTTCTACACCGTATTGATTTGCTACGATCGATTCACTTGCACCGAATCCTAAAATCTGTGTAACATATACCATTATGTACGTTATGAGGGCATACAGATAAGACTGCAGCTTGGCATGGATTTTTATCTTATTTTTGCACATCATTATGAAAAATGTTATTTTACAAATGTTGCATATGTATGAGGTGTATATAGAACCCCCATACGCACCATGGAAAATAGAAAGTCCTTGATTGGAGAGTGAAGCCATTCATGTAATAGAAGACACTACGGTTTTGCCGTAATGGTCATATTTCTCCTTCAAATAATGTAAAAAAAAAAATTGTAGGTTATATTGTGAACCCAAGCAGCAAGCATAATATTGGAGGAAAAATTATATTGACAAAGTAATTACTTGAACATTTATTTAAAAAATAAGTTAAGCAATTCTGTTGTTTTGAACAAGGGTAAAGTCCTACATTCGGGCAACATTCACAAAAGACATCCATTGCTATGGTTTAATTTATATTGCTATTGGAGCTTTTTTTTTACTCCAACACAAAGTACTGGGATTTCATTTCTTTTTGTTTTACGGTGCGACAATTTCCAAAAGAAATACATAAAAACCACCCCCCTTTGCTTAATCACTGACTTGAAAACCTTATGGGCCCGTCTAGACAATGCATTCCTTGGCACACGTTGGGCAAATGTGCATCTCGATGCATACCGCTGGCTCTTCCAAAGACCGTCCATCACCGCTAAGATTGCCCCGCCATAAAAACATCACGACTCGTTAATTTTATTTTTCCCGGACCGTTTCCCTACGCAGTGTTGCTCTTTCGCACCGATACCCTGCGCCGTGAGATGGGCGATGTCGTTTTAGCACGTGACGTGGCCGGTCGCACACGCGGGTCTCCCCCCGGTTTGAGAAGCCACCTTCCACGGTGCCAGCAGACCTCGGCGATTTTTCTGTTGCCGAGGTTTAACAAGCGCCGCGACACTAAAATAGCAGGGGGAACCCAATCCTAATCCTCGCCGCAGCAAACGCTCTAATCCTTCTGGCATCACATTGGAAATGGTCAAGCATACCGGGTGGCTCGACACACCCATTCTTGCAATCGGCACACGCTGGTCCTTTGAAAAGGCAGAGGGCCGTTGTAAAATGAGACCGAATCCACTCGTATCACGTCATGTGGTCTTCACGGCGCATCGCCAGGTACGAAATGCTTCCTTCGATTTGATAACAAAAAATGCATTGCATCGACCTGACGCACTTTCCTGATTTTCCTAATAATTACAGATGCGGTCCCACTTTACACGAGGGTCTTATATTGTTGCGTAACTCGTGTTATGCTTTGAAATAAAATAAGTCGGCATATCATCCTCGTTTTGGCGAATTTTAAGATCGTTACCAGATATCACAATGGGTGAGACTGTTTTTCATTCAACACCTTTTCTTTTAAATCCATCGCCAATGACCGGATCCCCTTCGATGTGGATTTCACTCAATCGTGAACTTTGCTCCATACAGAGTTCCATTATGTCCCCGAGTACACCCAGGAAATAACTTTATTTTACTGAAATGAATGAAAACCCTTTGTAAATGTGCCACACTCATTATACCAGCACTGATTGGGTACTGCCCCAATGCTTCAAAGGGTATGGAGGTTAGGGGCCCAAAGCTGAGAACCACAAATCTAAGTTTGCAGTTGGCCCAGCGCCAATATATCCCTTAACTGGAATGTGCAAAACCCATTATGAGAATTTATTAAAATGGTGAAAACTAAACTTAACCAGAATTTCCGATTCCAGTAATGTAGCGACAATAGCTATGATCAGATAAGAAAGGCCATCAAGCCCAGAGGGACGTGCTTTCTTTTTTTATTCCCACGTGTGTTTACTGAATGCCCTTCACGGCATTGGCCATGTACTTCTGTTTACAAGAAAGAAAGAACGAAAAAAAGAGAAATAGCATTGGGTCAATGGAGATGAAGTCTCATCTTATACACAACACATAGCGTCCTAATTTTTGTGGCATTTCCAACATCCTGTGTCGAAAGCGCACAACATCAATTAAGTGCCTATTCAAAAATGGTAGCTGACATCAGCGATGTTTTTCAGTAATTAAAAGTGAGTCAGGAAATGAATTATTTCAAAACACGAGCAATACAAATTTAGAGGGCTTTTTTTCCTGTCTCGCAACCACTCTCTTCACGTTATGTTGTGTCTCGGTAAAAATGACGAGCGTTTTTTTTTCTAGACAAGTAACCCCTGGCTCTGACGGAGCGACAAGCCCAAGGTGAAGGCATTACCCCCACAGTCAGGCACGCTGACAAGAAACAGGCCTTCATATGGCTTCATTTTACAACGTCAATGTTTATTTTAAAAACTTTAAGTCCCACGGTGGACGCTGCATTTGCAGGTAAGCGGCACTTGTGGGCTGCCCATCATCTCTTAACTCGTACCGTTTATGGGCCCACGCACGCCTTCCCCTCCTGGAATTGTGGCCGACTTAAAACTTCACGGGACATTGTTTAAAGCTTTGGCATTTCTTTCATAAGTTGCAACAAGATGAGGCTTTTCTTTTTCTTTCTTCCATCCACGATAGTATTATCATTCCTTTATTTATTGCACATTCCATTCTGTTATTGACAGTGACTAATGTAAACTTAGAAAAAATGAAGCTCCATCCAACGCACAACATGAATATAAAGCACACATATCTGAATTGTTTTTTTTTTAAATCTCAACATAGCATAGCTCCGCAAGACCGCATACAGGCATGTTTAAAAGAATAATGATTTTGATTTGTAGTGGAGAACGTCAAAATGCAGAGCAGGTGGGTTCATGGGACCATACAGACAACACAATGGTTTTGCCAGCATGGGACTCAGTGGGAAATCAGACTACACACCAATGCCTAGTATCCTCTCTTAAACGAAGGCCACACTTTCCTCACTGTGTCCCGTGACACGTAGGAAAGTGTGACGTCCTCCTCCAAGCATGACGAGCAAGTAGAGAGTGTTCGTGAGCACGGGCGGTGGGTGGGAGGGGGGGGGGGCCTTGGGAGGCCAACGTCGCAATAAGTACACGAGCAACGTGAAAGAAGCGTGACGGACAACACGGTCACAATGGCTGGGGGGGGGGGGGGCAAAAGAGAGACAGAGTAGGAAAAGTGACACATAGAACAGGACCCCACACCGACATGCAGCAATCAGTGTTTCCTGCAGGAACAGCCCGGGCCGATGTGGAGTCGTTGGCCGAAATCCCCCCCGCACCATTAACTCGACCACCCGCTGCCCGGTGCAGTGCACGTCAAAGTACTTGAGAATAACCACACCTCCACCCCGTTTGGCAGCCCTTCACTGCAGGAAACACGGTGTTTTATCATTACCACCACCGCCACCGTCACCAGCACCGCCACCAGAAGTGACATGGACACGACACGACATGAATATGACCAACAAAGTCCGATTTCTCACCCCTCTGAACACAAAAATGGGCACTTTGGCTCCTTGTGTTAGCAGCTATGCCCAAATGCCCTCCTCGTCATCCTAAAGGCGTCCGAGAAAGCAGCATGGAAATACAAACGACAAGACCACAGAGTTAGGAGGAAACAGACATCGGTCAATAAACAATATTTACACGCGAACCCACAACTGGGAGAAAAAAAATCACTGTTGGTGAAAAGAAAGGGATTGATGTTTTCGATCTAATTTACCAAGACCATGTGTGTGTGTGTGTGTATACTGTACAGGGTGTCCATAAAGAAAGGCATCATCCATTAGTAAATTATTATAATTAGATGGCAGCTAGAACCGAGTGGTTGAAATGTTTATGTCAACATAACTGTGACGGACACCGCCTTACAAGGGAAAACATACAATCGGGGGCATGTTGAGCGATGGCCCGTCTCTCTTCCTTGCACGCCCAAAGGAACGAGAGAAGCAACGGCGGCAGCAGAAATGTTGGCCAACACCTCGTGTGTGTTGCCACGAGCCGCGTCGCCAGCACTGCGGTGGGAAAGCTCGGCAATGACGCAGTCCAGCGGTATATATAGCCCTACTTCGCCGCAGAGGTTCATGGTTTCGAATCCAGCCGCCACCCAGGATTCGAATCCAGCAGCCTGGTTATTACTGCAAAGATTAATAGCCATAATAATAATAATGCAGTGATTCGATCACAACCAGAAATACTCACTCGGTGTTATGGATGCGGCGTGTATAACATGGACAGTCAGGGAGTAAAACATGCCCCCTCTGATTGGTACTTAACGGGCTTCAAAAAGGGATTGGTTAGAGGCAGGAAATTGAAGGGATTGGAGGAGAAATACGAATGCAAAGAGCGTGAACGGAGGATGATTGACAGGGTGAATGGTTGGAATCCGTTATGGAAAGTGGAAGGTGATTGGCTGGAGGGAAAGCAGGCCAAGGAACCTTCGGGAAAGGGGCTTGAGGGATATATAAAGAGGAAGCAAGATAGTTCGGGATACGTGGAGCGAAGGGAATCCTTTAAGACTGTGTCTCGTGCTAGAAGAAATAAAGATTCCTACTGTTGCAGACAATTGTGTCGGGTGTTACTACAATAATACGTGCTGTCTGCTTCACATCGGACGTTAAAGACCCGAGTGACGTAATTCACAAGAGCAGGTCATCGTGTGCTGGCGTCAAGGTCCAAATTTGGCACGTTGTAAAATTACACCGCAAATTACTCAATTGGAATTAAACGCCCCCCCCCCTCCACCAATGCCCCAGACCACTCTTGCAAATTAAACTATCCTGGTCTCTTGAGTTCTACATATGGTTAAACAAAAATACACTTGAACTTGCGGAGGTACATATCGATAAAATAGTCACGCAATAACATCTTAATATTTGCAAATGTGGATGAGTGTGGGTGCGTGCATATTTCATTGACCAAGGTCAAAATGCTGCCTAATTATGATTTAATAATGGATGATTATAGACACCATGTATTTATGTTTGGCGAAACATCAATTAATTTCTTTCCACACAGCAATAGTTGTTTTTTATTGACCAATACATATGTACCGAGACATATGCACACGTACTTAGCAAAGTGGTGCTTGTCAGTGCGCTTGCATGGACGTGATATAGATCACAAAATCACGTCGGAACAATGTTAAACCAACTGGACACCGTTACACGTTACTGAAAATCAAGGCCAGCCTTTGAAAAGTCCCATTGACCATCACAAGCAGTACATGTTCACGTCATAGAAACAGACTTCACAATGCATGGCACCTCCATTCTGTGACGCAGTGCAGTTGCAATTGTTGATTTAGTGCGCTTAATTTATGTTGAAATATATATATATTTTTTAAACCCAAATCAATGTGTTGGCTTCAAAACATTAAAAAAAAACGTTACATTAAAAATTCTGACAGATAAAGTGTAATTTTGATATGTTATATGTATTTGGTACAATACCAGTGTTTGATTCTATCAAAATATACAAAGCACTGCAATTATGGCAACCTGCGTAAAAATGAATGCAATGTATAATAATAATACTGATAATTATGGCTCCCAGACAGGATTTTGGAATGAAACACCACCATGAAATTGAGAAAATCGGTATCCTGTGCACCCAGGTCAAATCACAAGGATTCCCCCAGTGTCAAGAAAGCCACACATTGTCTTAAAGGCATTGTCAACATCATTGCAAAAAAAATATATACGACTCATTATGACACTGCTCCTCATTAGGACATAAAACACCGTCCCTCATGCTACGACACTACAAAGCATGTTCCCACGTCACCGAATGCAATTTTTTTGTTTACCATGGGGAAAGAAAAAAATAAATCATTGCCATGTACAAATATTCCCCATTATAGCACAAACATCCATGAGGGTCATGTGGAGTGGGAATGTGATAGCTTGAGCAGTCGGACACAGATACCCACGTGAATAAACAGCCAGCGCCTGGCACAACAGCACACTGGGCTACATTGTCGCCCCGTCCTACCCTATCCCACAGCTCGCCTCATCTCCACGAGCTCACGTACGAGTATCGTTTGGCCTCTTCGGCCCAAACACCTTTCACCCGTTGTGAATCCCACATTGCTCGAAAATGTTGACTTGAGTGGGGTGGGGTGGGGGGAGGAAACACCGCCAAAAGAATTAACCACAGAGTTCTCATCCCTCCCCCAAGGAAAATATGCCAGTGTGCCGAGATGTGCCAGGACATCCTGCTGCAGATCACCTGCATATTCGTGGGTCCCACAAATACCTAGCGCCCCACCCTGTCCACTGTGTAATGGGGCATGAAGGCAGCAGCGGCGCAGAGCGTGGAGTAGCTACAGCATGGATAGCCCCCACGATGAGTCTACGGCAGGGAGCGCACACTTACCTCGTCCGTGTCGGTTAAAAACGAAACGCTCTTTGTCTTATGGGAGGATTTTATAGCCTAAACCCCAACACATAATTTTGCGGTGTTAACAAGTGTATAAGCACCTACTCAATGAGCCCTTGAAAGCACATCAATTTGAAATCCATCACGCTATATAAATTCAAAAACAGCCACGCACATATGCAGTGCGCGCTTCCCATGCAACCTCTATAAACTCCATTACAACTGAACGGAGTGCAATTGTGGAATTTACTGCAAAGCGTATTGCATTCGTGAAGAGCATCGTGCCACAACATGGATTGCTAAACATAATTTCAAAACCCCAAAAATGATTGAATTGTTCCCGGAAAGCCAATAATGCAATCTGTGCATATTTTACTTCATTGGTGCTGTCCATTTCTGGGTTGGTCTCGGTTACAAACACATCTTTGAACCCCTTATTTATCAATCAGAAACGTTCATGACTTGTGCTAAGCTATGATCAAATACCATGAAGGCAGGTAACAGATCTTGTTTGCATGCGACTGATACGACAGCATGTAGACGTCTCTGCTATCAGAGATGTCTGAATACAAGCAGGCGATTGAGTTATACTCGTGTGAGAGCAATCTGGTTTTGCAATGGAATGCTCCCGTGTGGATGCACATACATACGCAGTGTACATTTGCTGCATAGGTTATCGATTGAAAATGAATTTCATGCAATTAATTTGTGGATTTGAGAAAGATATATTTTTCAAATTATTTTGGTTGTCATTTGTACCGTGTATTAATGTAATCGCTCGCGATAAGTAACTTGTTGTCTTAATCGCGAGTTCACGAGTATCATGTTTGGTCTCATCGCGGCCGTTAAAACAGTAACAGTGAGAAATGGCTGGGTGGCTCAGGAACTATGTAAATGAGTTGGCACTGATTAGATCCTGCTTTCAAATCCAGGTAGTCACCCGTGATTAAACTGCGGTTTCAAGTGTTAGCAAGTGAATGGTCTCAGCCCAATCACCAATGACACAAAACAAATATCACTAACAGTTTGCTTATTCCAGCAATAAGACTTTAAAAAAATACGGATCAAGCGACATTATGGCTTGATTAATACAATCTTTGCAGGGCCTATGTATATATAAATATACATTTGCTTCTAGCATTCTTTAAAAGACGTCTGTTTATGAAGAAGTGCTGTGGCGTCATTTTCCGAGGCAATTCTCTGACACGGGGTGAATGCTCTGCTGACTGAACATATCCTCACGTACGATCCTGCAGCTTACGACATGCCACGAAGGGCAACATGCAAATATGACTGGAAGAACAACTAGAAGCAACATCAGAGACGAGGCGGCACATGCCAAGGAGGCCCAGTATAAAATGTCAACATGGCTTACCTGGTCCGGGGAGGGCCTGTGGTTGGTGTTTTGAGATTTCCCTGGGTGGTGGTGCCGATGGTAATGGTGGTCGTCTTCATAGTTATCTGCCATGAGCTTCATTCTGTTCTGAGTCTGAAATCAGACAAGCCACAATGCAACGTGTGTTGCATACAGATGAATTCTTCTTACAGCCCCACCATCAGAAAAATAAATACAATACTGTGGAAACCATTTTCACAAACATTATTTGTTTTGTATGTTTAATAAAAAAAAACATTTTCTCAAACGAAAATAAAAGCATTGCTTTCATCTGTGTGATATGGTTTCATAATTTAGCAATATTTTAGAGTGAGCTAAACCCTTCCACAAAATTGATGGCGAGTAATCATTAAAATTGCAACTTGACATTTTTTTATGTTGACAATAATTTTGGAAAATTATATAGATTGTTATATAAATAGTATTTTTCTGAGCGATTACTTTTATGGACACATTATGCTAACAAATGAATGTTTATCAGTGCTTATACGTTAAAAGATATTACAAAAGACAATATTTCAGCGTGGCTGAATTTAGGCATATGCGAAAAATAATTTTCAGGAGCAAAATGGAAAGATACCAAAAAAATCGAAATATAATTCTGCATAATTTTGAATGCCTTGTGATTAATTTATAATCATAAAAAATCAACAATAGAGCTTATGATTGTATACAATAGGGCGTATCATGCAAATCTTTTTACATATTTGTTTCACAAAAAAACCTTTCCAGGTATATATAAACATTACTGTGCACAGCCTTTGCATGATACAGCCCTGCAAGCATAACAGATTTATTTGCCTTTTAATGAAGCAATATTTGATAAATCGTTTAAGCAGCAAAAAGATCAAACTGTCTTCCTCCACAATCGTCATCATGATCATCTGCCGCTCGTGTCAAATTTGGCACCAATTATTTAGCAAATAAAAAAATCGCAATTGACATTAAACAATGGTTTTGTCAACTCGCTGTTGGCAATTTCATTGTTGGCCTCATTCTTCATTTTTTTTCTCCCTTTTACCATCTGGTACATGGCATCTGCCAAAAGACATTCAAACAGCAAGGCCCCCTCCTCCATCTGCAATGGTGACAAATAAAGACCGACATTCACAAGAAGCCTCTGTTCAAACAGTTTCCCTGCAAAACAACCGCGTTAATATTAATTTGCTTTCCGCATTTGTTTGCCAATAAAATAATGCGAGTGACTTACTCAAAACTTTTTTGAAACAGCCTCAGCAATCGCACCCCCTCCAGAAACCAAAGTTGGTATTTTAGCAAAATTTACCAGAGGATTACATCGGATGTGCGTTTATTAAAACAGAGCCCTATTTCAAATGCTATACGTGTCCTCTACATCCACCTCTGTTTGAAATGCGCTTCGGGGGAATAAAAGTCCCCTGGGGACTGTAGAAGGCTGACACGGGGAGGGTTGGAGAGATTCATCCTCCTCTGTCGCGTTATCTGTAGTGCTGTAGGGTCGTACGCTATTCTCTGAATGCATCCACTGTATCCCGAAGCCCTTTATTACTCAAGAATGCACGACAGCACATCCGACCGCCACAAAGCGGGCGCCCGGTGCTATTTCCATTGCTCCATTTATTTGCCCAGCATTCTTTGGAAGCAATGGTGGTTCCAGTAATTGTTATAGTGACAATAAGGGTAATGATAATGCTGCTAAATGACAGCAAACAACAGAAGCCTTGCAAGGGATACTGTTTGATAATAATACGAATGATACACATATATACCTATTAATGTAAACAAATGGGCACAAGAAATACAAGAGTCGCTCCAGCGTATGCCATTTGAAATAACACAATGGCACTAAATGTTTTGTAAATAAAATGTCCTCTACATTTTGCACGAGCTACCTGATGCATTTCTCTTCTTGTGTATGGCAGCGCTAAATAGCAATATCAAGGTCTGCCAGCCATGCCGGGGGCTTCTGGAGAGTTCGTGTAGTTTTTTTTATTCATCTGTTGAAGGAGCACAGACTAGAGTGGTTTACCATATGGTCCATAGTTTGGGTTCCATGGCCACAATTGTACTCCTGTGGTTTGCCTTTAATTTCCCATCAAAAAATGAGATGTGCGCATTGGCCTGTTGATGTTCTTATGATGACTCCAGTGTCCTTAAAGAATGCTAACTTAAGGCCAACAAGCAGTGGAGAGCTGGCCGGAGTAAGTGGTCTGTTCGCTGGATCAGACAACCATGCATGAGTAGGTCATGCTATCGTAACCTCTCTGCGCTACCGTGAGAGGAACGTCTTGAAAAGTGACAACGAGCCAGCTGCTCAAGTACCCCGACCCAACTGTGACCACAGCTATGGCCATACACGCTACTACTGTTGCCGCGATATGGCAATGCCACGATACACCATACGATGTTAGATCCACGTTTACCGTTTTGCAAAACGTCACATCATCATTATGGTTGCTCATTTGATGTTTCTTAAATATGTTATTCCCTGATAAAATGTGGTAGAAATAACTAAACATACAAATACATAATTAATAGAGATAATATCAATTCAATTAGCGCTTTGCTAAATGTTTTCCAAAGCAAGAGTGATTGCGATAATGTTAGCATTATATTATTTAATTGTATTTGGGTGATTGACAGCATGTGCATGATAATTATTAGAGACTGTGATGATAAGAAATAATCAGGGCAGGCCTAGGTCGAGTGAACTGCAGTTGAAGAACTTCGAAGTCATCTTTATCCACACTGGAAGCACGGCAAAGCATTCAAAAACAATAAAAGCGCAAAACACGAATAACAAAGTCACGCTAAACTAATATCGCGTCGATGTTCATATCGTGATACTGTGGCAAGACCTGCGGGCTACACACGGACATTTAAACCGATCCGGGAATGCATGCGGCTTAAGTGAAAGTCGCACCGTGCTGGCGAGAGCAACAGCTTTACAGAAGAGACATTAAACGTGCTCAACATTCACAAATCGCGGTTGTTTAAAGTCTGGAATTATTCCAAAACACAGACCAACATTACATTAAGGTAAATTATAGGCTCCACAGATGTCTGCAGATCACGAGTTTACCTTGTATACACTAATTCCACACTTAATTAATTTAATTTATCTTCAGTTACATTTGCTGAAATAAGATATTAGTATTATGCTGAGAAACTAATTGCTTATTTTTAAAATTTGTGCAGTACACTAATCCTTGTATTTTTTGTAAGTGTACACACTAACCTGTGGCACATGGAGATTGTGTATACAACGTGAATAGTTATATAATGAAGTGGCCGCATACAAAGTCTGCCTTTATATACAAATGAGCAATACAATTATTCAACTATGTAGAGTTCGCAGAAAACTTTGGTCATAAACATCATCATCAGCAGCCATGTTCAATCGACTTCTGGATGAAACCCTCCACAAGCCACAACCATGTCCCACAATCATGCGATGTAATAATCCACGGAGTGTAACTGCACACGAACTGATTTAATTGCTCCAAAAACTGTTCAAGTCAGCGACAAAACCAATATAAAAAGGAAAGTGGACGAAACATCTACAAACCTATCCCTCCACCGTAATATTGCGAAGGGATCCTATCCTCTAAACTGTGGAACGTCTGGGCAGGTTTGAGAGGGATGTGATCGGGAGAACAGTCTGTCATGAAAGTGTGTTTGTGTGCATGCTAGGGAGTTGGTACAGTAGGGGGCACAGGTGGTGCATCGGCCAGTCATCTCAGTCAGTTGACTCATGGAACCTGGGTCTGCCCCGTGACCTCCTGCCGGCGGGCGTTTGACACTTCACGTGGCTTTAACGTGCACAAAGCCTGGCACAAGCGCCATGGTGACGTCACTGCCACTTAGTGGCGAATGGTGGTTGTTGTTGTTGCTAGGGAGTGGACAGTATTTACGCCGGGCGTTCCGAATTGAAGAATGCCATCTCGTCTTGAGTGGGATTCTTTGCTTTAAGCTGAAGAATGGCAATGCTCAGTGTCTGGGGAAATCAGGGCTAGGTAAGGAGGCTTGCATGGCTTTCCAGCCGCTTCTCGGTGAGATGCACACGTGAAAATGATTACTCACAATGCACACAAATTTTTGTTAGCGATGCTAAGTACTAAATTGTGCATTGCCCTGGTTTTATGCGAGTAACACAAGTGCAAATGAACATGAAGCGCAGCGGAAATAAATGAAGGGGAGGAAGGAGAAATAAAAATAAAGTAATAAAAACCCTTTGCATCAACACGAAAAAAAAAGGTAGCAAAACGAGACTGACCCCAATCACTTTCAACAACCTCCATAAAAAAGTTTAACTAAAATGAGCAGATGTTGCACGTGTTTTTGTGCCGAATTAAAAATGCTCTCATTGCAGCAGGAAATTCCAGCTCATTACGCTTACTTTGATGGGTGGATCGAGAGCAGCATTCGCTCACGAGCGATGTTTGCCCGAAAACATCTGGAAGCACCGTCTTGGGCATGGAGGGGGGTGTGTGCGGGCCCAGGGGTTTATTATTAAATGCCAGCAACCTAGGCTGAAATGCCTTCAATAAATTCTCTTGAAAAAAGAATGCGCGCACACACACACACACACAGGGGTCTAAACAGTGTTGCCACTGAAATGAGCCCTCCGTGCCCATGTGTTGTTCTGTCGGCCTTCACTTTTAATGACTTCTGTGAGACGAATCGGGCACACGGGGGAGCAAGGGGGGGTAAGGGCAGTGTTATGGCCAGCAGAAGGGCGGCGTGGTGCGGGTGCGGTGGCTGGGTGGTCGGGAGCACCTGCTGCTTGAGCTGCTGCACGAGCCTGTCCTTTTCACGCTTGAGGGCCGCCACCTCGTCCTGGGTCTTCTTTTTCTTGGAGGCCGACAACTCAAGCAACGCAATGTTGGCGTCCTTCTCGCTGATGGCGGCCAGAAGGGCTTCTTGCCTGCGAGGCACATTCGCGGGGTGTGCGGATGGGGACACGCGGGGGAGAGAAGGCAGATTCGGGGGCCGGTGAGACGTAACAAAGGAAGAGAGACTTTTAAAAGGGAGCCGCGGGGGTTTCGCACGGAGGCAGGGGTAAGGAAGGCGTAGCACAGGGGGTGACGTGGAGGGGGACCGGCAACAGAGACGTGGGGCAGAGTGAGATATGAGCGAGCGATAAGGAGGTAGGGAATGACTTTAGTCACCTGTCAGCAGTTCAACCAAATGCACAGCAAGTCCAAACAAGCCACTGAGCTAAGGCTCAAGTTCTGTGGCCTTGAAAAACCCCACTTCGCAACCTTTATTTAAATAATATCGCGAAAAAATGTGCAAGAATCCACTACTTGACCAATGTTTAAAGTTGGCGTAAACAACCACTACGGTACTGGGTTGTGCAGTAGTACGGCCTGACACCTTTGAGACACCATCGCTGACAGCTATTAACAAGTAGCTTTACAAAATACGTTCCCCGCTGGATCCAAAAAGATACATAAACACAGATTGGATGTCTTTACTCACAGTGGTAATGACTACACGGGTGCTACAACCTCCCTGCAAACACAGAACCCCGCAAAAGTTCACAAACCGCACTGCACAGGAAACTGGCTGCATTAAGACTTTTATAAACCCGCTTCCTTTCGGTGCAAACCGGGGTCAGATTTATACGCGCACGCGGCAAACGGCCATTCATCCGGACTTTCCCCGTCCGCTTGAAAGGCTTTGGGCCGACAAGGCAGCTGTCCGTGTCGTAACTCACTGGGGGACGGGCACGCAGAAGGGGGTCTTCTGTGCGTGTAACATCAGGAGTTCAGCTAAGTGATAAAGCTCAGCGTGCGACCTTTAATGGGGAAGACCGCAACTATGAAACAGATACACCTCACATGGCGCGGCGGTGGGCTCCCGCTGCGCCAGTTACAGAGGGCCGATGTGAGAGCTTAGGGAGCGCAGTTGGAGGGTGGGGAAGGCAGGAGAGACCCCCACGAAACTGTGCGGCGCAAAAGAAAAAAAATCCACAGGAGGAGAAAGAGCTCGCAGCCCGGTCCGTGTGGTATAGATCACGGGGCTCTTTTCAAGGTGTTAATCCTTCCGAGTCATGAAGCTTGGCCCCGCAAGTGAAGAGAGAATATGATAATGGCTACCTCTTTAAGTGCCCGGCTAAGAAGAAAAAGTCAACCAGAGTCAATTATTTATTTGTTTACTAATGTCTTCGTTTCAAGGACCGCACAAAGGAGAAGAACAAACAAATAAAAGCAGAAAAGCTTTAGGGGGGTACTTAAGCTTCACAATGCAGCAACATGACAAACTGTGAAAATATGAAGCTTTCCAGGGTAACCATTGGAGAGAGCCTTTTTATGTCATTGTAAATTTTTGGAAGGACCTCCCTCAGTGATTGGCAGAGAGCAGACAGATTTTTCAGATACGCGTGGTTCAGGTTGCCTGCTAAGTAAGCCTGTTTAACGTGCGCTCCTGCAGCATAATCCATTAAAATGTCCCAGCCATGCAATTTAATATTTGTTTGTTTGTGTATATTTATTTATTTGCGCAAATATGCTTACGAAGGTAAAGGTCAGCCCCATGCACAGAACCCACGGTGCACTATATTGAGATCTTTCTCGTTTAGCCAACTCATCCTTGCCCAAGTATCCACAATCCAATTGCCTGCGCACTTCCAAAGAGCCACTGTTTATACAAAGAGGACTGGCAGGAGTTGGGAGGATATTTACTGTAAGACCATAGCAGTGGCCGTCACTACTCACAGTCGTTGGGAGAGACACCCATCGCTGTATGTGAATGGAGAAGGAGAAATCCCCACAAATTTTAAATGTTCCCACTACGACTATATATCATACTTCATTTTTTACTAAAACAACCGAGTACCAATTGTACCATGGCCAATCTATAGTTGAATGAGTGTACATTTAATTTTAATATTTATTAAAAAAGAAAGTAGTTTGTGCTTAAATGTGGATGAGTATTTAAGGTTTTTACATTTCTTACGGGGCTGCCCAGGAGAGAGTAAACACATCAGCGATCATTCAAGGGAGAATGAAGCTAAGGCACCCATCATCTTTAAAATTAGTTACGTAATTTGTGATTTATTAAGGGCTGGCAAGCGACCATTGCTTTTAAATGATTGTAATGGGGAAAATGGGCTAAGTTTTTTACTATGGAACAGTAAAAACAAATCATTGTGATTTCATCTCATACTGGCACATATGTACAACTGCCAAGTGGAGTCATAATTTAATAGAAAATAACCAATATCACTTTGAAAAAGCAGACAATATTGACAAAGAAGTAAATGCAATAGGTAAAATGGCTTCAATGTGGCATGGCAATTTGTGGCCTGCTAGTCTCAGTGTTGCAGATATTTTAAAAAGTATTTGCTTTTGTAACCGATTATTCACAATTCGCTTTTAAAAAAATCCATGCACAGCCCAACACTATCAACTTAAAATATGTTAAGAAAGCAAGGAATCGTATTTTTAAATTGTAAAAAAAAAGCTTTTCACCAACCACTGAAACCAATCATATAAAAAAAATGCCTTCATGTGGTGACATGCTCTGCGCCATTTGACTTGTGACAGACTCTAACGCAGCATAACAGAAGCAGCAGCCTAAAGCAGCAGCGTCGCTAGCAATTAATGTAGCGTGGAGGGCCAAACCTCGCATTGCAAGAGCCTGTCCTCCTGAGGTGACCGGGCCATGAACCCCCCTCCACACACACACACATTTAAATTCAGCGAGATGATATGAAAATTAGAGGCAGACAATGGGGGGTCCCCTAATTGTGCTTTTTACTCTGGACTCTTAAAGGGCTTCTTTTTTCATTTGTGTTTACCAAACCATTATAGGGTTTGCTTGGCTAAATAAGCAGTGCTTATTAGCTTTGGGCCAGGAAAGAAAGGCAGGTCTATGCTATGCAATGAGGCCCATCAATTAATATGCATTTATTATAACTGTTGAAGGTATCATACCATGCAGTGACTTAATTTGCTTTTTCTAAAAAGAAGTCAGGCCACAATGTATATACGTAAATAGAAATGTGCTCTAACACACAACCATTATAGGTAGGGCTGGAACGATTAACCCTATCCCTGGTGATTTTACTTGAATGATCAAAATTCGAGGGTCGTAATTAAATTCAATAAAAATTTTTTACCCCGTGGTGAATGTAAGCACCGGTGTGGCTGTAGTTCTGACATGAACTCAATTTTTTATTGTATTATGTTCTATTTTTATTATTTTATTATTTCCCTTCTACGTGACTTTACCGAAAGAACCAAGAAGATGAATCCCTGCAGTCACGAAAGCTTTAAATCGAAATAAACTCAATAAATACGATGTATATGCATTGAAAAATATAAATTCTTGTACGTGCGATTTGGTGCATTACTGCAAGCTTAATAATCGATATTAATCGATGCAATGTTCCACCCCTAGTTGGTGGTACAAGAAAACAGAAAAAATAATGATGAATACCAAAAAACACAATTGGTGCAGAAAAATCCCAGCTAATCTTTCTGATATGCCTCATTATTGGAATTGGACAAACACCCCTCCTGAAAAGCATTATATCTTCATGACGCATTTAATAATTACACTAAAGCTATTTGTGACATGCACATTTTACGAAATAGACAATAATCATTTGAGGCACGGAGCAAGGACAAACACCCCTCCTGAAAAGCATTATATCTTCATGACGCATTTAATAATTACAATAAAGCTATTTGTGACATGCACATTTTACGAAATAGACAATAATCATTTGAGGCACGGAGCAAGGGCTAGCAGTGGGTTCCCCGTGTATGCCAGCCTGCACCAGTGTGGCAACATCCACTATGGATGCATGCATGACTCAATTAGCATAACCGCTATCGAAGCTAAAATCCCATGTCGCTTTGGATGGAGCCATAATACTGACATTCTAATGAATGACAGCAGGTGTCCCATGGTGATAGGCGAGTCATTCAATGCGCACTACGTTTCTTGGCTTGTCCTTCAAAAAAGGTGGACGCCCAGAGCTACACGTACACTACACCAGGCTGTATCCCATACCCAGGTTGAGATTATTAATAATGGACCCAAAGAAGACGTAAATTGGAACTGAATGAGCCACGGAGACATTCAGGCACATTTTTGTTGGCTGGCAATTTTTTATATTTTTAGCCACAGCTACCCAACAATTCTGTCTAACTGGGGCTGATAATGAAGCACCATTATTTGCGGTCAGTCTGCATTTTTTACAGTAATCAGTTGCAATGTTTGCACAGCAATTAGCAAGGCTATCTAGAATAATTAACCAGTAGTTAACCAAGGCATGCTATTTCCTGAAAAGCTTAAGGAAAGGACCAACGTACAGATGTCGTCGTTTTGGCATGCAGAGAATGATAAAGCATGTAGTGGCACTGACAACACTTGTTCCTACGACTGGCTTCTCTGGCTTATATGCAACAAATTATTTAGCTAAATGGTCGTGACTAATTTCAAGCCGAATTACCTCTACCTTCAGGCTATTTCTTTAATTGTAACGATTCTAAAATAAATATAAAGTTGGCTTGGAATCTAGCATGCATATTTATTTATCTATTCATTTCCTTATTTATTTACAACTTGGATGATAATCACAGTGTGTATTAAGTATTTCAAAGAGGGCGTAATCTGAAAGCATGGTCAATAATAATCACAAGATCCAGGTCAGATTCAACACATTACATAAAATCCGTGATCTGATTCCGTCTGCAAAAGATGTGATTCCGGACATACAGTACCCTGGCGTCTACAAAATAAGTTGCCTCTGTGGTAGTAGTTACATTGGAGAAACCAAACGACATGTCTCGGACCGCATCCGTGAACACAAAGCAGACCTAAAACACGGTAGGACCAACACCTCGGCCGTGGCAGATCTTTGTTATAATTCAGTAGGCTCGCATGACATTGACTTCTCCAAGACAGAGGTTATTTGCAAGCCATCTGGCTACCATGAGAGATTCGTTCATGAGGCTATCCACATATACAAACACAGAGACAATTTCAACCGAGAAGATGGATTCTGGATTAGCAATCATTGGAAGGATTGATAAACCATTTCGGGTCTTAATTGATTGTTCACACTTACGGTGGCTTTCAGACCGCATCCATTAATTTCGTCTCCCCCCTCCTCTTTTCCGAACATAGATGGACTCGTCCATCTGAATAACTGCCAAATCGCTCTCCGTGGTGCCAAGGTTAAAAAAACCCGCCACTTTTTTTCAAATTTTCTTGCCGTGGTTTTCACACCTGATGATGATTGCTTGTGTTGCAGTCGAAACGTCGTGATAATTTTATTGTTTTATATTTTTATTATTTTATTGTTTCCCTTCTACGTGACTTTACCGAAAGAACCAAGAATATGAATCCCTGCAGTCGTGAAAGCTTTAAATCAAAATTTAGACACAAGGTGGTTTTATATTAAAGGTATGTCCCCGTGACATTGGCTAGGATTAACATTTTTTTTAATGTCTTGAAAATGAGGCTATTTAAAGCGAAATCAAGTTATTGATTACGATGTTGTAAACAAATGGGATCACAGTTATTTGTGTCGTACAAGCTAAGAGAACAATACACAATGCAATGCGGTCTACCAAACTTACACGAGCACGCGCTTCCAATACATCTCTGGTACTAATAGATTTTCTAAATAAAGCACTTGCTTGAAATAAAGGTTAAGTAAATCTGACATTTTTCAAAAGTTACAACTGAAATACCCTAATATGACACATGGCAACAATTACAAAAAAAAGTCGAGGGGGTAGTATTACACATTCACATTCGCAGGAAACTTAAAGCGCTGGCCTCGTATTTTTCAAACAATATCTGATTTGGCTTAGGGAAATTTGGTCAAAAACTTAACCTGCAAAGGGGTTGGGACGCACTTTATATATATATTAAAAAACCCTCCATGAATCTACACAGCTGCGCTTTTTGGCATATGCAACACACAACTCGTTTGGCCTGAGAACTTCTGTTTTTTAATGTCAAGTCAAATTTCTAACAATTATTTACCCTCCTACATATTTCTTCGTCAGGATGAAAAAAAAGTTTCACTGACGTGCTTCTAACCAGTGTTTATTATTACCTATCCATCAAGGTGATTTATCTAAATACAAGTGATTCTAATTTCATTGCTCGATAACACACTACTTGCATGTCCTTGTACACCCCTCTATAAATAAAGCGTCGTGACCCAGCAAATTGCCTGGCCATTTGACATTTAAATTCACACTAAATAGGTCCCACTGCAGTTATAGAATTTAGGATAAAATATCTTGTTCATTAAGTTCGGTGAAAAAGTGCAATTTGAATGGCATGCGTAGGTATACTTTCATGAGCAGGGGAAATTGGGTTACAGTTTTCAAGTTACGGTATTTAAAAAAAAAGCATATATATTTGATTTAAATTGAAGAAATAAAAGAATTTCATAAAAATGTTAAAATACCATGTTGATTATTAAATCGTTGGGGGAGCAATATAAATAAACGACGACGATGATGATTATGATGCCACGGCAAAGCGTGCGAGCATCAACAGCACTCGGCCATAACGGCCGCTGTGCTACACAAAACCTTGCTGTACTACCTGAAGTGAACACGAGCTTGCACGGGAACACCTCGCCGAATCGGTGACCTGGAATGTCCCGCATCTTTTCCAACGTACCAAAGGGGCGCCCTTTTCCTCCATTCAGAGTCCAACATGCTTTTCGAGCAGACGGAGAAAGGGAGCCGAGAGGCTACGCGAGGCTACGACCAAATACTTCACACATCTTTGTAGCCAATCAAGCGACTAACACACAGGGCCATGTAAACCAGCTCAGTGAATCATATTCAATGAAAACTGGGCTGACACAGTCTTTTGCTGTCACTGAAGTACACTGCGCTCACCTGTAAAGCTTAAAATTCATGACATTCCACACAAACCCCATTTTTTTACAGCCCCCGTTGGAGCGAGGAAAGAATACCGTCTTGTTATTTGCGGAATTGCAAGAGCAGCATCCGTCATATGCTAAAGGCAATATCAAGAGCGTGATGACCAAGAGGACCATTATGTGGACTAAGCAGATGTTTAGTTCATTTACTTGCGTCTGGTTGGAAGTGGAGCATTTGCTTGGACACATTTTTTGACCAGGAGACGAGCTCCATCTGGTACCACGAACTCGCATAGAATCAAACGTCACGCTGGGCAGATTTTCTGCACGCCGAGTTGAACAATGCTTAGCTACTCGTAAAATACAAAAATACCTAAATCACCATTTACTCAGCTGCCTATTAATGATTTTACCAAGTCAGGATGACTCCATTCTTAGGAACAATACAGAATATTGGCAGGCCCATAAAACACAAAGAGGTGATGTTAAACATATCAGAGCAGTTAGGAAATTGTGTTTAATTTTGTAAACTGAATTTGTTGAGTTGGCCATTACTCGACAGGTTGACATTAATATATAAGGTCATGTAAGACAACGAGCTGGGCAGGATATTATTTTGTTGAAAATTAGTTTTTGGTTTTATTCCATTCAAAGGGCAATCAGTTCATATGGAGGAGCACGGTGGCTTGAGAAGGCATTCATCCAACAATGGATTGACCATGGCTGATGACGACGATGTTTTACTGTTCTGTTTGTGATTTTTAAAGAGATGCAGAATCCATTTAGAAATCTCATATAGCAGCGCATCCCATGTGTCAGAGAATAGTCCATGGAAGAGATCATTCACAGGACTTCTGAAAAAAAAAATTTCCTAGCACAATGGGGACACTCTCATACATTTTGCAGAGACCATTTTTTTTGCATAATTGTCAAACCGGTATCGTTAATTCTCAGAGCTGTACTTTAGCCGAAAGAAGTGCAAAACCAAATTCAAAGCCATGTTTTTGTCTGCTCCATCATTGGCGACTTGGGCGAAGACGATAAATTCACTACATTTAACAACCAGGTTTACAAACAGGCAGCTGCCCTGATTCAAACCCAGGAAATCAGCGGTGCAGAGACTTAGCGCGCTCTGACCTCTGAGCCACCTGGGCCACCTTGCTGGAGCAGAGACGAAAAATTAATTAGCATAGCGACTACAGTGAAGAAGGGGAGGCAATTTTGAAGACAGACCTTGAGCAAACGAGGCATGCCTCGGGGCATCCTGGAGGAATTAATGTGCAACAGAAGCAACCCACTCAAGTTAGGCTAATGCCGGCTTGAACATTCCAAGCGGCATAGATGAGACCACCAATTCATGATGCAATGAGTAGACGTCAGTATCATGTTTATACAGAGGATATTATAATCAGATTGTCATTCACTGACTGGCATCTTCTATATAGGCTAGGGTCATCATCATTAGGCAATGTCTATCCACTGCTGGATGAAGGCTTCTCCACACCGTTGCCACCCATCACGGTCCTGCAATGGCACAAGCCATCTCATTCCTGCACATGAGCCGATTAACTCGCTCTCCATGGTGGTTAACATTCTGCTATAGCTGCCATTCGATGCTTTCTGCTATGGCTGCTGTTCCACCACCAGTCTTGTCCACCAGCTTCAAGTGATGTGTTCTGCCCAAACCCACTTAGCCAGCATGAGGTTTCCAATTCGTATTTCTTCTCTGATCCCCGTGTTCATCTTTCTGTCTCAGTGTAATTCCAAGTATGTATGTCTCTATTATTCGATCTATTTTCTTTATCATTGTCCGTGTTTTTTATTTACTTCACAAGTGGCAATATGCACATCCCAGGGCACACGGCTATGCTGTTTTTCATTACCAAATTCAGTTTCCCAAAAGCACTTTGTTCTGTTTCTTGTTCACCACTGTGTTTCATAAAATGTATCCCAACCCACCCTCAATAATTGCCTAAGGCATACACAGCCTCCGGTATTTTTTTTTACCCGTTTCATCCAATCACCATTGCATCTCCTCTTAAGTTCAAGGCCACCGAACAGCATGATGTTGTATCTCAGCTCTGCATCTTGCGCCGAACAATCAAACAAACTCCAGAACGAAACACCACCGACATCTACAACCACGAAAAAATGATTAATCGCTTCCAAACGCAGAGCGTTGATTAAAACAAAGAGCTGACGCGTAAGCGCACATGGCGGGGGCAAAAAAAAAAAAACCTCATCAAATAATTTCACAAGGAGCGTAGAAGCACGATGTGGCCAAGCACGCACTGCCAGAAACTGAGTGAGAACACACGGCTGGTGTGGCGACATGTCGATGCACGACAATAAGCAAAGGATTACGTGAAGAATCGCAATATTAAGTGAGCTGCATGAGTGACCAAGGCCAGATGCTGTGGACAGAGCTGCCACAAAGGCCGTGTGTGTGTTTTTATCGCACGCAGTCTAGTAGGAGCCAAAGCATGGCTCTTATCTATTTATTTAACATGCATTTTGCCAAGATGGTCTTAGCAAACGGCTTAGGGCCACGCACGTCTTTGCGGATTTAATAGAGAGCATATATCCCAGACGTGAGACATAACAAATAAAGGCGAAATGTGTAACATAACAAACGGCATATGGTCGGTTCGATGTCGCCATCGAGAGAAACATCCACCAAGTTGTATTTTCCTTTCCAAGCGAATTTTAAAATTACCTCGCATTTTTTTCGCCAGAGACAAAATAGCTTTTTACGGAAACTGGACACTGTGGGTCCTTAGGGCAGTTTAATTGCACCTTAATTGCACCAGGTAGACTCTCCTATTAAGACATTTTTAAAGGCAACTCTTGGGGCGGAATGCTGTAACTATGCGACTTTCATTGTGCGGGGGGGGGGGGGGGGGGTGCAGCAGCTGCGATACCCAGTTCTGCCTCAGCACTCCGCTGCAGCATGAAAGCGATTTACGTGCAGTCCAGAGCCAATTTGATGAAGGTACAAAAAAAAAGATTCCTTGAAAAGTCCAGCAGCCATGTGTTTCTCATCAGCGCCGCAAATTAGTGGGGCTCTGCTTAATTAGGGCTGGCCCTGCCTACCTCTGTCCACAGGACTGCTTGAGAAAGGTAAGAGTGTTCCCCCCTTAAAATATTTGGCAGGAGAAAGGAGGTAGATTTTTGGGAATGGGGGTGGAGAAAGGGGGGGGGGCACGGCTGTGTTGGTTTGGGGTGCTGACCCGGTGCCATCTGTTGAGCAATGCCCTCTTTAAGCTTCGGACTTTGCCTCCTTTGTGTCTGCGGGGGCCCATGCCGTTTGCATTTAGTGATATGAATTTACGCTCTCTCCTGCCAACCCCCCGACCCCGCCCCCCACCCACCCCAGGAAAACAATAATCCCACTTTCGTGGAGTTATTGAAGGTCCGCATATGGGGTACCCTCTATCGGCATGTCCATTTAAGCCTTGCTCGATCGAACCATACGCCTCCATGCGAAACAATTGGATAATACAAAGAAAAATATGCAAATAAAATAATAGTGATATGATAAAATAAAAAAAATGTGAGCAGAAATCCTGGATAATTCTTGTTTGTTCAGACTAATTGTATTCGATATCTGTTTAACTTCTGGAGTTTTCAGTAGACATGCCACCCCAGTGAAAGCGCACAAGATAGAAAATGAAAAATCTCCCAACCCGATTTAATAACGCACGAATTACATCAGTCACGCTATGTCTCTCACAAAGTAAATAAACTGCACTGGCTCAAGGAGAAGAAAGCTAAATATTACCTAGACAGAGCAAGCACGCCATCCTCCATTACCACTTCTTGTAACTGTGAGACATTTGTTTATTAAGTGAGCAGCTGGAAAAATGTTGATCTTTTTTCCACCAGCTTCCTCCAGTTTAGTAGCCATGTCACCCTTTTAATCAAAGCCACGCTTGTATCTCGCATTGTGGCCCCGGTGATGTCACGAGGAGGCGGCACACGTCTCTACCTCGCCCCATGATAGGCACCGTCCACACTCTCCGAGTACGCATGGATGCTTAGAATGCCAAAATTACCAGAAGCCAATTGAGCCTCGCACAAATCCTCAGCCTCTCCCCCCCCCATTGCAAACCACATGGCATCATTTTCCTCAAGATTTTTTTATTTTTACGGTCAACAAACTTGTCATGATTGCAGCACAGCTGTAAAAACGGTTAAGACATTGTTATTCTGCTGATTTTAGATGATTCACCGTCACATTGCATGCTCCATCTAAACCTATGAAGCCTTCTGTTTTTTTTATAGATGTATATTTGAGACCTTAGTGTAATCGTATTTGCTAAATAACAAGCAATAACGTCACTCTGGAGATTGATATGTATGACCTAGCATGTTTGCCAGTGCATAAATAAATACACTAATGTGCCAAGACAATACTCTCCTCTAGAGATTTGTTTAGCTAAATATCAAGTTTGTGGACAGCAATGTGTTTCATGTGTATATTTATAATAATGTGACTACAAAAGTATATGGTGTGGGAAATGTTATTGCAATTATTCTCGGAGCACAAATGTTTAGTGCAATAAACCCACCGTCAGATTTCTACAATTGTTTCACACATACATAAAGCAAGTTGCATTTTAATAAAAAGGCTAATTCTGGACAGTAAAGTAGTAACTACTCCTTCAGTTATTACAATTTTACACCAAGGCAGGCTTTAGCCGGGTCGCTCAGAGGTCCAAGAGCCGAGTTGGGACCGCTGACATTCTGTGTTCAAATCCAGGCAGCTGCTCGTCATTAAATAAAGTTCAGAAGAGTAATAAATTGATCATATCGGCCCAGTCAGCAAGGACTTCACAAAAAAACCCCTGATATAGAAAATCGTTTGTCACTCATTTCACTAATAACAAAAAATATAATAATAAAAAATTAAGTTTAACTGTCATATCATGAACATTACTTCCATATATAGTTTCCCTTTACTTGAATGGATTTTGAAGACGGCTCTGTGATATCGACTTCTGTGGGCCATTCTCTGAAGTGAAATGTTGCACTGCTCAGCAGGAGAATCTGAATGGGGCTTTGTATCATCACGTGACACAAATAGCATAATTGTGGATTTTTTTACCAAGTGTAAGAATTTACACCACTGTGGGGTAGCCAATCCGACAAAGTCAACAGCATGCGTTTTGGTGGCACGCTTCACTCACCGGCTTTGATTTTTATTTAGTTGCCAAGCACACGGGATTGACAAGCCGCACGCATCCATCTGTTCTTACGTTATCAAACATTTTTCAGGATTATCTTACTGGGACAGAGAATTTCACAATGCAACAATATCATATGGTTTAGCCTTCACTGTACTTGCGTGTAATGTAAACTGTGCAATTATAGCTGGAATTGTTATTTGAAGTCAGGTTCTGGGCTCAATGGATTCCAACCGTTACGCTTCGCCGCGTAGACAAAACAGGAGGTTTAAATTGTGAACCTTCCCATTGGAACAGGACATTCTAAACAGAGACTGAAGTCCACGAGCCTCCACTACACAATGGACTGAGATTATACCACACACCCACCTGTTCTCAAGCAACCACTGTTTATAGCTACCGTGAAATAAAAAAGACCCGAATGTATCCATGGTGATGGTGAAAGATATCAGTGACATTCTACAAGACAAAATAATACCAAGGACGCCAAGTTTCAACTGATAAGTCACGATAAATACTGGCAAACTGGTTGGCGGAAAAAAAACATAAAAGCTTTGTATGTTTCTTTCTCAGCATCATTTCAATTTTTTACATCAATTGGAAGTGAAGGTTGCATGAGCTAACCCGCCAGTGAGGTCATACCATAGAAGAAACAATGTCTTATAGAATGTATCCTCCCCCTCCCCGACTGTGCCAAAGGAATCCACAAATAATGTTGGATATTATACACATATCTCAAGATGATGGCCAACAGTGTTACCTTAGAGATCCCTACGTAAAATACAAATGTGCTATTTCCTCATACGACTAGTGTGGGGTTTCAATGTTTGGCAGCGCCGTGTGTATATGTAGGTTCAGGATACAATGAACTTTAAGGTAATAAAGAGGGAGGATTAGGTGACACAGGAGAGTTTTTTTTTTTCGTATTGTCCCAAGCTCATTTCGGTTTTTAAGAAATATAGCTACGAAGGTTTGTTTATATCAGATGTCTGCTTTAAAAGTTATTTAATTGTAGGAAAAAATGTTAAATACCACCTAGGCCACACAGCAGAAATGAATGCCTCAGAGAGCCAAGGAAAACACTTGGCGCTCCCCGATGCCAAGCGCTTGGGACGTTGGTGGAAACTTTTCATTTTTCTTCTAACGCCACAGAGCCATTACCACTTTTCTGCGTAACCAGACACACTTGGCGATGTCAGGTTTCCGTTCATTTTTTGTTGTTGTTGCAAAGTTAAGCCTCTGCTATGTTTGCTGCCAGCCTAGATCATGCCATCACTGCAAACTCGGTTACACATGTGCAGCAATGTGATAATAATAAATCGACTTATTAGCTTTTCCTTTCAGTACATAATACAATTTCAATTAAGCTCGAGCAGTCGCATTTAATCATTCTGGAGGTAAATTAATACGTTGACAAAATAGGAGTGGGTATTTTTTTGAAACTTATAACAGCCCACCCACACGCGGACCGGATGACATCTACTGAGGATTCCTGCCGCAGTTAAACTAAAGAGCAGCACGGTGCGCGCGTTGCCACACCGAAGGGTTTGTCACCAGCCAGCCGCGACGAATAGGCCAGCGAGCAGCACCATTTACCTTTCATTATTGGGGCCGCCAGTTTCAACACTTTTCAATTCCCACATCAAGTTCACCTCCCTCTAGCATGTGGATTACGTGTGTGTGGTTTTTTTCCTTCTATTTTTGGTTGGGGAGTGGTCAAGCAGCCAGCCAGGAAACCTTTTCACTGAACCCTGTTCTGTATACCCAATCGCCGCCACATCTAATTTGGGCCAGGAACCTGAAAAAAAAATGGGATATTCATTTACACCAGGAATATGCCTGCTACCGTACACCTTAAATTACATGTTAACATGTTTTTGTAACTATTACTGCCCTTAAGCTTTTTTTTTTTACTGAGGTCGAATGTGGCTAACATGACAAGGGGTTTTCACCATGACCCCAGAGGTCATGTGACGAACACACACTGTGCGCCTTGCCATCCTTGATTTATTATGGGGAAAAAAAATCACGGCGCTTTCTACACTGGAACAGCTGAAAAGGTGATCCCATGGTCTCATACTTCGTTGCTAATGATGTGGATTGGTCAGGCATTTTATTTAGCGAAATCCATTCTAAAGCAACTTGGATTGAAATGGAACAATCACATCACTGCTTCATCTGTGATAATAAAATTAACATTTTTTTAAATGGCCAAACAAACCGTGCAATTTGTACTTTTCATTGCCAATTACATACAAAAATACCTACTATTTTAGTTAAATGCATGTATATCTAGTATGTGTGCTACATCTTAACGGAGACAGTCAATTTCATGCTGGAAGCCTGTAAAATGACACAATAGATGGAATTCATATAAATAAACATATTCACACATGAACGCTAGTCATTCTTAATCCACCAGCAGATGAAGATCTCCCCCACACGATGGTCACCGTGGGCTGGCGAAGATGTTAGCCATGGCTAGGAATCGGGAAAAGGGTTTCTGGGTCTACCGCGCAGTGTGCTAACCACTATGCTTCTGCACCACCCTTACCAAGCACATACATAATCATTAAAGGGCTATAGCTGCACGACCCACAAAGCAACCACATGTTACATAGCCATTTACACACAGGCACGGGGTGGCCTCCATTCATTCCCTAGCGTTCAACAATGGGTGCTCATTTTGGGTTGAATTGACCGGAGGAGAGAGGGTAGTAGTGAGATGGGGGGGGGGGGGAGTGGAGCCTTCACCTGGTGCTCATTTCATGTCGAGCTGACCTTGTGGAGGGAGCCTCACTGGGTGCTCATTTCAGGGTGAATTGACCTGTGGGATGCCCCCACCTGGCACTAATTTCAGATTGATTTGACGACACGGGAGACGCCCCCCGCCCACCTCCCCCGCTGAACCAAACGTTTCAGGCAGAGTTGACCTGGGTGGAGTCCTAGGCAGGTAGGTAGGCACACCTCGTTTCATTGGCAGTCGCGATGAATCCAGGGCTCTGGGAATGCTGCGGCGCATTTTTCACACGTCTTTTTCCATTCATTCCAAGCAGCCAAAGGGGGCACACATTTTTTTGTGTTACCCATACCGAAAGTTCACGAAACATCCACATATGAGTGGATGTTTTTTCTTCTCAGTGCGGCGTAACCATAGCTGTCATTAAGGGACAATCAAAGTCATGTATAATAACACATGCCAGTCGGCGTTGTAATTTGAGTTCTTTTTTTTTTTACCCCCCCCCCCTTTCCTTGCGTTTGGAGAGAGGGGCAAAGCTTCACGCACCGAACACGCACGTGGTCCGGAGTCAGTGACCTCGCTCAGACCACACGTGAGCTTAGCCATGGCCCGGGGATTATTTTAGATTTTCAGCAGCCAGGAAAAAACAGAGCACAGCTGTTGGGCCCCGGAGCTGCTTCTCTGGAGGACTTCTAAAGAAGTACCACATGTTTGGCCGCAGCCCGTTTCTTGGTGTATATGTACTTAGGGTGCACGAGTCATGTTTGACCTCTGCGCGTGCGTGCGTGCGCCTCATATTTATCGTACCGGCTGCGGTGTTGATGAAACGGTTCCGAAATGCAAAGATTTTTAATTGGCTCCCCGACTAAGTCTAGCAGGAAAGAACACTTTACCAGAGAGACATAAAGGGGTTGATAACTTGATAATTTTAAAAAAAGGGAAACTACAAGAAAGCTATTCAGCACAATTAATATTCGCAATATTCATACGTACCTTAAAGTTGTATACGTGTGCCAACTTTTTGTATCTATTTTATTGTCAGGCTTATGGATGTTTTGTGGATAAGTAGCAGAAACTAAATAGGCTTGGGTAAAATAAAACACGTCAATTAATTTAGAGATGTGTTTGATAATATAACTGTAGAAGCACGATATAAGCACACTTCATCGTGGCAGGAAAGGAGGATTTCTCCACAAATCTGGGTGCCGTCCCTCTGATGATGCCGGTTGTAATTACTGGCGAAATGCCGTACTCAGATTGTAAATGTTGTGGATTCGCTCTCCTACACACAACCGGTGTGCTGTACTCGTAAAAAAATTGGCATGTTCTGTTTACGTGACAAACCTAATTGGCTGTCTTGGTGGTGGCGGGTTTCACGACCCAATTATATTTACGTGATCTAACCCAAAGAAACCCTGTATTATGAAGCACACTTCATATAGGCACGGGTCTGATAGAGGTTATATTGCACTGGTGGGATGAAGAAAAGCATACAATTTTGATATAAGCACGGCTGACCATATTCCCAAGCGCTGTGCTTACATCCAGCTTCTACTGCAGTGTGAGTTGTGGTGTAGTGATAAGCACACTGTGCTACTATCAAAATCATCTGGGTTCAACAAAAGTTGTACACAACACTGGCGGCAAACAGTATGTAGACCTGGCCTAGGTGAACTCAGCCTAAAATTTATGTGGTGCAATGTGTCAAGATCCAAGAATGGGCAAACAAAAAAGGGCCTCTGCAGTGAAAGCCTCACGAACTCCTCTTGTGCCATGTGGCCTCAACAGGTGCTCACTAACCATACCAGCTAATCCATACGGCTAAATCAGAAGGGGAAATAAGTAAAATAAATAGACTGTGTGCTGCTGACAGCCGGCCACGAAGAAAACAACATGTTTGTCATCAGTACTGCCTTGTAACAAAAAAAAACCCATCATCAAAAGCCACGGTGAATTCACTGCTGGATGAAGGCCTCTCCAAGCCACCACAAAAAAACCCGTAACAGATTGTTTATGTTTTTTTCGAGATTTGAAGCTTTCGTGACTGCAAAGATTCCTACTCTTTGGTTTTATTCGGTAAAGTCACGTAGGTAAAATAAAATAAAATAATTTTACCTACGTGACTTTACCGAATAAAACCAAAGAGATTCATCTTCTTTGGTTCTTTCGGTAAAGTTACGTAGAATGAGAATAAAATAATAAATTGATCAAATAAAATAACACAATAAAAGAGATAAAAGAGATTGTTTATGTCTTTGACAACAACTGAAGAAGAGGGCCCATTACTTCAAATGTAAGCTTGTCATAATTTTTTTCTGCAATACGGAACGGTTAAGTAGGACCATAGTGAGTGTTTTTAATTTATAAATTACAGATCACTGTCTTTTTTGCATGGTAATAATTGTCGCTGGAAACAACATTCGTCATTGTCTATACTCTGCCTTTGGAAATCTTGCTAGTGCGAGGTATCGTGAGCACATATCTATTACTGAATTAGTTACTGACCTTTCTGCATTGATAGTCATCCCATGGGAAGGCCCTTTATGTATGGGTCATTTGTTCCTATTTTTTATGGTAGCAGAATCTACGGATTGTGAATAATGGTGCCTTCAAGACAGCTGTCACTTTTATAAGAATGACAAAGAAGTTGCGTTATAAAAACACACATGTATGGATAATGTTATTGCTCAGCGATGACTGACGTAATGCTAAAAAAAAAGAAATGCAGTACCACATGTTCCGATGATGTATTATATACCCATCTGAGATTATCAAATTACTTCAGTTACATCCTCTGCTAAGGACATTACAGTCACCAAAACCTTTAAGGTTAACATGCCACATGGCTAGTAGCGCTTCAAGCTGCAATCATAGCACAGCTGCAATCACATTGAGATAACCCAACATTTCGGTACTTCTAAGGAGATTAAACCTCGCAAACATTGTATGTTGAACCCATTTATCCTAAAACTTTGGCAAATCACCATGAATGTGCCTGATCCCATCGGACCTGTGATGCTTAGACAGGGTTGATGACCCTGGTTAGTACTTGGATGGGTGGCCATCAGACCTTGCCAGGGAGTAATAATAACAGGAATAAGATCATAATATTGGGTATTCATTTTTATCGCACAAGGCCATCACAAAGGTGCTATGTTTCACAGGCAGAGTCTCCGGTAATTTCACAGTCGGGGGCCATGTTGCCAAGTTTAATCACAATTGGGTAACTGCAGGTCATTTCTACATTTTCAAGGTGTTGGAGGAGTGGGGGCTGCAAGGTGGCCAGGAGATGACAGGGCTGAGTGTTAGCCCTCTAATGTGTGGGTTTTCTCCAGGCACTCTAATTTCCTTCCGACATGTCAAACATTTACGAATGGTACTGGTCAACATCACAATGCACGAGCCTCCTGACAAAGAGTTTAAGGCTCAAGTGAGGCTTTCCCATTTTTTTCAATGATCATTATTATTAAAGAATGACAGTTTTGACCGGGCAGTTTTTGCTCTGGTGCGCACTGCCAAACAGCCACTTTTGAGAATGCCCTACGTTGTTTCACTTTGAGAGCGGACTTGACTGAAAGGTTTGATTAACAAAGTCAAAAGGTGGAGAGGGAGGTATGAAGAGCACCTGCACACGTTAGGACAATGTGCTTATTTTACAATCGGAGGCCAGGGAGAAGAAACCTCCCCCACATCCCCCCCACCCCAAAAAAAATGGCACATTCCCCTTTATAGGAATGCACACAATAGCACTGCGTCAATAACGTGCTTGCCCGTAGTCAGACACGACCCATGGAGAACAATAGTTCAATTTTAACGTGCAATTTTATTGAGGGACTGTGTGTTGTCTTGGTGTGGTCTGAGACTGTTTTTGTTTTGCTGCCTTGCCCAAGATTGGCATTTGGTGTTGAGATATTAGCAGGAAATGATGTACTTATGCAATTTGTACTCGTATACTTTATTTATTTCGTAATTTGCTCAGCTTTCCTGTACTTTGCACTCCTCAATCGGATTTTGCATTGTTTGTAGTTATAACGTTCTGACAAGCCCCTACTGGATATCTGCGAAGAAGGAGCCGGAATCGGCTCATCAGATTCTTCCAGTCCAAATAAAGATTCTGAAACACGGTCGGCCAGCGCAGGTGCCCTCGAAGCGAGGCAGCGTGCTGTCAAGCAGGAGCAGCGCAGGCCCTTTCAACTCCATCGCTGACCTTTTCAAGTTGCCAGCAATACCGTGGGGGACGGGGGGGGGGGGGTGCGTGGGGGGGCGGCGGTGGTGGTGGTCTTGCGAAGGGCTCGGAGCAGGGCTAAAGCTCGCCGCCACGTCACGGTAACCCCCGAGTAATGGTAACCCCCCCCCATCCTCCGAGTCAAGCTGCGTCGGAATCAACTCACAGCTGGGGCTCAAGCGGCGGAGTAGTTGAAGGGGAGAGGGTACGGACTGACTCTTCCTTTGTTTAGAAAGTGACAGCGGAGTGAACGTTGGCGTGACGCCCACGCAAAGCTGCTCGTTTGCTCAGTGGGGCTTTGGGTTTGTTCAGTGCGGGTTTTTTTTGCCCGGGAGGGGTTAAGAGTGGGAGCTGGACGTGGCTGGGGCAAGAGAGAAGGAAGCCTGTAACAATTTCTAGAGGGGGGAGGGGGGGGGGGGGAAGTACAAAAAAAGTATTCAAATCGCTGTGTTAGATTTCACGTTTTTATACTAACCGTATAAATTACCGAGCACTTAAATGAGTGCAGGGAAAACCCACTGGTAAGCTGCCCGTGGGCTGGTGGGAATTTGGTGCTCTAAATGCAGGCTATTAGATTATGTGATTGTTCACAGGCATATTATGCATTCTATATGTACGATGTGCACATCATGCACGCTGTGAATGTTAACGGAAATTTTTATGTCAACATTTTCAAGAAATGTTTACTTTAAAGCAATTTAACATAGTTGCATGTTAATTACACACCCCAATTTATTCCTTTCAATATTTGATCATTCTAATATGATCAATTACAGCCCTTTGTCAATCCACTTTTGATTAAAGGCTTCCCCACACCATGTCATGCTGCATTAGTCATGGGTGTTGTTTGACCATATTTCACACGAGTCAGTGCGAGTCGGTAAAGGAATACTATTCATTTTTTACTAGGTAAGGCCCACTGAGCTATATAGCCCTTTTTGAGAAGTGACCTGGCTATCATAAATGATAGCCCAACAGTGGCTTATCTAGTGGAAATTTATAGCAGTCAAATACCCGAAAAAAGCATGTTGATTATAAATGTGGGGGGAAAAAACCGGAGGACCCAGAGACAGATCCACGCGACCACGGGAAAAACATGTAAAATCCAAATAAACAGGTGTGAGGGTCGGACTCAAACCGACGACCTCCTGTATGCTATTTTAGGTAGTTAACATCTCGCTCCCGCAATGCCCCAGTTCAGATATCACTCCCCACTGATGGATTTAAAGGCCAGTGCGCTAACCACTGCACCACCAATATCTCTAGAATTGTTGAAAATTGACTCAAAAATATTCTAATGATCCTCATCCTTGATAACTAGTAAGAGCCAGTGATCGAGGCTTAACTGACCGACCACCCAACAATACCCACTGATTGCTATGGCGCAATGCGATGTGAGCAACCGATCAGACAAGATCCGAACTCCATGCCGGCGTCGAATTGCATTGGATCACTCCATTTTGCATGGTCCTATCTGCACCATTCGGGCGGTTACAGAGAACATTAACACTACCATGCTTTTTGGGAATCAGAAACATCTGTGACGCGCGCTTAATGGTGCGGTGCATAGAGCCTCATTGCTAAACAAATGGGCTTTGGTGACGCTCGTGATTTACAGGGAACGGGAGCGGTTAAAGTGCTGAGCTGGCACTGTCGAGATCCTTGGTCCGAATAAAAAAAATCTGCCCTGAGATTATACCATGTTCTAAAGTGAAGCTGGTTGATGGTCTTAGCATCCAGCCACTGTAATGACTGCCTGAAAAAAAATCGCATGAAATATGGGGATTTCACTTAATTTGACTTATTCCAGCTTTCAGAATGAAAAGAGAAATTCAGTTCCATTGAAATGCAGTCAACAATCTTTGAAAGGAATAAAAGGTGTGCCATTAGTGTGGTTGAAAGAAGTTTCGTGAAGCGACTTCAGAAATAGTTAGTTGATTTCATCTTCCAGGGTTATTCTGACCGCAGCATTTATTCTCCACAGAAATTCCAAATGGAAATTTCATCATCTCTTTCAATGCCACTGACTTCAATGTCATGGGGAAGCAATAAACAGAAACAATCATGGTTAGCATCACTGCTAATGCTCGGGCGAGTAATTTCTGCAAAAAATCCCAGTGGCCCTAACACTGAATAAGAAAAGGCGAGTTAATACTCCTTTCCACTGGCACATCTGAGCCAAGCCAATGCGAGACCTTCACGGCATGAGTGTTTTTTTCACTGGATAATTTTAGAGCTGAACCAGAACCAGATTGTAATAATCTGGCCTCAAAAAATGTCTGAACCTGGCTCACGGCCAAGCAGGGCCAGGGGAAAGGACAATGATGTGTTCGTGGTGTGTGACGTCAGTACAATTCAAACAAAGCATCACCACATCTACATGCGTCAGCAGCACTCTGACGTCACGGCTCGGTTCTGCAGTGGAAAAAAAACTGGTGTCTCTCGAGCCGTGCCGGGCTGACTCGGCATGGCCGCACGTCTTGCCTGCACAGTGGAAACATAGGTTACAAGTGAGGGATGTTGTCAGCAAAGCCTGGGAAGGGTGCGGGGTGACTCACTTCATCTCCAGGACCTCCTCCAGCTGCCTCCTGCGCTCGGCACGTAGGTTCGTGAGGTGAGCCTCCTTCTCGGCCAGAGACTGCTGCATGGAGCTCAGCTTGGCTTTGGTGGAGTCCAGCTCCTGCCTGGTCTTCTCCAGTACCCCACCTGTGTCCTGGAGCTATAGGGAGCACGGTGGAACGCACACAAGAAGAAGGCCACAGTGTGCATTATTACAAGCCTATGACAGGGCACTGCAGGTCTGTACCTATTCAAGTAATTACATTTCGATTCATACGAATAGGCCGTCCCTCTGAACACACACACACATCAAATACGGGAAATTGTAATTGGTTATTAGTTATTTATGGAAATTATATGCACATGTAATGATAATATTACATTTAGTTAACAGTGAAAAAACAGGAAGCAATAGAACCGAGATGGTAAAAACGAGAGAAAAAATATATTCTTGAATCCTAACGTGACAAATCATCAAATAGCTCTGGGGGTTAACCGTAACATACATACTCGTATCAGACATCGCCTAAATGTCCTCAAAAGGCCTTTAGACACACACTTTTTCATTTTTTAGTTATAGTTTAAATGCAGGTTTAGCCCTTTACATATTTATGAAGGTGAATCATTACATATAATGCGATTGTCTGCACGATATCTCTCCCATTTCGTGCATTTGCAAATATTTTACACCCATTATGGAATACGTTTTACATCTTTTATGCAGCCATTTGATGGGCATCGGCGTGACTAGCAATTTTACTAAATGCACGCGAGCTGCATGCGTTTCGTGCAAGCTGCATCGCGCGTGCGGTCCATTGTATGCCGTAGCAGACCCACACGTCATCGCGAGCAGTCGGGGCACGCCACCGCTGCACATGGAAATGGGCTCCGCACGAGTTCAAATTCTTCTGATGCCAAAATTCGTGAAAGTTCCCACCTCGCACATTTTTCGAGATCTCAAGTGCGCGATAACAAACAATTTTTTGCTTACAACTAATAGCCCTGAAATCTGTAATAATTAGGGGTGTGTATTCTCTGTGCGTATGCGCGCGTCCGTACGCGCCGCATGCGCGTGTTCGTTTTTTTCTCTCCAAAAAACGAGAGTTCAAACATCTGGTTAAGTCCATGATCAGATAATTTGAGTTCAATTCAGTGCATTTTACACACGTGGACATGCTAAACTGCAAACAGAAGAACAAAAGCCCGACTCTGCGACCTCGTGTTCAGTGACAGGAGAAACGCTCGGCAAGTAAATGCGGCACACCTGGCATTCCGGCACATGACGTAGAATGTGGAAAGCGGAAACAGATTAATAGCGCATGAATAATAAAACGAAAAATAAACAAAACACTGACACTATGGAACTCCCGAAATACTATGGACGAGTAGAAATAAGCAATGTGTGCTCAACCTATGAAACGGATGGCCGAAATTTACTGTTTAATATAAAGCATCCTGAAAATGCATTGTCCATCCTATGAATCTGTAACACGTGGACCACCCTGTACGGTCTATGGGAATACACTTTGCTGTCTAACCAAAGAATTGCATCTCTGCTGAGCCGGGCTACTTTGTGTACACAAGTGGGGATCGGAAAGTCAGTGGCCTAACACAGAAGGCGTTGTAGCACAATCCCTGTAGAATGTGGGCTGCAAATGTTTTGATCGCCTTCATGTGCGTCTGGCATGGGGGGGGGGCTGCTTGACCATACTTCACTACGCTGGTCAGTGCGGTTTTGTAAAGGTGGGAAGAGGCTCGGAACTGGTCCAGATATCGCAGATGTGAGCCGTAGCCGGGAATTGAGCGCAGAAAAGTGCGCAACGCAAAATGCACTTACCATCGTGCCACCATGTTTGACACATTCTTTAGCAAATGTAAATACAGTGATGGCTTTCCGATGAGAAATAAACGCTTGGACTGATTCAATTCCAACCTTTATGGCTTATCAGCATGGTTCTACTACATTGTGGGGACAAAAGAGGGCAGTGCAAAGACATCAATTTTTGTACTGTGATTCTGTGTTCCCACGTCTGCCTTCACCAACCCGCACTGACCGGTGTACTGCACCACACTGGGGCCAGTGTGGGTTTGGTGGGCAGGGGGGGGGGGTGGGCAGGGGTTCAGATATCACTTGCCACTGACAATAACCATGGCCAGGAATAGAACTCAGGTGACCAGGCCCATAGCTTGTTATTTGTGATGTTTCACTTTTTGTCAGCCTGTAACTTTGCACGGCTCTGCAACGCCCACCCCCCCCCCCCCCCCATTTTCCTTACATTGCTTCCTTTTCTCAGCTGTTGCCTTTGCAGTTGTGGGCCTCCAAATTCTTTTGATATCAGATTCATAGCACCCATATTAATATACGGCATTTTTCAAACTGTGATGGAAATCGTGGTGTGCTTTTAACATGCAGTGCTGCATCTTGACACAAGGAAAGTCACAGTTGCGAACAGAACGAACTCAAATCAGACGTAAAACTTGAAAAGCCCAGCGCAGCGTGCTGCCTAAACGCACGCAGAGTCGATTTTTTTTTTACATTTCGCACAGGTGCGCCATTTTGCTGCTGTTTCTCAAATTCAACATTTTTTAAAGAAAAAAACAAAAGTTACAAGCTGTGCATATACTGTATAAGTCAATGTTTCGAGCAACAGGACTGGGTGCTGACTGATTTTCATTCTACCGCAAGTTTTTTTTCATGCCAACACAAAAGACCCATGTGATGCCGCGGAGCAGAACACGTCAATCACGGGCGCCGCGACTTGCCGCCTTATGGCAGCTGCCAGTAATAATGATGCATTATGGGTAGGGCTACAATTGCAGAGTGGCACGCAGTTTACTTTTCATGCAAAGTTTATGCACTTTTTTTTTTAGCTCCCCTCGGGTTCACAATGCAGCGAACGCGCCCGAGTCCTGGGAAACGCCTCCCAGTGTGTGTTGCTCATCAAATACGGCGAAAACTGCAACAAAAAATGTTTTTCCTGGCCGCAAAACATACATCTTCTCTGTTTAATTAAACGTGCAATTTCAGCAATAACACAACTTGAGGCGGTGAAAAAGCAACAAAAAAATAACAAGTTTGGCTTTCTCAGCGGATGTGTCCGGTGCTAGTTTTGGCCAACTTCGCATAGTTGCAGGTTACACTAAGCAAACCAAAAGGGCCCTTCGTTTTTGTAATTCCCGCATACTCTCAGGCCGGGGTGACTTTACTATCCTCATTTTGCCCCAACCAATAACCGTAACGGGCTTCTGTGCCATCAGCTGTATCGCAGGCCTCTTAGCACAGACAGGCCTGGTTCGTGTAATCTTTCCTAAACGTGTGCTTTGCTCATCTTTTTCCCCCCCCTCTCTCAATCTCATGGCAGGGAAAATACACGGTTAAACATGAAACATAACACCCGACTGAAACAGAGCCTGGCCATCGCTGTGCAAGGATTACACTATTGTCGTTAGTGACGGGTAATTATGTTTTCCAGGCTGAAACCAGGCAGAGTTTTAAAACTGTCCCAATGCTCTCGCTCCTTGAGCATGGGTAAAGTTTGCTGAACGGGGCGAAGAAATGCAGCCACTTCTAAAATAACGCACGTCAAACTGTGTGATCACCTTCCACCTACTTTCGTGTGTTCGCTGTGCAGGCATTACATTATAACGAGAGGTTGGAAGGTTGCCAACGTTCTCTCTAGAAAAAGAACAAAATACCCAGAAAAATGGTCACCACACATGTCCAAGAAAATTTTAGGCCCTTTCACTCGTAGAACAAGGATGAAAAATGAATCTGCTTTGCTCTTGCAGCATTAATAATATATTTGCGGTAAAAATATATGCGCGAATAAAAAGTTTTTAAACCACACAATACAGGAAAGCAATAGTTCTCAATATGTCACGCACTGTTACCTAAAATGCCACACCATGTATCAATATTAATGGCAACGTTGAATTCGGTTGCAACGGAGGTCTTAACTCGGGCCGTTGGACGAGCATATTCAAAATATACCCGTTGTCACACGTTTTCAGAGTATAACACATTGAATGTAATTAAGTTTTTCTTCTTATATTCACAAAAGATGAATTATTGTAAAATGTGCAGCATCCCTTTGTTTCGAAAATACAGGCTTCCTCTTCGGTCGTTTTGTAAAATTGATGTATACTGAACTATTTCCGACAACATAACTCAACGTAGCCAATGGGCAGGGAAAGAAATTAAATGTTTGTTCAGCTTCTTCTTCAGAGGAAACACACAATGAAACACTTTACCCCCAGGCATTGCAATGCCATGTATCCTGTGGAAATACAAATGTTTGCAAAGGTGTTGCTGATTATTGCTTAATAACCTATACATTTTAGCTTACCGATGGGCAAGGTAATATTGGAAATTGTACACCGATGAGCAACATCAAAAGGTTTAACATGTTGGCAAAAAATCGGCCTTGGCACATATTGAAGGATTGATGCACTGTGGGATATGAGAGTATAACGTTACATATTTGCAAGCACATCGCTTACATGGCCCTATGGGGACGCAAGTGTGACCCATCGCCCCCACCAGGGAAGTTTTAAATTTGACTTAATAATGTTTAGTGGTTATTGCACTGACGATTATCACTATGCGACTGGCAATTAGCTTTCCAGAGAGCAACATTATCGGCTTCATCCCAGTCGGATGTTTCTCGATAGCGTCCACTGAACAGAGGGCACAAGCTGGAAGATGTGAAATTATAAAACTTCAGGACTTTTTTTTTAATTAACTGTCAACGCAATGGAAATCGGAGGACAACAACATCACTTTTAAATACAACCTTTTGTGATTCTTTAACATTTTTCTGAAAACAGCTGGAGGGTTGCAAGTCAAGTTTAAACAGAAGAGCATCGTCTGCCAATTCGTCAATTGGTTTTATTTCCTTATAGTAGTATAAGGGCATGTATTCTTTTTTTGCTTTAGGAGAAGCAAAAAAAGCCAGCGAGTAAGTTTACCACTACGGAGGCCCCTTCACCTCGAAGGGTGCACACACCTCAAGCAAAATGCTGGAAACTGTTTGTAAAGAAAACAGCTTGAGTTAAAGGCTAACCTGCTGTCAGGAATGGACCTGAAAGAGGTCCTTTCTGACACCCAATATGGACAGATCTTAGGATCGCTGCTGGCACAGAATTGTTTGGGACAACAAACCTTATACCAGGAAATAAGTGCTAAATATCCCTTTTGAAATGCAATAGGCTTAGGCACAGAATGGCCTGAAAAGACCGGTAACAGCCAGAGTCAAAGGTGTTACTCCTCTGAACAGATACTCGGGATTAAGTAACACTGCCGTTTTCCTTGGAGGGAGGATATATTGAACAACACTGGTCTATAATAGCCTCAATGTGCATTCTTTCCCCCGTTGTCATGCTCCACGCTAAGGCGCCAGGCCAAGCCAAACTGTGGCTTTTGGCGAGTTCACGAATGCAAGGGACAGCACACACCTCGGCATGACCCGCACAACAGCAGGCGGCACACGCATACCGAGGGGTGCTCTAGAGCACTGGCGTTAAATCACGTCCGCTCAATATTCCCAACCGTTTGATGCGTCCGCCGTTGGCGTTATTTAAGTGTCAAGACAGCCGTGAGGACAAGAATGCTTTCAGACATCGAGAAAGATGAATTCGGGTCCCATTGTGCGCTGTGATCAATTTCCTCCCGGGTCCAAGGTGCACAAGGCCACACGGTCGACGTTTTGCGTAACCGTTTCTAAGAAAAGCAAATGTCTGACGTTCTCGACGAGACGGGAAGAGAGCGTGCGTGCCCTAACTATGCCACCTGCGCGATGTTTGCACGGCACAGAATCGTGAGGAATGCGGCAGAAAAACTCAAAATCAGTTTTTGTTATTTTCTTTGAACCTATCTAAGTAACTTTACCGCAAGACCCAAACAATAATCATTTGCAGTAACACGTTAAATAAAAAGCACATCTTGTGGAAGGAAGAAGGGCCGTTACCCAAAACGTTGCCCGTCATACATCTATCCTTTTAAGGCCAGTGTTATTTGGCAAATGTGTCGAGTTTTTTATGCTGCTACACTATAAATGCAGCAGCAGCATTGCCAAGTAATTTGCAGTGACACGGACTGTCGTAAAGCCACACCCAGAGCAGCCTTGGCGACCCAGAAAGAGAAATAAAAATGCATTGGTAAAATTTTCCATCACATCTCGTTAACTTTTTACAAAACACTTGTCAATCCTTATAATGCACAGGTACATATCTACATGAACATTTACGTGTGCACCGTCCAAAGATTACTTCAATTAACAATAACCACACTTACCTCCAGGACAATACAGGCAGGCAGGTTCCATTATTTATCAATGGATGAGAGCCAATTGAGGCATCAATAATTTGTTTTCAGTACGAGACAATTAGCAATGTTTTCTGAATGGGGCAATATACAGGGTGATCCATTTACAAACACCCCACATATTTATGACCTTCTTAAATTTATATTCAAACAGCGACTGAAACTTGCAGAAGAGACGGCTCCAAAATCTTACAGTGGAGAGGGCTGAACGAATAAAATTTGGATTCTTCCGATTGGTCGCGGGACAGGAGGTGGCCATGAAATACAATTTTATTTTCTCATCAACCTGATATAATGGGGTATCTATAAATGTATCAATCAGGAGGTTCTGTGTCTCCACATGTATACAGGGTGTTTCAAAGAGATGAACCCGATTTGAAATCGCTATGTGTCTGCAACCACAAACCGCCCATGAATGAAACTCTTACCACTTGAAAGGGCGGGGCATAGAGTTTAATATGATTACCGCTAGATGCCTCTCCCAGCGCACAAACAGCCCATAGCCTCAGTCATTCGCAAGACGGTGACCCCGCAACACAAGGCGTTTTGTGTTCTGCGGTTCAGCAAGACTGAATCCGTAATTGCGGTGCAGCGTGCGTTTCAACGGCGTTTTGGCATTGATCCGCCAATGTCAAAGAGCAAGGTTGGCCAAAAAGACCGTGTTTTTGTGTCACCATTAGCGACTAATCTGGATGACCTCAAAAACAGAATCACGGCAGCGGTGACTTCAGTGGAAGGAGACACTTTGAGAGAGGCTTTTGGGACGAATTCAACTATTGTCTTGATGTTGTCCGTACAGCAGGTGGAGGGCACATAGATAATTTATAAAATGGTTGGTAAAACTTGATAACTCATTAAACCGTTTGGAACTTTGTGTAATTGTAACATGTTGCCATCGTGAAATATACTACTTTGAAATTGGGTCCATCTTTTTCAAACACCCTGTATAATGTCCATCTGCCTTTTGTTTTTTCAGACCACTATCAATATTATCCAGCACCACTTGCTTAAGCAAGCAGACTCTGGACCAATTTCAGCATTCTGGGTTTCATCAGGAGATGCAAACCAGTTAAACAAATGCTGCTGGATTAGCTGATGTTATCGTCAAGAGCACCCCCGTATAAACTATGGGACCCCAATCACAGCAAAAAGCAGATGAACCGCCAGACACGCAGGCTAGGCAGGCAGATAGGAGAGGAGAGAGCCAGAGGGGAAGATGGGATGCATGGTGGTGGAGGTGTGGGCCGTGTGGGAGAGGACCTGCTTCTCAAAGGCAGCGCGTGCCGACTCCTCCTGTGCCAGCACCATCTCCCGCTCGGCCGTGATCTGCACGCTCTCCCTCAGCGCCTCCTCCAGCTCCTCGATCCGGTCATCCTTCTGTCTCATGGTGTCCTGACACAAGGGCACACGGACAAAGATCCCCCCGCGAAGCCTTCAACAGACAGTCGGCGCAAGTGCTGCTAAGCGAGCGCCTTTGACGCACGGTGCACGAGGCGGTGTGGGTGGCCAGTGTCACACCCGGGCGCCTTCGTCTCCCCCAGCGGTGATGTTTAACACAGCGCACCAGACATTCTTTTGAGGTTAGTAGCAACCTAGGGGGAAGGGGGCCCCAGGACCGGTTCAGATACCACTCTTCACTGATGTTGGCTGAGGCCAGGAATTGAACTCGGGTAACCAGGTTCATAGCGGAGTACACAAACCGTAAACAAGTACACACGTGCACAAGTACATTCCCACATATGCGTGCAGCACGCCAGCACATCCCCGGATTACGCGAGCTGTCTCGACGGGATGAAACACTACGCGTGCCGCTCTTGACGCTCGCGCAGATGGATTTGGTTAGGTTAGCTCTCTCTTGTACTTCACTTGGCCTGACAAACTGGATTGTTATGGAGTCTGTTTGTAGTGGCCAAGATGCTATGTTAGGGCCCCCCCCCCCCCCCCCCCCAGCTGAATGGAAAAAAATAAAATTGCCGGGAAGACTTTTCTTGTTCAATTCATGCAATGGTTTGAGCCATTATCCGATGATGTGCTTGATTCAATCACAGTATAAATACGCCGAGAGTGGGACGTCTGTGATAGCTGATGTGGGTAGAAGTGGACATGCGAGTGCGTTGAAGGGTGCACTTCTGATTCAGGAAATGAGTGCAATGAATGGCGTGGCTCTCTCCATTCATATTGGAATGGAGCTCGCGAGTACAGTGAACCGCATGATATGCAAGACCAATTAGCCCCTCAGCTGACGCATTAACATCACATCAGCATTCATGTTCAAGAACAAAAGAAACAACTAAAGTATAAAACAAGGTGAATGATTTTCAAAACCAGGTACACAAAGATACACGTGTAATATGTATGGTGAAGTTTTTTCCTCATCATCGGTCAGGTAATCTAGTTCATGCAGCCATAAATGAATAAAGTTTTTAAAAAGTAACTCCAATTGTTGTGCACAGCTTTGGCTGTTCACTAAGTCAAGGCATATATTTCGGAGTTTCTTGCTTGACGGGTTCCCGAAACGGCAATAACTTGCAACCCTGTCTGGTGAGAGAAATTCCGCGCTCTCATTTGGTTCAGAACAATTCTTAGGCACCGCGTTACTGCCGGACCACGCGAGCCAACAGCTGTTTAAAACCGCGACGAGGCGCAAAAAGCCAACGGCCATGCCAGCTGAGAGACGATACGCGACGCTTCACTGCGGAGGGAACCCATTTAAACTTGGCAGCTTCAGGCACGTTTAAGGCGACGCTGCCTCATACTCGCTAATTGAGTGTTAATGTGGGCCGAGAATAACATTCAGCGGGACAAAACGGATGAATGGCATTTCAATGTGTAGCGCTGGATGCAGAAATTAGCTGGGGTTTCGTTTTAACTCAAATTTAAAGAATATCGCCTATGTAAAATAATGATAATACACAACACTTGATAACAATAAATGGTAAGTATATACAACTAAATTAAAAAAAAATTTATCAGACAATGGGCTCACAAAAACATTGCAGTAACAGCAAGTGTGTTTGCATAAACCAGAGTTTTCCAAATGGCAGCCCTCATCAACCACCAAAGTTCACCGATATTTTCAATTCAAATACAGAGTTCTTACATACTGTATGCATCACATTGCTAACACATCCCACAAAACATAGAGATTGCGGATTGAAATAAAGCTGATGATACTAAGCAAGCTGTTAACCTGGCGGCATGGTGGCAGCCACCACAGTGACCAATGAGGGCTCTGGACTGGTTCAACGGGCTGGTGTTGATATGTTATATAATTACTGCTAAATGATGTTGATATATCATTATTGTCCAGTTGAAAGTTCTCCAGCGAGTGAATAGCAAAGAAAAATATCACATCGGTTGGAATTCACTTCAGTTGGATGCCACTCTATGCCACCTGACACACGTTTTAGCAATTTGGCACGTGGGGCGCCAGTGCGACTTGATTTGTATTTGAACAGAGAGGATTGTTGGTAAACATGCAGAGGCATGCATATCACGGTGGCTCACGAGACCTGCGATTTGGGAGGTAGAAAACAAACCTTGGGTCCCGTCCATACTGCGATTTGAACATTTTGAGCCAACATTTTGCTCCCACTGAAAGGCCGCGTTCATAACTCGGCGGGGGAAGTCAAGGTGTTCCAATACGCGGCATGGCAAGGATTCCAGATGTGTGTGTGTATGCGCTCGCTGATGGCCCTGCTGGATTCTGGCCAGAAGCCGCCATGCATTTCCATGCGAGCAGCGGGGGGGAGGTTCTCTCTGCCTAATTACCCTTCAGCTGTCCGCAATGAGCAATGTGCTCCGTAAATAAAATAACACTAAACGAACATCCGCATTGCTTAGCAAACACTCCTCAGGGTCCCTTAGAAGCTACTGAAGAAAACGTACTAGGTTCCGAGTGCTTTTTTTGTCGTTCTAAATATATTTATGAAACACTCAAAAGTGAGTTGTATATTAATGATATACCGATTAATAATGCCTCAGGAAGAACGTGCAGAGTTGCTAATTCTGGCTATCCAAACTACTTCCGCATAAACATTTTTTAAATACATTTTAAACAAAGATATCTCACTAAAATGTAAAACTTAATTATGTTGTTTAGTTATTAATTGAGTCTCTTTGTAAACCAACCAAGTTAGTAGGCATGCAATTATTCATCACCTCTGCGCCAATCCAAGTTATGAATGAATTCAATAAACTATATATTTTTATATATATTCTTGGGTCTTTCGGTAAAGTCACGTAGATAGGTTCAAAGAAAATAACAAAAAATAACTAAAATAACGGCGACATTTCGATCGCAACACAAGCGGTCGTCTTCAGGAAAAGGGGGGGGGGGTTATTATTTGGTATTTTTTTTTTATTTCGGAGCTTTAGAAGTTGTACTTTTTGTGTTCTGTTCCATTTATTCAATTATCCTAAGATCAACATTCATGCATAGTACTTGAAATTTCAACAGATAATGCATAATCTACAATTACGTGAGAAAAGTATTTATGAGAAAAACTCCATTGCGTCTGCACATATGAAAACAAATAGTTTTATTCCATCAGCCTATTGGCTTCCCAGACCAATATTTTTTCGAGAAGCATTTGTTTAGGTAACATTATAAGATTGAAGACGCTTTAATTTACTTATTCTGAGCACAGGAATATAGATATTGTTTTAAAATCATAGAATCATTGTCGTATTGCAATTTACTATTAAACATTCACCACAATTCCTCAGATGCACGGTCATTACATTACTTGGCGTCTGTCATTATTGCCAATGGAGATGTTACACCGTCTCCGTTCGGTCGTAGCAAGCATTGGGGTCGCACTATGCGTGCACATCACACACGTGAGCTCCGCAAAGTGTACCCCTTTGGAGACTTATAAGAATGTACATATATGAATCTAACAGCCATTCAAAGTCTGGTTTTAATTCAAGACTGCATTATACTCACTGTAGTGTAAAACTTTTTTTGCTTTTTGATGTCCTCTAAGCAAACATGTCACTTTAAAAAAAATGGACCAGGTTGAACATTCGCAGCTGTATTTTTCTAAAAAGCAGCAGTTTCCAGTTAATCTTTTACAACAAAATAGAGCTGTTTTATTAAGGCACTTTGATCTGGTCTCTAGCTTCTCGCCACCCGCTGCCCATGGGAAGGCTGATGGATGTGGCATGTTAGCGCTGGTGACATTGCGGGGGTCCGGGGGGGGAGCGAGGCCATGTGCGTTGGGTTCCATCGCACCTTTCACTCCTCGCGGCTGAGACAGAAGGACGTACGATTCCCCGCGTTCAGGACACACATCTCTTCTGAGCCCGCACTTAGCTGGTGCTCTGCCATTGAGCAATGTGATGTGCAGTTGACATTTGACGTATTTAGAATGCGAACAATCTCCACTTCCAGCCCTACCATGGGTTTTAATACGCTCTAGCCGCATTCCTGTATTGACAACTCCTGCAAGTTTATGTGTGGAATTGCATTTGTTTGCATTTGCGCTGCGTGTATGCTACAATCAGTAATAATTGTATAATATATAATTTACAACCCCTTGGCAATCCACTACTAGATTAAAGATTTCCCCATTCTATGTCGGTCATGGAGGTTGTCTGATCTCCCATTACCATGCTGGTCAAGGTGGGTTGGTGAACGAGGCACTCGCAACTGGTTTTATCCCTCGCCGCTAATGTTAACGTCGCTGCGAATCTAACCCGGGTTGCTCTGCGCTAACCACTTCGCCAATGCTCCTAGCCATTCTTGATTTGGAGCGTTCGTGACTGCAGGAATTCATACTCTTTGGTTCTTTCGGTAAAATCACGTAGATAGAAAAATAACTAATAAATCACGACGTTTCGATAGCAACACAAGCCATCGTCTTCAGGTGAAACAACACAGCAGGCGGACTGCAGAGGCAGGAGGAAATGTAGCGAGAGAGCCACCGCAACCAGAGGCCACATACGCCTGTGGTGGGCACAACCCAAGGGCAAGTGGGCGCCGCTAGGGATGGAATTAATAAGTAAATGCAGGATCGCAGAGCTAGCACACCTAGGCCAATCCGAGGGGGGGAGGGAGGGAGGAGAGGGGGGGCCGTCACAACGGGCGAGAGGGTGGGGGCAGAATTTAGAGGGAACAAGGTGATAGAGAGAGAAAAAAGAAAAAATATATAAAATTTAGCAAACTTAGAAATGTAATGCAACTCAGAGAGTCGGCCAACACAACAGTTAACACTTTACCTGGTTGGTCAACGTCCTTCCAAAGATTGCTCAATTTTGCATCCATCTTCTCGGTTAAAGTCATGTCTGAGTTGTGTGGAAATCCTCCCCGTAGAGGCGGTTCAATCTTGATTTGAAGCTTTTGTGACTGCAGGAAATCACTCTCTTTGGTTCTTTCGGTGAAGTCACGTAGATAGAAACATAACTAATAAATCACGACGTTTCTATAGCAACATAAGCCATCGTCTTCAGGTGAAACAACACAGCAGGTGGACTGTTCAGCACAATGAATGTCAAGCAGTCCGCCTGCTTAACATTCATTATCATCATCATCGCCATGATCTAGTCACTGCTGGATGAATGCCTCCCCCAAGATATTAACATATATTGTAGTCTAACGACACCACAATATACCTAGCTCCATCTCTGTGTTGGGAGTATTCTCGAATGGTTTCCCTCCTTTAGCTGCCACTCCGTAATCAGTCTTGATCACTGGCCATTATCAATTCTCGTGACGTGCCCTGCCGAGCCCCCCACTGCCACTTCTTAAGTCAATATCAGGTCTCGAACCTGCGTATGTTCTCTAATCTTCAGCGTAATTCCAGGCATGCACCTCCATGCATCTTTGAACACATTTCAAGCTTTTGTTGAATTATTATCGTCATTTGTCAACGTCTCTAAACCATGTCAAAACCAGACAATGTACACTAAAACCTTGGATCGCGAGCATAATTCGTTCCGGAAACGTGCTTGTAATCCAAAGCACTCGTATATCAGTTGTGATCACGTGACGCTCGGCAGACAAAGCGTATACGTACTACTCGTATTGCAAGACCTCGCTCGTTTATCAAATTAATATTTGTTTTAAAATTTTGCTCGTCTTGCAAAACACTCGCAATCCAAGGTTTTACTCTACAATGATAAACAAAAATGTTCCGCTTGGTTTGTTGAAATACATTGGTATGTTGCTTTTCAATATTAAGGTCAGTTTTCCAATAACATGTCCAAGATCCTATTGTTTGCCTTTTTTGATCCTGGTCCGCCGTCAAAAGCTGTCCTAGGTATACAGGCTCTGATGTGTACTCTAGTTGTGTCCCTTCAACAGATACCTCACACTCCTGAGCAAACTTTTTGTATTTCACCTTTGGGTTTGTTCATATTTATCTTTGAGCCCAATGTTAATGATCTAAAAATAAAAATGAATAAGTAAATTAGCTTAACGAAATGCAAACGCACGCCTCTGTTGTCACAATAGTTCAACCACCTTAGTATGTATGAACATGATGAGCCTCATTTTCACACCACCAAAGCTAAATTCAGGTCATCGTGACCAATTTGCGGTTTCAGGTTATTGCAGTAATTACGTGATTGGTGTAGCGCACTTAAAAAAAAATTTGACATTGAAACCGATATGCTCCATATATACACAACAGCATGGGGTATCACAAGGTTATACAAGAGAACCCTTGATCCTGGTACTCCACAAGGCTTAGCTTTCAAAATTTGCCAGTAATACCCAAAAAAAAGAGTCAGTCCTTTCACCTTCTAATATATCAAATACTGCCAAAAAATAATCTATGAAAAACACCATAGGAACAACAGCATTTACCTTTAAATAGTGATTTTACAAAAACCATATGGTGGAAAAACTTCGCAAGGATTTAAAATAATATCCCTACTGGCAAGCACCACCGTACCTTGGCCCGACAAGATTAACCCTGCAAGCAATGGGCGAAGCGCACCAATGCGAGTCCTATTGCTGCAGACAAAAACAATTACCCCGGCACCTTCGGCGCAATACGCCCATCGGAATTCCACGTTCATTCCCAAATCACATTCATAATTCCACACCGCTCAATCAAGCATTCCGGCAGCGCATAGTTAATGCTGGTAATTTTACGTGCAGCATTCCACGCTGCAGCAGGCTTTCGTGGGCGAATTTTAACTGTGCCCTGGTGTCACTTACATAAGAGTTTTGTAAGGTCCAGTGGGTCTGGTTGGTTGTTTCTAGGGCGCCAGGAACTGGCAGTGAACATTGTGGTCAAACCACTATAAACGATGCTGCTTAAAAAAAAAAACTGCTCTAAACATTTTTTTTCCTCTTTTCTTCGCCGGCCCCTTCCCTAACCCCCCACCACTCCCACCCACTCTTCTCCTCTTTAAGTGAAGTCTTTCTTCGCAGCACGTGTTTAAAAAATGACCTGTCTGTGTGCCACCTGCGCCGTCCGCATAGAGCCACTTGTTTAGCTTACCCAACGAGCTGGGTAGGTGAGAAGGTATAGTAAACACGAGGTTGGGAATGTTCGCCCGTGAGTGTGATGAGCTATAAATCACCAACGTTATGGAGCACCGGCACACTGGCCAAACAAAAGAATGGTTGACAAACAGTCTGCATGGCTCATTTGCACACTTTCCCTTTTGTCCCCCTGCCTCGAAAGCTCACAGTCGTCCCCACCTTTCCCATCACTTTGTCAGCCTGCTGCGAGGCCTTATTTTCAGGCTCACATATATAATTTTTTCCCTACATTTGTTTTTTGGCAAAGGTTCTGCATTGTTCAGCCTCTCTCCTTGCTAAAATGGATTTGCCATCCCGCAGGATTGAATGGAAATGCAAGCGCCCGGCAAATATTTTTCCCCACCAACGCTCTGCTCCGGGCTGGGGACCATTGTTGAGGTGGAACGTTGTGGAATGCTGTTGGGGATGGCCACGAGAGTGCATGCGTGTGTGTGTTGTGTGTGTCTGTGTGAGCGCAACGGCATTGCTTGCATGACGTCCGCACGAAGGAATCTCAAATGCATCTTTCATCGAGGCTCCAAAGTGGAGGGACCCCTCCTTTTTTTTTTGTTTCACGAGACCCATCCCAATTCCCAAACAGAAAAAAAGTTTGTCGAGAATTTAACAGCCTGCAAAAACCCCTACACTTTGGACAATTCTACTCTGCTGTCAAACACATTATGGTCACAGAGTCGCTTCGCGTACATAGCGGCGATCGGCATAAAGCGTGGAATTGCATTTTTTTTTTATGTCTTTGGACAAACTGAATTTTAAAAACAGAGTTCCATCAACAACACTGACAAAAGAAACAAATCAAAACATATTGGTTCAAACAACATGTGTGAACTTACAAAAAATAAATATCTTTCCATTTATATCTGCTTATTGCTTAGTTTAATGTTTTACTCCTGACCTTGAAATGCACGATGTCTTGCCATGCCATACCCATGTATTTAATGTAAAAAAGGTCACATGAACATTATCGTATCGCTGTGCTGTCATTTGTTTGCGTAAATACCTGCGAGCTTCACGAAAGTTTTTTCGCAGCGAAGTTTACAATCTTTAGTAGACTGTACCGTGAAACAAGTCAAGCGGTCGTCTGCCTTGTAGTTATAATGTAACTCAAAATTGCATCACAATACAACAAGTGCCAAATACAATGCTTTGCATTTCATGTTGTATCCACCATGAGCATTTTGTACATGGGCTTCACTATAATATTATACGCAACAAAAGAGGTGGCGAAATATCGTAACAGGCGGAGAGAACTCTTGTCGACGGCACCAATGGAGATAATGAGGAACTATTTTTGTTTTTGATATTTCGCCATTTGCGCCAGGGCGTCTCAGAACGCTTTACACTTATATCGCATCTAAAACGTTTGAAAAGCAGCACACACCCCCAGCGGCAGCTGTCCCTGTGGGCACAGAGAGACACGGCACCTCGCCTGCAAATGAGCACAAGTCTACCGGTAGTGGGCGATGATTGCTGTGTCTCATTGCCAATGTAACAATTTGCGGGTAATTGTAAAATTTGGACTATGATACAGGCACACAATGGCCTACTAGTTTTAAATTAAGTCAGGGGATTTTTAACATCCACCGTGAATAGTGTGTAAATATGCATTTTCACTAGGCTCTGACATGGACTACTATAGCTTTTGGAGTAGGTCATACGGCTGGGCATAAGAAAGCGAAATAAACAATTAACAGATTATATACTATTATTGGTTTTTTCTACGTGACTTTACCGAAAGAACCAAGATTATGAATCCCTGCAGTCACGAAAGCTTTAAATCAAAGATTATATACTGAAACACAGTAATACACAGCCAACATCTCAAAGAAGTGAACCTGCCCTGGCTTCTGCAATGGGAATATGTATCCACATTAATCTTGGTTTTTATAGACGAGCAGTCACACCGAGTACTTCCGATGCGGCTGATGATCAGCAGTGAATGCCTTCAAAGTGCAAGAGAATATGGATTTGGACTTGCATTAATCCTGGTTTTATAGCAGAAGGATTCCTACTCCACTTCAGTGCATTGAGCACACAGCGTGCTGCTTATGTGGGCGCATAAGAGTCCTAAAAACGGAGAACATATAGAATGGCTTATTACGGATATGTGGCTGCTGGTTCATTTATCAATACAATGTTTTTGTTTATGTTCGTTTGTTTTTTGTAAAATGAGATTTCCATGGTGCTGCATATAACGAATAGCGGTGTAATTATAAAGTCTACATATACATATAAATATATATATTTCCCCCCACAAGTTCACTCTCGGTTTGCAATCGGCATCATGAGATGGAACAATGAATACACGTGGAAATCTCGCAGAGCAGTCCGATCTCATGTGTCCGAGAGAGAATGGACAATACATTTGCTGAATAAATTATGTTAAAATGTCCTCTTCACTCTCCCATACACTCCTCTGCTATGAGATTGGTGTTTTGCCACACGATTGTCAAAATCATCTTCAAATTCTCAAGAGCTGAAATCTAACAAAATTAACATTGTGTCGGAGGGATCGCATGAACCTGTTATGTAACAAAATTCCACCCACACGATCTAACCCAAAACACTAATGAGTCGGTCTGTGATTTGTTAATAATTTTAAGTTGACTACCCCGAGTCAAACCACTGCTGGACAAATGCCTCCCTATGCTGTGTTGCCCCTGGGGACCATTTTACACCATGATGCTGAGGAGTGCAGGTTGGTGATTGAGGGAGGGGGGGGGGTGTCTCTGGATCAGTAAACATATCACCTACCATTGATGGTGCAGTCAGGGGCGAGATCCGAACTCGGGGTTCATTTGATAGTGCGTGAAACCAAACAATCTCCAAACCTTTCCAGAATAGCTCTACATTAACCGTCAGTCTTTACTGCAATAACACCATGCTTGATTTTCCTTAGGCATTGCTGGCTGCCTCCCTATTTAAAGTGGAAATTAATTCTAAAGATTTATTTAGGTCACCTACAGATTAACATTTACGCAAGGCATTAATCAACGGACTGGAATTATGAAGTCCACCAGAGTAATGATAAACACTGGTTCAATGACGATTTAAGTGGGAGAGGATGAGTGAAACTTGGTATGCAAACACTGCTCCACAGCCAGAGACATATTCTGGCTCACGAATAATGAATTAATGGACTTAGCTTTTACTTTATTATTTAATTTATCCATTTTCTTTGCAACGGGTCACATTTTTCTCATGTCACAAAATCAACACGAATGAATAATGAAAGCAACCAATGGCTCTAATGACATTTTAGACTTGCATAATGTGACATGCAGGAATAAAGGATGTGGTGCTTTGCTTATACTCATGGTTAATTGTAAAACGCAAAGGACGCGATGCAAGGCCCTAAAATATCCAATCGGAAGAACATCGTTTTTTGCCAGCCTATTCAACAAACAGCCCTCCCTTAGACAGACGTGAATTGTGATTTCCTGCTCAGAGAAACTTTGAGGAAGTTCTCATCTCCCATTCAAAGCGCCGATTCAGGGGCGGATATTACACGTTTCTATTGCGGGCGGCTGGTCTAACCAAAGGACAACCACTGTTTGTCTTCGTCCTGGGCTGCGTTAACCCCCAAAGAGGATTTGAACTCGCAAAAAACTTTCCGAATGCGAGCCCGCGCACTGTTGCGCGGAGGCAACCGACCTGAACACTGGCGACACTTAAATCAGAAGTTCGACAATACAGGGGCTCGCAGGGGGTGATATTAAGACCATTGTTTTCACCTGTCCCTTTGAAGGCCACTCACCTTATCAGGGCCAGTCTAATACCAGAGGTGGCTAAAACACACAAATCGCTTTGTTTATCTTTCGTGACTTCACCTGCAGCAAGTGTTGACAGCCAGATTTACAGTGTCCCAGCCATTCAGCACAAGACTTTTTTTTTAAGGCCAGAAAGCTCAAGTGTATTTAAAGGCACGGAGATTTATTCTGGGGCAAATATTTCAATTGAAAAGTCACGAGCAAAGTGTTTTATGACACTCGCAAAATAAAACCCGCTACACAGGCAAAGAAAGGGGGTCAGCTTCGTCTTTACAATACTGACCCAACGGTCTTTTTAACGTATTCACCCGTTGCCAAATGACGGACTGTGATATTTGAAAGCAGCAAGTATGGTCTTCTGTGTATGCAACATTGTTGTAATTTACTTTACTGCAATCCAAGAATGGATTTTAACTTTTTGAGAAATATGGGAGTGCAAATATTAAGAAAAATAGAACGTTTTGACGACAAAAGGTGGATGACCATGTCGTCTTCCCCACCCCCCCCCCCCAAGTTCAGGTTATTCGTTGGGTTTATCCAGCAGTTGTTGTAATAACAATTATATTATTCTACGAGTGGAACAATGTATTGAGTCAGAGTCATTAAGTCCGAAGGTCAGAATCCGTACTTTACATCAAGCATGTTCCAATGAATGTCATTTGATTCGTATACATTGTATGAAATCGGTTCATCGTGATCACTGCAGCCACTGGAGGTGCCACCATTCGCCACAATGTGAAAAAGAGCATTAAGAAAAAATCTAATTGCGACCCTGACAGTGTGATAATTGTGGATTAATCATTGCGCAATTCACTTAATCCCATCGTCTCGCTTTCATAAACTTACTCGATATAACTCTGATAACGCTGCTTGTTGCTGGCCATCTGACACTGCGCACACATGCCAACATAGCAAATGGTCTGATGACAAATGTTACCTTAATTTGTTGTCCTTCCCCCGCATCTCCGATTAGCGTGGTTGGCTACGTGCTGTGCGAAAGAAGTTCCACGTGCAAACATGCATCTTCCAGAACAATAACAGGCAGCTCTGTGCACAGAACGTTGGCAGAGTCTGGATGCTTTCACCCCTTCCTTCGCACAGCCCGGTGCAGAGCAAATACCTGAAGCACATGCGAGCTGTCGGAGAGGTTGTCTTCCCGCTTGCGAGCCTCCTCCAGAAGCTGGGCGCTCTTCTTCTTCTCCATCTGCTCCTTGTGCTTCAGACTGGCCATCTTCTTTGTGTGGTCCTTCAGCGCTCTGGGTCACATGGCACAAGAGCGGCCCCCCACGTTATGCACCTGTGACCTTGTTGTGACGTTCCACGACATTTTTCTTGACCCGCAGTGATGCAACTCAAGACTGTAAAAAGCACAGGTTATGAACATGTTGTCAGATGCGCCGCCATCATCATGATCGACATCCCCTTTCTATCCAGTGCTGGATGAAGGCCTCACCACACCTATTCCATCCTTCGTGGTCTAGCGATACCACAATCCATCATGCACCTACAACATGAGGTGATACAATCGCTCTATCTCCGTGGTGGTTGAAACCTGCAGGTGTTTTTCTCCTTTGGCTGCCATTCCATTACCTGTCTCATCCATCGGCTATAATATTTTCGGGAAATGCGTCTTGTCTGCAATTTCACTCAACACGACGTCTTTAATTTGCACTTGCTCCCTGATCAAAGCAATCTTTCTGTCGAGTTTAATTTCCAGCACAAATCTCCGAACACGATTCATGGTGCACTTTTCATGCGCATCTACATGCTTGTTTGTGGCGTTATATTTCATAACGAAAATAACACAATCCAAATTGAGAGTGGAGTGAGGCAAGGAGATGCACCGTCACCAAGGCAGTGACATTTGGAATAGAACGCCGACATTGGAATAGTGACATTAAAATGCGTTCCTCGTAAAACGAAGGATGCATAAAAGAGGCACACAAATAAAATATTAACCATTTCATACAGAACAGCCACTGTACTGACTGTTAATAACGAACGACATAAAAATTTACAAAAAAACTTAGCAAAGAAGGTTGCAAAGTTAGGCACAAACTAAAAGAGCAAAGCAAAAGACACTTGAAATTATTTTATATGTAGGCTTTCATGACCGATGTTATGATTAATAAATTAGCTTCTTTTGGGTTTGCTCATCGTGTAGGTATCATGTCTTTATTTTCAGAATGGACAAGCAAAAAACAAGTGATATACCTAAATAATCTATTCAAAAAAACTATAAATCACTTATAATTAATATGCTTAATAAAATGACGTAACTATTGGAGACAACTGGGAAACAACCTTTTTGTTCTATAGCAATTAATTGAGGTTGATCGGGATCAAAATGAATGATAAATAAAATGGAATAAATCAAATAGAATCGAATTTATCGCTAAATATACCGCATTAAATAAACACATACAATACAATTTGGTTGTTTGATCACATTGACCATAATTAATTTTGACTGTAAATGCTTTTGAATGCAGCACAGCAGGGCATACATTTATTGTACACATAGGTCTAGCTGTTTGTCCCAAAAAACCTGCAGCAGTCAATGCAAACGAAGCGATCACTTAAAACTCACAGAATTGTGCACATTATACACACGCACATAAATATATGGGAGCAAAAAACCAGCAAGAGAGTTAGGGGAGCATACGTGATTTATAACAGAAAGCTACGTGATATGCAAAAGGCACACAATGGCCCCAAGCAATACAACGTGAAGCCCAGCGCTGGCCAAAACTACACACAAGTGCTCCCGAGGTGTGTGCCCAAGTATTGTACCACGGCATCAATCACTCACGGCCACCTCCCCACCAGCAAGGGCCCTCTCCGAGGGGGTTATCAGACTTCCCCTTGCCATCTGGGCACTTGGCATAGCCCGATATGAGGGTCAGTGCCCGCGCAAAAACCTAGGCGGCCACCTGTTCTGGGTCAGAGGGAAGGACATCAGTGATGTGGCCGGAATCATTTTTTTGCCTGGCAAGACAGTCCGCAGACGCCGGCCACGTACAATCGAGGGAGAAAAACGAAAGGGGCCCTCTGCTTTCTGTTTTTCATTCTCGCTGGCCTCTCTTCACCGTACCCGCAGCTGCCTTCAAAGAAAATTGTGAAAATGTGCAGAGTACAAAAGCCGCTGCCTACCGCCCCCCACCCCACTCCGCAGATGAATTGCTGTGGAATAAAGGATGGGTTTGGAATTTTCAAGAGACAACATATTTGTACGGATTTGTAAATTTATTTAAAGACCCCCTGCTGGCATTTCTTGCCAGGGTTATTGTTATAAATTGAGCTGGAGAGCGTTCCAAAGGTGCATATAAGTTCTTTCGATTTGCAACATGGTTTTATTTTTTTTAGATGGAAAAAAGGGAAAAAGAACGCTTTCCCCTCCAGTTTGCTATTTATCATGCTGCCCACACAATCACGCTAATCTACCATGGCCATTCCAGAGACTTGGGTAAATGTGCATCGCAAACCACTAAGCTCTAGGAAAATAATTACTTTCCTTGCACAATTAATTTTACGCTGCAATTAATCTTTTGTCATGTACTGCGAGGAAATGGCAATTCAGTGCAGGCGTGATGTGTTTGCGTGTTTATATAAAGTTGCAATTTTTAAATAAGCAACTAAATGCGTACGAAAACGTAAGAAAACACACAAAATTGCAGAGTGCAGCAGATATCTATGAGGTGCATTAATCATGGGGCGGAGGGGGCACTCTCCTCGCCCACAAGTGAGTAACACTTGCCCAAGCAGCACCACAGCTGTTAATTCTGAGAAGCAATTGCCACTTGCAGGAGCTCGGGAGGAACGGCTACGCGCGTACGTGTGTGAATGTGTGCCAAGGCATGCGAACGCGAAGTGCTCGGCTCACTTTACAGTATAGATCAATGTCACAAAGTACTCAACAAACAGATTCTTTGCAGAAGATAATTTACAGTGCCTGCCATATCTAGAGGCGCAGCTGGCAAAACAACATCCCAAAGTCGATCCCTTCATTTAAATTTGGGTACATGGCGTTCGACAATATCTATTCTGCAGCAGCAAGTGGTGACTGAAAAAAAATGTGGGACCGCTATTTGCAATGTTTGCGTGCCTAATTCCTCTCCATGACAACGGTCTTGCATCCAGTAAGCACCTATATGTGCAACTTGGGACGAAAAAAACCCTGGCACACAAGACGGAATGAAGATGGATGTTTCCAAAAACATTTCAAAATTGCTTCCCGTTACGTGGCACAAATGTACGCCAGCCCAGACGCTAATGAGTAAAAAGACCCAGCAGGGTTTCATCGCTTTATTGATTTACAGAGACTGTGTATGGGCATGCACAGCCGTTTCTGACAATCCACTGCTGGATGAAGGCCTCCCCTCATGCCGTGCCGGTCGTGGCAGTCATTTAACCATACCTGAACACATTTGATCTTGGCGGGGCTGGTGAAGTTGGGGAGCAGACATTGGAGTACAGGATACAAATGAATATTTCTGCACTGCCCTCTGGTGCCCACATAGGTACGGAGCAGCCTACAGCATCTGTTTTTTGCATGGTGGTCACTCATCCAAGCGCTATCCAGTCTCAACCCTGTTAATCTTCTGAGATCTGCCACAGTGGAGAGCATCAAGCGCGATTTGTTTGCGAACTACGCATGGGGTACGCAGCATTCAATTCGACGTGTTCGGATATTTGCTTTTATGCGGGTTAAAATAATTTATCCATTTATTTTATGGTATTTACATGTGCGACGTGTGAACTCGGCCCGTTTTATTGAGTCAACAAGAGCATCAGGTGCAGAGGGGCGTGCAAAAAGAGGCGGGGGGGGGGGGCACCAAGTCCAGAGTCAAATCAAGGCTAGCGATTTATGGCCGCTGCAAGTGAACCACAAACACGCACAAACGCATGCCACGCACTCAGAGGAACACCGATAACAAAAATGACAAAGCGAGGGATGGGAAGCCCTCACGACGACTGACAACCGCGGTGTGCCACGGGTGTACTTAGCATCCGGCGGAGCTGCCCCGGGCCGCGATCGCGCACACCTTTTCCCATGGGCCCCCCCCCCCCCCCCCCCCCAAGCTCTCGTTGCACATCTGGGGATTTTCAAATCCCACTACGGAGCTTTCATTTCAAACGGCCAGTGTCACTGCCGCAGCATTCTGCGCATGACGAATGACCGATGTGCTGCCAGATTGTGAAATGGGCGCCGTGATGAATAGGGCCCGTTGGCCCCCTCCCCATCTCTGATCCGGCCCGTATGATGTACGGCGCCCTGTCCAGCGCTGCCGCGATTTATGATCTACGGGAATCGCTGGCAGCATCCACAGGGCCAGCCGAAAATAAAAGCCAGCAGCCAAAGCGGACGCTAAATGCTTCTCGGCGCAACTATTTGCATGCAAATTAAATCGCCGCTGCAACATTTTCGCTGGCATTTTAAGACAGCTGCACTTTTATACAGTACGCGATACAATGAACTGCATTCCATCCCGTTAAGGCGCTGATAATAAATAAAGAAATTAAACAGAATTAAACAAGTAAAAAGCAACTGGAATGTTGCTAGATCGTTGAAATTTGAACAGTTGTAAAGACACACAACGTGAAACATGAACACAGGAGGAAAACACGACGATTAACGCAGTCCACGGATGACTGTGACCTTAAAAGTTAAACAAAAAACCGAGGTGTGCATTATCACAGAAACAACAGCACCATGTCCTGACGGACGGCGATAACTCTGCTGTCAATCTGAACGCTTAATACGGCACGCGGGAGGGAAAAAAAGAGAGAAAAATCATGATTGTGAAAAGACATGCGTACAACCGATGGTAGGCTTCGAGGAGGACTACTAACCTGGGAGTAGAGCTGGGATTGGTGCAAGGGAGGTCGGAGTGAAGGAGGAGCACACAGCATAAGGAAGAGTATTAGGGGCATATCTCTCCGTGAACACAGTCATTTTGTCAAGACCCACTGGCTGTAATATTGATTAATCTTGTTTTGGCAATGTGAGGTGACCAGGAAATGTCAGTACAAAAACAGATTCTGCGAATCTATCTGTGCAGAGATTTTGAGTGTTACCACTTTATACGTGTGGGTTTTTCTCCGGGAACGCCAGTTTCCTCCCACGTGGCAACATTCATTGTTGAATAATACTGCTCAAACATCCCAATGAAGGACCTTTTTGGGAAAAAAAGTGTCTTGAGACTCTGAGGCTTTCCTGTGTAAAAAAATATCCATGAATTTAACTAAATATGAGAATAGGTTTTCCCCTTTTTCCGGCAACAAAACAGGTGTTAAGATGTTGAAACACCCAACCGAAACCTTTTACAATGAATCATGTCTGCATTAACCACAATACTTGTGGTCAGAATGCAAACAAAAAACACTGTTAATATATGCATTGTCTTTGAAACTGATTGGTCCACACCAGAGAAAGTTGTCTCTGGTGTGGACCAATCAGTTTCAAAGACCGCAAGTATTGTGGTTAATGCAGACATCATTCCTTGTAAAAGGTTTCAGTTTGGTGTTTTAACATCTTAACACCTGTTTTGTTGCCAGAAAAAAGGGGAAAACCTATTCTCATATGTTGGTACTGGCAAAGGAGGTCCCATGATTATAACTCAAGTTAACAATACATTCAATTAAATTCTTTAAAGCAGTACAGCACAAAAGAATATTAAACAAAGGGCATGATTAGTTCAGAATAGAAAGGTGATTTAAAGCTTTCATGACTGCAGAGATTCATATTCTTGGTTCTTTCGGTAAAGTCACGTAGAAGGGAAACAATAAAAATATAAAACAATAAAATTATCACGACGTTTCTACTGCAACACAAGCAATCATCATCAGATGTGAAAACCACAAGAAAATTTGAAAAAAGTGGGGTTTTTTTAACGTTAAAAACTGCCACGTTAAAAAAATGCCACTTTTTTCAAATTTTCTTGTTGTGGTTTTCACACCTGATGATGATTGCTTGTGTCGCAGTCGAAACGTCGTGAGAATTTTATTGTTTTATATTTTTTATTATTTTATTGTTTCCCTTCTATGTGACTTTACCAAAAGAACCAAGAATACAATAGAAAAGTGCTTTGAAATAAAACGAAACATTATTCCATTGAAAGAACATTGAAGTTAGTTGGTCACATTCAAGTGTGAGCATGGATCCAATGCTCAAAACGGAAATTGACACACCATATGGAAATGAGCAAAGCTTGCACTGCTCTGTATGGTGGTGTGGTGGTGTGGTGATCAAAGTAAACCCGTAGACTTAAACCACAATGTCATCACTGAGTTCAGGCCATGGCATAACCCTATTACATTACAGACATAAAAAAAAACAGGAAAAAAGCTCTCATTCAAAAATTACTTGCGAGTGTTCAAGTATTTTCTCTAAGATATAGAAAAGACCTGATTAAATAACATTTACACGGGAACATTTGAATTGCTCAGACAAAGGGGAAAATACTCAGGAAGCTCTCTACCCTGGAGGGTAATTCAAACAACCTCTGGTCTGCTCTATATTTTCTGTCCTACGCTCAATCATTCTAATACTTTACTCAATTGTCTACATTTTATTCCGATTGTGCTCTTGGCATCACGTCATGATACAAAGCCTCCCAATTCAGAACTCTCAGAGAGCAGTGCATCATTCTGTGTTAGAGAATGGTCCGTGGACCATGGAAGAAGTTCTCACAGAAACTCGTCTGAGATTCCTTCAAGTGATGTAATTTTACCGCATTATAGGGATGCGTAAAGCTTTCAAGGTGAAGAGAAAATGTTGCCACTTGAACGACTAAATGAAAAGCGTTGTTATTGTTGTTTTAATGTTCAATTCATGGCAGTCAACCCAATGTACGTATTTGTACGTATAAATCTATTTGAATTCAAAGAGCAAGAATTTAGCCAAATTAGTAAAAAAACTAATTTAAAGTGCCTTTTTGTTGTACGGCCATGGATGATCGACCAGATTGAGACCATCACCTCCCTACACTTGAGAATGTAGTTCATTCTCAGTTAGCCGCCAAGATAAAAATCCAGGATCTTAACAGTGGCAGCCCATTGCCCTGACCCCAAAGCCACCTGGCCACCTCTTGTTAAGCAGCTGCATTAATGACGATGAAGCGATGGGCGTCGAGTCCTTTCTAGGCGATTACACCCAACAGTTTGAAATCGGGAAACTCACTTCTCCAGCTCGGCAATCTTCTTGTCCTTGTCGTGCTTCTCGTTCTCCACCTCCTTGAGGATCTCGAGGAGGCGGTCCACCTCTGCCTGTGACTTGGCCACCTCCGACCGGTTCTGGGATAATTCCTTCTCGAGCTGCCGGATCCGGTCGGTGAGCTCGGGGCTCGTCCGTGCCTCCTCCTCCGCCACCTGGGACTGTGATGGCGAGGAACCACAGCACCAGCCATCGCTATGTCAATGAGCAACTTCAGAAATGTGCAAGCAAAAGCGATGGCTGTTTCAACCGAGAAGGATTCGAATTAACAACGTCCAAACATCGAGAACAAAAACGTCGCTCCTCCTGGCTTTGACGTTCCCCCTCGAAGGCACTGGTGGAACCATCAACGGCATCAGGACACCAACAGGCTGCTGCACACATCTCCTTCGTGAACGGAACATTAACGACAAGCTACAGTGCGACTGCGGCAATGCAACCCAAACTATGTACCATATGGTAAAGCAATGAAGTCTGCGCTCCGAAATACAGAGATTCTGATCAACCAATGTGCATGCATGTTATACGTGCGCACGGAGGACGCAGAAATACTGTCGGGTAGAGAAACACTGCCAAAATAGGCATTCATCTTGCAGAGTGAAAAAGGTTATGGTTAAGCCCTGCAAATGTCTTGCCCATGTCAGTGCTGGTGGAAGGATATCCACTCGAGTGAGCTCCTCGAAAGGCTATTTTGACCGACTCTTCCACAATGCTCTCTGGTTCTTTCGGTAAAGTCACGTAGAAAGAAAATTAATTCAATAAGAGAGTACGACGTTTCGATTGCAACACAAGCAACCGTCATCAGGTAGAACTATATTTGAGAGAGAGACAAAACACAGACACACAGAGAGAGACACACAACATAGTGTGTCCTCTCTCTGCGTTTCTGTGTTGTCTCTCTGCGTCTCCGTGTCTGTGTTTTGTCTCTCTCTCTCTCTCAAATGTAGTTCTACCTCATGACGGTTGCTTGTGTTGCAATCGAAACGTCATACTCTGTTATTTAATTTATTTCTACGTGACTTTAGCGAAAGAACCAAAGAGTAATTCCTGCAGTCACGAAAGCTTCAAATCAAGTTCTTCCACACTGGCCTGACACGTTGAAAGAGGTGCGACTACGCGAAATGTATCTACCACAGACGACTTTGCCGCTCTCAACTGTGGCGTGTGTACGCGCATATATTGCGGGGTGGACAAAGGCAGCATCCATTTGCAAAGTTACACGGTGATATATTTTACAGGGAAATTAAGTAAAACATTTAAGGGATTACAAAAATAGATGTGTTGTGGTCTTTATCCATCTTCACTGTTTTCCCACAAAGAGAGTGCATTTTGTTTTTTTTGTTAACACCTAGCCCATTTGTCCAATCCACTAAGGCCTTGTGTAGTTTTCTGGTTAAGAGACAATGTTGACACTTGAATGACTGGAGTAAAAGAGCTGACAGTGTTGTTGTTGTTGTTTTGATTTTTGGAAATGTTTTCATGGCACATGACACTTGGCTGGCAGCTTGCTACCCCATAGCATGAATCCGTCACGCATCACCATAGCGGATAACCGTCAGAACACCAGTGTTTAAAATCGGAGGCATGACTAAAAACACTAAGCGTGAAAAAAATAATCCCTCAAGCAAACTACAAACAGATCCTTTTTTTCGCCAAACGGTTTTGAGTAAAAAAAAAGGAAAGAAAAAAATGAACAAAAATAATGCAATTCCTTATTAATTTGGAATGATGATTTTTTGTCAGCTTGGTCTCACGATGAAAAAAAAATAGGACAAATGCACAACACGCTCGCTTATATGCAATAATCTGGACATGAAAATTGGGTTTTCAAGATAAAATTCCCACACACCTGAACAAACATATTACTGGAGGAATTTAAAAAGGGCAGCAATTTTCATTTACGATGGCATCTTAAACTGTCTTACTGCCCAATCACCTCCAATTACTTCCTGCAATGCAACCTGTGTTATCAGTGTGTGTACGCTGTAATTAGGCTCGCTTTAGTCCATGTCAGTGCCTCTCAAAGCCATTCCCACCGTGGCTCAACTTACCTCTACGCCCAATCGTCTCCACTCACATTCAGAGCAGGTACCAATTGGTGTGTGAAAAAAGGGTCAAACAAACTTTGTCCACTTGATAAACTGGCAGACAAGCAGAGCTTGGAACATGAGGATGCCATTAGGACTAGCCCACAGAGATCACTTCACGTCACCTGGAACCAAGGTGTGCAATGAAACGGCATGAAAAATTCACATTCACAGGAGTTTTCACAATCAATGAATGCCTCTGACCAGTATTCATCCTCATTGTCATCTCCCATGATAAATCCACTGCTGGATGAAGGTCTCCTCTCAAGTCATTGCTATCTCATGATCCTGCAAGGCAATTATCCACCTAGAACCTGCATTTGAATGTCATCGCTTCATCTCCTCAGTTGATGACCTCTCAAGACGTGTGTTCCATCTCTTATTATCCTTCACCGTAGGGCCTCATCTCTTCTATCGACGCATTCTGCCCAGGCAGACTCACTTTCTTAACAGTTGTAACCGTGTATTGAACCTGCAGAGGGTCCTTTGATCCACAAGATTATCTTTTTGTCTCTCAATGTAATTCCGAGCCATGCATATCTCCACGCTGCTTTGTGCACTTTTTAAATTTACATTCCATTTTCTTTGTTAATGATCGTGTTTATGATGAATATTTCACAGCAGGTGGTACACATTAAAAAAAATGTAGGCACATTACTGCAGGTATTACAAATATAGAAACAAAAATGAGGTTAGTGGAGTAAAACACTTGAGTTTTTTTGGAAACGATGGGACAAACACTTTTCTGCCAATGACCTCTTTAAAAATGAGGAGTGATCTCTATGAAGCACGCTTTAATGGTTTTGCACATTCGTGCCTGCCTGCCCTGATATTTTAAGCGGACTATAGGGATTAAAACTTTTTTTTTATAAATTGCAAGAAATGTAAATAGATCTTACAAAATGATGTTAAATTTCACTTCTTTCCAAATTTTATAAATTACCTCGGATAAAAAAAAAATACGCATCGAGATATCTGCCAAAAAGACTAAACAATTAGAAAATAATGTAATGAAATAAAACTCTGGCACGCTCAACTCGACGAAACATTTACGTTACTCTGTCATCGTGGGGCTTCAGAAAGCCAAACAAAACCCCAGTCAAGTAACTATACAAAAAAAAACAAATTGTACACGCTTGTGACCAGCAATATGCACTTTTGTCTGAACAAAAAGTTGGATATATTTGTCGATGTGTGAACGAACAAGAGCATGGTCGGAATGGTGCAATTGCACGAGTGTCATTAAAAGTAAATTTCCAAGGATGAAAAGTGAAAGGCGCGAAGGAAACAAAAAAACGAGTTCTTGAAACACATTCTGACGCCTCTGTTGCAATGCGACGGCACTCAAAGTGTGAACAATGCAAGCAAATTTTTGGAAATGCACTCTGTTTCTGTTGGAGTGCATTGCATACACACACACAGAACAACATTAATGTAATGGGGGTATGGCTCACCACCTATTTTTTTGTTGCAGACTTTCAATACAAGGCAAGGGTTTTTAAAAAAAAGAAACTCCCACGTGTTCATCAAGCAACCACAAAGACATTATCAAGTCATTATCTGTGCCCCAATTATAAACACAAACAGGCCATTTTGTAATTGTTTCCAGCGTGTTCTCCTGACACGCAAAGTATTGCATGCCAAAAAATAAATGTTTTGCGGTGCTCGTTTTCATTTAATTGTTCTCATAAGTGAGACGGGGAACCCAGCGTGATCTTGCCCGTGTCGAATAAGATTTTAAAATCTTTATTTACAGCCCTATATTAATCCACTGCTGGATGAATGCTTGCCTTCAGTGCCGATTATGAGTGAAAAGATGTGGGAGAGGCCAGCAGATATCGCTCGGGGCCACGGAATCGAACTGAGAATAAAACATATACACGTCTAAAATTACGCATTCCTGTTTCTGCTATCTCGCAGAAACCACTCGTAGAAGAAAACTACCATTTTTACTTCAAGTCTACCCTCCCGTAAATAATCAGGCAATGCCAACCCGTATCAAGTAGAGGTCAAATGTGGGTGGTAGGGCCACACATGCAACTACTCAAAATTGCTTATAATGTATATTCTCGAAGAGACCAGTAAATAGTAACAACTATTGTTCATGGTTCTGTGAGAAGTCGGAATGTTTAGCCTGCGTTCTCCAAGAGAACCGTCCGCTAAAGCTGCCGTATGCAATACCAGCATTTTGACTAATGTGCGAGGTCTGGTTACATTTAGTCTGGAAGCAATTAGAGATGCTGCATTTGACCATATTTCAATTCTGTCATGTTAAAGGCACCCAGGGTTTAGTGGCCCGTGCAATCATACATGTGCACACGCAATAAGCACGCACACACAATTTAGCACAAACACTGCATCCTCAGCAGGAACATGAAAAAAGGTGACGTGGACTACAATTTCAATGTAATTATACACTTAAGCCAACGTTCACAGAAACAGACTAACTCTGTTTTTTTAAGATCAATCCATTTGTGTAAGACGAATTCCAACCGTGTTATACAGTTAGGAATTACTTCAGAACTATAATCCATTGTCTGGAAAGATGCAAGCTCTTTCTTGACGGCACGGTGCGTGGATTCATCGATTAATATTAATCTTAAGCTCAAGATACATGCGTCAACTTGTGCCTGCGTACGGATTCGACGATTTAATTAGTATATCTATAGGTTTGTGCCATTCATGGAGCCTCGAGCAGGAATAAAATAAACTAAAATAGTTTCATGAACTTGCCGAAATGCTGGGGAGAGGTGAACTGTTTGGAACTGTTTCACCTCACCCATTTGCTACTTTTACACTTGTCCATGTACAGCCCGTTGTCAATCTACTGCTGGACGAGGGCTTTCCCAACGCTATGTGCATATTCTCTGGGGTTACGTGACCACGTGTGGGTTGGTGATAGCAGGTAGCAGAGGTGGGAGCATAGACGTACAGTACACTGATAAACGGTGTATTTTAATGCCCGGATGGCCAAGGCTTCGAGTTGTTTTGGCAAACGCCATGCAGCATTACCCACCTTGACTTGCATTGAGGTAGCCATTTTGTCAAAATGCCACTTATAAGAAAACCAAATTTTACTTTTTGTTAAACCCCCATTTATGAACAAATAATCAAATAAACGTTAACTTACTCATTAAAATTTCTCCACCGTGAAATCCAACAAGGGAGGGTTCAAATAACCATTTGGCCATTTATTAAAAATGTCGTCCGGTACGCAAATGTTAGCCATCTCTCTACATGCACGCTCAGACATTCTAAGCCTTAAAAATAAATCACGTTAAAAACAGCACGACTGCGCTGAGGCCTTCAGTAATGCGCCGGTTTATTTATCATGCATTACCGATGCATAAAAATAAAACTCACATCTGTTACTTTCCACGAGGAAATACGTTACATCCAAGCATTAAAACATATATGCAACGGAGCCATTTCTATTTTCTATGGCTGGTGGCGTCTACATACGAACGCTCTCTCACAATCATGAACAGCTTACGAGACACTTAGTCTTGGCAAGATTCGGTAAAAAAAACAATTAAAACAAAGCACCGTGTAAGTAAAATTCTTTCACTGTCTCAAGGCTCTCTCAAAATCATACTGCATTCGATTCTACATTCGGCGTGGCAGTTGAAATAATGGTGCAATTTTTTAACATCCCCTCGCCTTTTTGAACCCAGCAGCAGTATAAATGAGTACACCACGGTTAGTCGATCGGCAGGTCGCGTGCCGTGGGGCAAAGTATGGGTACTGCCACCTTTTCAAAGACACCGGTGTGGAAGAATTTGGCCAATATAAACCGCTAGGCTGGCTCTCTAGATCTTCCTCTGGTGGAAGACCTTCTGCCAGCAGTGGTACGAGTAAAACATTGTATGGCTACACCTTTACCTTAGCTTTAACGTTCTGAACATCTATCTACCTCACAACAGCATCGAGAGCTTACTTGTCGAGTCTGCCTCAGTGAGCCAAATCTCCTCCCTCCTCAAATTACTAGAGAACAGAGTTTGGGATTTTTGTCCACAGAGTTTCTGTACCCCCTCCCCTACGTCACTGTTCGTGCTTTGCATCGGGCACCGACTGAAATATAATAAAATATTTTTTAAGATACATGGGCGAGCTAAACAGCAGCACAACCGCGCAAACCTCCGCAGTGGTCATATAAATTAATTTCCGCGCGCGGGGAATGAAATGTCAGCCTTCATGCCGAACAAAACAGAATGGGAAGCCAGTTTTGAAGTTAGATTTAAAAAAAATCCATGTTGAAAGGAGCATCATCCATCCATATAAGCATGATTATCAGGAAAGCGAAGAAACTGTCCCCACAATTATTGGATGGCAGGCACTCTTCAGCAACAACTGTGCATGCGTGCATTTCACTTCCCACCTTCCGGAGATGCGACTCCAGCTTGCTGCATTCCTCTGTCCTCTGCTCCAATGTGATCTCCAGAGACTTGAGCTTAGAGTCCTTCTTGAGTCCAGCCGAGGCGAGAGAGGAGGCATGCTCCTTGAGGTCCAGCAGAGACGACTGCGGGGAGAATCGTATGGCTCTCATTAAAAAATCGCCATCATCACTGTATACTTATCTCATGCTTCTCATGCAGTACACATCTCAAGGAGTCCTTTGGCAGGGGATCCCCCTGCGGCAGCTGTCTGCGCAGCACCAGCTGAAGGCAGCACCAGCCAGCAAGTAGACATTAAGTCTGCCAGCAGGGATGACGATACTATGTGGCATCCAAATTCAGTAATCCGCAAGTAAATTGTCAATTTTTTTTAATGCCATGATTCATCAGCATCATGATTTTATCATCATTCTCATCGGCAGAGTTCTAGCCACTGCTGGATGAAGGCTACCCCACGCCGTCGCCATCTCTTACAGTCCTGCAGTGCCACAAAGCGCCGTACGAACTGACCTCTGAACCGCATCTCTTGCAGTGAGCACTTCTCTGGCGCATTTTCCTCCTTTGGCAAACATTCCGTCACCCAGTTTCATCCATCCGCCAATCATGCCTGCCCCCTAGTCTCAATGTGCACTGCGCACAAGCACACTTACTATTCTCTTACCGCGATCGCCCCTCACCAAAAGCGGCCGTAGGTACACTTGGGGCTTCTTGTCAGACAGAGCCAGTGACAGACATGGGGACGTGGCCTCGTGGCACACGGTGCCAGGCACTTTGGCATGTCAGGGCAAAGGAATTACGTTCGAACACGTGCACATTTTGACAGGATCGTGATTGCACGTGAACACACAGGCACACGCGCCATGCACAGTGCGCACACTCAAGGGGCACTGCAATTAAACTCGCAACTCCAACCTTGGGTGTTATTCCTAGTGCCTTTGAGAGACGGGAAAACTCTTCTGGAAGACGCGTGGGAAAGTTTTGTAACCTATGACCTATGGTATTATTTTATTTCTTTTCCCACTGCTTAAAAAATGCGGGCTCTTGAAAGGTTGGAGAAAATTAGAATGACGCCAACAATTGCGCAATGATTTTACATTATAATTTGAGGGCCATATCAAGTGGGCTCTGCGTAAATGCTCATGTATATCTTTTTAAATCCACATTTTTCACATCTTTAGTTCACTGTGGGGGAATCACCTCTGTAAATGCTTAAATGTTCAAAGTATATCCTAAGCGCATGCATATTACATTAACGTATTTACCTTAACATTGGACATTTTTGTGAAGTGGCATGAGTAAAGTGGAGTAATGGCATTTATATAATTCGAATATGACCGAATATTCTTTAAACCTTCATATATCACACTTACAATAAAGTTCGTAGTAATTTTTCTTACAATAACAGTTTTGTTAATGTCAAGGACAGACAAGATGACGAACATAAATGTATTACATATAGCAGATACTATTTTTTTTATAATAATTAGCTACAGGCAAGTTAGATTTCTTGGACAAGTCATGCAAAAACAAGAGACTGAACATAATGCTACAACTGGGAAAATGATTCGTACAAAAAAGCCGGGGAAGACAGTGAATTAAGCACATAAGCAATTTGAACAATTGGGATTCAAATGGGAGTGTCCAATGCAAAGTTCTTGAGTAATATCACACACAGAGTTTGAAGAATGGAAAGCCACCCATGACAGCCGACGTCTTTGAGAAAGGACATTGCACGTACAGAGGCATTGTTAACTTCCAAGTACAACAAATATTGCAAAGAGATACTTTTTTTTTTAAATGTAGAAACCAACAAGTGTGTTAAAACACTCTGTTTAATTGATCATGGCGTGAACCTGAAGTGTAAGCTGCATTTATTACATTTATCAACCCTGTAAAGATACCACAATGAGCCGTATAACCCTTGCAATGAACCTCCTAATCTTACACATTCTTGGGGTAGTGCTCCATAGGCTGTGCCACCATGCAAACATCTGCTAAATCATGTGAAACCACCGAATTAAAAATTACACGCACGAGGGTATCAAATGAGACTGTCTGGGCTGCACATTTGGACCCCCCCCCACCGCCACCACCCGCCGCCCCTGAACTACTAGGTGATTAAATAAATATACGTGAAAACAGGCATATGTCAGTGCTGTGTGTGTGGCAGAGAATGCCTCTAATGCAGTTACATTGAAGCTGAGATGGTTGATCCTGCAGATAGAGCTATCATTTGCATGAGATGGCCACCTCCAGGGAAATTAGGTGCCTGTATTAGGCAGAACACGTTTAAGTTTATGTTGTTTAACCAAAATTGGTCCACTTTCCATGAAGGTCCCCCCCCCGCATAGGTCATCTCATGATTCTGTGATGTAAGAACCCTTAACAGTTTAAAGTATGCCTCTACGTTCCTCTTTCCATCTCTCACCATACTTTTTTTTTTTAGCTCCAATAGGAGATTGCAAAATTCCTGAAAGCTACCATATTTCCAGTCGCCGTGGCGGGGATATTGGAAAAACATTTTCAATGAGCAATAATCATGCCCTCGGATAAACCTCATTGGCTACGATACTGCCACTGCGCAAAGCTACTCTGAATGTAATTTTAAGCAAATATGGACAGATGATCAGTACATCCAAATGGCTGGCGCCACAGAGTACTGGGCGAAACGAAAAGACGGGGGTTCACCTCCTTCTCAGAGAGCTCTGCCTGGACAGTGTTGACCTTCTCTTTGAGGTCCTTGTTCTCCTTCTTGTAGGCCTCCACCTCCTCCTGTCGCTCCCGGTCGTCACGTTCTCGCTGCTCCTTCAGACGCTCGATTATCCTCTCCTTCTCGACAAAGACACAAATGGAGGAGGGGTCATTGAAATGGCCTTTCTCCATGAAAATGCACAAGCTGTTCTACGGGCCAAACTATTCCAGAGCCTCAGGTGTCCTTAGGGAATTATGCTTTTGTTTATCACCGGCCGACATAAGCCATGCTCAAGTGTGTGTGAGGATAAGTGACCAAGTACCTAAAATCAGCGGTGGAAAGTTTTTTGAATAAGCAATGTTACTGGAACAAAGTGATGAAAAAACAGCAGTTGAGAAAGTAGAAAAGCATTTTCATAGGGGTGAAAGAAAATTCGGAAAAGGCTCCGAAACCACATTGCACAAATTTCAGACTCAGAAAATACCGTGGGCAGCATTGAAAATAAGCATAATTAAAGATAATCAAAAAGAACAGAATACGGTGGTGGATTCAAGAGGTCAAAGTTAAAATGGTCAAGCTGTCAAATGCCAATGGCGGAGCCGTGCCATAGTAAATGATGGGCTAAGGGCAAAGCCAAGCCCAACAGCCCGCGAGAATATTGAAGAACAGGCACGTGGCTCTGAGAATGAATCCTACTGATCCACCAGGCGAAATAGGCAAATATCATTGTTAAAATTAGAATGCATTGATGAGCAAGTATATTCGTGACGGGGCGTCCGACACGTCTATCTGGCGTTTGAGCGCTCTTCCATAGTATACTCAGACTAAACATTCAAGATTGATTGAACGTTCAAGTTTGCCAATCTGGTAGAACAGTAAAGCTCCAGATTATTATGCTCCAGAGTTAAAATCCCGTCCAAAGGGTCAATTCAAGATTGGCAATCTTGAACGTGCACTTTTGCCTATGTGTGTTTCTGTCTAGCCTGCTGAGCTCTCTGTTCCAGTAACAAGTGCAATGGGTTTACCGTGAGAGAGCGGGGGGATGGGGGAAGTGGCCAAGACGGCAACAAAGTTTCACTTGTTTGAGGTTTGCGCACAAGTGAAATCATTTAACGATTCTACCGCAAAAAATACTTCCATCTTCACGGTTACATATGTGCAGGCTTATCACAGCAATCCCAGGTGCCTCTTGGCCCAAACTTAGCCTTGGACCACGGAGCCAGAGGGAAGCGAAGCAAAAATGGACTTAACCTACGGGAAGGAATATAAATCTTCGTGGCATCATTTTGTTAAACCAGAGCAAGTGTTTGGGGGGGGGGGGTTGCCACTAGACAGCAGCAGTGACAGCATAGAGACCACATGTCCAGACCTCCTTCCACACACGGTGCAATGTCGAGCAATAAATTGTGCACCATCTGTTTGTATTAACAATGACACATTTAACAAAAATCACATTTAATCAAAAAACAGGGACACGCACATGCAGAGCTAGCCCTCAAATTTCAGTGGTAAAAATGCTGATGGGCATAGCGCCACTGGTAGAACAGTAAAGCTCCAGATTATTATGCTCCAGAGTTCAAATCACGTCCAAAGGGTCAATTCAGTTATTCATATCCTTACAGGGGTCAACACGAAATTTGGTGGTAAATTAACGGAAGAATATCACAATCACCGAAAATAAAACATGAATTTTAGACTACTGCAGCTGAGGCAATGACATACTCATGAGCTACTCGCATTTAAACACTGGACAAAGTTGAAGCAAGAAATATTCACTATGGAACACTTGGGAGCTCGATCGCAGGGACCATTAATGGTATATAGGTATAAGTGGTACCGCTCCTTTGATTCAGTTCTGATCTGACTCTTTTCCCTATCCTGTGATCTCATCCTGAAACTATTCCTCCAACTTTCCTTTCCCCCCTTTCTTTATTCTCACCAATTCTTCACACTCTTTTTCTTACTCTTCACCACCTTCCCTTGCTTTCCCCAATCATAGCTGGACAACACTGGAATATATGCATGCTTCTGTAATCTGATAAATGGGTATTCCTTTACTGATTTTTCATTGTTGCTGAAAATACGCACGCACCAAAAAAAACAAATATTCATCAAAAACCAACGGCACACAGGGATAACGGTTTACCAAAGCAGAAAGCAATGAACCAGTCTCAACAAGCGAACATTTGCCGAAACAATATATTTACTTTAGAGACACGGCAAAAATAAGAGTTGACAAGAGTCCTAAATTGCGTCGGTTTGCCCGTGGGGGTTCGAAGATCTGGCAGTGCAAACCTTTTCAGAGAGCGCCTCCTCGAGTGTGGCCAGGGCTGTGTCCGTGTTGCTCGAGTCGGCCTGCAGGGACTTGATTCGGTCCTTGAGGCTGCCAACCTGCTTCTCCTTGTCCCTCAGCTGTTCCTGTAGGTTCTCAATCTGCAGCGCCGCACACAGTGGTGGTGGTGGTGGTGGAGGGGGGGGGAGACGCGCGCTATTCAAATCACTTCTTGACGCTTGAAAACAGAGCTAGTGTTGACATCAAGAATGGTGGCCATGCCAAGCATTTAGATTCGTGGATAGTAATCAATTAACGTATGTTCCAGCCATTCTCACTTGACAAATGCGATGATTAATTTGTTATTTTGGAGATGCCGTGGCTTTAATGAATCTGTATGAACGTGATTGGTGGTTTTATTGGATGTGTTTATAATATGTTGTATTTATCCATTCTGAGTCTGAAGACCCTTTTTCAGGAGTGTTCTGCATTGTGCTGTTTCACGAAAAGTACTATTAAATTAGTGTTTTTCACATGGAAAAAAATCCACCGCACATACAAACATAACACTCAACAAGTCCACACAGATGGACTCTACTTGCTGTACTACCATTTACTGGCCAGCTCACAGTTGAGAGAATTTATAACTCAGTAATTTTTTGCAAAAGAGCATTGAGATGGTGCTCATCTTCTATTTAAGCACTAAGAGTGGTGTGGAAATTCAACACTGCTATGGCAGGGGTTGAGTCTACACAATGAATGACCACTGTTGGCTTCCATTAAAAGTGGTACTAATTTTACCAAACCCCAGAGGAACAATGGGCTGAGTCAATCACCAACCGCTTACTCTGCCGCTGAGTGGGTATTGGTGTTCCTAAAATCGGCGTGATCTACTAGCGATTATCCTCCACAGCGCTGGATTACAGGCATGAGCCGCTGTGCCAGACTTGGGTTAAGAAGAACCTACTCTTGAGATGGCACGGAATTCTAGCCCCTGCTGTTACAACAAGGATGCGGCACGAAATAGGTCGTGGCAGCACTCCGCTCCTGGGGGCCCTTGTGTACACATTTAGCGCAATGTCTACAGCAGCGTAATGACTGCGTTGATGGGCCAAAGTAAGCATCTCTAATGTACTGCAATAGGGCTAAGCGCTTGTAATGTTTGCGGTAAATTGTTTGGGTTAGTTCTTTGCAAAAAACATAATTAATCATGTGCAGATGCCGAATAAACACAAAAATAAAAATAAGATTTAAATGAAAAATACATTTAGTTGTTTGTTATTCTTACTTAAATGCTGCATTATGTATGACTGCAAAAATAAATGTATTGTCTCTTAACACTTCAGACACTGCCCAGCGCACTGCAAGACATTTGTTTTACCATATGCTATGTTTTAACAATTGATAAATATATATCTGTTGGAACGCAAAAAACCCATGCTGTTTAAATCAGGGGAAAAAAATCAGAAACCCTCTCAGTCCGAATTAATAGCAGATACAAGGTCTGCTCAGACCCTACTGTAAAGGCTCACAACTGTCATGTAAGAATCATTAATACTCAACATAAAAGAACACATTTAACACGTGACAGACATCAAAGGCAACACACTGCCTTTGTTTTCCCTCTGCAAATGAAAAATGTAACATAGAGCCAAGTAACAGCACATTAATCTTTGGTACAGTGACCCGTATACCCGAGCCTACACCGGGGAACAAACGTTTACCCATAGGTTGCCACCTTTAATGACTTCATGTGCACTACACCGAACTCCCGCTAATCTGCATATAATAACACGTGCAGTGTTATTCTAGCAAGACCGGCAATACAATTTCGGTGGCTGCAGGCTACGAGTTTTTGAAACAAAAAAAGGGGCGGGTCAGATGGGGGTGGCTGCAGCTGCTCACGAGGCATATACACGCGTATTTGTTTCAACAGTCTAGATTTTACAGTTGCCAACATAAAATACAATTTGAAAAATGTGGTTTTGAAGAACGAATTCTGAGGCTTTAAAATGAGTTCTAGACTCGTGATGAAATAAGTAAGAGATAAAAGGTGCAGCCCTGCAATTGCTGGGTCATGCCACTGCTGGCAGAAGGGCCTTAACTCAAGGGAGAACTAAAGAGCCCCTCGACCATGCTGTGCCCATTTCCACTGCTGCTGTGTGGGACAGAGGAGCGGGGGCACATGTTCAAGACATGTGCCCATTGTTTCTTGACTGCCAAGCCAGGAGATTTGACCATCGGATCACTGGATTGCAAGTCCAGTGTTCTAAGCATTACCTCACCGCAGCATCCCACGATGAAAAATAACATGCTAAACATTCTCTGCTTGGAATACTACGGTTAACGAACCCGTGGCTGCATTGTAAATTAAATACCATTGATTTTTTACGCCGGAACTTTGTGAAAAATGTGTTCGAGTTGTCGGTGGGGATTTGCATTGACAAATGGTGAAAAATGATCTATTTTGATAGGGACAACTTAGAGGGGAAGACTGAATATTACAGATGAAGAAGAACAGGACATCATGCGTAATAATTCACGAGTCACTCAAAATGTCCGAAGGTACACCCTTGCACAATCCATGGATGCGTCTCTATGATGATTGAGGACCGTGGCCAGGCAGGTGGTAATGACACTTTATAGGGCCCTGGTCAGTCTTAAAGCATAACATGGGGTACATTTCTTGCCACTGCGTTCAAGAGAGGACAATGATTAACTTGCAGAGGGGAACAACGGCATCGCTGGAATAGGTTCCAGATTTAGTTTGGGCGGAACTAGCAAAAGAATATTGCAGTGAAACACAGGAAAGGAATTTATCAAGGAAAAGGCACACGAGTTGTTTGAAATTGTAAAACAATGGTACGGAAATAACAATTTTATGTTTAGAAATGTTCCTGAATGCGGGTGCATGTCAAAATAGTGGGGATGTACATTAGGATGATTTCAAGGAAAGTGTAATTCTTATTGTTTGGTGAAGCAACAACATCAAGACTTAGCAGGCAGGGAAGTAGAGTAAAAGCGAATAATTAAAGCACATGTATGAAAAGGTAATTTTAAATGTAATCGATAAGGCCAATTAACTTTGTAAAATAAGGAGAATGCCTTGTTTAAATGGCAGTGTGAGGGGTGGAAATTACAGATCCTGCTATCACAGCAGGGCTACCCATGAATTAATTCCATTTATCCACAGGAAAAAAATATTGGATCATTGTGGATAATAGGATGAATCTGCCGATTAATTCATTTTACTTGCGAAAAAATGTGAATAATACGAAGCCAATCCCACTGAGAAGGACAAGAAAATCTGCAGATAATTGCAGGAAACAGGAAAAAATAGGGCAGCATATAATAATAATGAGTTTTCAAAGACCTTACAGTTCTCATGGTAAATGATTTGCAGGTAAATAGGGCAGAGGATACAATAAGTTCTGTAGAAACAGGGGCTTTAGCAATACCGCACAACTATTGTGGAGGTAAAGTAAGTTTTTTTTGGTGGCAATAAGAGACCACTTTAACAAATCGTTTCGATGCGGCTCTGCGTGTGAAATGTGAATGGGTGTCACATTGGTATCGCGCCTATTTAGATATTATTTTTAGTGAGGCTGGCAGCAGAGGTCTGCAGGCCCCCAAGGGCTCCGTTTTTCATCCACGGTGGAGTGAGCACGACGGGCTGAATGGTCTTCTCTGCCGCGTAACGCTCTGCACTTTCACGTTTCCATGACACGAAACGCAGCCAACTTCCATGGCAACAGCCACAAAGAACAATGCCAACTACTGGTAATATATTCCCGCAAGAGAATATGCAACAGACGCTTCAAATTGTTGAAAGTTCTTCATCATCGTCCTTTATCATTACCCAGTGAAGAACAGAAATAACCGCCTTTGGCCAATTCACTAGAATGCAGACAATATTCTCAGATCTTGGAAGTTAAGCAGGCCTTTTGAGCCTGGACTAGGCTTGAATGGGCAACCACTACGCGTAACAGATTGTCTCATAGGCTGCTGTGGGACTAGGCTGTGGGCAGCAGAGGGCAGCGAGGCGAAATCCATTGCTGGACATTACTTCTATGGCCCTGTGTCTATGCTCCCTACCTTGACGAACCCACACACTGACCACTGTGCGGTAGAGTATGATCAAATAACCCACACGACTTGCAACATGTGGCGAAGCCTTTTTCCAGAAATTAGATTGACAACCAATATAATGTATACAAAACTTCAATGACAAGCTTCATCTCCCAAATTCCAACCCCGTGTCATCGTCGTGGGAGATGAGCAATATGAGTAGGTGGACAAAGGGGCTATAGTTTAGGGGTGTGGAACACCTGGTGTAGTATTCACGATAGCTTCAGGCAGCTGATACTCAAAGAGGCCAATGACATCCACAACCTAGCAGTGGGACTCTGGGTAATGTGATGATAACTAAAGGCAGATGAGCCTCTGAGCGGCCAATGGTACCCCACAAACTTTAACAGAATATTGCACTCCAAGTCCACGCTTAACGCATTTTCACACGAGTTTTCGCTATAACACAGTTCTTCTATTTTAGGGATCACATTTTGCACAACGTGAAATGCTGCCCGTTATCACGCGGTTTCCGAGCGGTCAAAGGCGAACAACTTTCTTGAGCTCCGCGTCTCAGCAGTACGGGAATTCTGGGTAAGCGGCGACGTACCCTCACACCTCGGTTCTTTGTCCGGCCATCTTACTGCGTGTGTGTACATCGTATATCCTGCAACCCCCACCTTTAATGTTACTTATAATGGGGAAACAGTTTTCGCCGAACGCGTTTTCGCTTGACGCGGCACTTTTCAGGAAACGCATCTTTCGCGTTAAACGATAAATTCTGGCAATTCGTAAAATAACTGTACAACTTTCATGTTTCCAACACACCTAAACCTTCCCCTCGATGCCGAGCTGTGCCTCGGCAGATGGGTAAACGCAGGCTCCAGCGCACACGACTAATTTTGCGGTATCGCAATGACATCGCGACTAGGCCTCAAGTTGACCATTTATGGAAGCGCTGTGGTGGGCACGGCATAAATTGATGGCGAGCCAAGCAAAACCAACACGTTTTAGAGCAACAAACAAGCGTGGCAGGCTTTAGGCAATGATGCAACAACAACGCACATTTCCATCAAGCCCAGTGAAACAGCTCAGTATCCGCAGTTGCAAAAGATTCACAAGGTAGATTAAAGTACATTTCATTCATTCATTCATGCATTACCACTATTTCAGATCAGGTGAGAGATCGCTGAGACTACGAGTCTGTTTACTCAAGACCTGGGTTAATAAACGCAAACATGCAATAAAAAAAAGCAACTGCACAATAATGAAAGTTAAATGTAAAATGTCAAAAATAAACTTTCAAGATTTTAAGCAAAATAACACCTTTAACTTGAGGAAACAATGAAGACAAAGCAAACGCAGTATTCAGACGAACCAACGGCAATACAACAACAAAAAAGCATTTGCACTCAATTTTCGAAACGAGCAGAACTTTAGAGCAACTTTAGGAGACCCACAATAGGGTAAGATTCTGATGCTATTCATGGCTGGAAATCAAACTTAGATGGTGTGAGTGTTAGTGCAGTGCACAAACCGCGATGCCACCAACCACACACACATAGACAAAGATCCCCCGTATAAACTTAACAAACTGTAGGAGCAAGTGCTGTTTTTGGGGGCACTGCACACGAGGGAGTGGGTGGCCAGCATCACGTCCGGCTACCTTTGTCTCCCCAGTGGCGATGTTAACACATTGCACCAGGTACTCGCATGAGGCCGACTCAACCTGGGTAAGGCCTAGAACCGGTTCAGATAATCATCACTCTTTTTGGCCACGAGTGGAAATCGAACTCAGGTTACCTGGTTCGAAGCAAAACACACTAACCACAGTGCCACCAACTTGACACACGCACACACTAGCACACATGAACTTGTACACAAAGCTCCTCTTGTTTGGTTCCACAGCCTGCCGGTACACGTCTTCTTCACGAGCACCTACCAAGTGCCGGTACGGCACACACACGAGGGTGGTGTATGACACACCACGCCTCGCTACCTTTGTCTCCCCAGTTGTGATGTTGATATGATGCGCTTGGTGCACATTTTTAAGATAAAATCCAATTTCGGAGGCACCAGGCATGATTTAAAAAAAAACATTGCACTCGCAATGTACAGGAATCAAACCTATATCACTGTGATCGTATGCAGCTTCCCCGAAAATACTCACTCTTGCAGGTAGTAAAAACACAAAGATATTTTACCCTGCTGCTGAATGCAGGCTCATGTTAAAGCAAGGTTGAATTATCTGTGTCCATGAGATACTTTAATGCTCTCTATGGTAATTATATAAAAAGTCATACAAATGATATCACTGTGAGACAATCTCACAGCATGCCCATTTCTAATGCTTTAAGGATTTTTAACTGTAATAAAAGCCTAAATGCCTGCATGCTGCCAAGAAAAACCTTTTTTCACCATTATCAGATCGCGGATTTTAAACAAAGGTTCTGTTCTTGTGCACATCCAGGCCCCCTGTTTGGGCCAGCGTTTCATAGGGGCTGAAACCCTCCTATCATTTTGGCACAGTGCTCTGCTGGCAACGAGCGCTATTATAATTACAGTTATCAGTCACACAATAAACAATGAAAAGCATCTCCCTGGCTCAAGCAACACGAGCCACGGCATAAGGGATGGCATTTTTATAAGAAAAAAACTTGGTGAAAGTAAACCGCATTTTAGGTGCGATCTACGAAATATACAATATTTGCCTCGCATGTCCAAACACGCACAAAGCGACCGTTCATAAGGAAGTACTTATACACTCGCATGCGACTACTTTTATTTTGCCGCTGACCTCCACTTTTCCGCCTGCCAAGCAAAGTAATATTAATAACAGTAACGATTTTATCCTCGGTGAAATATTAAATGCTTACTTAACGATTTTGGCAGAGATGGGGGGGGGGAATACCATCTCGTTATGTAGATTCTGTAGATGGTGACTTTAATAAAACGAGCATTTGAATGAGGGTGGCGTGGAGAGATCACCTACTCAGACAAGAGTGCATCGTCTCTGACAGCTTGGCATTCTGGGGCACGTTCTGATGCACTGCTGTATTGTGAACGTGCTAAATTGTAGCACAGACGGCCACCAATGATAGAGACGAAGGAGGACTAGCCTTTCGATTTAAATAGTGAGATCGTTAAACACCATGGTATTTGGGTACCTTGGCAAGTGCTCAGAATTCCGACAGACTATATATATTACCATTTGGATTGGTCTAGGATCCACCATTAACCGCACACTAAATGAGGCATTGGAATATACCATGGATTTTTAGTTTAACAAGTAGGCTTTATTATGGACCATTAATTGTGTTTGTGAAGAAGGCATTTCTTAATTTTTTTTCACTGTAAAATAAAGGTGTGTCTTTTGTGAAGTGTTCATTTTCATAGGCTAGAATCACGCAATAAGAAGCAAGTGAAAAGCATATAATACTCATGTATACACAATAGTGGCCTGAGAGTGACTGAGTCCAAAATTCATCTGATCCTTTAAGGCCATAACCAGACAAAAGCCAAAATTGCCAATTTTTTTCTTCGACGTTGAAACAAAACAACAAACTGTGGATATTAATACTGACTAAATTATATTTTTCTCCACATAGTTGAAAATAAAATTGCAAGGGATGCAATTTATCTATTCATTTCTGCACCAATCATAATGGCGTGCCGAATTTTCACGCTACGCTGTCTATCAAAAAACAAAGACAAAGATCCCCCGTAGAGTCTTAACAGACTGTTAGGGCAAGTACTGTTAGCGAGAACCTATGAAGGCCGGCACGGCACACGGTGAGGGTGGGTGGCCAACACCACGCCCGATCGCCTTTGTCTCCCCAGTTGCGATGTGTTTTTAGACACCGCACCAGGTACTCATTTGAGGCCGAGTCGACCTAAGAGAGGCCCAGGACCGGTTCAGATAATGTCACAGATTTTGGCTGTGAGCGAGAATCGAACTCGGGTCACCGTATGCGTAGTGCAGCACGCTAACCGCTACACTTCCGTTCCCCACACAACAGTACTTATTCAGACTGCACACTCCGTGCAAACGGTTAACGGTGGGAGAGAGACAGAGTGATCAAATACAATGTGCACATGTACACGCTCACACCAAACAAGCCCACGTGTGCCCCAGTCATGTCGCGGAAGCAGCGTCGGGTGCAAGGGGAAGGAGTTGTGCCAGGGCTTGGGGTGGAGGAGCTGTCAGAAATCGCTCTAGCATGTCACCACGGCCCGTCTGCTGTGATGGGCTCCCCTCCCGCCCCCCGCGTGTAAAACCACTGAACCATTTCTGATTGCGCTGCGTGGGGCTCACAGCGGGGACCGCCGGAGTTAACCCTGGCCCTGCCTGAGGCGGCGAGCCTCTGGAGAGAGTGGCAATGCTGTCGTCGGCAGGAACTACAGGACGAGAGGTTCTGCCAAAGGCTGCGAGTCTGTCCTGCCGAGGCTTGGCTCACATGGGAGCCTGTGGAGGTGGGCGGGTGGCTAACAAGTCACGGCGCTGGGTCAACAGTGCTCCGAGGCTGGGATCAAATATGGGTGTCAGCCACATGGCCGTGAGTAAACTGGGTTCTTAACTGGAGCGAGTTGATAGTGTCAGTCACCAGTGAGTGCACCAAAAAAACCATCCCATTAAATTTCATTTTGGCACTTAATTTCACTGAATTTCAACTCTTGACAATTAAAATGATAAACTTCATTGTTTTGTGTTGAATAATTGCTGTGGCAGGGCGGCCAAGTGCGCACCCTGGTGTGGATAAAGAGATCGTTTGAAAGGATTTCAGAAGTATATCTTTGCACGGACGTGGATGTTCTATAACTTTGGGCAATGCACTGCTATGTGACAGTTTTCAATGGATTTGTTTCATCTCATGATAAGCTACCGATGGCACAGTCAGGATACAAATTGCGGTGGAACACTGAAACTAAATGACAAACACCTTGTACTGTTGTGATTGAATGCATATAATAGCGTAGAATAGCCTTCACGTTCTGCAGAGTTGAAAAAAATAATAAATAATTTTGAACAAAAAAGGCAGACTTGGAACTTGTGCTGACAACCATAAACCACGCGGTAATCAAGAGCGCCTATAAAAATCGGGATGGCGTCAAAAGCAGTGAAACTCAATTGTAATGAATTTTTCTGCGCTTTCATGGTACGGGCCTGAGGTTGGGTGGGGACTGCAAGGCCCGAGCTGGGCTGGGCTGGACTGCATTGCGAGGCAGCTTCTCCCACAATGTGGCCCTTCACCCGCTGTGCCAACAACACTTCATTCACAAGGCTCGGGTGAATGGCTTTAAATGTGCAGTAAAAAGCCACATCATTAGCCGACTGCAGCAGGAGGGGGCAGCTCAAAGGCAGCTGCATGGACCACAGTATAACCATCTCAATAAAAAAAAAGTTTGTTTTAATTAATGGATTTAAATAAAAAAAATATATCAATTTGGTTTGGCAGAGCCGGAAGGTAGATGGATAGTAAAATAATGTGCAGAAATATACTTTCCTGGCATTTTTATGTAAATTATATTAATTTATGAACGCACCTACGACCCGCAAATTAGGACACGTAATTAATATGCTACAAGTACCCTGAGCAATACAATTTTTATAACATTTTGGTTTGCTTCTGAAACCAGTCATACCATTGTGGAATACTTTAAATGCATAAAAAAACAACACTAAGATGAGAACAAATGATCAGGCTTTAAATAAGACATTTCTGCCAGCTTGGCATAAATTTATAATTCTTGTAGATCAATAAAGAGATTTACTATTATTTTCCACCACCAAAAACAATTCCCTTGCAAATTAATGTCAAGGAATTTCTGAGCAGTGCTTAAAACTATTTTTTGCAAATTTCGCCAACTTCAGCAACGGTTAAACAAAAATGCTTTCATGCCACCTCGGAGCATGCAGTGGCTGAGAATGGTATGTGGTGAATGATGTGAAACCCTATAATGCCTGGATGTTGTTGCCAATCGTGCAGCTGACATCATTCGATGCCCACCGATTTCAACTCTTATCTCTAATCGGATGCATTTTTCCCATTATAAATGTGCCCAAGTTTCAATAGCTATTGAGATTCCGTTTAAGCCGATGTCAAGTCGACGTGATGACAATTTGATTTGATCCATGGCATGCAAAACGTAGGGAGTGTGACACCAATGTTGTAAAATAAGAACAGCTGCTTATTGTAATACGCAAAATATTCTGCAAATCTTTTGCATACATATTTCCCCAAATACATTTTTATATATGGTATATTGTATATTTGCTTTTGAATCAAATTGCCTTTTCAGCTGAATGCTATCAATTACTGCCCAAGGATTTGGAGTAATTTGTGTCACAATATTGAACGACCACCATTGTGAGAAAACGTTCTCCAAACTATAAAGACCAAAAGCAACGTCACTTTTGCCAAATTTGTATTCCCAAAGCAAAAGTCACCATATTCATAGAAATGTATATATAATTACACCTGGCCTTATGTTGAATCGGTTTAGTTTTACCCGAACATAAATAAACAGTGTTTTGATTTGTGGAAGGGGGGGAAATGGGAGGGCTGAAGGAGTCTAAAATTCACTTACAATTACATTATACTGTGGCTGCATAGTGCTTATTCATTAAGAGTCTGCACAAAATGCACTGTTGCCAAACTCACACTGTGGCACCCTCAGCTGTATAAGAAATAATAGGCGTGACAGAGACGCGAAGACCCATCGCATTGTATTTGCTCGGTCTGCCTGTGATGTGCCCGGTGGGAGCTGCGATGGACTGTGGCTGGCATTAGCGCGCGTGACACTCAACAATCAGGCGTGGTAATTTAATGCCGCATTCCAAGGAGGGATGAGCCACCGTCCAAAACTCTGCGGTTCCAACCCCCCGCCCCCGACCACGCCGAGCCGGATTCGCTGCCAAGGCACGAATGCACGCTGAGAGACAGGGGCCAAGCACAAGCTTGAGCCTTCAAGCCGACCGTGCGTACGCACACACGCACGCGGGGGAACAGAGGAACAGACTCGCATTTCCCGTGTGCACGAGTGACGTAAAAATACGCTACTGCTGCACACCCTGCTCACAAACGAGCGCAGCTGTAAATATTTCAAGGCTTTAAATCAATAGCAACGACGCTTGATAACTTGTAAAGGTATGCACGTCAAATTGTGCGTGCGTTGCCATTCATCTGCGTCAAACGGCTAAACACGTGCGCCCGCTACGGGAAGCTTTCTGTAAAAATACGCGAAATTGTGTTGCGATGTCGTTCTTTCTTTTTCCCCAGTCGCGCACATGGGTTTGCAAAGGCGCAACGCCTACACATTCCGCTAAACAGGCACTGTCTAAACCGACGTGTCCAATTAAGAAATGGATTTATAGGAAGTACTTTATAGCTAATCTGAACTACCCCCCCCCCCCCCCCCCGCAAATGCAGTATTTCATCCTTTCCGTGACCACCACTTTATGAAAAAGGAGCAAGTAAACATCCACTGCTGGAAGATCAATGACGAATAAAAAAAATAACCAGCCAAACATCTGAACGTGCAGTCCTTGCACACACATTCATCACAGTCCTGGTAGTGCAGCTACTTAAACTAAAGCGAATTGTTGTTTCCATTCTAACAGAACTGTGCTAATAACCACCCAGAGAAAGCTCCATTAATGTGCCCCCCCTCCGACGCAAAGACCAAGCATTTTCTCGGCAAGTAACAGCCGAAAATTATGACAAATTAATTGCTTGCTACCCAGTTGCTTGTTAACCTGGGCATCCCTCAGCCAGGCAATTAAAAGCCAATTTCAATTTACTGCATTGTTGGGCAGAGTCACTTGCAGCTCTGCCTTCCACCCACCAGGCCAATGCTATTGAGCGCGCTATTTTGTAGGTTTCCCATCATAGAGCCACAGAGGCACCTAGTGGTCGTACCTGAAGAGCCATGAAAACCGGTTGATGGTGTTTTTGCAAAGCGAGTGTGTTTCAGCTATTCTTCCTTTGAAAGATCTCACAGGGCATTGATTAAGGGTGCTATCCATTGATTGCAAAGTGCAGCCGCATTCACAGCAGGGGGTATTTGTTATTTGACATTTTTGCATGAGATGGCGCATCTGCCGAGTGGCTATATATAAATGAACAATAACGGAGAATACATTCAAGATAATTCACTCATTAGCCATATGAATAAAATGGCACCACTAAAGCTTTACTACCCTTAGGTGGCACCAATTTCTGCTCTGGCCCATGAACTACAGTTGTTTTGGCAACCTAAAACAATGTTTCAGATATTAATTTGTGCAGCGACAGTCACACACTTGACACAAACAATACCACGTTGTTTACTTTCACGCATAAAAGAAGGTTTTTTTTTAAATTAGACAGCAGTGGCAGACTCGAAGCGAGCATGGGTTTAACTTGAACACATTTGATTTATTATTAAGGTCTTCAAATGCTTTCATTCAGTATGAAATGTTTGCACGGAGGCCTTTCCTTAAAAAAAAACCTCCGTTTCAGACAGCGACATAGCTTGTGAATGCCAAATGACCGACCGGCGATTCTCTTAACACGAAGCCCAAGAAAGGAAAATATGAGAACGTTAAAATAAATACACGCACACAGGAAGTCTTTTTGTTATTCCTGCGTTGTGTTGTACAGCTCTCTAACGTGATTGTGGGTTGCGCTGAGTGCGACAGATTATTCAGGAATTGATTATATTCACGAATACGCATAGCTTCTTCAGGAATTGAAGATTCATATGGGGTGATTTTTTTTTTACAATCTCCCAACAAGTGGAAGTTGAACAGCGGACAACACGTGGAACAACAAGCGGGACAACCTGGAAAGAGAGAGCTAGCGAAGCCTCTTTCTGTAATGTAGGTTATAACAAATTCAGAACTACATTACTCAGATGCGATGATAAGATTGTTTTCTTCAAAAGTTTCCAATATCCTTGCAAAGATCTCCTTAGTTTTTAATGCTGTCGGCAAGTTACCAAAGTGAACGAATGCATTTTCGTAAAAGTTGAAGATTCAAAGCCATTCGCGCTGAACCCTTTGCTTCTGTTTTACATTGCATATAAACTTCGTTTCTCAGCTTTATAGAAAATTAGAACGATATAAGTGCCAATTCATTTTCTGGCATTATCGGTTAAATCTTATGACGAGTATTTAACGAGGAGGGAAACGTATAACTGCGTGCCACAAACACAGGACACGTCAACGTTTATGTTATATTTTCACGGAGTCTATGTGCTGTTCGGCACTATTTAGATTGGACAACCCCACACTTAAACACTTACATTATAAACCCACAGTGAGCAAATATGTATTTTCTGGAGACAACTGAACCTAGGGCCATCATGCCATGACTTAAAGAGGATGACAGAAGCCAAGTGATGCCTTAAGTTACAGGAATGTGACATGCACAAAAACGGAAGGAAACATAATACCGATTATTAACCAAAGAAATTCTCACCATGCCTCGATATTTTCTTTCAAGAGGATCCTGCATTGCCATTTTTGGTTAATTCAGTTGAGTTTTTGGCATGTCGAAATAAACCAGAACAACCAGAGAAACCCCAAGTATACAAGGAGTGTAAACGCTCACATTTTCACAGAGACAAATTGCAAAATACATTGCTGCACTGGTATCTCCTGGCTGACTTTCAGCTCAAAACTACTACATCTGGTGTTCCATAAGCAGTCCCCCATCCAGGTATTACCTATCGATAGAGCTCGTATCACCCTCATACCTGAGGGTTGATTGCAGAGAGATGTTTTCTATCTTTTGAAATCCAGGTACTATGATCACCAGGCTCAAAATTGCTTCGCTTTTGACATCTGCCAACATTGGCCTAGTTTTACAGTGGATTAATATAGGCGACTGTCATAATGAGCTGCGGCTAAGACCAGCATGCGGCATTCTAATCTAACGAAAGTTTTTATTCTACCAGGCAAGGCCTACTGAGCTATATAGCTCTTTTTCAGAAGTGACCCAGCAACAAATGATAGCTCAACGAAGTGGCTTATTACGTGGAAATTTATAAGCATTCGAATACTCAAAATGCAGATTTCTAAATGTGGAGGGAAAAACTGGAGGGCACGGAGAAAAATCCAAGCAACCACAAGGAGAACATGCAAACTCCAAATATACGGGCGTCAGGGTCGGGATCGAACCCACAACCGCCTGTATATCAGGGGAAATAGTTAACATCTAGGCGCCACTCGGTAAAAACTGACAGCAAAATTGAGGACCTTCCGTGGAGCGAGCACCGCTCCATGGTCAGATAAATGCAGGGAACGCGCGAGGCACGAACCTTCTTCTGCAGAACGTTGATCTTGCGTTCCTTGACGTCGAGCATGTCCTTGAGGTCGCGGATCTCTCCGGCCAGCGTCCCCTTCTCCTCCGTCAGCTCCTGCAGCTGCTTGCCCTTCTTGTTGAGCAGAGACTCCTTCTCCTCCAGGCGCATCCTCAAGGCATCAACCTGCACGCAGCAGTGGAACCATTAAAATGCGGATCGTTAACTGTACACGTTACGTACATGTCCACGCACCAGTCAACATATCCACACGTGTGGACACATCGACATATCCACGCATGTGGACATGTCGACTGGTGTGGTTGACCTGGTCCGAGGCATGAAAGTTTACATGTTTCTCTTTTTATCTCATGGCGTCATGACTTTAGTTGATGATTAAAAAAAATGAGAACACTCGCAGCTAGCCAAGTCACAAAAGAGCCGTGGAAGATGGCATCACAGAACTACTTATGAAGTATCTTGGATGGGCTTCTTCGTCCACACTAAAGGCAGAGATTTTGTATTTCCTACAATTAGTGTTCACCACATGGCAGATAAACTGAACATTATAATTCGCAGAGCTAGAACAGCTTCAAGTGAAGAAAAAAATGTCTTTGTATGGCGATTGGTGATCTAGCTGGGACCGTAAACTTGCTGAATGTTTAATCGCAGGCCGCTGCGTGGATTATAGCCCAGGATGGATCTCAGCGGTGCCGGCTCATTGCTTTGACACCGCAATGCAGTTGGTTGCTTTCATCTCAATGCTGACAAGGTGCAGCCTCCTCTAGTGGAGAGAGTCCCGTGAAATCCCCATCAGCCAAAGACATGAAAATCAGTCACGGCCAGATCCAAAGGAGGAATGCTGTGATGTACTCAGGCGAAAACTCAGCTTCAAAAGAGACAGACGTCACCTCTGTAGCAAGCACGAAAGCTTTATTTGTTTCTGCTTCTAATGTAATATGAAGGGATTTGTATTTATTTTGTATTATTATGCTTAGTTATCCTTTTCAGGAGGGTCCTGACAAGTTTTGCAGCAGGAGGGCGGCAATGTCACCATGCATAATTCCCCCAATTGAGTAATTTAGAAGTAATCTTTTTGTTTAGCATTTAGTTACATTGCATGCTTTTCTTAATTGGAAATACAAGCACTGCAGAGAAAGGTATGTTGTTCAATTGGTATCTGCAATCACTATATTTATTTTCACAACTATTCACACTCTCTCCTAAATCATTATCCAAGTTTGGAAAGATTGCTTCTATCAGTCACGTTTGCCAGCAGGGTCAAGTGATATTTGGGTGGAAGAGTTGCTGCAATGGAAATACTTGCGCCTCAGCATATAGGTTTGATTCCTGACTCGGGTGTCTTTGTGTGGAGTCTGTACGTTCTCCCCCTGTTCCGCATAGGATTCCTCCAGGTTCAGGTTAAACATAATTTAACTAGTATTGGCCAAATATCCCAATTGCTGAAACATTACCTGCAAATGACTCAATTTCCAATACAAATAGCAACATCACTCCCGAATATGAAAACTTGGCAGGACCCTTCTGAATAAAAGTTTTGAGACTCGGTGAGGCTTTTATGGATAAGTTATGATTATTATTGTCAGATGAAAAAGTACCTCGAGAGAACACTGATGAGACGTAATGAATTTTAAGTGAGGGTGCCCCTTCTGATGCAGTAGCAGCAGCATCACTGTTCAGCTGTGCTTGTGATGTATTCTCTCCACCATTAACTACATTGCAATGAAGTAACCACCAATGGGGAGGAGCTGTGGCGCATTTGATTCCTAGCCATGGTGAATATCAGTGGTGAGTGATATCATATCAAGTCCTGGCCCCCATTAACAAACCTACATTGACCAGTGGTGTGAAGTATGATTCAACAAAACCCATGATCGACATGGTGTGAGGGGCCCATCATCCAGCAGTGGATGGATGAAGGGTTGTATATTAAAGCTACTAGTTACATATTCTTGGTTCTTTCGGTAAAGTCACGTAGAAGGGAAACAATATAAAAACTTCTACGTGACTTTACCGAAAGAACCAAGAATATGAATCCCTGCAGTCACGAAAGCTTTAAATCTAAATTTACTAGTTACATATTATAACTGTGCGTTGAAATTAATCTTTGGATAGTCAAAGCAAAAAAAGGTTTATTTTGCTATAATAAAAAAAACAGATGAGCAAATTAGTTGCAGATTTTCTAAAATACCTCACACCCCAAAACGTCTACTTTTTCAAATCAGTTTTGGGAATAGACTAATAAACGAACTGCAGCGACTGGGCCAAGCGTAGTGTTTGTTTTATCTTACAAAATGGGAGCTTCACAAACGAACTGGAAAGAATCCGTGTCTTTTAATACGTTTTGTGCCACAATGAAAACTCAGGAGTGTGTGGACGGTAACATCTTGCATGGCTCTGCCTGTAAGGAGGTGGCATTTTAGTGTCTCTGCCATCTGGTACAACGTCACCGGGGGCAATGTCAAACATTAAAAAAGGGGGGGGTGCGGCTTCCCAGTGAGGGAAATAATTTTAATTACGCGATCCCTTGTAAGGGACATGGGTAGTCATTACAATGTCAATGTTGCGGCATACTTTAAATTCGATATTTGACGGCATTACACGCCGCACGTTCCCTGTTGGGAGGCTCTGCAGCGGGGGGGGGGGCATGCGGGGGCGTGCAACCATCACACGCAAAGCGTCCGTGATCACACGGAACTTCTCCGAGAACCAAGCAATAAGAGCGCGACTTTGAAATTCAAGCTCTGGGCACAGTGGCGGACTTCAGGGTGAATCACACGGCGGGTAAGTCAAGACTGCAAGAAACATCCAATTATGTGATGGCCTGAATAATAACATAGCTTGCTTGCTCTCGGGCTCACTGAAAGGGAGCACTTTAATGACTTGGAGCCTGGGGGCAGGGAGCTGAAGAGTGCGAGGGAGGCGGTTGCGGGTGCGAGAGACCCCAAAGAGACCTTTTCTGGATTTTGTCCTTGGCTCACTATAAGTTCTCTATGGGGTTGCGTGCCTCCTTAATAATGTGGCTAAATATAAGTGCTTGGTAGGAACGTTCTACTAATGGGCGTCCTTGGTCAAGCACTTTGGCAAATAATGCGTTGTAAAACCTGCAACAAAGGAATCTTCCTTCCATCAAATTTTACACGTGCATGTAGAGCCCTCGCCTCAATCTACTGCTGGATGAAGGCTTGCCTGTGCTGTGACACCCATGGGGGTTATTTGAACATGCTTCACCGCTAAGGTCAGTGTGGGTTGGTGAAGGCGGGCAACGCAGATGTTGCATGCAGAAGAGTGCAGTACAATCACGGATATTGTCCTGCAATGTCATCTGAGACCCACGGAGAAGCGCCACAGCAGCATAAAAATAACTGTTGTTATAACATGGGATCTTTCTTGCCAGTATCAAAATATAATAATAGGTTTTACCCTTTCTGGCACTAAAACAGGTGTTAATGTTAAAACACCAAACATAAACCTTTTTGCAAGGAATCCTATCTGCATTAACCACACGTACTTGTGGTGAACATGCAAACAACAAAAACATGCTCTGCTAATATATGCAATGTTTTTGAAAGTTTTGGTGTTTTAACATCTTAACACCTGTTTTATTGCCAGAAAGGGTAAAACCTATTCGTATAAACTATTATGTATGGTGTTCACCCATCCATGTAATAATCCGGACTCAACCTTGCTTACATTTCCAAGAATTGACAATATCTGGAGTATTTTGGGTTCTTTCATTAAAGACTCTTTCCTGATTTTACTTTAAATGTATTCAATAGTAACGCCTATTATTACATCGGTTTCATGAGATGGTGGTGGCCTGGAGAGGTTTTCATTCAGCAGTGGATTGACCATGGCTAATGATGATGATGGTTAATGCAATAAACATCCATTGTGGGCTACGGCTGCAAATTGGCAATGGTGCATTCCCTAGATTGAAACAGGATCAGAAATGAGTAGCATCGATGATTTATTTCACCTACTAGTCCCACAACTGTATTATTGTGATATTCATAATGAAAACGTCGATGTCAAGTGCCGGCAAGGTTAAGTAATAAGGTTAGAGTTAAGGTTAGGTCACCGTTTTTTATGAACGTCAATAAATGAAATGTTTTTTTTATATATATATCAATAATTTCCGAACGAATGTCAATTCTGCTTGGCTCAAATTGTGCAGCGGTTGTGTTTTGCGCTTGTGCAGGCTTCCTGTTAATAAAATCTGGTTCCTTCAGACAGAACTTTAAGGCTGCCTGCAGTTATTTTTGGCCACGCTCCATGTTGTAATCAACCGTGGTATGCCAAAAGAGGGCCAAGATCAAATCTCGGGATTATAAAACAAAAAGTACTTTTTTCTGTATTCACTCAATGGCTCATGCCCTAGCTGAAATAAATGCCGCCAAGAGACCAAAACAATCGAATTATCATTTACAGCTGCAGTGTGTAGATTCCTTAGCCTTAGATGTGTCCGTTCTTATGACCTACCCTTTGAAGTTGGCATTTAACCGATATTTCTTTCCCTTGAATTTGTAAAGAAAGTCAATGAAACGTCCCGTTCCAAGGGCAGCTGGTTTGTGTAATTGGGTCGGAATTTGACAATTCTCAGAAAATTCCATAAGATGCCTTTAAATGCTATTGGGTTGCAAATGGATAACTTAGTCTTCATAAGGTTACGGCAAATCATTTGTAAAATATTTTGGAAATTGGGGAAATAAGAAAATTGGAAATTAATGTATTTCTAATGGTAAGTAGTGGTAATACATTCTTCAGTTTAATCCACTGCGAAAGTGAATTATTAAAAACATAACAATGGTTGGGCATTCTCAGGTGTTTCTAAGTGCCAAAATGAAATGAATTTATGTGAACATAATACACGAATGTAACATTAAAACAGTAATTCCCATTCGATGTATAATTATTCAATGTCATGTGCATTCAAGATTTACTATTGTTAAATGATTATAGCATGTTGCTAAAGTTTCGTTACAGTAGGCCTGGTACAGACATTGCTATCAGGCAGGATTGCAAGTGGTCAAGACTAACAACAGAGTGGTAGCCAAGGGAGAGAACACCCAAGTGTCATCCACGGCAATGGAGCAATAAACTCGGCTCACATGCAGATTGCTTGGTGGGCTGGTAGGGCACCATGCTGGCAAGATGTTAACCTCGCCCGACATGCAGGAAGTCGTGGGTTTGATCCCGCCCCTTACATCTATACATTTGGAGTTTGCATATTCTCCCCGTAGTCACGTGGATGTTACTCCGGGTCCTCTGTTTTTTTTTTTTTGTCCACATTTACAAACATGTGTTTTGAGTATTGCACTGCTATCAATTTACACATAAGCCACTTCATTGAGCTTTCATTTGTGGCCAGATCGCTTCTGAAAAAGAGCTATATAGGTCAGTGGGCCTTAGCTCGTAAAAAAAACTATTTTTTATTTAGTTTTAGTTTCATAGTTTATTTATATCACAGGATTTGCTAGGGCTTCATCCAGTAGTGGAACAATCATTGCTGATTACGCCTATGACACAGTGTACATCAATAAATTAAATCTGCTCATGTGCAGATGCTTGACGAGTTGTTACATCACGAGACCGAAGTCGTCAGCTTGGATAGGCCTTCATCCAGCAGTGGAATGACCATGATGATGATAATTCTGCACATCACTGGATGCTTCTGCGAGAGAATCCAGTGTCGCGTGCAATGAGAGCACCCGTTGGCGGGGGAGGAAATAGGCGCGAGTCCCAATCCATCTCGTCAAGACAGCAAGAACGGCGTAACATTAAGTATTTATAGATGATCAATTCAGCGACGAGGCCCTGTGAGTCACCATTTGCAATTAATCACTGTACAAACCTCAAAGAGTGGGGAAAAAAAAAAGTTGACTGACAATACCATCTTGACAATGCCTGCATCGTGTATGCAAATCTCGCCAGAATGCACATGATCCCATCAGTTAGGAAACTCAGCACAGCTGAGGCTGAACAGCGCTTAAATGAGCAGCCATCTTGCACAACTGGTTGTTATAGGCTGCGAAGCCGATGTGGTGGGGGGGCAGCCGGATGGCAGTCCAGCAAAATCCAATGTTGTGCAGTACTTCGATGCACCAACTTATTTGCACCTCAGCTTAATCGGAGCACATTGATCGGATTGAAGTACAGCCAAAATACCTCCCATGACCCACGTGGCATGGGGGAGGCCCTCACCCATCAGTGGATTGACAAGACGGCTGTACACATCAAATGTATACAATAGCAATCATGTAAAACAAATAGGCGATTATCAGGTTCAAGTAAAGTGTGGTGGACAGCATTGACTAATGCCACCGTATGCCTCTCAGACAGTATTTAATTTGGAATCTGTCGCTTGATCTGAAAACGACTGGAGTCAGGAGGAGGGAAACTGACAAACCTGTCCCCACTGCTCGCAGGGAATGGGACAGTGCACCTCTGTCTGCAGAATGGCCGCTCGCTGCTCTTTGGCCGTGAGCGATTCCTTGAGGACCTCGATGTGCTGCTTGCAGTCCGAGTTCTGATTGGTGAGAGTCTCAAGCTTGGTCTGCACTGCCAGCAGCTCCGAGTCCTTCCTGGATATCTCCTGCTTCAGCTGGTCCACCTGCACGTGCGTGTTTGCGTGCGAGCACGCGCCACCGACGATGCAGAAACGACAAACGGCCACACGTTTTAGTGAAAATGAAAGGCGCGGTGGGGGGGGGGGGGGTGTTTGCCATTTCCCACCCACGTCCGTGCGGTCCACCTACGGTGGACTCGCCCGTCTCGCAGGCCAAAGACACGCCGCGCTCGGAAAGCGAGAGCCGCGCACGCAGGTACCCAGGCCCGCATGATGTCGAGGAGCATGCACCACGCGCACACGGCCGCTTAAGCCCGCAGCCAACCTGTCACCAAGCAAGGTAAAGTATTCATATTCTTGGTTCTTTCGGTAAAGTCACGTTGAAGGGAAACAATCAAATAAATATAAAACAATACAATTCTCACGACGTTTCGACTGCAACACAAACGGTCATCATCAGGTGTGAAAACCAACGGCAAGAAACATTTGAAAGAAGTGGCGGTTTGTATTTATGTATGTGTTTATTTTATTTATTTAGTTTTTAAAATAACTAAATAAATGCAAACCGCCACTTCTTTCAAATGTTTCTTGCCGTTGGGTTTCACACCTGATGATGACTGTTTGTGTTGCAGTCGAAACGTCGTGAGAATTGTATTGTTTTATATATATTTTATTATTTTATTGTTTCCCTTCAACGTGACTTTACCGAAAGAACCAAGAATATGAATCACTGCAGTCACGAAAGCTTTAAATCAAAATTTAAGGTAAAGTATTATTAAATCCCCAAAGCGCTAGGACCGATAGGAGAGAGCGAGTAATCAGAGATAAATCTCTGCAGGCTGCAGACGCATTCCCTAGGCGGAAGCTTCTGCCAGTAAATTAACCAGGCAAGATCAGTGTAATTACAATGGCTCAGTACCCTTGATAATTACAAATGGGGAGAAACAACTACCACTGACTGAATATTCTTTCATTTCCTTCCACCGCTGACCCAGATGTAAACGCAGCCATCAAGGATATTTTTAGAATTTGATATCGAGTCAAAAATGTCCTCAATGTGTGGGCTGTTTAATTTCCAAACTCAAGACAAATTGTTGGCCAACACAATGAGGCACACAAGGCATTGCATTTCTGGGCAAATGCAACACAAGTGTGGCCTTGTAAAAAGTAATGAAAATGTTTTGACTTGCAATTAATAAAATAATGTTAAACTTTTAAACTGAACATTTGGGAGGAAATATGCCATTTAAAAACAAATTAGATAATTATCTTAATTTCCCAAAATGTTGTCATGCCATTCAGCTCTTAAAGCAGTCAAATAAAACTCGGTGAGTCTTGGTTAATGCATAAGTACATAATTTACAGCATACAGCATGCTATTCAAACTGCATAAGTGAAGTAATGCAGATCAGGCTTTCTCCTTACCATCTGCGCTCAGTGTGAAGAGTCAGCAAAGCAATTGATGCAGCAACTAGTAAGAATAATATATCTACACAACACCATATTCAATCGGCGTAAGCTGAGACAAGCAGAGCGTTCAATCATTTTAATCAAAGAAGGTGATTGCATTGATTGCACAAGCACCAGACTTCACAGGAAATTAAGCCCAGCAATAAGCAAACGACCCCACTCCTTTTGAACCAAAGAACTCAAGCTGGAAGGATGGCTCAGAATTTTAAGGTCCATTTTATGCCTTGCAAATGCCACAAGATTGCGCTCTTAGGCTCAATGCCGCCCTCAACCCCCCCCCCCCCCCCTTTTGGTGGCCCACATTAGCCCGAATGCCATGCGGCGCAATTTTAAAAAGTTCCGGGAAATCGAGGTAATGTCGGAAACGTGGCAAGCAGCGGCTGTACTTGAGCCAGAAACCATTTTCTGGGCTGCGTAGCTCACAGTATTCAGTCACGTAACATTGTGCTGGGTACACAGAACCTTCTTGTTAACTGCGAACGGAAGTTGCTCTGTGTAAACATTGAAAAAAAATAAACAAGCATGAAAAGAAAACCGACAAGCAATTTTCCATTAAAATGATCACATTTTGAAAATGAGCCAAAAACATCCTTTCTTTATTTCATTTATTTCCTCTCTTTTTGGTCAATGGGCTTTTAATTTCTTTTTTTTAAGCTACAGCAAAGGAGCATCTTAGTAAGCCTTACAGCGGCAAACTTTTGGAATCTAGATTGCGATGAGCCGTGCAACGGGCGAATACATTTATTGTCATCGTTCCAGCCTCAGAGTCTTTGTCGCTTGCAGATCCCACAACCGTACGCAAGTCTTACTGCAGAGCCAGGATCTGAATGAATGCTCTCAACTCGCTTTCTCAGCTCGTGCAGCTCAACCTCTTTCACCGCTAAATCTTCTTTCATCCTTTCAACCTGTTAAACATTCGTAGCCACTGACGATCACGCTCTAGCAACACAGTGGTGCTTTTTTATAGATTGCAAACGAAAATTAAATACGCATAAAGAATAATACAATATTAGAAAGGTGTTTTTTTGAGTGCACACCACACAATCTCTGGATTAGATGCACTTCCTCCCCCCCTGTATTTTAAAAACAATCTGATCGGTGTTGTGTGTGTTTATGCATGTTACCAAATGTATATATACATTGATTGACCCAGGCGCACAAATTTGCAGTGTGTCTTACTTTCTGGAGGATCTTATTCCAGAGAAAATTGTAAGAATCGTTAATGATTATTTGCAATATTATTTAATGCTAGCATTTTTGTCCGTCCAAGGACGGGTGTATATTACAGCAAATCTGAAATATTCAATAGAAAAATTGTTCAGCTCATGATTATTAATGAGGGGGGGGGTTGCCCCATGTGGCGTGACGTCACTCGCTTATGGTTATTGGGGAAGGGTGCGGCATGTGGAGTGACGTCATGCACGGGACGGACAAACATTTCTGGGTGATTATAGTTGTTAATAAGAAATATAATATTACCTGATTATTGTGGTTGCTTACGCACATTGCGAAAGCAGCGCAACATACATATTTAATATCAAATTAAGAGTATAAAATAACTTGTATCTAAAATGTTGATACGATGAATGTGTAAGTTGGCGTGGTGATGTTTCATGTGCGCTCTTTCATAATTCCTGAACATTTTTCTGAAACATAAAAATAAAAAAGGGTTCTTACATGCTTTTACAATATATTCACCTCTGTGATGAAGACTGCACATGGCATACGAACAGGTGTTTTATGTTGCTGTTGCTTCAATAAAGAGCTGCTTTGGCAGTGACCTAAATTGCCAAGTGATGCAAGTGTTTCTAACGAATCTGCCACAGTTTGCAGCTCATTATAATCAGCCAACAGTTTCCCAAGTGATATTGTGCTGCTCAATATGGCGGTTAACAGTCGGGGACAATAAGTGAGCAGAATGCTTTGCGAGGAGGCGTTATAAGTCCTGCACGTCTTCGTGATTGTGATAACTAAGGCTTTGTTTAAGATTGTGGTTGCGAGCAATCGGTCACTCGTGTGAACTAAGTGGTCGAGCGTTACATCGGAAGAGGAACAATGCAGCTCTGTGTACCATTCTGAAAATTATTCCCAATAAAAGCGTTTGCCTCCCGTGCACTCAATAGCTGGAGCACCGAGCACTTAACTTTGCAAAGTTATATCTGCTATGGTGCAGTGGCTGGCGCAGTGCCCTAAGAACCCTGTCACTTGAGTTTTATTCCCAGTCAGCTAACATTCCCAGTCAGCTAACACCAATAATTCACCAACCCGAACTGACCAGCGTGGTGAAATATGCTCAAACAACCCCCATTGCCAACGCAGAATAGGAAGGTTTCACCTAACAGTGGATTGACAAAGAACTGTAAGCTAAAGTAACGAAATTAGACCGTCTAAAACATGACAGTGTTCCCCCTTCAATTAAAAACCCTCTGATCACAAGAGGAATTGGTAGGATGCATACTGTGTGCACAGATATACATTACATCCCACTTACAGCCGTGTAAGAAAGGGCAATCAGTGGAAAATGGGCCAACAGCCACCGGATGATTAAACAGAGAATTGATTCAATTTGCAGATTCCGTGGTTTCAGAATGTCCTAATGCGCCGGATCTCATTGGCAGTATGGAGGTAACATGTGGGGAGTTAAGAGGTAATTTCAATATCACTGTTACAGTCGCATGCATGCTAGGAGTGCAGTGTGCAATTGCGGGCATGTGTGTGTGTGTGCATGTATCACACACACGCGGGGAACAGAAGTGTTGGGGTTAACGCAGTGCGCTTCGAACCTGGCTGCCCGAGTTAAATTCTCGCTCATGGTCAACACCAGTGACGATTGTCTGAATCGGTCCTGGGCCTCCCCTAGGCCAGCTCAGCCTCAAATGAGTACCCAGTGCAGTGTGTAAACAACGCCACTGGGGGAGGCAAAGGCGGCCGGACGTGATGCTGGCCCACTCATCCCCCCGTGTGCTGTTCCGGCCTTCATAGGTGCTCACAAACAGCGCCCGCCCCAACAGTCTGTGCAGGCTATAAAGGGGGGGGGTCTTTGTCTTTGTATCACACACACACTCAAGGACCCCTTACCTTGTTCTTCATGAACTTCGAATGGCTCTTGTACACCTCCATCTGTTTCAGCTCCTCCTCTCGCTCCTCGATGCTCAGGGCACCATTCGTCTTCAGCATCTGCACCTCATCCTCCAGGTCACGCAGGTTCCTCTCCAGGGACGCAATCTTCGTATCCTGAGCAGTGCAACGAGCGGGGAAGGAGGGAAACTTAAACCGCACCCAAACATGCGTAGGGGTCTCGCTGCTTGAAGGAAAACAGCCGCACCGTGGCAATTTCGCTCACAAGGCGCCAAAGGTGCCCTGCATCATCGCATGGGAGGACCACGGAGTTTGAGCATTACAATAACAATGCGAGGGTACATAATGATACGGGGCATTCTGGACTGCTGCGACGTGCTGCTTCAGCATGTGCACGTACAGGCCCTTTTGTCACTCCACTGCTGGATGAGGACCGCGCCACGCCCGCGCGGGTCGAGTTAGGGCCATCTGACCGTACTTCACCACGATGGTCAGTGCGTGTTGGCGAAGATGGGGAGCATATACGTGGGAGCATGGAAGCACGACATATTATTGGCTCTTTCGGTAAAGTCACGTAGATAGAAAACAAAAATCAAGAGCAAAAAACCCACGACGTTTAGATCGCAACACAAGCGGTCTTCTTCAGGTGGAATGAAAAGAAAATATTAATTTTCATTTTTGTTTTCTATCTACATGACTTTACCGAAAGAACCAAGAATATGAATTCCTGCAGTCACGAAAGTTTTTAAGTCTAAAAAGCACGATATAACAATAGATGTTGTTGCACTATTCTCTGGTACCCACCACGAAGCCTCCGCAGCCCTATGAAAACCTGTTTTTACAAATTAGTCAACCATTCAAACAGTCCAATGTGGGTGATTTGGTCATAGGGTGTGCTGCAACACTGAAGGGATTAACATCACGTCATTGTGCGCATCTGCTTGCAGACTGTGTCCGAGCAATTATGCCTTAAAAGACTTATGAGCCTCAATTTTTTTCAGAACAGATTAAAACTTATTTATTTTTTAAACGTTTTAGTAATTCGTCAATGAGCAAAAGTTCTGAGTCTTGCCGGCAGAGCATTTTTTATTCACATGACAAAACGCACTTTTAATACTGAAAACAAAACAGATCCCATGAGAATTTGCAGCCAATATAGGAACCCATCCCTGAATAAAACAACCTGATAATTTATATATCTGCAGGACTAATTAAATAAATATGCAGAATTAAATACTCCCTGGTGCCACATTTGTCCTAAGCCTAATAACAAACAGAAGCGAACCAGCAATAGAATAACGACACCACCCACAGGACCCTTAATGGAGAATGAAACACCTGAGTGTTCAAATTAATGGCTGCAATGAGCCTTGCCTCTAATCCCTCATTCGGCAGACAGCAATCTTTAAAACGCTACTTTCTCTGAATTATTATCCCATTTGTATAAAGGAAGATGGTGATTTTTCTCCAGCAGACAATACAAAGTGTTCAGTTCAAGGTCTGCTGCCTCTACAAATGCGATGTACTTGTCATTGGTAAATAACCAGCGAAAAATTTGTATATAAATTACTATGAACTTCCATGTGGATACATCAGGATCTGTGTTCGTTGGTCTAAATATAAGTACATAATACCATAATCTGAATTTAGAGTGGATTTAATTTTAACCCCGCTGCAAAGATGATAGACCTCTATTTTTTCACATTTTGGAATACCTAAACTTTACTTACTTTTCACATCATACTTTGCAGTTGCAAAATAAGCTCGTCATCAAGCCAAAAAGTTAGCCATTCATATTTATGCGCACAAAATAAGCGAGCACACCTGTTGAATTCACTTTAAACTATTGCTCTTTTAAAAGGGTGCAGTATTTTACAAACGGTGTTCAAAGCAGGTGGGCTTTTGATAAGTTAATGTGCCCATTTACTGTTGACCACAGTGCGCTGCTCAAAAATTTGACAATGCCCACGTGGCATTTACTTTAAAGAAACACGTGGATTTTGACTTTTTCACCATGGAAACAGCTGTGAAAAGGAAGCGTGCATGGGCACAGCATCCAGTGAATATTTCAAGTGACGTCAAGTCCTTAAAATGCACATTTACATTACGCACGCGTGCTTACGAACACAACACGCTTGCAAAATGACGGTAAAAAGACAGGCACCTCTGCGATAACTTCAACAGCAAAGGCTGCGTCGCATTACGTAATGCAGACGTTCAAACTGCACGGGGTTTTTTTACGATGCAGCGGCCGTTACTCGAGATTCATTTTCTGCATTCAGAGCAGGTAGAGGAATCCTCAGAAATTTTTCGTGCCACTAAATGGAGGGCATTTTTAAGCAATAGTAGAAACTGCGCTTATTGTTGGTGCTCAGTTTAAACACGACGACAATGCAACAAGGTTCTCCTGCCACAACATTCAAAGCGAGTTCGAATCCAACACCTTAGAATCAGGAATCAACTGGCTGAACTTCGGCGCAGATGAGCTGCCCACTGTTATCTGCTGTCATGTGCAGACTGCGCGGCATTGCAGCTGGAATAACATATCCGAATGGCAAGAAACTGAATTGTAAAAACCCATGGAAAGTAAAGATTCTGCCTCTCACCAATTTCCCACTGTGTGTATACTTTGGTATTGTACTGTTGTTGAAAAGCATAAATACAATTAAATAAAAAATAACTGCTGCCGACTGGTCTTAACACTGTGCATTCCATTGGTGAGCATCCGGATGGTTATTTTGAATTGTGAGAAACCACCAAAGCCTCTGAGACGTGTTGTGGAAGCAGGTGCTGGATTAAATAACTGTAGGGTGCATTTGACTGCTTTTTTTTTCATTGAAACAGCTTCATAGAGAGTGACTACACTTCAGTCATTAACTTGATTATGTTGAAGACATGAATGTGGGAGGAGATGGTATATACACAAAGATGTGAATATCGCCTAATAAACAATAAATGTGTTCTAACCAGTCCATTTAACCAACTAATTTGCAATCAAATACAACATGCATATTGCTTAAGGCAACAACACCGCTAACATAAATGCATCTGATAATCTAGGCAAGAGATATTAAAAAATGAATGAATTTTTAAATTGACACAAAGTAAAAAAAAAACAAAGCAACAATCCATCCAGGGCACCAAGTTAACACAAATCGAGTTCATATTTAACATAAAATCAATCTAACGTTATATAAATTAACGTGGATATTTGCAAAAAAATTAGTGCAGAGATAGCGCAGGAAAAAAAAACTGCACGCACCTTCATCTCTACGACTGTCTGGAGGGCCTTGGTCTTGCCAGGTTCAGAGGGCCCGTCCCCTCTCCTCTGCAGCTCCTGTGGAGGAGGGACACGGTAGAAGTAAGCGCGGCGGCTCATGCTGCTCCCTCCCCTCCGAGCCGGCTCCCGCTCGTTCTCATAGCACGGCAAAATGATCGCGCCGGATATCACCGTACAGTTGGCGCAGCGGTTGCTGGGTTACTGTTGCCACGGTGAGGCTCCCTCTAGCCTGCATCGCACGGAATCTAGTCCCAGCCCAATAAATATGTAGACTGAATAGTACTCGAATTAACCCCTTCGGCACCGCCGTCTTCCGGGCGAACCTTCAGAGTTAATGGTTTGAACGGCGTTTCAAATGGAGCTTCATGGTCATCCGTGTGAATCGTTCAAGTGCGGGTTCAGACTAAAACCCCTGATGGATGTTTGGAACGGCAGCATTGAGCTCTCCCGTATTATGACAGCATCCAGCGCGTGAGAGCAAATCAGGCGCAGCTCGAGTGACGTGACGTCCGTCAGTCGTATTATCCGTTGGTCCGTTTCCTTGGGGATGCCCAAACGGGTCAGAGAGTGGCAAGTTCAGCAGCATCTGAATTGCATTACCGTCGCTTCAAAATAGATTTTCACATATCACAGCCTTGCTGTGGCAAAATACTGTCTTTACTGTTTCTTCAGCGAATGTGCTCAGACATGGCATCTGTTCAGCTGCTCCAACAATCCTCCATTTGTCAGTGCTTTATGACTCAATAATGTATCTAAATTGTGTCCAGATATCATTCAAATATTTCATGCTCTATCTATTTAATTGTCCGGGCTGCTTCGCTTGCAGAGTCTCACACACAACAATGCATGAACAGGGAGCACGACAAAAAATAAAGAATGACCAAGTTCATTAATTTCTTATACCAACATTTGAGCCTCCATTTCATCATTAATGCCCATCAGTAAAGATAGCTGAACTGAAATAATGAAAGAGCAAGCAATGATTCACGACTTAAACCCACATGGTTTATAAACTGCAATGGTTTCTGCAGGACAAAGTAATGTTGTAATAATAAAAAAAATATGAACCGCGAGGTAAAAACAAAGTGAGAAGGAAATTACAAAACATTGCTTTCACAATTTCAAAAAAGAATTATGGTATTTTATATAAAGGAGTAACTATCTTCACCGTGTGAAGCCTAGTGTTGGCAAATCTGGGCGTGTGCCTAACATATGAAAGTCTGGATTGAGAAAATAGACATCATTAACTTTGGAGTGTTTTGCCTGACGGGCACATATATTTCTCTTTTAAGGCAAGGCATTACCTGCAAGTCCCATGGAGGATAATGTAATTATGAGACTTATTTCTCAAAATCCAACACTTATATTGAGCCCTTATATGTAATAATGGATCAGTAAAACGTGAAATAACGAGGGGTTAAACGACCGAATTGCAAATGTGATTTAAATGTAAAATGCTATATGGCAAAACAAGGATGCCCGCTACATCAAAACAAAAGTAAAGGCTTTGAAAATATCTTCACTGGAACATCAAACGTTAGATTTACATGAAAATGGTTTACAGAATGGAATATGATTTTTCCTTGAATTTGGAACATATATATTCCCTTTAAATTAAAATAGTAACAGCAGATTAATAAAAACTAATATCTTTTTTGTAAGAACAAATATTTCAGCGAGACAATGTTAAGTAAGTTATCCCACTTACAAAGCAATATTACTTTCTGTACATTGAGAGGTGTTACAGTTTTAATTGCTCGAGTTTGATTCCAAGGATATAAGAGCAAGCAGCAATGAAGCGAAGAAAAAAGACAAGGTCATATAAAAGCTCTGTCGATTTTCTTTACACACAAATAATGCGAGAAATATAATCTAATATGATATCCAAATACTGTTGTCATATCATGAACAATATATTGGACTGAATTAAATCTCAGTTGATAGAAAACCACTGTCTTAAAACTGCGGCGGTGTAACCATGAGCGTCATAATTCTGGACTGGTTTAATTTCATCATGGTTGCCCATTTATAATTCAGAAAAACTATTTCATTGTTGCTTGGATAAAACAAAATCCAATAATGTGTTATAATGCTGTTTGCTTAGCAATACAAGTGAACTGAATGCACAAGCAGCTACAAATGTAAGACAAAAAATGCTGCGGTCACAACTACTCCCAAAATTAATGGGTTAAACGGCATGGACTTTATATTTTAGACATTCATTTTCATTGAAATTAAAACGTGGTTCGTGGCAAATGTGATTAATAAATCTGCATGGACAACAGTTGTGCTTGCAATCTGTGTGGGTTGCAGTCAATCATCATTGTAGAAAAGCAAATTGCTGTGAATTAAAATCTAACTGTAAATCAGACTGGTCTGCTGAACAACCCTCAAATGAGTAATTTTCTAATGCAAATTTAGAAGCCGATTGCATTGAGGTTTTTAGTGGAAGTCCATCAAATTATAGTGTCAGTTCAAGCATGAAACACAGCCACATCTAAATGAATGTGGCACTATCATTACAGTGCCTCGAATGAGAATAGACAGCTGAACTTCAAGACAGCATAGGGCAGTGGCCAAAGAACATTCTATTCTGCCCAGTGTTCTAAGTGAAATAATTTTATTGCACAGCACAGGAACACAAAGTCAATGGTTCAATGCTCGGTGTGTAAGTCTGCCATACTATCGTGGAGGTTTTCCATGGGTGTGCTGCTGTACAGCTCTCTAATCTGTTTCAGATTGGACTGCATTCTGTTCAGTATGACGTCCGACGTTTTGCTCCATGTGTCGAGAGATTTTTTTCAGGAATTGAACTGAATGGCTCACAGTTGGCTCAGAAATCCCTGCCAGATGAAGCAAAAACAAAATCGGCCAACTACCTCAGGAGAGCTGTGCCAATCGGCGTCAAGAACGGGCAACACCAGCGAAATCCAGCAACGCCATATAAGCGACGGAGAACATGAGCCACTCAAATCAGTTCCTAAAGCAGCTTCCAGCATGCGGAGAAAAATGTAGAAACATCATGCCGAACGTTCGGTACAACCAAGAACACTTGGGTGAGCTACACAGAGTGCCATCTTTATTGTTCAAAGCAAAGGTTAACGCTGGGTTCTCAGAGAATGAAATTGCATGAGTAAATCCTATGCAACTTGTGTCAGTTTGTTTACAGCACATAATATGGCAATACGTCTATAAGTAGTGATTCCTCAATTAAAAATTCAGCAGTACTTACAAAGACCCACAAGTGTAAATGTGAAGGCATTCATTTTACGAACTAATTTATGAATTTACTTATCTGTATATTAATTTATGAATACATGCATTAATTAATGTGTTCTTAAAAGTGGAATTAATCATGGGATTGCCACAGGCAATATTATATATGTGCTTTTTTTTCATTCTAATCAGCATGCATTCAATAATATTTGGAAAGAAAACCTCAACTTAACGAGCCACAAAAGCCACACACAAATCAATAGCGATGGGCTCGCCAAAACGAAGCCAATCAGTAACATTTATCAGATTGGCACGAGACACGCAGAAACTCTTCCTTGCAGCTCCCATGCACAATCAAATGTGTGGCGTCTCTAAAAAGGAAATTGTAAAACAAGCATCCAAAACAAGCACCACGACAGCGCGCAATCGCGAAATTAAATTGAATCTCTCCGCAGCATCTCAAACCAGGCTGCAAAAAAAAACAAGGAATGTTACCAAAGTGCAATTCAAACAATATGTTTTATTACTAATTAATGCATGGGTTTACTCTTGTGGTTTGATTTCAAACAGGAAGTGCCTACAGCTTGATAACATGGCTTGTACTTTCACACATGATAATGTCACATTTATGAAAAAAAATGCAAAATAGTTGGGAATTTTTTCAAGTTTACCAAAACAAATCAAGACGATTGTTTTGACGAAAGTGTAAGGTGACAGAATGCTGCACAACAAGAAAACATCACATGACAAATTCTGTAAAGTCCCACCGTTATCATTATTTACCAATCTACACACAACAAAGCAATGTTATCACAAGTGTGTGTGGCCCCACAGCCTTACCGTTTACTTAGACATCAGAATAAGCAAAAATATCAGGCCGTTTTGAGTGTGCTACAGTAATATCCTTGAATTTATCACACTAATGCATTTTGACACGGCACTTTCTCAACTTTCCCGGCATGAAAAGCGCACTCTGTTTCTGGCCAGTGTTGTGCTTACAAATACCAGAGTAACCTTCTTTTTCTCCAGAAAATGTCAACTGCGGTGTGATTTCACGTAAAAGCATAATTAATACGAAATGTTATTTCTTCCAAAAAAGTGCGGCGCTGAGAACTGTCCCAGGCAAAACAAGTTCCCAATCGAACAACGCGTTGTCAGTTTGGTGAAATTTGTGCGCCTTGCAAATTATTTAATTATTATTATTATTGACGCAACTTTCAGATAATGGCAGCGTTATATGCAAATGTGAGTAATGCATGTCCCACTATTACAATTGTCACACGTTCAGATTTAAAGGAAATGTGGTGGTGGTAATTGCCAATTGGAGGCGCCAAGCAGAAGCTGTCTTTGGGGTCACCTGCACCTTTCAACTCCCAATGACATGAGAGAAGAGATGTAGCTGAGAGAAAGATGTAGTTAGAAGAAACGTGGACAAACGGTAGAGCTCTAATCAGATGAGAGGAGAGATATACAAACAAGACAGGTGTAGTAATGTAAGAATGACAGACACGAGACAGATGAGAGAAGCTGACAATATAGGGATGAGATAGACTAATTATATATTATGTTAATTTATTCTATATGTTTCGATTTAAAGCTTTCGTGACTGCAGGGATTCATCTTCTTGGTTCTTTCGGTAAAGTCACCACGTAGAATGGAAATAAAATAATAAAAATAAAACATAATAAAATAAAAATTATCATGACGTTTCGGCCACAACACAAGTAGCCTTCTTCAGGTGAATAAACAGGACTGTCCAGAAGACAGCGCTTGAGTGAACATTGCCAAGCAAGGACCGCGTCTTTTAAGCTGTGTGGGCGGAATTAACATAAATTAACATGAATTAGCATGTTACCCAGCACCACCACCGGGTCGGAGGAGGGTGGCGGCTGGTAACACAGAAAAAGAAAAGAACAGCCAAGGTGTGCTGCTCTGTCCTGTGTTGCGTTATAACTATGCTATAAACTGGACTACTATACAATACAATACAATTTTATACCTTCCAATCTAAACTACATGGTATAATATCATATCCATAGACAAAATTCCACCTTTGAATTATACAATGCGTTACTATACACTACCCTATTCTTTAGACTATAAAATATTAGAGTTGTAACATTACACTGTCTTATTCTATCAACCCTACTATATACCACACTGCTGTATATTCACTATACAATTACGATACTATATATTGCCTTATGAATTATGTTAAACATTACAATGTTATACTATTTATTACTATACCACATGCTATAAACCATACCGTTGACCGTTGTGTGAAAGGCAGTGCCAGCGAATGGACTGCGGTCTGAAGGTCACCGTAAAATACAATCATTTAAGAACCGAAATGGTTTATAACATCTTTCCAATGGTTACTATGCCAGAATCCATCTTCTCGGTTGAAATTGTCTCAGTGTTTGTATATGTGGATGGCCTGGAAACGTCGTGAGAATCTTATTTTATTATGTTTTATTTTTATTATTTTATTTCCATTCTACGTGACTTTACCGAAAGAACCAAGATTATTCTATATGATTATTAGGATTAGAATATTATTAGACGATAAGCTGCGATTTGGCCAACCCCTATTTTTTTTTCCTTTGGGGCCCCTTGAGCTGATAGCGGCTGTAAGCATTTGATTAGTTTGTTTATTTTTTATTTAAAGCTTTCGTGACTGCAGGAATTCATATCCTTGGTTCTTTCGGTAAAGTCACGTAGAAGGGCAATGTCTTTTCCGACAAAGGTCATGCTAAGGCAGTCTGCTATTCTGGTTTGTCAAATTGTGATGAGAGTGGCATGAGAGAGTCATGGTTCGCTTGGTTTAAAATACAATCATGCAGCCCATGGACACACTCTGGCAACAACAGCACGAGCAAATGTGGAGTCACTGCAAGTGCAGATAAATGTTGTACAGCGCAATTATACTTGTCGCAAAAAGTTGCACAATTCCTGATATACACAATAAAACACAGGTGAGAGCCCACTGAGACTAAGAAACCCTTTTGTTACGAGTGAGCATCTATTAAATCAAAACGTATGGCCAAAGCACTTGGAATACGCCTGATCCCGGTAGGTCTCGGTAGCTAAGCAGGTTGGAGCATGGATAGTGCTTGAATGGGTGACCACCGTGTATAAACCAGGCGTTGTAGGCTGCTGTGAGACCAGCTAAGGGCAGTTCAGAAAAATGCAATGTTCTGCTATACTCTACTCCAAAGCCTATCCTCGCCCGCTTTCCCTGACCCGTATAAGGCCAGTATGGGGAAGAATGGTCAAATAAACCCCATGACCCACGGATTGACTGACGGGCTGCACGTGTGCATGTTAGTCAGGCTCAACAAATACGAGGCAGTGTGTGGCTGTTGCCTCTGTCTCCATAATTTCTGATCTCCACGTTACATTGACCAAGTCAACGAAACAGGCGGTCCAGGCGAAATTCATAGAAAAATTGCCACCAATGTTGTGCATCACTGGCGGGAAACAAATATTGGGGAGCAAACCCCACCACCAACACCATTCCCCAACACAACACTCACAAGCAATAAACAGGGCCGCGAGCATGCATCACTGCCAATGGGAGCTGAGCAATAATCCCAGGATTTGCATGCAACGAGACCCAACTCCGCTCCGCTGCGGCATTCAGGCTCCGCTCACGGAATAACTTCGCCATAACGCACACAGAACACCGGCCTAATCAGGCGTCCCAACGGTACGAAATCAACTGCGATGCGTGATTTACAGTTTTGATAATTTAATAATGGCACCGGGCATGGACGCGGCCGGGGAGCACTCTCAGACAGAGGCATGTTTGGAAAGGTAGCGGCGAAGCCTGAAACTCGACTCCGCTGCTGATCTTGGCAAGGGGCACTTTTGCGCAGAAGGATTTGGAGGTGAATGCTGGGACCCCCCCCTCTACCCCCACCCCCGAAGGCGGCTGCATTCCTAGCAGTGACGCCCGATCCTCAGATAATTATTCCAAACATATCATCTCAGCGGGGCTTTTACGCACAAGACGGGACGGGAACTGAGACGGGTTTGTAACACGGCGGCTGGCTGCTCCCCATGGGAAAGCTGTACCTTTCCCTTCACCTGGGGGCCATGGTCTTTCCCGGCCCGTGCCATTTCCAACACTTGCGAGTCGCCAATAAGTGCCGAGCGTGCAGGATACAAGGCAATTAGCTTTAATAACAGAAAGCGGTCAGCCCAACAAATTCTTGGGCGCACGGGTACTAGAGATTAAGTTTGTTCACTTACAGACCTTAAAATACGTCAATATATTAAGCAATGCCCTGAGGATGGTGTAACACTTTGCTTTATGTATAGGGCCCTGCTCATGTACATGTGTAAATAAATACGTAAGGAATACTACGCACCTACATTTTATTACCAAACAAATGCAAAACATGCTAGTGCGCTGAAATTTTCATATTTTAATGCCGTCTGCCAATTGGCAAATAGTTTTACTGTCATGTTGCTTTAGCTTTTATTACAGCTTAAGGTTGCAAAAAAAACATAAACAGAAATAAACAAAAGCATCATAACTATTTTTTTTACAACAGGAAAACACTGCAACACTTGTGATGTTAAATATTTGCTGTTTTTAAGGGTTTTGGAAAGCTGGGTAAATGTGATCACAGCACAGACTCTCTCCCTTTATGACAAACCTGGTTTACTGCTAACACTAAAACAAGACCATCTGTTGATCTTGAATCTATCTGCCACTATACAAAACATTCTGAGAGTCTGCACTCCAAATGTATTGCTGCCAGTGAGATTATTCCAAATGCATCGTTTCATTGTCGATATAATGTTAAAATGCAACTGTGTGGTGATGTCACCTCAACCATCCTTACCTAGAAAATATGGGATCAAGAACACTCCAGTCGAGTCGGTTTTGATCGCTGAAGATTTAAGCCACGTGCCATGGACCCTGCCGTTCAGCAAAATAACTCAAGAAGGTAAACTCATGTAAGAGTAGTCCGTGTTAGGTTCCAGAGGTCTATTCGTAAGTCGATTTGTTCGCACGTCCAAATATACTCCTGTCGATGCTATACGTGTTATACGGCATGTACACTAAACACGGGGAATGGCTTTAAAGGTTGTATAATCTCCTGTAGATGTAGATGCCACTGGTTCTTCATGTTCTGCAGATGTGGATGCCACCACCGCCAGGCAACTGGACATACGGACATGCTTGTTCGTATCTTTGAAAGTCCATAATTCAAATGTTCGTAAGCAGAAGAGTCCCTGTATGGCATCTGAATGTCTAGGAAACTCACAGTATTGGAAAATTTACAATATATAAGCGCACAACTTTATCTATCTGTGATGAACGCTGCACTTTCCGTCGTTTTCATGCAGGGGGCACTGCAAACCTACGTGCCCCCTGCATGAACGACGGAGGCGCAGGGACAGACGTTCGATTACGTTGGAATCGATCTGCAGACGGCGGTCTTCTCGCACGGCCAGCTCTATGTCGCCTTATCTCGATCCCGCAATCCCAAGCAGGTGAAAGTCCGCATCGAACCGAACCCCCAGCAAGGCCATCTACTTAACGACGAGAGAAAATTCACACAAAATGTCCTTTTAAATTAAGTCTTCCAGATGTAAAATGATATAAGCTTTTAATGAAGAAATAAAATGATCTAATTAAAAACATAATACAATTCAAAGATGTTTCATTTTAAAACTTCAAAACGGAGCATCGGGTGCTTGCGTGAATGCGTCGTTCATGTGCAATTTTTTGTGACTTTCCTGGACGAAGGCCGTAAATGGTTGTTCAGGGGCACCTATGTTATTATTGTAAACTAGGGGCACCTGAACAACCCCTAGTTTACAATAATAACATAATAAAAAAAACTCATTACATAAGCAAACCAACAAATAATGATACCCGGCAAATTATTTTACGCCATTAATCACGACACTATGTGGCATGTGAAGATAATGACAATGCAAGTGTAAGCAAAGCAGCCTTGCTTATATATTTGACATTTCAATCAAAACTAAATACACACTGTAATGTGCAATTTTTTTGCAATGGACCTCGCAGAGATAATGTATGCAACAATACCTACTAAATTAAATCAATGCGAGTCCTGCATTGCAGCAATATAATAGGCAGGGCTGACAGCTTAGCCGGGTTTATCTGCAACAGCTTAGCGTCATTTTGCTCATACCTCTAATACAAATGCAATGTAGAGATATCTCCCCATGGATTAGCTTCACTCATCCAAGAATGATGAGTATGGAGAGGATCCCTGCAGCGAGCAAACTCACAGCGGGAATTCCGCGCTATTGGAAACGAGACAAAATGAGACATTTTTATCATCAGCTGAATTCTCGGACCTTTGAGTCTTTGTTAAACAACCACAGCGAAGATTTGTTTGGTTCACAAAATGTGCCAGCCTTGATCAATTTTAAAAATGTTTTCTTAACTTACAAAAAAACACCGTGCATGTCTTTCTGAGATTTTCAACTCTTGCGCTATGTAACAAAAATCTAAACAACCCAAAGTCTATGGTCCATACAGCTCACACAAATCATTAGTCATATTGTAATTTATGTAATTTCCGCTTACTATAATTAATGTCTTGTGTTGCCAACTGTTTGGTGCCTGGCTCAAATCAGTGCAGGCTGGGAGGTCTGGCAGTGATGTGGTTGTGCACACAAATTAACGCAAGCTGCCAACAGTGCTCAGGATTAACAGCAGCCGTAGTCCTTGAAGGTTCTTTAAAAAAATTAAAAAAACATTCAAGTAGATCTGTTCACTGAACCAGTGAAACGATGTGAAAAAAATCATAATTTTGTTATGCGTGGCAGCTCTGAAGCCTATTATTTTAAATGTGAAAAGTGAGAGAATAATTTTCATCAACTTATGAATTTGAAGAATTATTAATTGTAAAAAAAAAAATCAGAATTCCAGAGGGCACAGAATTAAAAGCGGAAAAAGCCAAAATAAATAGCCCCCGCATCCCAAATGAAATGATCTAAATGCGGTGCAAAAAGTGCGATTACGTAGGGAATACATAGCTCTCCTTCGCAAGAGAGGCTTGATGTCTCAATGAGCTCTCAGCTAGTTTAAATGAAGGAAATGTACGCACGATTTTGCAGGGTTGCCAAAGCCAGTAGCACGTCTTTGCGATGCAAGACTCAATAAAATGCACCGCAACTTGCACCCTGGTAGCCAAACTGTTCACGGTTAATTACAACAGCTGCGAACATGTCACCAACAAGAGCCAGGCAAATTGGTGATTTTCTGCAACTGCTGATTGTAACTTTGGCTCCAAACTCGGCGTCATACTGCCATCTGCCGTCTTAAAACCAGAACGTGGCGAGCACACCAACGAACAGGGTCTGCAATGGGATGTTGATGCCACCCACTATTTATACACCTGGTATGACTTACGCCGTTGTTATATTTGTGCTTTGTTCCAGAGGCTTAAGGTTGAGGTGTGGCCGACAAGCCAAATGGGTCACAGTGAACATTAAAAAAAGTTTACATGAAAACTCAGCACCGAAAATATTAAATGTTGTACACTAGATTGTGCATTGATTTACAAGATGAGTACATTGGCTCTTTGAGCCAGGTAATATACTTATTGATTAAAATCACTATGATATACATTATGTATGTAAAACTACGTGAAGAAAGCGAAGGTCATGTTGATTACATTTTTAGCGAGTTATTCTTCCATTTAAAATAATACATTAGGATTATGTGCTGGACATGTCAAGCCAGGTAAATCTCTGCGATTGCAATCACTTCACTTATAAGCTGTATTTCTCTGACAAACCAAAGTGCCCACATCAGTTACTTCTCCAGGAACTAAGGCTTTATATTTCAGTCTCCAGTCAACCTTTGCTCAAGTAGATCGCTCCTTCTCTTCTGCTGACCCCCCATTATCTGGAACTCCCTTTCCTCAGCCATCCGTGCTGTCAACTCACTCCCTCTGATAAAGTCCAGGTGCTAGACTTCCTTATTTTCATATTCTTATGCTATTTCCCACAGCATCGAAAACCCCCCATGTGTAAACCCCAACAGCAGGGTAAAACTTGTGTCGTCTGCCAAATACATTGTTTTTGTACAACCACATCACTCTGCTTGACCTCGTCCAATCTCAGAAGTAGAGGAGGAATTGAGCCTGGCTAGCGCTTGGATGGGTGAAAAGCATACCAGGTGTTGCAGGTATAGCGCTGCGGGGACGACGAGTTACCAGGAGAGGACGATAAAGCAAAGGGTGCAGTCCACGAGTGGAATTGGCTAAGACTCGAAGGAGTATCTCTTTGGAGTGTGTACATGTATAGGTGGGGGAGTGTTAACTCTCCAGGCATTCCAGATTACTCCCTTCTGCCAAACACTCATTAATGCATTTGGCTAGATGTCCAAATTACAAGACACTCTGGAATACCGTTCTTGAGACCCACTGAGGCCCCCCTGAGTAAACAATTGGCAATATTGTTTAATCCGTGATCATTCATATTAATTGAATAAATGATGTACCGTGCATGGTCAACCTTAGGCATGCAATGAGTCAATATTTCACCAATTATGCACAGATGCATAGATAGCGACAGTTAAATTCACCAGGCAGTGCACAGTGGCATCATTCACACATTGTGATGCTTAATAAGAACGTGAAGACCCTCGAGTTTAATGTCTGAATCCATCGCCAATCATATTGGAATCGCTCGCACAAGCAAAATTCTTATTTGCGAATGCATATTGAAACGCATGTTTGTGGGTATTAAACATTGTAGACATGGGCTTTCTAGTACATTTAAAAGTTTAAACTCCGCGCAACAAGAGGATAATTATCTCGTGCACACAATCATTGCTTTATTTGGACTCTATTGCAAACTGTAACTCACCTAGCCGAGCAAATTTAAGAAGGCTGCACTGAAGCATAGCCTCAGCAAAATATAATATATTGTTTAATGTCCACCTTTCTGCTGATGACTGTTGCAGATTCAATCTCTCAAGAGAAGCTTAGTCTGGACCATCAGTCATATCTTCCCCCAGAGTGATTTTCATTGCAACACATCTGCAATATGCATCGCCAATGCAATATTTAACAAAATGTGACCTCATGTCATTGCTGCGGTATGAGCGAATGACATTTAGTATGTTTAAATGTGCTCATTGCAAAATTTGTAGGTGAAAATTATAGAGACAGACAAGAACAGCTGGACAGACATGAGAAAAGGCATAAGTAGATAAGACTGCATACGCCTCACAGAAACTCGCACAAAAAGACAGGATCATGTCTAAACAGATGTAAAATATAAATATGGGCAATCCACTTGATCTAAAAAACACTTTTTTTTAGTAGCTTTCCCTCTCCGGAATGTTGGGGTCACTTCAAAGTAGCTCCTGGCAAACATCCCACAGGGGTGAGACTGCATTCCTCGCTTTGGCATGGCTGACAGACAAGTCAGATTTGTCTCGTGGTAGTACCCCATATTGCCAGCATGTGTAGAAGTCTACAAGCTTAAAAATACATGTCATTAGATGGTGAACCCCATTACAATTAAGTACGAGCATTGTGATGATACGGCGATAGGACAATACGTCGTACGGTATAAGAGCCACAATAATCCAAAATATCACTATATCGCGATTGTGGGCGCACATTTTTTTTACTTTATTTCTTGACAAAATGCTTACGAAATAACAAACCAATTAACTAAAGTTGTACCTAGATAGCTATGAAAGAATTGTCACAAATGCAAAGACGAATGAAAGGCTTCTGTCGGGTGATTTGCAGTTTAAGAAGGATTAAGTAATCTGTATTTGTACTCGAAGTAGAACAAAGCATAAAAACAATACAAAAACGAAGCGATGGGAAATGGACATTGCGATAAAGGTCATGTCGTGAATATCAACAGAGAATTGTATGATGCAAACTCATTTTGTAGCATCCTTAATACTGCAGCTGGATAAAAAAAATGTTGGCCTTTTAAATGTGTTTTTCCTAAGTTAATAAACCATTGACACTGCAACTTGCGAGGCGAGCAGATACGTCATGACGGGAGTCTTAAGCCCAAGGGGACAGGAAACCACGAAGGCAAACACCCAGCAGGTTTTGTTCCCGTTCTCCTGATTCAAGTTGTTATGACAAGAAGCATGGCTAGTGGCCACATTTTTCTAAAATAATCCCACTAGTGGCCACATTTTTCTAAAATAATCCCAGTGTGGCAAAACATTGCCCTCCCAAAAGAGCAGATGCAGACTTTCCAACAATGCACAAATACAACCAGTGTGAACATTCTTAAAAAGTGACCAATTAAGAACCTGAGCTGCCCGCCTTTTTTCTACACACGCGTGGGGCTCACACCTGGCCGCTGCCAGCAATGACTGCATCGAGCTGCTCCGTCTCCTCGCAAGCAAGTGTGGCGTTGCTAGGAAGATTTGTGTCAAATTAAATTGATGGAGAGGCAGGTCAGGTCGCTCAGAGATTCCAGCCTGCGACTTGCACCGTCGGGATCCTGGGTTTGATTCCAGATGGCTGCCTATGATTTGTAAATTTATCTTCCAATTCTATTCAAGCGTCGTCATTTTAAAGTGGTCTTACATTTCGTGTTCCTATTTGCATGTTAATTAAAGCGGGTGACCAAACCGGGTTCCCAAATGTAGTGAGTTAGTGGCCTCAACCAGGTCACAATTGACCCATCACAATTACATTTGGTCTTGAATTTAATTTAGCTACATTGCAACTCTGAGAATAATGTTGGTTTGACGGTCATACAGTGAGGTAAAAATGTATTTAATCCCCTGCTGAATTTGTACGTTTGCCCACTGACAAAGAAATTATCAGTCTATAATTTTAATGGTAGGTTGAATTTGAACAGTGAGAGACAGAATAACAACAAAAATCCAGAAAAACGCATGTCAAAAATGTTATAAATTGATTTGCATTTTAATGAGGGAAATAAGTATTTGACCCCCTCTCAATCAGAAAGATTTCTGGCTCCCAGCTGTCTTTCACACAGGTAACGAGCTGAGATTAGGAGCACACTCTTAAAGGGAGTGCTCCAAATCTCAGCTTATTACCTGTATAAAAGACACCTGTCCACAGAAGCAATCAATCAATCAGATTACAAACGCTCCACCATGGCCAAGACCAAAGAGCTCTCCAAGGATGTCAAGGACAAGATTGTAGACCTACACAAGGCTGGAATGGGCTACAAGACTATTGCCAAGCAGGCTGGTGAGAAGGTGACAACAGTTGGTGCCATTATTTGCAAATGGAAGAAACACAAAATAACTGTCAATCTCCCTCGGCCTGGGGCTCCATGCAAGATCTCACCTCGTGGAGTTGCAATGATCATGAGAACGGTGAGGAATCAGCCCAGAACTATACGGGAGGATATTGTCAATGATCTCAAGGCAGCTGGGACCATAGTCACCAAGACAAGAATTGGTAAGACACTACGCCGTGAAGGACTGAAATCCTGCAGTGCCCGCAAGGTCCCCCTGCTCAAGAAAGCACATATACATGCCCGTCTGAAGTTTGCCAATGAACATCTGAATGATTCAGAGGACAACTGGGTGAAAGTGTTGTGGTCAGATGAGACCAAAATGAAGCTCTTTGGCATCAACTCAACTCGCCGTGTTTGGAGGAAGAATGCTGCCTATGACCCCAAGAACACCATCCCCACCGTCAAACGTGGAGGTGGAAACATTATGCTTTGGGGGTGTTTTTCTGCTAAGGGTACAGGACAACTTCACCGCATCAAAGGGACAATGGACGGGGCCATGTACCGTCAAATCTTGGGTGAGAACCTCCTTCCCTCAGCCAGGGCATTGAAAATGGGTCGTGGATGGGTATTCCAGCATGACAATGACCCAAAACACACGGCCAAGGCAACAAAGGAGTGGCTCAAGAAGAAACACATGAAGGTCCTGGAGTGGCCTAGCCAGTCTCCAGACCTTAATCTCATAGAAAATCTGTGGAGGGAGCTGAAGGTTCGAGTTGCCAAACGTCAGCCTCGAAATCTTAATGACTTGGAGAAGATCTGCAAAGAGGAGTGGGACAAAATCCATCCTGAGGTGTGTGCAAACCTGGTGGCCAACTACAAGAAACGTCTGACCTCTGTGATTGCCAACAAGGGTTTTTCCACCAAGTACTAAGTCATGTTTTGCAGAGGGGTCAAATACTTATTTCCCTCATTAAAATGCAAATCAATTTATAACATTTTTGACATGCGTTTTTCTGGATTTTTGTTGTTGTTATACTGTCTCTCACTGTTCAAATAAACCTACCATTAAAATTATAGACTGATCATTTCTTTGTCAGTGGGCAAACATACAAAATCAGCAGGGGATCAAATACTTTTTTCCCTCACTGTACTTCCAAGGTTCATTCTCTAACATGAAGAATTTACACTGCTCAGCGTGGAATCTAAATATATTCATCTCGTGCCATGACACCGAGCACAATCAGTATAGAAAAATAAAATAATAAATTCGTCAAAGATGCAATCCAAATGGTCCAATCATGGCATGACACATATCGCACAGTCGAAATAAAAAAAAACCTAATAAATAAATAAATACATAAGTGTTATTGTTTTATATTTTTATTATTTTGTTTCCCTTCTACGTTACTTTACCGAAAGAACCAAGAATATATATATACAAGTGTTGTTAAAAGATTGAAAAGCAAACAACAGTGAATACTTTCAAGGCACAGAGTGCGCCCGTGCAGTGCCCTACCTCTCGGAGATGCTGGTTCTCACGCTCGCGGCCCTCCAGCAGCCCCTGAATATGACTCAGCTGCGCCTCAGCATCCGCCAGCCTCTCGTCGTCTCCCGTGGTGCCACCGCGTCCGCCCGGGCCCTTTCCCTGCAGCATCTCCAGCAGCTTGCGGATCGACTCGTCGCGTGCTCCCAGCGTCTGCTTCTGCGTATCGATGCGCAGCTCCATCTCCTCCAGGGTCCTGTCCGTGCATATGGTTGTTAGCACCTGCGATTAGCATGCTTGGCTATGTACGGTGCAAAAAAAGTTAAGCATACAAAAAACAAAAGACAAAGAATATCTTAACACCTGTTTTATTACCTATTCTTACATTTTATCATATTGATGCTGGCAAAAAGGTCCCATAGATACAAAGATCCCCAATATAGCCTTAACTGACTGTTGGGGAAAGTGCTGTTAGCGAGCACCTTTGAAGTACAGCACGGCACACAAGGCGGTGGGTGGCCAACACCATTCACGACCGCCTTTGTCTCCCGAGTGGCGATGTCCACACATCACACCAGGAACTCAATTGAGGCTGAGTCGATATAAGGGAGGCCCAGGACCGCTTTAGATAACTGTCAATGATGTTGGCCATACATACATACATGTAAATACATACATGGTTTGATTAATATTTTTTACTATGGAAGTACCTCTAATTGAATTGGGTTTTGCTGTTGTTAAACGGTGGCACAGTGGTAGGCCCACTGCGCTATGAACCTCCTTGGTATGAGTTTGATTACCGACCATGGATGCTTTAAGTCAATGGTGAGCGATTTCTGAAAAAGTCCACGGAGCCTCCTTCACCAAACCACACTGACCAGTGCCCATGTTGTACTGAACAGATCTCATGGAAAAAAAAAACTCACAATCGTGGAGCTGAACGGCATTGTGATGAGAGGTAAAAGTACGAAGCAGGACCATCATTTTCCACCACCGCCTCCGATTGACAAAGGCAATGTCTCCAGTGAGAAATTGACATGTTTTACAAAACGTAGGCATACGCCAGCAGACAGAACAGTTTGTACAAAATAGTAATGACACAGCGGGTTGCCGAGAATTGTCCTCTGCGACTCAGCAGCCATTTTAATGGACGGCAGCGTGTAATTATTTATTAAGGATCGGCTTTCTTGAACCCTTGGTATTGTGACAGTTTTTTTATGCATTCGTGTGTCTGTTTACTACAATTGCTGTAATCCAAATGATTGGAAACATGTTGGAGTGTGAAAAATACATCCGGACACTCACATCTCATTCACAACGTTATTTAACCCCACAGGCAGATTAATGTTTCTGTAAGTCAACAAATTGTTATTACAATCGTATGCTCTGCCCAACGTGGTTAAAATGTACTACTGATCATCACGTTTGCATTGCATTCTTGGGGTTATAGCAACTGCCAACAAAACGACAAATCAAGCAACATCATTGTTTGTGATAAACATGAAAACAGTCAAAATTCCAGCATAATCAGTGTTCATTAAATATCCATCTGTAAACGATCATAATTCTCGCTCTTGCATAATAAGGCTAAACCTGAAACCTAGCACAATAGATAAACCCTAAGCATGACATTAAATCCAAACCCTAACCCAGTACACTAAAATATGAACCCTAACACTGAAGCCCAAAAATATGACTCTTAACCCTGGAACCACTGCACACTAATGCTAAACCCAAACACCAAAAACAAAACCCCAAACCCTGTAAGCTGATCAATGTAAAGGTAAGCCAATATCCTAAACCTAAACTATAACACAGAAGGTAAACATTAAATCCTATTATCACTGCACACTAATCGCTAGCACTGAAAATAAACCCTAAAGTTGTAACGACGAAGAACAAAAGGTTAACCTTAACACTAATGCCAATTGCTAACAATAAACCAGAACAATAGAAGCTAAACTCTGTAACCCCTTCATCACCAACACCGAAACCAAAACCTAACACCGGAGATTGTGGAATCCCCCCCCCCACCATCGCCTTTTTCTCTGAAAGCTCTTATAACCTTGCTCAATTTAACAAATGTGTTTACTCTCATCCCTTACAACTTTGATCGTGCCAAGTTAAAACACAGCCAAAATGATGATTTCATCTTTGATATTTATGGGTCAGCTCACATAATGATCTGGCTAAAATGTGTTGTTAAGACCATCCAGAACCCTCACAGCCAAATACATCAAAAGTAGAAGCATACAAGCATTTAATGTGTCAATTATTATTTTACAGCTCAATGGTAGGTTTAAGAACAATTCTCAAAAATTTAATTTAGTCGTTCAATATGAGGTGTCACTTTCAAAGATACCATCTCTCTAAGCCTTGCACAATAGAGCCAGACCCTGAGCCCTGGAAGCCCTGCACAAGAGAACAAAACCATGAACCTGGTAAGTTCTGCACAACAGGACCAAACCCTGAACCCTGCAAGCCCCACGCGAGAGAGCCGGACCATGTACGACCTGCGTGATCAGCCGGTCCCTGAACCTTGTAAGCCCTGAACAAGAGAACCGAACCCTGAACCCTGTAAGTCGATCATGTCAATGAACCACGTAGGTCCTGCACAAGAGAGCCGGGCCCTGAACCCTATAAGCACAGCACAAAAAGACAGCCGGGGTCTGAACCATGTAAGCCCCACACAAAAGAGCTAAACCCTGAACCCTATAAGCACTGGACAATAAATCCAGACCATGAACAAGGTAAGCCCCACTTAAGATAGCCAAACCATGAACCATGTAAGCCCTGCACAAGAGAGCCAAGCCTTGAACCCGACAAACCCCACTCAAGAATCAGAACCTGAAACCTGTATGACCTGCACAGTAGAAGCCAAAGATGAACACTGCAAGCCCTGCACAATAGAGCCAGGCCCAGAACCATGTAAGCCCTGCACAAGATAATCAAGACCCGAACCCTGTAAGCCCTGCACCAAGAGGGTTAAGCCATGAAAACCATGTAAGCCCCACACAACAGAACCAAAACACGACGCATGTAGGCCCTGCACAGGAGAGCCAAACCCTGAACCATGATGTAAGCCCTGCACAATAAAGCAAAGCCATAAACCTGTAAACCATGCACATGAGAGCCAAAACATGAACCCTGTGCGAGTCCTGCACACCTGCGCAGGAGGAAGAGCTCCTTGGACTGGCGGTCATGCTGCACCCGAAGGCGGTGGAACTCGGCCTGGCTGGGCTCGGTACGCCCATCCGCCCCGTCGCCGGCGGCCTTGTCGTCGCTGGGGTAGTTGCTGTCCTGCTGTTGGAAGAGCTGGTTGAGGTCGCGCTGGGTGCGCAGCTCCTCCTGCAGGGCCTGGATCGTCAGCTGCAGGTGCTGCAACATCACGGAGCGCGCACAGACAACCCTAGCATGTTGCTGGCCTTCCCTCGTTCTAGGCAGCGGACAAAAAACCGCAGTGTCAATTCTCCCTCTGCTGCCCCCACAGTAGTAAAGTACATTACACGTGACTGTGCACTTCAAAATTAGATGCTCTTCCACTGAACGTGGCACGTAAGGTTCTCGTCAATTCAGGTAAAGCACACTTTACATTCACGCAGCTCACTTATAAGCACAATTCCTCTATAAAAGTCTTCAGGCAAACTTCGATCAATGAGAGGTTTATCATTCTTCTCTGCTGCCCCACATTGTCTGGAACTCCCTTACCCCCAGCCATCTGTGCGATCGACTCCCTGACCCTGTTCAAGTTCAGTTTCAAGACGAGAGGGGGTTTATCAAATAATTTAAGTAATCGATTACTCTATCGATTGTCTGTTCACTTATACGACAAATCTGATAACATGAAAATAGTTAAGAAACGTCTCACCATCCCCACAGCCTGCCTTTGAAAGGCAGGATGTGGGGAGGGGTGGCCACCATTTTTAAATGGGCCTGAGTAATCGACCAAACAAAAGTAGCTGACTTAATCAGTACGTCATTCCAGATTGACTTAAGGCATTATTATTTTCCTTCTGCCTTTGATCGACTGCATCTCTGTATAAAATAAATATGCCCAATGTTTCTGTACAACATCTTGAGACGCGGTCACATTTAAATGCTGCATAAATCATAATTGTAGGCAGATTCTTGTAGGGCCACCCAATCAGCTAAAACACTGACAAATTATGTTTAATACATTTTCTGTGCAATTATAATTCCCCCTGTGGTTTCGCAAAGGAAAGATAAAATATGATTGGCAGCCAAAATATAATGAAATAACGATACGGTTCTAATAAAAAAACTTTATTATTTTAAACCGTTTCATGTTACAATCATATAACGCGTAATGTTTACCAATTTTGGGGCACAGCCAACATCAGTGGCGAGTGAAAACTGAACTGCTCGGCACCCCACTCCCCGCTTACTACTCGCACTGACAGGCATGGTGTAGCATCGTTAGAACATCCCAGGCTGACAATGCCTGGGGACGGCTCCATCCGGTAGAGAGACGACTGATAAAGAGCTACTCATTATTTTTACATTATTGATATTATTATCGCAATTTGAAGAGTCACAAAATAATAAATTACCATTGTCGGTCAGTGTGTAGATATAATATCCTGTTCTAAATGTTAAGGGTGTAGTCTTGTACCAAGAAGAGATTAATTTATGGAATGACAGCAGGCCTGTGCTTGCATTATCTGTTGAGTCATTTCTCTCAGATAGCTGCAAAGAGGTCGCTAAACATAGATAAAGAGCCAAATAATACAGTAAGAATGCTTATCAGCAATTACCTTTCGCTAAACCCCCATAAACTATTGCAAGACCCATATTAGCTTCATAATGAGATAATCCCTTGCAACAAACAGAATAATCAATGCTGCTATATATTGAATCTAATTTCATTCTCTCCTGAAAATGTCCCCACTCTAGTGCACTCCGAAGCGATTCAGCAAAGTTACGGGCGATTGTACACAAAAAATTATCAGTCGTAATGCAACGTGCTTTTTGCCGCTCCCCCCCAGTTCACTTCCAATCGTCACAAGACAAAGAGTCCAATCAGAACTCTCACAGAGCAGTGCATCACCTTCAATTGTTAAGATAACCATTTGAATGTGATTGTTGCCGACCAGGCTGAGACCATCGACTTGAGAAACCGTTTAAAATGCAGCGCTGAGCTGGCACTGCTGACATGCTGCCGTCACCTATGATCAAGGCTGGAGTGAGTTGCACATTTCAGCCCTGGCCCATCTACAACTGCACACACGAAATGTCCCCATTGCATTGATGTTGGTTCTGCACTTAACCTGGATAGATTTCAGCTCTGAGAAATGAATGTCAGTTTCACTATTGCACGACAAACAGTTCTCACATGCAGCATGGGTGCGGAAAGCGATTCCCTCTATTGTGTGGCCTATAGGTCACTTGAAGGGATCTCAATAGTAACTCTGCGATATCCTCTTCCGTGAACCATTCTCTAACATGATGGAATGCGCTGCTCTGCTGTTTAATAGCCAGTTAGGTTGACGACAGTGACACATTGCATATAGCACATTACAATACGACAGATATTCACTGTATTGTGAACAGATGAAAAAAATTAAGCAACTGGACATTTTTCCATTATGAGCCTCACTAATGTTTTACGTCCATACCCAGGCAATTTGTTTCATGTTATAAGCAGCCTCTTAGTTAAATAGACTCATGGTATCATGAGGTTACAAAAAAAGATGTATTTAATAGGACAATGTATGATTATGCCTGCAAAGTATTTTACATATGAAAAACAACTAGCATATAGAGGCACAGATGAAAAACACATCGTAGCTTTCATTTAACCGCCCATTTATATTTAAACCCACCATTAACTTGGAGTCCAGTCTGCTGGGTGGCATTTGAAATCATTCACGTGAGATCAAATTGCGTAGGCTTCATGGGCTTAAATTAATTTAGTTAGATTAATTCTACATTTGCACACTTGACCGTCCAGGGCGAATGTTGTCAATTACTCACCTCCAAAATGTTAAATCGTTAATAATATGAAAGTAAAGCTTTCACAAGCAGCCAACCCTATCAGTAGAGGAAAAAAGTAGCCTAGCCGTGCCTCGGGGATTGTCATTTGGCAAAATGTACTCCGCGACAGAGTAAATAAAGTAATACGAGCAAAATAAAATATGTCAAGGGTGTATGCTATCGCTTGGGCCAATGATGCGCATTAATTCTACCAGATCAATAAACAGCAATGCAAACACGGTCCACGTTTGTGAAGTGACATGACTTCACAAATTCAACCCGCTTCGTTGTGCGTTGACATTTATTACGTGTTCACATCGACTTCTACTGCAGCTTGTGCTTCTCAAGGCTGCAGGTACGTTAGCAATTGCAAATGTTTGATCATTTGCAGAACTGAAACAAACCTTTGCATTCTGTTTAAGTGTCCTGGTCTGAGGAAAGCCAAGACAAAAGATGGGGGTAAAAAAAACATGTAAACAAAGGTCCTTCGTCTCGACTTTAAGACTGCTAGAGCAAGCACTGTTCCATTAAAGCTGGCAAGGCGCATGATGTGGTGAGGTAGCCAGCACCACGCACAGCTGCCTCAGAGTCCCCACTACTGATATTTACACACCGAGCGAGGAGCTCACTTTGTGGTTGAGTTGACCGAGGAGAGGCCTAGAACCTTTTCAGATATCGCTTGCCACTTACATCCGCCATGGGCACTGCAGTGGCGAGATGTTACCTCCCTCGCCTGGTATACAGGAGGTCGTGGGATGGATCCCGACCCCGACGCCTGCATATTTGGAGTTTTCATGTCTTCCTCGTGGTTGCGTGGATTTTTCTCCGGGTCCTCCGTTTTTTTCCTCCACATTTAAAATGAACATGCGTTTAGAGTATTTGACTGCTATAACTTTTCACATAAGCCACAGCGTTGAACTATCATTTGTGGCAAGGTCGCTTCTGAAGAATAGCTATATAGCTCAATAGACCTTACCTGGTAAAATATAAAGTTTATAGGATGGGAATCAAACCCAGGTAGCCGGGTTTCATAATGCAGTGCGTGTTGTTTCACCCGTTTCCAACACAATACAATATATACACATACACACATTTATTACTTAAAACCTTCAGCATATATACTGTTACATATTGTAAATGTACCTTAAATTACAGGTCGTTGTATACTATTGATAATGCACTTAAGCCCTGCCTTACATGGTAATGTTTTAAGAAAGGGAAAGAAATCTAAATTCTGCATGAAGGAAACAAGGATTGTTGATACAGTTCGTGCAAAAATACAGTTTGTACCATTAATTTTTAATTTCGTGCCAACTGGCTTTCACCTTAATTAAATATTAAAGGCCCATTACTGACATAAGTCAATGTGTTGAACAATGACATCTTAAATGTCTCTTAAGAAAGGAACCAAAAGTGAACCAATCACACTGCAGTGTTATAATGGAAATATTCATTATAAGACCAATATTTAATGGGACAGTATTTAAAATGGCAGTCAACAAGCATTTTAAGAAACTGATCATGCTGCTTGTTGATATAGGAAAGCTTTATAGTCTCAAGACTCTGTTCTTCAGGAGGGTCCTGCATTTGGGGATCTCAGGTCATTTTTTCCATAATTCGTTTCAATAATAATATTTTGATTCATGTGGGAGAAATTGGAGTACCAGAATAGGCCAACGAAACATGCAAGGAGATAACACTCAAACCTCTGCACAGGTTGATTCACTACACCTTCTGTACTGTATTGCCATCTTTTGGCCACCCTGGTTTGCAAGTTTAAGCTTTAAATATCACTAAAACTGTGTTAAAATATGGTAAGTCCTTGCTGAATGCTTTTTAACGAGAACGCGGTTCCCCTATTCGGGAACACTTTTCCCATAACACAGAACGCGCACAGTTATAATGCAGTTTCTGAGCAGTCGACGACAAACTACTTTCTTGAGCTGTGCGGCCGAGTGGTATGATAGAGTACGCGGAATGATACAGTACGTGGCGTACCCTCATCTCAGTTCTTTGTCCCGGCCATGAGATGACTGCAGGCTGATTTTATAGCACACATGTGATTCAGTACAGCAATTCCTTGCTTAACGGGGTATTCGCTTAAGGTAACCCTTTTGTCAGGAATGCATGTACGGCGTTAAATAAGGAAATTCTATATACATACACTCAATATAATAGTAATATATTCAGTCCTTTGTCACTCAATTGGTAGATGAAGGTCGCTCCATATTGAATAAAGTCAAGTTTATCTTGTTTAACCAGATGAGAATTCAAGAGACCAGGATAGTCTAATTTACAAGAGTGACCAGCATAGTCTAATATACAAGAGTGACCTGGGGCATTAGTCAACCCATAAGGGATGATGATTACGTTTTATATATCATCCCAATTTAGTAATTTGGGGGTAATTTTTGAAAGAGGCAAATTTTGACCTTGACACCAGCACACAAAGGGGCCCAACTCCCGCGAATGAAAGCACGGGACATTTAACGTCCACTGCTGAAGAATACGGCGTGAAGTATCATCACGGATATTACACCCGCAATCAGGGCGGCCGCTGGATTCCAACTGTGAACCTCTGCAACCTCTACAACAAGCTGCGAGCGAACATGCTGTACTGCTAGACTATTAGCCGCAGGGGGTGGTTGACCACACAGTTGGCAGTGTGGATTGGTGAAGCGTGGGGGGCTCCAGGATTGTTCAGACACCACGAGCTCATGGGTTCATAGTGCAGAGCTATCCCACCATCGGTTCACTCCTCAATAGTATGAGATGAAAAAATAGCCCTGAGTTTATAAAATGTAAGTTTTGGTTTGACGCAAATCTTTTATGTAATATAACAAATGCATTGATAATGGGGGGGGGGGGGGGGTTAATGGTATTAACAGGCAAGACTATAGTAGACAAAAAGTCTGTGATTTTATTCATTACCATTTTTCTTGCAAATTTTTTTTTAGCAAATCTCAAGACATTAGAGTGTGCCTAAATGTATATGTCTACAACATTTAATGATGCAATCGTGCGACTGATAGTAAAAATAATTAGTGAAATCCAATAATGTGCTGTACTGCATTGATACAATTCAACATTACTCAGGAAAGATTGGCATGATTTTTTTACGTTACAAAAAGTGATCTTTTTTTTTCAAATCATGCAGTTTATATTGAAAATGACGCGGCCGAATATTTTTCACGAAATACTTATTTGCACAATTCATACTGCTTGCTCTGCGTTTAAAACAGAAAATAATTACAGCAGTTTCTTTTAAACCTCTTATTTATGTGGCAAGAAATTTCAATATGAATCCGCTAATGAAATTGCTGAATAAAATAGGAGTGAAGAAGAAGCGTAGGTTAATTTTGAGCTCATCCCGCGGTTCTAAAAATAATCACATATGCTATATGTAGCACGCCCAGCGATCACCTTATTGCATCTAAACATTGCCATCAATTTATTGCATTCAAGGCACAGGGTGCCTTGAAACAAGCATTGTCACATTCAAAAGCAAGACTGTAAACGTTATTATGCTCTTATATGTTTGACGTATGAGATAATTTGCTGCTTCCTTGAGTTGTATGCCGCAGAGTGCACATGCGATGTAACTGGAACATGAATGTTATCAGAATTATTTTTTTTAAAGTGCTCTCGTGACCGTGACCAGCTTTGTCATGTAAAACACATGGCAATATGGTTCATAATGAGTTTCCTTTTCATTAGATTGTGGGTATAATGTATTTTTTTATTATAAGCCCCCTGGCCTCTCCACTCTAAGAGCCAATCAAATCAAGTTAAGTGGGCAAATATGCCAATGGGTTTGTTTTTTAAGAAACCCGGAATGTGCAAAAGCAAGCTAAAGCTTCGAAAATTGTATACGTTTCATTTGGAGATGACATCCAGCATCATCATGTGTTAACAACAAAAATCTGCGTTACCATGACAATGAGGCTTCCTAGCCTTATAGGGCGGGGTACCGCATATGTGGCACGCAAACTCAGCCAGGTACTTCCGAAAGAGATGGGATGAAATGTGCTCCATTCTACTCTGGGCATACTTCACCAACCCGTACTGACCAGTGCGGTGAAGTATTGTCAAACAACCCCCCGCCATTAATTTTTCTTGTTATAACATTTGCTAATTCCAAATTTGATACTAAAAATATTCATCAGTTTCCATGTACGAAATGTAAGATTGCATGTATGTACAGATAACCATTACTTATGAATGTGCCACCCAGTAAAATAAGGCATTCTCCATTTACTTTGGCGGTAAACGGAACAACAAGGGTCCAGCGATTTAAGTTGTATTTTGATGTAAAATGTCTCACGCCTGATGAAACAAGATCCATTTCAAATAGGGAAAATACAAACCCCTGAACCTTGTTTTTGAACATTGGCTTTTTATTTGATGTCATCTGCTGGGCTGAATGTTCAATTGATCAACAGCACCATCACCTTATCTCTACAAACAGGTTATTTGGAGAAGGCAAACAACTGGTTTCAGCCAAATCCAAACGAGCCAATAAACCTTTGGACCCATGAACTGAATCAGGTCTTAAAAGGCTCCTGAAATGTGCCCTGTTTTCATTAAATAAAAATATTTAAAGAGGAAAAATTAAAACACGATTCATTTTAAATTTTAACTAAAAAAAACAAACATTTATTCTCATGACATAGCTCCCTTCCTCCACACTAACACCTGCATTCGTAGAGTAATTACAAAAACAATAATGGGTTAGGAACAGCTGAGAAAATACGTTTAATGACGCGCAGGTGTAATCGAGCACACTGAGAGCTTGCCAGGCGCTGGCGTGAACACATACCCAGCGTTAATTTTGTTACCTAAATCATCCACGAACACATTCGTTAACTAAGCTATTTGTGGATGAAATTCATCAAGCGTTATGATGGCTACTGGTCTTATAAACATTAAAGACTCATAATTCGAATAACCCCACTAAAAATGATTTAAAATCAGTGTTTATTAATTTTTTTATTGAGGCTTACAGTAACAAAAAAAATGCGGGTGGAATAAAACAATATGAATAATAAATTACGAGCAGCACACAATCTCTCGTCCTTGGACGCAATATATGGAAATGGAATGGGGACTTGAGCATCTATTGGCTCTACTTCTCTCACACAACTGCGATATAATTAAGTTACGCAGCTCGTCCATCACATCATGTTCATAGTCAGGTGAACGCACCCAAATATAATATCTGCTGGGGGGCGGTGGGGGGCCTGGCACCAGCACAGCAAGGTTAATTAACTCTGCCGCACGTACCTGGGTTTCCTCCTGCATGACGCGCATCTGCTCCTTGATGACGGTCATCCGCGACGCCTCCTCCTTGCGTATGGCGCGCTCCTTCTTGAGCTCTGGGCTCCAGAAGGTCTTGATGCTGCTCATGGAGGAGCCCAGTTTGCTCTCCTTCACCTCGAGCTCCCGCCGCAGGAGCTCGTTGGCGCGCTGCATCTCTTTGAGCTGCGCCTGCAGCTCCAGCATGCTGCACTCGCGCACGCCGCGCAGCGACGCCGGCACCTGGTGGGGAGAGATCCGTCTCAGGTTACCACCCGTTCCCAGTTTACCCATTATAGTCCTCTTTTCTTTTTTTTTAGTGGCTGTCCTGCACAAATCTAAGTCTTCCCAAGACGTTCGAAATCAGAGTATTTATTTATACTGGAGGAATCCGCGATGGGCTATACAGCTCTTTTTAACAGGTGTTCAGTTCGGGCGGGTCAGAACGTTACAACAAGCCATACAAGAACACAATAGGAGTGCAAACTATAGGAAAGGTAAGCAATTAGAAGTCAATTTTTTTTTATCAATTTAGGAATTATACCCCACTCAAGACAACGCATTTACGTGCTGTTAACCCCCTCTTCTGGAACCGAGATTATTCTACATCCTCTTTCCGTCAAATTCCTTGGTTGTCTTGTACCTTCAAGGTGGCAACCTAAGGCCCATCAAGTCTCGGCGTCAGCTGTACTTTGGAGATTTTGCGAGATGGTTATGTCATCTGCATGGTCTGCAAGGTTTTGACTGGTGACGAAAAACCTTGAATGTCTAAATCAGTCGAGGGGTTGCCCGATTAAACAAATTATTGTAGAAAATACTTGTCCGGAAAAGCATTCGCCAATGGAAAAAAAAACATAAGAGAACATTTAATGTTGAGATATGGACTTCCTGTCTGTTATATATATACACATATGCATTATAAATGGACTTCCTGTCTATTCAGCTGCAATGACAGGTCTTCGAAAGATAAGGAAGATGGAAAAAAGGAGTTTTAATTGTCCACTTCGACATTCGTTGTGTTCGTAAGATCATACTGGTCCATGCCATGGCAATGTAGAATTTCTGCTCTGGCTAGGGGCCACCAAAAGGGATACGCCCTGGTTAATTGCTTCGGTAGCCATGGTCACCCTCTTCCTGGACCTGACTTGATAAGCTTTAGAACTTTATAAAGAAGTGTTAAACACTTTATTCTCTTGTAAAATATCCTTCTCACCGTTGTTATTATTTTATATGTTTATTCAAGCAGCTGATAGGCATGGGCAGTGGATCATAACAACAAGTTGCTTGCAGGAAACAGTAAAGCAAGAAGGTTTGTGAGGAGCTTCGTGTTATTTTCTTGTATACTTAAATTTACTCAAATATTATTGAAGAAGCTGACCAAAATCAATCTCGTTTTACTAATTATATTCCAATTCTAATTATGTTATTGGCATCATGTTTAGGAGACAAATGTATTTACATTTATAATTTTTGCAAAAAGCAGTGTAACATCATCTCATGTTAGATTACGGTCCCTGGAAGCTGATGTCAAAGCATTTCTTCTGAGGTCCCTTCAAATGCCTCGTTACACATCAGGTGACTCGCATTCGCACATGCCCTGCAACAGAGGATGCATGGGAATACATATTCTTGTGCCTCTAACATGTTTCAATAAGACAAATTAAGTGAAAACTAGATTGCATTCAATGGCTCTTTTAAAATGGCCATTTGTGACCAGGCTGAGACCATACACATGCTATAATTGAGGATACAGTGTAAGTACGGGTGGCTGAAACCCAGCGTCAAACCAAGGATCTTAGGAGTGAAGAATCAGTGCTCCGACAAGCTACGAGCGCCCCAAAGCCACCCGGATACGTCGACGATCCTGAATCAAGAATAATATAAATGTTACAGGTTGCAACACTGTAATCACTTGCTCTCGCGCCGCTGCTGCCAAGAAGGTATTTCACTAGAGCAAGCTCATGTGAGCCCCATTAGTAGGCATTTGGCCTACCCTTCCACACTGGCCACACATCATGGAGAAGGCGGGAGTACAAGGTACACACCACAAGCGTGACCTACTCCTGATCTACTAACCGTAATGTACCCAATTATACTGCTGGGTGGATGGAGGTGGGGGGGGGACGCGATTTATGAAACTTTTTTTTTTCAACTGTCGCACCGGAAGATCAAATCGAACCAGTGCGCTAACCATTCCAACCCTGGCATAATAATACATTTACATGGTGCTTAAATATGAAGGGGGAAAAAAAAACTGGCCGAACTTACGAGAGAGAAAGCATTTTAATCAGTGCAGGCGTTTGGTCAGTGTCGTACTCACGGTGCAAAATCTGTATATGTTGTTGTAGTTACCTGTGCACCCATGCTGTAGGCGAGGTCATTCTCTCCAAAGATGATGGCATCCCCACCGGGAAGGCCGGCTGAAGCAATGTTGGGGCTGCTGCCCATGGCAGTCATGCGAAGGCCATACGGAGCGGGCCGGGGCACCGAGCTCACCGGGGCGCCCATCGGTCGTCCTAGTGTCATCGTTGACTTCGGTAAGCCGGCTACTAAAAATGTCGAAACATTTTAAATGCAATGTATTTATGCTCAAACAAGACACGTAAAAATGTTGCAGGGCATCGCGGGCTGAGGTTTGGCCGCAGCATTCCATTCTACAAATTCCTAAATATAGAGGCCTTAATAAAAATAGCAAGCTACAAATGCTAGTCATTGTCAGGCCGTTGAAATGTTTTTAACGGGGGCGGCAGAATTTAACCTTCCCACATGACACGCTCGTAATGCCACCAACAGTAATGGCCAATTGCTTGTTGGAAGCAACAGACGTGTGTTTATCCGACAAGAACAGGTTAAATAAAATCTAGCGGGCAAAAGGAGCCGTCAGTACATTTGCTTACAGATATAACCTACCATGTATTTGCTACAGACTTGTATATTTTGACTGTTGGGTCATGTCATTCTTGTGACATTCATTAGCAGATGATTTGAACCTAAACATGACCGAGTATTACATTTGAAACTGCGCTAAATATGCAGTCGGTACATTATTGGTGAAAATGCCTTTATTTGTCAGGGAGGGAATTCATTTGCCATCTTAAGTGGCTTTATTAAAAACAAATGAATGTAGTAGATGAAACATGACATGTTTTAACTCTAAAGTTTTAATAATACTTCAATTGTTAAATTAATCAAATTATATAAACGCAAAAAGGCTTGTGACATATAGCTGTATGCCAAAAGGTTATGCAAACATTAAGGTTTACTGGTTAAGAAACCCAATTGTTTTCTTTATTTTTTCTGCCACACTTTGGAAAATGTGCACACATTTGACCGCAAGCCAAAACGTACCAGCATAAAACTACAATGGGACTTAAAATCCGTAATGTGCATGTATTATTTTCACTATAGTATTTCTAAATTCGACAACCACTGAAGAAAGTGACCAGGTTTTGTGTAAAAAAAATATATAAAAGCAACAAGTGAAATTAAATTGTTCAAATTGGAATTTCTGAGTTAATCGGCTTCAAAATTCAATTGATCCAAAGTTAGATAAAAAAAATTACACAAAATATAAATCTTTACCAGTGTCAAATAATGTTGTGCTCCATACATTTACAATTGTGCTCTAACTACTATATAGCAATCGATTATGTTAATAGCTTTATAATTATTTGCAGTATAAAATGTAATTTAAATAAGATGACAGACCACTGAGACTAAACAGCTCTTTCTCAAGAGAGACCTGGATCACAAACATTATAGAAGTGTGCAATAAAAAATAAGATATAAAAAAAACACATTAGCGTACAATCAAAATATTTATAGACTCTAACGGGAAGCAAAGCTCCTGTTTCAGTAACAAGTACTGTAGTTTGACAATTAAACAAATGACCAAAGAGCACAACATACATCGTCATCCTGCTGTCCTCTCTGCTAAGAAGGGCCCAGTGGCCTTAATTGTCACCAACCATATACGTTTCCCTCTTGAACGAACGTGTTCAGTTTCTGTTGCTTGTGAGCCAATGAGCGAGCAAGCGAGCGAGCGGTTGTGGCTGGCGAACCCCTTACCGGCAGAGATGCCGGCTACGCCGCCAGGGCCGTCATACTCGCCCAGGTAGAGCGGCCCCGAGGCTGCGTAGGCTGCGTTCAGGGACTGGATGTTCTCCATGGACATGGTCTTCCCGCTGCCGCCAGCCGCCGCGCCACTTCCACCGCTGCTGTTGGTGCGGCGGTGCCCGAGTCTCGGTGAGCGCGGGAGGCGCGGGGATCGCGTCGAGCCCGGATCTCCTCCACCGCCGCCACCATCGCCACCGGTGACCGTGCGAGAGCTGTTGTACATCCTCAACACCCCCCGCCCCACTCCCCGTACCCACCTCTTGCCTGCTGCCCTCTGCTTATTTATTCACGGTTGCCCGTCCCTCTCACCGCTGGGCAGCACAGAATCCTGGGCGCTCCTTCACTACTGCCCCCCCTCCTGCTCCTGCTGAACCACTACCACCACCCCTGGCACCACCCCCCCCACCTCCACCGTGCTTGCACCGCGATTGACGGAGAGGATGTCAACTCAGCATCTTCTGCAAGCAGAGAGGAAAAGTAGTGTCACGTTAAAATTGACCAAATCAATGTATGCACGTTTGTCTTCCAATCAAGGGGCAAGCAAAAAAAAGTTATAATTCGCACCAGAATATGTCGGCGACGAATGGTTAACATTTCTTGCGCCGTCTCTTCAAATGTAACACTTTTAAATGTGTACATTTTTATCCAAACGGCACCGAGTTATGCGGTGCACACAATGATCGCAATAACCATTGTGTGCACCGCTTTCACTAAATAATGTTGGGTCACGATGCATTCACAGTTGCACGAATGAGCACCTGGAAAAATGTTCACCGAGGCAGCGAGCTACGCTGCTACACACAATTAATCTCATTGCCAGGCAGCAGCCACAGCTAAGTGGTATCTGCTCAGGTCAGGCACCAGTGTGGAAAACAGACCTACCAGAATCGCAGGCCGTCATCTGTTGAAGTGTCACGCTAATATCCTCAACGTTATTCCCAAGATGCTATCACAAGCATGCGGGCAAGGAAGGAGTGAGGTTGGGGGGGGGTAGGGATGCGGTCTCTAACCGCTCAGCTGCTTTCTGCCCCACCTAATCCGGCCAGGGAGTCAGGCAAGCCACCACCCTCCCCTGTACTCGCCTCTCCCATCCTCATCCTCCTCCTCCTCATCCTCCTCATCCACTGCAGCCTTCTATCTAGCTGAGGGGTGGCGAGAGACCCCCTTCATTCAATGCCAGCACAGTTGTGACAGCGAGCAAAGCAAGACGCCGGTAATTTAAAAAAATCGATTCCGTGACAAATTAATTTTGTCGTTGATCATCTCAGGAGGAGAGAGAGAGAGAGAGCAAGCAGGAGGGAGGAGAGAGAGAGAGCAAGCAAGCAGGAGTGGGGGGGGCCCAGGCAGCTCACGGTCCAAAGATCCCTCGGCTGAGATGCCACGTCTGAACACACACGCACACAAAAAAACAACAAGCAGAGAAAAGAAGCCACCGACCCAAAAAAAAAGCTATGAAGCTTGTTGAGAAAAGACAAAACGGGTTCTTACCTCCTCCTCCTCCTCAGCCGCGCGTAAAAACCCCGGCGCCCGCCTTCGAATCTGGCGGCGGTCACCCACACGGTCGGCCTCCTCCTCCTCCTCCCGCGCGCCCGAGAGAGGTTCGCGAAAGCTGCCCTGGGGGGGGGGGAAGCCTCGCGGCTGGCCTCTGAACGCCGCCGCCGCTGCCGCTGCATCCACGGCGGGAGCCGACGCAGCACAGCCGTCGTCGGGGCTTGGTGGTGAGTGGCGGTGGGTGATGGGGTGGGTGATGGGGTGGTGCTTCCCTACCCACAATACTTCGCTCCGTGAAATTTCACCGCGCGCCCATTGGCCGACGTCGCTTCACGTGGCCAGGAATGGACCGAGGCCACAACCTCTGTGCGAGTGCGTTTAAGAAGCTGCGCCCGGTCCCTCCCCGCCCACCAACTCCCCCTCCTCCCCCGCCTCCACCCCACATGTTACAACAAGCCTCTGTCACAGACTTCTGGTTGTTGTTGTTTACTCCGGAGGGGGGGGGGGGGTCTTAAGTTCACGTGACCAACATATTGCACCTTCTGCCCCAATGGTGAAAGAGAAAAGCAATACATTAAGTGAGTTCCCATTATTTTGTGTGTAGTTTCCACAATTTTCCATAGTTCCATAGTTAGTTCCATAGTTCACTTATTTGGTATAGCCCTGTGAGCCATTCGGCTCTTGAATCGGGTGCAACCGCAACAAACAAAAACATGAACAAGAAAACATCTTAAAGTGATTATGTGACTGTGCAAACAGAAAATCCAGGGAAAAAAAACATCTAAATATTCCTGAAATAGCACCGTACACCAACGCTGTGTGCAAAAATCCCAGTGGAATCAATTCAAATAATAACAACAACAACCACATGACAACTAAGATTAAGGCCATCAGTCTAACTCCGTACTACAATAAACAAAAACATGGCCAAAACAAAAAAAACGTTTTCGAAATCACCAAAATGAAAGCCATAAATGCAATGTAACTGATCATAGGGACTGTGACCGAATTTTTAACAATAAACTACATAAATAAATTATAACACCAAAAGCTAGAGCCATATTTTAGGCCACTGAATAGCAGTGGCAGCTAGGGATGTACAACTCCTCTAGAGCAGTTTTGAGTGAAGATCTCATAGGTAGTGATTCAAGTTGCAGTTTATTGGCATTAGCATTCCAGACCCTGGGGGCATCAATAGCAAAAGCCCTTCCTCCAGTTTTTGTACGGCAATAGGGAATGTGAAGCTGGTAAATGAGCGAAGACCTGAGGTCAAATTTGTTCTTTGAAACAGAGAGGAGATCCAGTAGGTAGTCTGCGGAATTTTTTGTAAGTACATCGTGAATAAATAAGATCTGGTGCACAAGCCGTCGAACATTAAGAGATGTTAAGTTTGACCCAATGTAGAGATCACAGTGGTGAGTCCTATATGGGCAGTTCAATGCAAATCTTAAGGCCGAGTGATGGATGGAATCAAGCTTCTTCAGTACAGTACTTGGGGCTGATTTATACACGATGTCACAGTAGTCAAGTAGAGGCAGTATGGTAGCTTTTATCAATTCCAAACGGAACATTGGGGGGAAGCAGTGCTTGTGTCCATACAGAAAACCAATTTTTATTTTTGTCTTTTTACCAATATAATCAATGTGATCTTCAAAACTAAGTTTTTAATCCAGGATGGCCCCAAGATACTTATAGATCTTGACTTGCTCTATTTGAAAATTATTCAATTAATTATTTCAAGAATCGCAGTTGCCGTTCACTTATTTTGACACCTTTTGTTACAAATGCTCGTTAAAATGTGAATGGCTGGCCAATAAATAGAAAGTAAAGTCACGTGGGTAGAGAAAATCATAGAACGCGACGTTTCTTCAATCGGCACACAAGCGATCGTCATCAGGTGGGATATGATGTTGAGAGATTATTCATACTTTTATGACTGATGGAATAATAACATGTTAGCATCTATGTCCTCATGGAAGCATTATTAGTTGTCCCACTACAGTACATGGTTTAAATTTTCCCACGGACTATTTTTTTATTCTATTTAGGGGCCGTCCATAAATGACGTCACGCACTTGGGGGTGGGGGGGGGGAGTCAGACATTTGTGACGATGTGTGACGTGGGGTGGGGGGGTTGAGAAATGTGACGTCACATCAAAATTCGCAACTTTAAATAAATATAGACAACACGTTCTACTTAATTAAATTGACTTTTAAATAAATGTTTTCTCCTACAACATCAGAGTGCAGCGCCGCATTTGAAGCATGTTTTATTGGGGGGGGGGGGGGGGGCAGAGCTTTGTGACGTCATATTTGAGGGGGGGGGGGTCTGACTTTTTGTGACGCCGTGTGACGAAGGGGAGGGGGGGTCAAAAATCGTCCAAAATCGCGTGACGTCATTTATGGACGGCCCCTTAAACATTTAGGTGGTGCAGTTCTCATAGCAGCTAGTGCACTGCACGCACCATGATAATGGTGATCAAAGTTCGATTCCTGGTCATGGCTAACAGTAGTATTCACGGCTACCTAAACTGGTCCTTCATTTTCCTTCCCCCAACCTCCCATCCTCTGACCAGCGTGGTGAAGTATGGTCAAACAGCCCCCATCACGAGCATGGCATTTGAATGTCTTCTCCCAGCAGTTGGTTGGCCAAGCGCTGATCATTTTAAATGTTATTATTAGATTTATATTAAAATAATAAAAATATAGAACAATATTATTTTATCGTTTCCCTTCTACGTGACTTTACCGAAATAACCATGAATATGAATCCCTGCAGTCACGAAAGCTTTAAATCAAAATTTACATTTATATTGTTATATGTACTTTATTTATCTCATAGTGTTTAACTATTCCATTTATATTCCAACTGGCCTTTTTGCCCGTCCAAGGACGGGTGTATTTCAGTAAATCTGAAACTTGCAAGAGAAAAGCAGACCGCGACGTGATATAGTCATTGCATCAATGCGTGTGCAATTTGTAAGGCCGCGGTGACACATATCTATTTCATTTTAAGGTTATAATCCCTTGTTCATCACGACGTCCTTTTTACTTTGATGTCTCAACAGCGTTACGGGGATCACGTGACGTGAGGGTTCTGCCTTTGTAGTGAGGGTTGTGAGTTGACGCCGAGGAGGGGGGAGGAGGCGCCTCGCCCCCCCATGTGGAGTGACGTCGCCCACTAATAATTATTAATGGCGGGGGGGGGGGGGTGTCCATTCGGAGGACGTCACCTGTTCATGATTATTAATGAGGGGGGGGGGGGTTCTCCATGCGTAGTGACGTCACCCGCTCATGAATATTAATGACAGGGGGTGCTGCATGTGGAGTGACATCACGCGCGTTACACACAAGCAGACATTATTTGCTCATTATAGTAGTAACTAGGGGTTCAATCTTGATTTGAAGCTTTCATGACTGCAAGAATCCATACTCTTTGGTTCTTTCGGTAAAGTTATTTTATACCTACTTGACTTTAACGAAAGTCACTCAAATATTGCACACGAACGACGCATTCACGCAAGCACCCGATGCTCCGTTTTTAAGTTTTAAAATGAAACATCTTTGAATTGTATTGTTTTGAATTAGATCATTTTTTTTCTTCGTTAAAAGCTTATATCATTTTACATCTGGAAGACTTAATTTAAAAGGACATTTTGTGTGAATTTTCTCTCGCCGTTAAGTAGATGGCCTTGCTGGGGGTTCGGTTCGATGCGGACTTTCACCTGCTTGGGATTGCGGGATCGAGATAAGGCGACATAGAGCTGGCCGTGCGAGAAGACCGCCGTCTGCAGATCGATTCCAACGTAATCGAACGTCTGTCCCTGCGCCTCCGTCGTTCATGCAGGGGGTGCGGGTAGGTTTGCAGCGCCCCCTGCATCAAAACGACGGAAAGTGCAGCGTTCATCACAGATAGATAAAGTTGTGCGCTTATGTAAGAGTATGTATTGTTGTATGTATTGTTGATAGTTATTTTCAAGATTTCACACTGCAGTTTTTCACTGAATATATATTTGGATGGCATTTAGAATTATAATGTAATAGACTAAGCACTACAATTACCTGTTTCTAAGACGTACTTTTCAATAGAGTTGTCCTTAAATCTCTCATATTGAAATAGGAATAGCTAGCAAACTGACAATTATGAATGCAACAAAAATTGGCCGTTTTATCCCCACACAGATTTTGTAACAATATTTGGTGCAATGTGTTGGATAAATAGAAATACTGTACAAGGGTATAATTTGTATATGTCCGGCAAAATTAATATATTAAAAACACAACACATTTAACCTTAAACGTTGATTACAAGAGCAACTGCTTTCAATTTTTAATTCTTCCACTACGGGAATAATTGTTGTTAATAATTGTATCCATAAAATAAAGCTTAACACACTTTAATCCATCACATATCAAGCATTCAGTCCACATCCATCAGCATCTGCCTGGTTATTGGTGTATTAATAAATACTATCCATGTAAGAGCACTTGAAAGGCAATTACTGTCAGATTCAATGTGAAATATTTAATGAGTATGCAAGCACATAAAGCTATTTTCGGATCATGATCTGGAAAATTAATAACTGTGCACACTTTCGCAAACGTTCTAACCACTGAATTATCGCTACTGTAGGCGTGAATATTCGAGGTGTATCGATTCATTCCCCTCGGCGATTTTATTGTCACAATTCAGCGCCACGATTTAATTCCAGAAAATAAATCATTTTTATTACATTAACAGTAGCAGTTGCATGGGCCACGTCAACCCATATACTTGTAAGATATACAATAAAAAAACAACACAATCGTTCTTACACATGAAATTCAATGCAAGCAATGTGAGCTTCAAGATCAATATAAACCATTGACTCAGTGCATCGTTACACACAACAGTAGATCTATAAGCATACCTCGTTTAAGAGTTTTATTCCTGGCAAGTGATATCTGAACTTATCTTGGGCACCAACCCACACTGACCAGCATAATGAAGTATGGTCAGACAAACCCCATAACCGATATGGCATAAGGTGGTCTGCATCTGTCAGCGTATTGACACAATACTGTAAATAAAAAAAAAATGTTTTTTGTCATATCTCAGATGCTGAACTTGTGCCACCTCATGCGTATAATCTTGCTCCGAGAAGACATGGAGGATTATGAATTAAATATCTTGCACAGTGCTTGGGTATACCCTGCAGTACAAGGCAATGCATCTCAAGTCATTAAAACAAGGTTCGGTCTTTAAAGTGTCTTCACTATAGACATTAAAGATCATATTGTGCTACTTGATAACCAGTGGTCACATTTAAATTAAAGTCCATTCATATTTTATTACATCTGTTCAGTATTCGAATATCAGCACAGATTTTAACATGAAAAAAGTGGGTTAATAATGATCCATTTCCAAGACATCATTAGTCGGTGTATGTAATAATGGTGACGTTAGGCTTTCCATTAATTCGATAATTGTGAAACGTATTGCAATACAAGTAACACGAGAATTGGAAATATTTCCCATTAAATTTAAGCTTTACATTTTTTATACCATGCCATCCATACCTAGATGGCACTTCACTCCCTCTCTCAATCCTTTCAAAACGTCAATAATTTTCTTTCCAGCCTCTCACTCTTCTCTTCTCATCACAACCATCATCTCTCCTGTTTCTTCTGCCCTCAACCTCGGTCTCACCTTTGGCTCTTTCCTCACTTTCCCCACCCATATCTCCACTACAACTCGCATCTGCCGCTTTCATCTATTCAACATCAGGAAAATCTGCCCTCTCATTAACATTTATACCACCAAATTCCTGGTTCATTCTTTGATCTTCAAGCGTCTGGACTACTGTGATTATCTTCTTTGGTTCTTTCGGTAAAGTCACGTAGAATGAGAATAAAATAATTCTCATTCTACGTGACTTTACCGAAAGAACCAAAGAAGATGAATCATTGCAGTCACGAAAGCTTTTAATCGATACTGTGATTATCTTCTTCTTGGTCTCCCTGCCTCTGCCCTCACTCCCCTCCAACAAATTAAACATGCGTCTGCACGAGTTAATTTCAATCTCCCCTTTAATTCTCACACTTTGCCTCTCTCCTCCTTAAACTCCACTGGCTTCCCATTTACTACACCGCTGTCTTTTCAAATATCCGATGCTCGACTTTAAATCTATACATGGCCTTGCCCCACCTTATCTTGCTTTTCTCATCTCCATGTCCCCTCTCGTCTTCTTCGTTCCGAATCTTGTCTCTTTATGTTCCTCTTTTTCCCTGTGCCCAATCGTGTTTTCGGATTTTTTTCTCATCTTGCACCTATCCTTGCCCTCATTCCATTCCTCTCTTAAAGATTTTCTCTTGATTTGAAGCTTTCGTGACTGCAGGAATAACTTTTTGGTTCCTTCCGTAAAGTCACGTGGAAAGAAAATAAAATAAATAATATAATACGACGTTTCGATTGCAACACAAGCAACTGTCATCAGGTGTGAATGAATGCAAGCTCGGAGAGAGACACATATATACAGAGAGCGAGAGACAACACAGACACGGAGAGAGACGCATATACAGAGAGAGAGACACACAGAGAGAGAGAGAGACACACACACAGAGACACTAACATAGGGGAAAGACATAGAGAGCTTTCCTCTTCTCTATTGCCCATTCTCTTTCCTCCCCTCCCCTTCCGTGATCCCTAAGTGCCCTGTATCGCTGCCACTCATTCCTCAATCCTTGTATGCTCGTCAACTGCATAATTCTATTCTGTCATCGTTTTTCATGTCAAGTGCCTTAAGTGAAGGCGTTAAATAAATGAGATTAGATATACAGTATACTTTCTTGTTGTACACGTAAAGCCCTTTGCCGATCGACTGCTGGATGAGGGCCTGTCCATGGTTTAAGGGCCATGATATTTTGACCATACTTGACCATGCTGGTCACTGCGAGTTGGTGAAGCTTTATTTTAATGATCCTAAATAACTGATGCAAATTAATGTGTTCATCGCATATGAAACTATTTGTCTCTGGAATTTGTACATTTTCACATGAAAAAGCTTTGCGGATATGCTAATTTTGACATACCTTGTGCGAGGAGATGAGATTAATCTCATCAGCAGCTTGCGTCAACATCGGGATAATCCCCCAGACGATTAATTAATGTAAATTCCTCCCCTAATGAGATGAACACATCCTGACTTGGGTACAAATGACACATCGCTTTTAAATATCACTTTTAAAAAAATGCATAACATTATTTTTTTCCCTATTCTAAAAGTCTAAACTCTGACATCCAACAACATGTTTTAAAAGCGGTTCGCTTGATAAGGTAACAAAACAATGAGACAGTATACACATGTTTTGAAAAATATGAATTACACGGCCATGTGTAATATGAATACTGTATTAAATATGCCTTATTTTAAGGATAATTGTATTTGCATGACATGAGTATGTCCATGAAAAATGAAATTGATTCGTGCAAAATGACTGAACCCATTGTTTTTTATTGCAAACCATTTTTTGGGTTCTGACCATTTTTCTCTACCACACACAGCCTAGTCATGTACAGGCTTGCGTTCTGCAAATATTGGTGGCATGTTTTAAAAAAACATTGTTGAGCAATGGTATAAGTCAAGGAGCCAATGGCATATGTGGGGCACATTAGGAATGTGTGGAGGAACACGGGAGAGGAATTCAAATCATACTGTGAGCCTACAGGCAGGCCCAGCTCCCACCAATGGACACCTTAATTGTCTTCCCTCCCTAGCCACTCACTGTGAATCAAAGTATAGATCCACTGGGGCCTAGCATGAGTGGATAAGGACAAAAACACATTTTATTGGAAACATAATAAAACATATATGTAGCTTAAATAACTTTAACGCTAGAATAGCTGTGCATACAACATTGAAAGAGCAGAGTGTGCCATGCAGATGGGCAATGACGGCCTTGTTAAGTGAAGGTGTAACAGCCCCCCTTGGGAATAGACAGCACAGTAATTAAATTTAGATTTAAAGCGTTCGTGACTGCAGGGATTCATATTCTTGGTTTTTTCGGTAAAGTCACGTAGAAGGGAAACAATACAATTTTCTTGCTGTGGTTTTCACACCTGATGATGATTGCTTGTGTTGCAGTCGAAACGTCGTAAGAATTGTATTGTTTTATATTTTTTATCATTTTATTGTTTCCCTTCTACGTGACTTTACCGAAAGAACCAAGAATATAGCTCAATAATTGTTTGTTATTTATACAGATGGCAGACTACAGCGGTCTAACAAACCAACTGTTATCACACGGCTTAACAACGCTTGATTGAATAGCCCATACGGCGTTCAAGTAATAATTTAGTACAAGCGTGCATAGCACCATCATGTTTTTTTTACGTGTGTAAATATAATAAGAACACAGTAATTATACCTCCCAAAACATATGGCACTATGAACAGATTGACGCAGTTTATAATTTAAGGGTCAACAAGAGCAGACATCACACAGCACTGAATATATATTTCAGCTTTCACGTACAAGAGATGAAATTATTTGCATTGTTAAATCTTAACCTGTTAGCCTGTGGCCGATTATAATAAACCTGTTATCAGTACAATGATGCAATTTTGTTTTACCTTTCCAAAGCATGCATTTGGAACCATAAATGTAACAATCATTGACTTTTTTCCACCATAGTGGAGCAGTTTCACTGCATTGCTGTTCTTGGTTACACAAGCATGTCAAGAGCTGCCAAGGCTCTTTGTAAAATATGCTTCGTGCAATAAGCTCCTCCGCTTTGTGAGCAAAGCCGTGAAATCCATATTTCAAGAAGAAATCATTTTTTCTTTTTGCATTATTTTATTTTGAGCATCAGCAGCTGGCTTATATACTTTTTTATGCAAAGCAAAATCAAATACTATGCTAAAAAAACAGAAACAAAACGGCAAAAAATGTATAAATAAACATGCGCACAACACACATAATGCGACAATAAATAATACATTACTAAAAAATGAGTAAAGCCATCAAATCAAAACAATAGCTCTGGTGAGAATTTTCAAGAACCCTTTACATTGACACGCGGCATTAGGCCTCATTAAGAAAAAAATGTTAATTTACAACCATGGCTAACACCAATATTTCAAAAAAAGGGACGTGTTACTCTTACTCGTGTTTTAAAACAAAAATTTGTACTGCTTTTCAGCACATAAATTGGCTTTGTTTCCCATAAAACTTCCTTGAGATAGTGGAAAAATAGATGGTAAAGTCAGGTTGGAAGATCAGCTTCATAAGCAGCAATTGCTTAATCGAGCTTTGACAGAATAAAATCCAATCAAAAGCTAAATACTGTGGAGCAAAATCAAATACAAAACCATCAAAAGCTGCCAATGGTGTACCCTCGGGCAGAAGCCTTTGACATTAAAACAGTGCTATCTCTGCATTTTTGTTGCCAGAATATGAATGAAATCCATTAATAACTTGACATTTTTGGGTGATTTTTGTTGTTGTTGCAAACAGCGGAGAAGACACACGCTCTGCAAGCGTTCACGTTCAGGCCAATATCCCACCCTCGTTAAGAACTTAAAAGAGGAGGAAGACCAATCAAGGTTTTACCCCACTGTGAGTAATCCGCCAATCAATTCACAGCAGTGTACCAATCTTACCAGTAGGTGGACAATGGATGGCAATGCAATTCAGCCAGCTTTACTTGTTTCGAACAGTAATCGAGCACAGTACTTCACGTAAGTTTAATAAAGGTGCTTATAAAACGGTTGAGCTGTGCGGCGTTTTAAAAAAAAAATAACCGCAGCTAGCTTACAAGACGAAGCGACACTTGCAAAACTCTATCCGCTGCGCAATCTTTTTTTTTTCCGACGCACAATTCTTACACTTGGACAGCGTATAAACATTTTCACAATAAACATTGCTTGGGGTAACGCTACATAAAATGTGGCACAGGCCACCGTGTGATTCAAGGTCGTAATTTTGAATTCCCCGCAAAGCCCAGGGAGTTCTTGCTTGGTAGTTCACGTAAATCAGCCCTGGTGAGCTACATCACAGGATACGGGGGCTGCGGGCCTGTAAAACAGAGATCACAGAGAAAATATATTGCGGGGTTAACGCTGAACAATCACTGAACAATTACTAAAAAAAAAAATATCACCATTTATATTACCGCACGAAAGCTAATTTAGCGGTTTAGCTTTATTTTAATGATCCATAGCAAGGACAATTTAGCATTATCTCCATGTAATGAGTACTTAGTTATAGCTAATTAATGTTCGGGTAATATTGTAGCTGTGAAGTAAGCATGAGCTTACAGTTACTTCGCGTCCGTTACATGCTAACTGCGGTGTAATTACAATGCAATTAACTGTCGATGTGCCTATTCAAATGGAGCTCAAGCTAATTATTTTGAACTTAAAATTATAACACGTAGATATTAATTCTAGATTTAAAGCTTTCGTGACTGCAAGGATCCATACTCTTTGGTTCTATTCGGTAAAGTCACGTAGGTAAAAAAATAAAACAACAAAAAATCACGACGTTTCGGCCACAACACAAGCGGCCTTCATCAGGTGAAGGGATCAGGCTGTCTCGAGGACAGCGCTGGAGTGGAACACAGCCACGCTCAGACCGCGACCTTTGTCAAGGCACCTTGTTTCCTCGCACACAGCTTAAAGGTCGCGGTCTGAGCGTGACTGTGTTCCACTCCAGCGCTGTCCTCAAGACAGCCTGATCCCTTCACCTGATGAAGGCCGCTTGTGTTGTGGCCGAAACGTCGTGATTTTTTGTTGTTTTATTTTTTTACCTACGTGACGTTACCGAATAGAACCAAAGAGTACGTAGATATCACACAGAGGCAAAAAGAACAATCGTCATAATTTCAGAACTACAGTACATAACACAGTGGTCGAAATGGACCAACATGCACTGAAGTGAGCTGTACGCCATACAGCCACTTTTCATAAAACCCATCGTGTATACTGGCACGTTCAGAATGGTTCCTACTTCTATTCTACGATGGGGTTTTTTGCCGAGGGGAAACGGCAGTGATGGTCCATGGGCTGCAGAGCGAATAGGGTTTAATCAAAGACAATGCAAAAATTATCCGAGCATGTTTGTTTGCATGTTCACCACAGGTACGTGTGGTTAATGCCAACTTAATTCCTTGCAAAAGTTTTTTTTTATTTGGTGTTTGAACATCTTAACACAACTGTTTTATTGCCAGAAAGGGTAAAATCTATTCTTATTTTTTCATACTTTGATACTGGTAAAAAGGTTTCATTTCATGCGGGAACGTTTACACTCACAGTTCGACATTTGTGTGTGCGACCGATGTGTGTGCGTGTGTCCCCCGCCCCCCACCCCCCCACATGCATACACATTGGGGGGAGGCGAGGGAAGCAGTGTTGAAATAATCCACACACTACACTGAGATTCCACTGACCTAAGTTTGATTCCCAACGATGGATTAACATTAACTATACAGTTTGCATTTAAACAGCATCAAAATGTAACCACATTTCAAGATGCTGTATAGAACAATTGGGATTATGGGCATCCTGGGGAAATGAGACCAGACTAGTTATGTTTAAATACAGAAAGAGACAGTCAGTCATAGGCAGAGTTATTTCGGAAACTGTGATTGGGTCTCCCGCAGGTCGATGTGACCTCAAATGAGAAATAACCGGTGCAGATAAATCCTGGTGACCTGCGGAGATAAAGATGACCCAGGCGCAATGTGGACTACATGACCCCCCCCCCTTGAGTGCTGTACCAGCCTTAATAAGTGTGCACGAATAGTACTTATCCCAGTAGTCTTACAAGGTTATACAGGAGGTCTTTGTACACACGTGCATATGCATTTTTGTGTGTAGATCGGTGCACAGCGGTTATCGCAGTGTGCTAGTTCCCACAACCTGGTTTCTATTTCTGGCTATGGATAATCACTGGCGAAGCCAGTGGGGGGTGGGGTGGCACGTGCCCCCCCCCCCCCCCCCCAATGATCTGATCGAAATCCCCAATTTCGATCGGATCATTGGGGTTTATGAGTAATAAATCCCCCACTGCCACTGTGTAGCATATTATTATGTGCCAGGGACTATATGAGATGATAGGATAATAGTCTGAGTCCATAATTGGCAATAAGTAACGGCAAAGCAGTTATAAGTGACTCTGAATTGTGCGCAGTTGCGTATACAGTCCACGACTTCCCTGAAGGCATTCACCTTCAGCGAGCGCGATGCCGATCACACACGGTTAGAATTCGACCTTCGATCGATGGCTGCGCCATTACCACACACGAGTCAAATAAAAAGCAAGGGACAAGTCCTTACTTACTAACAACTCCTTACTCACTAACAACTCCTCTATCATTTTTCATTGCTGGAGGGGTTGCCCCCCCCTACCTGAAAATCCTGGCTCCGCCATTGTCGATAACATCAGTGACGAGTGTTATCTTAACCTGTCCTGGGCCTCTCATAGTTCAACTCAGCCTTCAATGAGCACTTGATGCAATGTGTGACAATAGCATTGGAGAAAGCGACCTTCATATGAGTGTCATGCCAGCCTTTGTATGTGCTCGCTAAAATAACTTGCCTCTGCAGTCCATGACGCTAAAAAGATGCAGTTGTTGTTTCTCCGACCCCCTCCCCCCAACCCTACATTTACTGTGATGTATAAATACGTGTGGTTAAACTAATCATGGGAGGGGCAACCAACGAAGTGAGCATGGCCTATCAGACATTCACCACGGTGGAACCGCGTTATCAGATACTGGGCAGGAGCGACGTGATGAATAGCAATGTCTTGGAGAGGCCTTCATCCGACAAGGAATCATGGCTGTACGATAATGATAGATAACACCGTGTAACACTTTTTTTTGTTTTGTTCCTGGGTAGTAAGTGTTATTTTCGAATTGCTTATGCCTCAAAAGTACAGAAAATGGCAATTATTCTCCACAAAACGATGCTTTTGTGATCAGGACAGTGATATTTAAAAATTTACCTATTTTAAATGAGAAAACGGGCAAATGTGTCTTTTCGTTCACATAAAGTCAGAAAAACATATGAATCAAAATTAGCATGTATTTATACTAAAGTAATTCAAAAATGACTAGAAAAGATTTAAAAGTGAGCAGTTTTTCGAGATTTACGATCATACTGTAAATCACTTTCACGAATCAGCCCCCAAATGAAGTCTCCCATCATGTTCTCGTTCTACTGTCCTTGGTAGCGGCGTTCAAAGTCCAGCATGTCCTGGTGGAAGCGCTCGCCTTGCTCCTCCGAGTACGCTCCCATGTTCTCTTTGAATTGATCAAGATGAGCATCAAGGATATCGACTTTGAGGGACATCCCATAGCCCATTGAGTCTCAACGAGCTCCACATAGTTTTCGACCTTGTGATTGCCCAGGAAGCCACGAACCACTGTGACAAATCTGTTCCAAGCCGCTTTCTCCTTACTAGTGAGATTCTTGGGGAATTCATTGCACTCCAGGATCTTCTTTATCTGTGGTCTGACGAAGACACCGGCTTTGACCTTTGCCTCAGACAGGGAAGGAGTCTTGAAGGTACTTGAAGGCTACCGACTCCTTATCTACAGCTCTGACAATGTTTTTTATAAGGCCCAATTTGATGTGCAGTGGTGGCATCAGTACCTTCCGGGAGTCCACCAGTGGCTCCCACTTGACGTTGTTCCTCCCCACAGAGAACTCGGTCCGCTGTGGCCAGTCCCGCCTGTGGTGGTGCGCCTTGGTGTCTAAATCTTTTGTAGTAATTTTCGTATTACTTTAGTATAAATACATGTTAATTTTTATTCTTGTTGGTTTTTTTCTTACTTTATGTGAACGAAAATACACAAATTCGCCCGTTTTCTCATTGACAATAGGTGCATTTCAAAATATCACTGTACTGGTCACAAAAGCAAGGTTTGTGGGGAATAATAGCCATTTTCTATACTTTTTAGGCATAAGCAATTACGAAAAAAAACTACCCAAGAACAAAAATTGTGTTACATAGTGTAATGCTTTATATCACATCAGTAACGTCGGAATGTACCACTGCTCAATGAACAGTGATACGGCACTCATTTTCATTGACGTCCCCAAGCCGGTGGTAAAATAAATTCACATTCCCACGGTGGGAGCGAGACTCTTCATACCACAGCCACTGTCACTACTCAGTTATTCACCCCAATTGGATGAATCAACCACAGTATTGGATATGAACTCACAACCTCGAGTGCATCCTTCCCCATCATCTCCAAGCTGGCATCATCTCTCACCACCCTGCCCATGCACACAATCCACCAAAGCACGTGCACAGGCCGATTTCACTGCTCTATCTCCTAGGTTTCTATCTTCTTGGACTCGTCCCATTTACCTGGCTGCCACTAATCCATCCTTAGAGCTTTTAAGAACTCGGCACTCACGTGAGCAGCCATATCAGTGCAAGCTTTCGCAGCATGGGAGATGTGTGTCCACGTTTCATAAATTGAAAATAAAAGAATCACCAAACTGTGACGGTGGTAAAGCCCGAACCATCAAACACATCACCGATGAGTGGGCCATCCACACACACCCTGGCGGTATCGCTGCAATCCATACAGTCTCTATTGCCGCCTTGGATTGGTTGAAGGACCTTAACATTCAACCATGACCTCATCTATGCGAACTGTTGCTTACATGCCATATGAAAGACGTGCAAGTGTTTTGTAAGGTTTCAATCCTCGAAAGGCGCTCTAAAAACGCAACGTTGCCAACGAACAAAATGGCCCTACCTGCATTGTATCCAGAGGGCCCAGTCGGGTACGGAGGGCCCTCAGGAGCGAACAATGGGCCACATGGTGGCATGGGCCCCACGTGGAACCCAGGCGGAGCGGGGTAGGCACCCTCCTGCAAGTGCGCGCCAGGCAGGCACGGCTGCGGCATGGCGAGCGGGTACGGGGGGTTGGGACCGGCCGGATAGCTCGGCATGGGGTACGGGGCCTGCGGTGAGGGGTACGGGGCCTGCGGGGAGGAGGGGTACGCCGCTTGTGGTGGCCCCGACGGGTACGGTTGAGGCTGAGCTGGCGGACTGAAGGCGCCTCCCGGTGGGCTTGAAGGCAACGGCTGCACCGGTTGTGCCGACCGGGCGGCTGCCGTTGGCGATGGGTCCGCGGGCACGTCTGTTGCCGGCGCCGTCGCGCCTTGTTGCACTGCAACGGCAAGAGGAGAGGGGAGGATTTTTACGAGAAACATTTTCAACAACACATTCAGAGAAGGGCATAACCAGGAGGCATGGGATGAACGCGATCGGAGTGATAAACGTATGGAACCGTAGGGGGTCCCTTGTTGTGGGACAAAAATAAAGTTAGAAAAGCAGAAGAAGAGAAAAAAGCATTCAAATAATTATTGAGAAGAGGCAGAGAGAAAAGGAAAAGAGGTGATTGACAGGTGGCAATTACGCAAATGTGGTGAGAGCCAGGGCAGGAATTTATGAAAAGCTTTCCCTGGAGGAGCCCGGGTGCATTTGTGAGTGTGGAGACTGTGCAACCCCATGACGAAAGTTCCGTGCACCTGCCACCCCAAGCCTTCTCGATTTACGTTGCTGACATTGAGCCATTTAAAAAACAAATACATATTTAAACATAATGGGAACCAATGTTATTTTAACACCCTTTAACACATGCCCGTGGGTAAATGGTATTTCTAATATTGCTCGAAGAAGAATATTTGTATTTGCATGCGCAGGCATATAAAGTAATCAAAACACATTTTATACACCAGGAGGGCTTCGTCAATACCACCACCATGATGTTGAGACCCAGAAGGTGAAACCCAGTCCAAGGTTTGCTTGCACGGGCAAATAATTGTTGCTGGCTAATGCATTTTAAGTACAATGCACGTATACCCTACTTAATACACGGGTTTTCACTTGCGCGCGTGCCTGAATATTATTCCTGATGTCACTGGAGGAGTAACATTTGTAGATCCCTATGCAGCCATGTAAAGAAGATAATACTAATAATAAAATAATACAATCTAAACCCGGTAAGGGTTAATCAACACCACCACCACTCTTCATATAACACCTCGCCGACAGCCAGGGCCTCCTGTAAATAGCAGCACTGGGGCGCTTTTGTGATCCCTCAAAACGAACGCATCCCACGCACACCGCTTGCTTCGAGCGCACTCCCGCAGTTGGCAACAATACGCGCCGACGACGCAGACGACTTACAAAACAGGTAAATACAGCAGAGAGTTCATCAGCTTATCCACCACACACCACCTCCCGTTCCACTTGCCGAATTTATTCTCACGCCGCTGAAGTGCAATAATGCGACCAATAATTATTTAAGCAGGACTTCCGTTTTGCGTCTCCAATTATAGATACAAATGTGTTGTAGTCCAATTGTAATACTACGACGGTACGGCCGTTTTATTTATCCGATAAAGCCCACTCAGTTATTCGCTCTTTTTCACAGGCGACCTGGCCACACATGACAGCTCACCGAAGTGGCGATTGTCATCACATGTGGGAATGTATAGGAGCAGCCAAATAGTCGGAACCCGGGGAAGAATCCACACGACCATAGGGAGAGAAAACGTAAACTCCAAATATACAAGAGTCAGGGTCGGGATCGAACCCACGACCTCCTGTATACCAGGCGAGGGAGATAACATCTCGCCACCATGGAGTTCAGCGAATATATGTTTTACTCATAAGGCCCCACAACAACACGTAATGGGGTGCTCTTGCCAATAACATCTCGTAACCCAGCAGCATTTGTTTAATAAGCAAGACTTTTGTTTATGAAATGCTGAAGGTCGAAACTGGCCCAGTATTCTTGCTTAAAATGTATCTGAATAATTTTGGTCTGGAAAGGCTGATGGGCTAAACAATGTTTGTATTTTATATGTAGAAACACCGAATGGAGTTCTGTTTATATATGCACTCACCCATGCTCCACAACAACATATCATGAGTTTGATCAAAGGTTATGTTTATTTGATTTACATATTTTCTTGTCAGCATGATTTCAGCAATAGCAATGTCTAAGCAAATATATTGCCTGCAGTACATACAGTGAGGGAAAAAAGTATTTGATCCCCTGCTGATTTTGTACGTTTGCCCACTAACAAAGAAATGATCAGTCTATAATTTTAATGGTAGGTTTATTTGAACAGTGAGAGACAGAATAACAACAAAACATCCAGAAAAACGCATGTCAAAAATGTTAGAAATTGATTTGCATTTTAATGAGGGAAATAAGTATTTGATCCCTCTGCAAAACATGACTTAGTACTTGGTGGCAAAACCCTTGTTGGCAATCACAGAGGTCAGACGTTTCTTGTAGTTGGCCACCAGGTTTGCACACATCTCAGGAGGGATTTTGTCCCACTCCTCTTTGCAGATCTCCAAGTCATTAAGGTTTCGAGGCTGACGTTTGGCAACTCGAACCTTCAGCTCCCTCCACAGATTTTCTATGGGATTAAGGTCTGGAGACTGGCTAGGCCACTCCAGGACCTAATGTGCTTCTTCTTGAGCCACTCCTTTGTTGCCTTGGCCGTGTGTTTTGGGTCATTGTCATGTTGGAATACCCATCCACGACACATTTTCAATGCCCTGGCTGAGGGAAGGAGGTTCTCACCCAATATTTGACGGTACATGGCCCCGTCCATCGTTCCTTTGATGCGGTGAATTTGTCCAGTCCCCTTAGCAGAAAAACACCCCCAAAGCATAACGTTTCCACCTCCATGTTTGACAGTGGGGATGGTGTTCTTGGGGTCATAGGCATCATTCCTCCTCCTCCAAACACGGCGAGTTGAGTTGATGCCAAAGAGCTCCATTTTGGTCTCATCTGACCACAAGACTTTCACCCAATTGTCCTCTGAATCATTCAGATGTTCATTGGAAAACTTCAGAAAGGCATGTACATGTGCTTTCTTGAGCAGGGGGACCTTGCGGGCACTGCAGGATGTCAGTCCTTCACGGCGTAGTGTGTTACCAATTGTTTTCTTGGTGACTATGGTCCCGGCTGCCTTGAGATCATTAACAAGATCCTCCCGTGTAGTTCTGGGCTGATTCCTCACCGTTCTCATGATCATTGCAACTCCACGACGTGAGATCTTGCATGGAGCCCCAGGCCGAAGGAGATTGACAGTTCTTTTGTGTTTCTTCCATTTGCGAGTAATCGCACCAACTGTTGTCACCTTAAATTTTGATTTAAAGCTTTCGTGACTGCAGTAATTCATATTCTTAGTTTTTTCGGTAAAGTCACGTTGAAGAGAAACAACAAAATAACAAAATATATATAAAACAATAAAAAATTCTCACGACGTTTCGACCATAACTCAATCGGTCATCATCAGGTGTGTCGGTTTGCATAAATTTATTTCAAAAAACGGCACATTTATTTATTTATTAAAAAACGTTGGCGTCACGCGCAGCGATTGGCAGTTTGCCCAGGACTAGTCCATCTATTTTTTGAAAAGAGGAGGGGGGAGACGAAATTTTTTATAATGTATGCTGTCTGAAAGCCACTGTAAGCGTGAACAATCAATCAAGAACTGAAATGATTTATCAAATCTTTCCAATGATTGCTAAGATAGAATCCATCTTCTCGGTTGAAATTGTCTCTGTGCTTGTATATGTGGATAGCCTCATGAACGAATCTCTCATGGAAGCCAGATGGCTTACAAAGAACCTCCGTCTTGGAAAAGTCAATGGCATGTGAGCCTACTGAATTAAAACAATGATCTGCTACGGCCGAGGTGTTGGTCCTACCGTGTTTAAGGTCTGCTTTATGTTCACGAATGCGGTCCGAGACATGGCGTTTGGTTTCTCCAATGTAACTACTACCACAGAGGCAACTTAGTTTGTAGACACCAGGGTATTGTATGTCCGGAATCACATCTTTTACAGACGGAACCAGATCACGGATTTTATGTAATGTGTTGAAACGGACCTGGATCTTGTGTTTATTCAAGATTTTGGAGATCTTTTTTGTGATCCCAGCAATGTAGGGTAAAGTGATGGTTTTGAAAGGCTCCTCAAGAGGGTTCTTCTTCATGGTTTGAGTGATAGCTTTGCGGATTGTATAGTCGGAGTAACCATTAGCCCTAAGAGCTTGGTGTACGTGCTTGAGTTCACTGCTTATGTGTTCCTGGTCGGATATGCATTGGGCTCTATGATACAGAGTCTTGATGAGATAATTCTTCTGTGATGGATGGTGGTGGGAATCCGGTTTCAGATAAGCATCCGTATGGGTAGCTTTCCTGTAGACAGAGTGGCTCATTGAACCATCAGGTTCCCCCCCTTTCTCCAGTTATAGCTAACATTTTCATGGAGAAATTTGAGACTGACGTCATCCAGACTGCCACATTGCGCCCAACCTTATGGAAGAGGTACGTGGATGACACTTTTGTCATCTGGCCACATGGCCGGCCTGCTCTAGACCAATTCTTCGACCACATCAATTCCATACACCCAGCCATCAGATTTACCATGGAAGTCGAAATAGATGGCAAGATACCTTTTTTGGATGTCCTAATTAAAAAGAGACCTGATGGTTCAATGAGCCACTCTGTCTACAGGAAAGCTACCCATACGGATGCTTATCTGAAACCGGATTCCCACCACCATCCATCACAGAAGAATTCTCTCATCAAGACTCTGTATCATAGAGCCCAATGCATATCCGACCAGGAACACATAAGCAGTGAACTCAAGCACGTACACCAAGCTCTTAGGGCTAATGGTTACTCCGACTATACAATCCGCAAAGCTATCACTCAAACCATGAAGAAGAACCCTCTTGAGGAGCCTTTCAAAACCATCACTTTACCCTACATTGCTGGGATCACAAAAAAGATCTCCAAAATCTTGAATAAACACAAGATCCAGGTCCGTTTCAACACATTACATAAAATCCGTGATCTGGTTCCGTCTGTAAAAGATGTGATTCCGGACATACAATACCCTGGTGTCTACAAACTAAGTTGCCTCTGTGGTAGTAGTTACATTGGAGAAACCAAACGCCATGTCTCGGACCGCATTCGTGAACATAAAGCAGACCTTAAACACGGTAGGACCAACACCTCGGCCGTAGCAGATCATTGTTCTAATTCAGTAGGCTCACATGCCATTGACTTTTCCAAGACGGAGGTTCTTTGTAAGCCATCTGGCTTCCATGAGAGATTCGTTCATGAGGCTATCCACATATACAAGCACAGAGATAATTTCAACTGAGAAGATGGATTCTATCTTAGCAATCATTGGAAAGATTTGATAAATCATTTCAGTTCTTGATTGATTGTTCACGCTTACAGTGGCTTTCAGACAGCATACATTATAAAAAATTTCGTCTCCCCCCTCCTCTTTTCAAAAAATAGATGGACTAGTCCTGGGCAAACTGCCAATCGTTGCGCGTGACGCCAACGTTTTTTTTTTATAAATAAATAAATGTGCCGTTTTTTTAAATAAATGTATGCAAACCGACACACCTGATGATGACCGTTTGAGTTATGGTCGAAACGTCGTGAGAATTTTTTTATTGTTTTATATATATTTTGTTGTTTCTCTTCAATGTGACTTTACCGAAAAAAACTAAGAATATGTTGTCACCTTCTCACCAAGCTGCTTGGCAATGGTCTTTGTAGCCCATTCCAGCCTTGTGTAGGTCTACAATCTTGTCCCTGACATCCTTGGTCTTGGCCATGGTGGAGAGTTTGTAATCTAATTGATTGATTGCTTCTGTGGACAGGTGTCTTTTTTTTAACAAGCTGAGATTAGGAGCACTCCCTTTAAGAGTGTGCTCCTAATCTCAGCTCGTTACCTGTATAAAAGACACCTGGGAGCCAGAAATCTTTCTGATTGAGAGGGGGTCAAATACATATTTCCCTCATTAAAATGCAAATAAATTTATTGCTTTTTTGACATGCGTTTTTCTGGATTTTGTTGTTGTTATTCTCTCTCACTGTTCAAATAAACCTACCATTAAAATTATAGACTGATCATTTCTTTGTCAGTGGGCAAACGTATAAAATCAGCAGGGGATCAAATACTTTTTTCCCCTCACTGTATATATTGCACTTCTTTTTTTAAACAGTGAGAAATAACAAGGCTGGGATCTCCATTCCACAAAAGCCCTACACAAAATCTACCATTCAGCTGCATCATGTGATTTAGATTGAGACTAAGTACTACTCTATTGAACTTGCTATCAAAGTGTTCCTCATGTTATGCATGTACACGGTATACATAGCTGTGAAAGGATTTTCAAAGTAATACATTATCATGCTTTTTTTTTCTTGCGCTCTTGGCAAGCACACAGTGGCCACATGTTGCACGAGGTCAGAACAGTCAGTGGAAATAGTCCAGATGTATATCCATATAATCGGCAATATTGACAATGCATTTACGTGCATGCATGGTGATTTGCAAAGTGGCAGAAGATTTGATATCGCACCCAATTATAACTATTCATGTGCAGAATATCAGTCAGACACAGAGCATAATATTACGAGCAAATAAATCACCTTATGTTCTGTATTTCTACGCATAAAATGCTTGTAGTTTGTTGGATTATTGGGCTTCCATGTTCATGGAAATGAGCAGCATTTGTTCAAATATTCAGATTCTGGAGAATTTGCATCTATCTAAGACTCAGAACGTTCATAGTTTTGCTCGTTAACATAAGTTCCGGAGGCCAATATAGGCTGACAACCTAGATTATATCTGATTTTTTGTGGAGATATTAAAGGAAATTATTGTTATATATATTTTTTATGTAACCCAGAATGCTGTACTCTATGAGTGTTTAGATTGCATCACATGGAATCACCATGCAGTGCACAGGATGTCAAACCCTTACCTCTCGCGCCACTTTGTGCATGTACACAGTATGCATGTATAAAGTGTGCATGTACTGTATACATCGTGCATGTATGAAGTCTGCATGTACGAAGTGTACATGTACTGTGTAAAGTCTGCATGTGCGAAGTGTGTATGTATAAAGTGTGTATGTATGAAGTGTGTATGTATGAAGTGTGTATGTATGAAGTGTGTATGTATGAAGTGTGAATGTATGAAGTGTGTATGTATGAAGTGTGTATGTATGAAGTGTGTATGTATGAAGTGTGTATGTATGAAGTGTGTATGTATGAAGTGTGTATGTATGAAGTGTGTATGTATGACGTGTGTATGTATGAAGTGTGTATGTATGAAGTGTGTATGTATGAAGTGTGTATGTATGAAGTGTGTATGTATGAAGTGTGTATGTATAAAGTGTGCATGTACTGTATGAAGTGTGTATGTATGAAGTGTGTATGTATGAAGTGTGTATGTATGAATTGTGTATGTATGAAGTGTGTATGTATGAAGTGTGTATGTATGAAGTGTGTATGTATGAAGTGTGTATGTATGAAGTGTGTATGTATGAAGTGTGTATGTATGAAGTGTGTATGTATGAAGTGTGTATGTATGACGTGTGTATGTATGAAGTGTGCATGTACAAATTGGGGCAATAATTTAAGGTTCTGTCTGGTGGTGGAGGGCGAATAGCTCTAATTGTCATTATTCCCTCACGATCTACCACCCCCCCCCCCCCCCCGAAACAAAACCAACTAATTATTATTTCCGTACAGTCTCCTTGTCAATTAATTGCTAGGTGAGGGCCTTCCAAATCTGTGCAGGTCTTCAGGATAATTCGACCATACCTCACCACACTGGTCAGTGAGGGTTGGTGAAGGTTGCGCGGAACAATATATTTTTGTCTGCACTCCCCTCTGCTGCTGACAACGTCAATGGCACCTGTGCCTGGTACAGGTGCCCATCCAATCACTATCCAGGCTCAAAACTGCTTAGCTTCAGGAGGCCTGACGGGATTGCGGGCGCAAATGTGGCTGATTAAGTGTCTTGTCACTCTGGAATATTCATTCAGCACGACAAGGAATGCTTCGAACGGTGGTGAAGCGATAGGGCAGTGGTTCTGCATGCACCCCCCAGGGGCTGTGAGGTGCCCTTTCTGAGAACCGAAGGGATGCAGGCTGTAGAAAATGGAAAAAAAAACGACTGCTATAAAGTGTTAAGGTGATCACAACTGCACTCGGTGTAGCTACAAAGTAGGGTGATAAACGGCGGGCCCTCACAAACAACGGCATGTCACCGGGGCCTAGAGAGCGTTTGCTTATTTGCATGTTGATTTATTAAAATATAAAATACGGAAGCCATTAACGGCCAACCCAGGAGCACATCAGCAACTAAAATTACAGGCACCCCACAGACAACAACAACAACAATCAGAGCGATTATCAAACGGGGGAAAAAATAAATGTACCCGACGAGTTAGATGGGAAATTATAGTTAATTAATAGCGCGGTTAGAAGACCCACAGGCTACGCTGCCTCAAGGTTGCCAACATTTCCCTCTCCATAAAAATCTAAGTAAAATTATTTTTAGACATGTCATCAGCCACACAGCCTTCTGGGATTATGGAATTTCAGCAGCATTCGTTGAAGACAATGGGAACTCTGGATGGGCTGCATACAAAAAAAACCTGTTATATTTTACCTGGAAGGAGGTGTATTGTCCTCTACTTATATTTTGTTATCTATATTCTCCACAAATACGCTAATTATTATGTTGTGCTATGTATTACATAGTTTGCTTCAAATATAGCAGAGAGGGCCTTTGTTCATGAACATCTGGAAGTTTACCAGCATTGGTTCAAGCAAGCCTGGCTCTTCTGATGTGACACCGAATGTCAAATCCGGTTTGTTTGTGTTGAAACAATGTTGCTGAAATTATACACTCCCAGAAGGTCATGTAGCTGATGGGATGACACTTTTATAGAGTGACCGATATGTAAAGAAGGCATATTTTCTTATTTCTGACAACTTGGCAAGGCCATCCTGAAAAAGTCTTGAGATTCTGCGAGTCTTAACACGGTAATAATATATCTACAGTGAGGGGAAAAAAGTATTTGATCCCCTGCTGATTTTGTACGTTTGCCCACTGACAAAGAAATGATCAGTCTATATTTTTAATGGTAGGTTTATTTGAAGTGAGAGACAGAATAACAACAAAAAAATCCAGAAAAACGAATGTCAAAAATGTTATAAATTGATTTGCATTTTAATAAGGGAAACAAGTATTTGACCCCCTCTCAATCAGAAAGATTTCTGGCTCCCAGGTCTCTTTTATACAGGTAAGGAGCGGAGATTAGGAGCACACTCTTAAAGGGAGTGCTCCTAATCTCAGCTTGTTACCTGTATAAAAGACACCTGTCCACAGAAGCAATCAATCAATCAGATTCCAAACCCTCCACCATGGCCAAGACCAAAGAGCTCTCCAAGGATGTCAGGGACCCGATTGTAGACCTACACAAGGCTGGAATGGGCTACAAGACCATTGCCAAGCAGCTTGGTGAGAAGGTGACAACAGTTGGTGCGATTATTCGCAAATGGAAGAAACACAAAAGAACTGTCAATCTCCCTCGGCCTGGGGCTCCATGCAAGATCTCACTTCCTGGAGTTGCAATGATCATGAGAACGGTGAGGAATCAGCCCAGAACTACACGGGAGGATCTTGTCAATGATCTCAAGGCAGCTGGGACCATAGTCACCAAGAAAATAATTGGTAACACACTTCGCTGTGAAGGACTGAAATCCTGCAGCGCCCGCAAGGTCTCCCTGCTCAAGAAAGCACATACATGCCCGTCTGAAGTTTGCCAATGAACATCTGAATGATTCAGAGGACAACTGGTTGAAAGTGTTGTGGTCAGATGAGACTAAAATGGAGCTCTTTGGTATCAACTCAACTCGCCGTGTTTGGAGGATGAGGAATGCTGCCTATGACCCCAAGAACACCATCCCCACCGTAAAACATGGAGGTGGAAACATTATGCTTTCGGGGTGTTTTTCTGCTAAGGGGACAGGACAACTTCACCGCATCAAAGAGACGATGGACGGGGCCGTGTACCGTCAAATCTTGGGTGAGAACCTCTTTCCCTCAGCCAGGGCATTGAAAATGGGTTGTGGATGGGTATTCCAGCATGACAATGACCCAAAACACATGGCCAAGGCAACAAAGGAGTGGCTCAAGAAAAGCACATTAAGGTCCTGGAGTGGCCTAGCATCTCCAGACCTTAATCCCATTGAAAATCTGTGGAGGGAGCTGAAGGTTCGAGTTGCCAAACGTCAGCCTCGAAACCTTAATGACTTGGAGAAGATCTGCAAAGAGGAGTGGGACAAAATCCCTCTTGAGATGTGTGCAAACCTAGTGGCCAACTACAAGAAACGTCTGACCTCTGTGATTGCCAACAAGGGTTTTGCCACCAAATACTAAGTCATGTTTTGCAGAGGGGTCAAATACTTATTTCCTTCATTAAAATGCAAATCAATTTGTAACATTTTTGACATGCGTTTTTCTGGATTTTGTTGTTGTTATTCTGTATCTCACTGTTCAAATAAACCTAACATTAAAATTATAGACTGATCATTTCTTTGTCAGTGGGCAAACGTACAAAATCAGCAGGGGATCAAATACTTTTTTCCCTCGCTGTACATATAAAAGGTAAATTTGTGAATGTGTCTGTTCAAAATGTTTAGTGTACTTCCCGACATGCAAAAAGACTTGAAATTTGCCATGTGGGTACTTTCCAGACTGTACACCATGCAAAAATTATAAAAAATTTACTTTTGTATATTTTTTTTTGGGGGGGGGGGCATTTATTTTGCACGGCAAGTGAGCTGTGACGTCACATCTGTCATGTGACCCGCGCATGTGGAAGCGTAACGGAGTGTGCCTGCTGACGTCACGCCCCCCCCCCAACCCTCCCCGAGTAAAGTGCCATACAAATGTGTTGCAGGTCTAAAGGCGTTCTTCACGCAGCATTGCGTTATTATTTGAGTCGTTTACTGCCGTACGCACCCTGAAAGTTGCGTGTGTCAGCAGCAAGCGCGTGTACGTGTAACTATGGACGTGTGTTTGCGTGTGTGTGCATGTGTGTGGGTGTGTGTGTGGGTGTGTGTATGTGTGTGGGTGTGTGTGTGGGTGTGTGTGCATGTGTGTGGGTGTGTGTGTGGGTGTGTGTGTATGTGTGTGGGTGTGTGTGTGGGTGTGTGTGTATGTGTGCGTGTGTCTGCAGCAAGCGCGTGTACGTGTACCTATGGACGTGCACGCACGTGTGTGGGGGGGGAGCGGTAGTGTAGTGGTTAGCGCGCTGTGCTACGAACCCGGCGACACCGAGTTTGATTCCCGCTCACGGCCACCACCGGTGACGATTATTTGAACGACGATTATTTGAACCGGTCCTGGGCCTCCCCTAGGTCGACTCAGCCTCAAACGAATAACTGGTGTGGTGTGTGAACATCGCCACTGGGGAGACAAAGGCGGCTGGACGTGGTGAATCAAAAGTACCGGGCGAAGCCGGGTAGTCAAGCTAGGTACAGTATAGTAAAATATTGTTTTCCCTTTCCAAGAGCGATTTGCCCACGTTGGGAGCCACCCCCCCTTGCAAGCTCTGCTGAGGTTTTGGAATTTGTTAATGTGCAGCCAGCCATACATAGGTGCACAACTGAGAACTGCCAATTTTGTCCCGAAGAAGGCACACAGCTGGGGGTCCATGCGCAAAACGCTGGCGCCTTCACGTCGACCAAAAAAGCCTGACCTGGACGCGTAGCATGATGGTTCTCACGAATAACAGTTTAATACACATTATAGCGCAAGCCTATCAATACATGCGCGATGTTTCACAGACGTGTGTGGTCTACCAGTACGAGGCGATGTTGCCGTGGGTTTCTACTGAAATAATTAATTTAGCGAGTATTTTTTTTTTAAACATTGGAGATTTTGGACCACCCTGATTCTGAATACATCACGGTATCTTTAACGTCTACTGGTGAAGCAAATGTCGCAAATTATTTTGCTATATTCTGTACAACCTCAAAATTAAAGTGAATCTATGGAAGAAAAGGCCAGATCGCCACCGTATAAGAGGCTGCTTTGAACGCAAAGTAAAGCCAATGTTTCCTCCCCACAACAATAGCTCCCTCACAGCAATATTTGACTTTGGCCAACTATTCAGAAAGAGTTAAACAGGGATTCCTGCTCCTGTTTGCTTCTTCATGAATACCAACACAAAACAATCCTCTTTTCTCTCCCCTGGCTAATGGGGAATGTAGAGTTTAAATCCCCAAAAATAGAGGTTCTCCATCATGCTGTGATAACAATTGTCTCTTGCGATGTCTGCAGTCACAAGAGCCGCCTGGAGTGTAACGATTATTCACCCCAACCCCACCAATGCCATGAATCATGGTGATTAATGTTCGCATGAGAACCGATTTGATATATTTTACAATATGTTTAATTAGTTTAACACGTAGGCTTTCGCGACCAATATTATTCATAATAAAGGTTTTTGGGTTAGATCGCGTTTATTTATAAATGTGTCGTAACCCTCCACCACCCGACACGGCCAATCAGCAAAAAAAAGTGTCACGTTGACAAAAGACAAATAGTTCACTACTTTAGCCCACCGGTGTGTTGAAGAGTGAATCCACAACATTTACAGTTTGAGTAGTACGACGTTTCGCTGGTAATTACATCCAGCATCATCGGGCATTAGAACTTGCAGGTGGCTTCGTGACTCCACTACGCACGGCGTATTCGAAGCCTACAAACGTTGATTCTTACACACCGGCATCGGATGTGCACGTATCATGGTATTAATAATCGGCATTAATTGATGAATTTATGCATTGTCGCACTTGCTAGTCATAGGTAAAGACCCCTCCACGAGATGGATCTGTGGAGTGCTCCTCTCGAGGGTGCTGTGACCTACTCTTCCATGCTGGCCAGAAGAGATGGGAGTATCCACTCTTTACTCCACCACACGCGGACCTGCCGTCCGGACCGATTGACTGCAGTAAGCCCCATTTACATCGCTGCGTCGAAAGAGGTGGGAGGGTATATTCTTTGGGTCTTTCGGTAAAGTCACGTAGATAGGTTCAAAGAAAACAACAACAACAAAAAAACTACGACGTTTCGGTGGCAACGCAAGCGCAAGCGGTCATCATCAGGAAAAGACGACCGCTTGCGTTGCGATCGAAACGTTGTAGACCCAAAGTACATGAATTCCTGCGGTCACGAAAGCTTTAAGTCAAGATTTAGGTGCAGCGCATTTAAATAAAAGCTGCGCCGTTGTTTCAACTGTCGCGTCGGGAGATCAACCTGTGCATCGCAAGTCCAGTGCGCGAACCGTTACGCCAAGGCACAGCATCCACTACACCTCCGGTTAAGCGCATCCTTTATCAAAGCCTGCCGCACGCATGTGTTCGGCTGAGGAATGAATGCACTGCGCCTTCCTTGGCGGTGCACCCCACCCAGAATCCCTCCACGGTGGAACGAGGTGCAGCTGTGACAAATGCACCGCTCAAGCGTTGAAAACTAAAGCAGGTGCGGTGGTAGATAAAGAATAAGATCATCGTTTTGTCGACGGCGCACGCATTTGTCCGTTTGATGCATGCAGTAAGAATGTGTATAAAGAAAGATGGTATAGCTTGACGGCAGCTACCTTGCAAAGAAATATGTTCTGAAAAAAAAAATCTTAATCCTGAAAAATGTCAGTGGGTGTTTTATTTGGCAAAATATGTTTTCGTAAAAAGCTGTGCGCCTGACATGAGACAACTTACGAGTTACTCTGGCTAACAAACCCCATTACTCCCCATTTTGTCCCAGAAACCTATTTGTTCAGTAGAGTTCTGGTTTATTTACACCGCTTCTTACAATGTCAGCATGCTGCGCCACTTCGTGAAGCCATTTCTACTACCCCCGCCCCCACCCCTATCTCTGTCTCAGCTCTTGGCCCTGTTCCCAGACAAGTGTGACTGGCGGGATGTGCCTGTGTTTTTTTTTTGCTGCGCACAATCAATCTGTTCTCTTCTGTACATTTTCCGAGACGGGCCGTTCCCTGTACCCAACGGTACACGTGCGCGTGTGTCCCTCACACTCTCGCCCCATGTCGTCCCCTCACATCGCAGTCGAGTCAGATCAGCAGCTTGCAAGTGTGAACTTTTCGTGGCAGTTTTATTTCCCCTTACCCTCAGGACTGATTGAGCTAGGGTTATTGCAAACGGCTGCACAGGGTAAATTTTTTTTACGATGGGATATCTACTTGTCGTCATTTAAGCAGGCTTCCGAGTACCAATTTAAGATCAGAGCAATACTGGTTCCAATACCATGAAGGAGAAAGTATCCCTCTATTATAATAATAATAATAGGGTTTTTCCCCTTTTTCTGGCAACAAAACTGAAACCTTTTTTAAGGATTCATGTCCGCATTAACCACAATACCTGCAGTCAAAATGCAAACAAAAAACATACTATGATAATATATGCATTGTCCTTGAAGCTGACTGGTCTAGACCAAGGGACGGCTTTCTTCTAAAAAAAGGTTTCAGTTTCGTTGCCAGAAAAAAGGGGAAAAACCTTATTATTACATTTTGGTACTGGCAAAGGAGGTCTATTGATATCCCTCTATTAGACAATATATATTTAGTGGAGGCACAAACATGTATTAATATATGTATACGGAATATATAACTACCATATTCATCGTTAAAACTAACTTATAACACAAAAATAGAAAACTGATGTTTCAGGCAATAGCTCTTGTTCAGAACAGAGATGGCAGAAAGATGACAAAGAGTTGGAAATTACACTTTATATTGTGTTAATTTCATGCCCTACGTTTGAAGAGTTTGTACTGCCAATTTACAATCACCTCCGATGAGTACGGTTGGCTACGTAGAGTGTGAAAGAAGTTCAACATAATACAAGCGGCTATACTCATGAAGAGGCAAAGTGGGAAACATGCATACAATATAGTTGTAGCCAAGTTCTTCTCAATACAAGAGCAAAGGGAGTACAGCTCACATCATTGTTAACTGAGGGCTTGGAAGCAAATGCTCTCATATGACTCTTTAATTAAAACGAGCAACCTTGCAAGCGCACACACACACGGGGTTTAATGAAGCTTGGACCGGTGCCTAAATTAAGAAGTGCCAGTCTCCCGACTGTTTAACGAGGCCTAAACGTGCCCCTCCTTTACCCCGGCACATTTCCCATCGTCCACCCCTCTCAATAAATAGTGCCCCCCCCCCTCCTCCACCTTGCATGGCGCGTGGACATGGCAACAAATTGCCAGACAACCAGTAGTGGCCGTGCATAAGCACACTAAGCAAAGGCTCGGGGTCAAAAGCAGCTCAAGGGGCCCAGCGATCGCGAGTCGAAAAGAGGAACACACCAAATATCAGCTCGAATTCAGATACTCATAAATATAAAAAGGCGGTTAACAGTCAATTAATCTGTCTCGTCTACGTCTTATTTGCTGCTCTTGTATCACTACATCTCATTGAAAACTAATTTCTTTGGAACTGCTTTTGTGTTTAGTTTGTTGTCCTTCCCCTGTTCCCCCAACGAGCACGGTTGGCTGCATACAGTCCGCGAAATAAGTTCAACGTACATACATACATTGCCTACATCTATCATTTCACTTTGTATTTACCGCATCTTTGCATCGCTAATCTAATCTCATTTACATCTCTATCTTTTGTCCAAATTTCTCTCATCTTGCAACATCCCTTTCTCCTGTCCATCTTTTTTCTGTCATCTCTCTTCTTCTCGTCCGTCGGCCGTCCACAGGGGGTCGACCAAGAGGCCAAATCAAACTTAATCTCCGCTCTCTCTGCGGTCTCGGCAGTCGCTTCGCGAAGTGCCGCAATTTTCTGTCCGAGCACCCTCTTTAATGTTGTCCATCCCAATTAATTTCACGGTCACATTCTACTCCGAACAGATGATTTGATGGCGCCGCGTTGGCTGTGGCGCACACGCACAGCTAACAAAAAGCACTCGCACTCATCACCAACACTGTCACCCAATGGGCCAGAAATGATATACAATTGGTGACGTTTCTGGTAACGGTCCTTCTTTACAGCACATCAAATGTGCTACCGAGGAAGCCCATGTTACTATGAATAAAGTCCATTGCCAAAAATGTCACCAATTGTATATATTTTTTTTCTTGTAAGGCAGTGTTGTTGCCAAGCGTGTGTTTTTTGTTCTTGTCAAACTCTACTTTCCCTTCTATATGACAGTGCGGGGCCAATGTTGGTATTCTTTTGTCCTGCATCATTGTTACTGTCATTTCACTCGGAGTTTATTAATTGAAAGGGTGGGGTGGGGGGTGGGGTGGGGGGGTGGGGGGTGGGAGGGTGGGGGGTGGGGGGTGGGAGGGTGGGGGGTGGGAGGGTGGGTCGTGTGGATTTTTGTCTGGGTCCTCCAGGTTTTCCCACCACAATTAGAAACATGCGTTTAAGAGTATTTGGCTGATATAAATTTCCACGTAAGCCACTGCGTTGAGGTATCATTTGTGGCCAGGTCACAAATTATACTTCTGAAAACGATCTATATAGTTCAGTGGGCCTTAACTGGCAAAATAAAAAAAATGGTTAATAGTTTAATTTAATATAATTACTGCCTTCGCCACCCAGTGGGCCAACACGACCACTGCCGATAGGGGCCGTCCATAAATGACGTCACGCGATTTTTGATGATTTTTGACCCCCCCCCCCCCCCCCACTCGTCACACGGCGTCACAAAAAGTCAGACCCCCCCCTCAAATATGACATCACAAAGCTCCCCCCCCAAACCATATTTCCATTTAGAAAAAAAAAATGCTTCAAATCACTTTAAACTATTGTCATTGTAGGGCGTATTTAATGTGGCGCTGCACTCTGATGTTGTAGGAGTGTTGTTATAACAATTAGCGTTGTTATAGCAATTATATATTTATTAAAAGTTGCACATTTTGATGTGACGTCACATTTCTCAAACAAAACTCTGACCCACCCACCCCCCCCCCCTAGGTGCGTGACGTCATGTATGGACGGTCCAATAGACCACAGCTCCCTTGTGCCAGCCTCACCTGCCGCGTAGTCCTGCGTGGATGGCTGAAGACGCTTGTAGATGGGGCAGCAGGGGCACACGCAGCACAGGATGAACGCCACGATGATGGCGATGACGATGAAGATGACCGGGAAGGCAAATACGAAGCCAGGCACCATCTTGCTCGCCGTCAGAAACTACGTAAAAGCAACACGCGTTGTCAGAAAACTGCGGGGGTTGTTGGCTGCTTGATGAATTGGTGCCCGTTTATTTTTAAAGCACAATTTTCAGCTCGTAAAGGACACATTACTCGCTCACTCTCGAAGAGAGACAGAGAATGACTCAGAGGTGCGAGGAACCACAGACAAATGGAAAAGGCAGACAGATGGTGAGCCGGTGCCAACAATTGCCCAATCTCTGCGGTCCACTATATATTAAAATATTATTGCCCAATTAATACATGTGGGTGGAAATCACTTATGCAAAGTCGCTGATGATTAGCCGTCTCGAAACAATCGTATATTATTTCACTTATTTTTTTTAAAGACACCCATAACTGGGCATGCACAGGCAAGCAGTGATGCTTGGAATGGCTTGGCAATGGGACATCGATGCAGCAAATTAAACGAGCTATTATTGACATTGGCATGAAAACAAATAAAGGCCACGTGCGGTCTCTTGTCTCTTTAGCATTCCAGAAAATCCACATTTAAGAATACAAATCGTATATATATGTATGCATGTTGAATTTCTTTTGCGCCGTTCATAGCCAACAGTGCTAATCGGAGGTGCGATGCTGCTGCTTTTGTGGTGGTGCACAAGCAGGAGTAACATAAAAACTCAACATTCCTCAATACGACTGTGGTATTGAATGAAAACATATAAAATAGGCAACGTTTAGCCAATGGCCCTTATTCATAGCACATGGATACTATGAGAGATGAGTGAATAATACTAATAGGAGTCTGCACTTGTTTTCATCATGGTGAGTGATACGAATAACATTTCGAATTAAAGCTTCCGTGACTGCAAGGATTAATCTTCTTTGGTTCTTTCGGTAAAGTCACGTAGAATGAGAATAAAATAATAAATTGATAAAATAAAATAACACAATAAAATTCTCACGACGTTTCGGCCACAACACAAGCGGCCTTCATCAGGTGAAGGGACGAGACTGTCTGGAGGACAGCGCTGGAGTGAAAAAGCCACGCTCAGATCACGACCTTTAAGCTTAGAGTCGCGGCATCTCTTCAGAAAGGTGAGAGACTCGATTAGTTGAGCCTTCTTATCCCGGAGTCTGTTGACCTTAAGATCATTCAACAGACTCCGGGATAAGAAGGCTCAACTAATCGAGTCTCTCACCTTTCTGAAGAGATGCCGCGACTCTAAGGCGCTTTGTTTCTTCTCACACAGCTCATTCTACGTGACTTTACCGAAAGAACCAAAGAAGACGAATAACATTTGAAAACATTTCATGATAACCTGTTTTTAAATTGGCGCTTGAATAGTCACACTAATAACAGTCGCTATTGCGTAACAAACAACCCCTATTCAGTGCTTAGCAATACGCTCACTGCTTCGGACTGTTAAACAAAGGTTGTTCATGATTGTCTGCCCTCTGCTGTACACTCATTGACACTGCAACAAGATTGCTCATTGTAGTTGACATCCATAACGCTTGGCAAGCGTTCTGCACACCAGTCTGTAATGTCCAGCGTGGTCCAGATGTCTTGTGACCCCCAATTAATTAAAACATTTCCATTTGTATATTCGTCTCTGTTTGAAATAAACTTTACTTTAAAAATATATACGTTTTCGAGAATGAAATGGGTGTCACAAGACATCTGGACCACCGTGTACATTGGCGGACTGGTAAACACAGACCTTGCTAAGTTTTAAGTCTTTTCTCATTCGAATTGCATACACTAAAATGTGTTTCTCATATTTTTGTATCGGTGACATAACGTTGGACGCGGTGCACAAGCACAAAAACGTAAAACGCAACACATTTGTCGATAACACTGCCTTACAAATATAAATGAATCATGTATATGATTTCTGTTATGAAGGATGGTTTATTGGGATGTCACCTGTTTTATACACTGTACACGATTGTATTTTTGCGTTTTGCCACTGAGAGTTTTCCCACAAGCTTCTGCAAAACTGTACATTTACGGATAAATGTTGCATGCATGAGACACACGATGAGAAAGTATACGATTACCATTTTCACTAAAGTTGCATGCAGAAGTTGGTTGCACGCTTTCATTTTATGAAGCCAATCATTTTAAACTCCATCACAACTTTCATAGAAAAATAATGTAAGCACTTAAGTCATTTAACAATGCCAATTATGTAAAGCAGGGACGCCAATGCATTTTAATTGTGCCAAAATGAAAGCGAACTGAATTTTTTTTTTAGAAACTCACTCAACTTTGCCTTACAATAAAAAATGGCGACGTTTCGGGCAACGGGCCTTGATCGCACAAAATGTGCTGATTATATATATATATTTTTTCCTTTTAAGGCAGTGGTTGACGGCTGTGTTGAGTTTTTTTTTTAATTGTGCCTGCAAATCATAATTCGTTTCTTTCGGGTTAGACCGTGCACGTATGTCAATTTATAGTAAAAAAAAAAACTGGCATTATATCTACACAATGATTTAACCCAAAATAAACTAATGATTAATTATATTGGTCATGAAAGCCTGCGCACAAAATGAATTGTTCTTGTGCACCGCTGCCAATGCAGCATCAACTATGATCAATCTTACAAATGTTATAAATGCTGAGTTTGTTTAAGCAAAACTCTACTTCAGCATGTCAGCTCTTCTGACCAAATATAGAAGATGCAATATGGGGAGCGAGAAAAGAGGTTTAGCTATGACAGGATATTATGATATTGTCTGCCAATTATTTTGTTTTGTCTCCTGACATGACGGAGTAGTTTCCCGACTCTTTGACACATCTGAATGTTGTCAAACTGAGAATATGTGGACATTTTAGAAATATGTATGTTGTGAAATTGTGATGATCAGAAAACAGTGGAAATGTTTACAATTTTTGTTTAACACATTTGCTGCTTACTGATTGTTAAACGTTTATCCATGAAACTTTCTCTCAAGGGGAATTCTAGTTTCCGTTCTAGACAGTCACGGATATTTGAATAATTTGGCGGGACCCCGGGGTCCCGCAAAAATCAGGTCAATAATAATTATTATTTCAGTCCGCCCACTCGTGATCCCGACAGCAACGCGCCGCCCGCCCAGACTCGCGCCAACAAGCGCCAGCAGCAGCAGGCGGCGATCAACACGATGGGCGCCACCCCACCGGCCAAACGCGAGCCCCGGGGGGCGTCCGCCGCAGTCGCGCGCGGCGACGACGCCCTCCGGTCAGCCGTCGATCCTCAGCTTCTTTGCCAAGGCGAGCCCCGCCCCCAGGCAGTGAATTTAACGTGTTTATGTAATTTTTAAACTTTTTACGAAACTTTTTACGAAACTTAGTAGCTCTCGACGAGGCCAATCGATTGACGCTAGTTTTGTTGTCGGTAAGGCAAGACTCGTGTCGCTACGCGGTTTTCCCCACCCCGGGGCAGTGATGGGACCCCGGGGTCCCGCCAATTGCTTCATTTGTTAAAATAATTGGCCAGTTGTTAACTAACAAGCCTGTGCAATTGTATCATTTGCATAGTGTGTTCATTCATTGGTCCTATTATTACAATTAGGTTGTGTCAATGGAAGTTGTCTATAGCACAGGTGGCATTGGTGGCACTGAGGTTAGAGAACCAGGGATCGAATCCACACAGCCACTCACGATTAAAGTTGGTTCTCAAAAGTATAGGCAGTTGATGGTCTCAGTATGGTAATTAATGATCACACAAACAACTACAACCTTGACTACCATGGAACAAACTATACCTTCAGGGCATTAACATCTGTCCTCGTGTGCAGAAAGAAACCTATTGAAGTGACAAAAGATGCTGCTCTTAAGCGAGTAGCTTCCACAGGGTGATGCACTGCTATGTGTAGAATTCCAAATCTAAATACGTTTATCTCACGACACAGCATCGCGAGTATAATTTGTAACAGACATTGCCGTCTTTGGGGAAATGCAAACAACGGCAGAACCACGGAACGATGCAGAGACAGATGGGCAGCGTGACAACACGATCCCCCTCTTCCTCTGGGTGTGGTGCGAGTGGAGGAGGGGGGGGGGGGCAGACAAGAATAAGAACGAGTTATTGTACCAGATTTGCTCGGCCACTGTAGCCGGCGTTGACAGATGTTTCCTCTGCAAGTTGCTCGCAAGACCGACGTTTCCTCGGCAACCCACACCCACCAACGAGGCCATACATTTAGTAGGTATGCAAAAATCTGTCAAAACTTGACCTCTCTCCCCACTTCCTGTACGCACGCGGACTTTTTACACCCCCCCCCCCCCCACCTGCGTACGTACGCCTGACGAACCCCCCCCCCTCCCCCCGAATCCTATAGAACGGCCGATATTTAATCCACGCTGAAACGATCAAGGATGAATAATATTGACGTGTTTAAGCAAACAGATAGTCCACCGCCGGACTATCTAAGTCATTTGAAGGCCAATGTCCACAAATTATTTTCGAGGCTTCACCCCCCCCCCCTCCCCCCCCCCGTTTCCTATGCGTACACACATTGTCAGTAGACCCCCCGTACGCAAGCGTACGCATTTGGGTTAACCCCCCCCCCCCACTCCATGCGTACGTACTAAATGGGAGGCCTCCAACGAGGCCGTAAGGAGAGTCCAGTTCATTGACAGTGGTGTTTGGTTATGGATTTAAATATTTAACGGGCTTCGAATGGCGACTGCAAGATTGCGGTGGCCATATGGACGCTGACGGGTGAACGGCTGCGTTCTGATTGGCCGTGGCGACAATAGAAGTCCATGTGTTTGTGCACGTGACCTGCGGCAGCGGCGTGATAATTTCAAGAATGTAAAGGTTTCGCGTGGACGTCTTCACATTGAAGGGCTTATAAGAGGGGTGACATTTATTGGCGAAAAAAGATAATTTGTCAGAACCGAGTGACAACAATGATGGGTCTCGCGGACAATGCAAAGTGTCAAAAGTCATGAAGTTGCTTTCACAGTAGACAAGTTTTTTATACTTTGTGTGTGTTCCATAGGTAAACAACGGCCATCTGGACTGCGTTACTCTAGGACGGAGGGCCTTAAGCCCTTCACGTCGGTTTAGTGCAAGCCACACGGTACAGCAGCGTTTAAACGTGCAATGTAGACCGATTATCTCGGCCAGGATCTATCCACTGATGAATAATTGCCTCACCAAGCCGTCGCTATCTATTGCAATCTAGCCATACACCTAGCTCCTACACGCAAGCTAATATCACCCGTCTCATCTCTCTCGTAAAGGCATCTTCTTCCCCATGGCTGCAAACACATTCAGTCTCGGCCACAAAGCGAAGTCCACCTCTCTTTACTCTTTGGTTCGGTAAAGTCACGTGACTTTACCGAATAGAACCAAAGAGTATGGATCCTTGCAGTCACGAAAGCTTCAAATCTAGAATCCACCTCTCTTAACAATGTCTCTAACTTGGCTTTGTTGGCTTTATTCTCTCACCACATGTACCTCTTATCGCTTCTCGCGTCTATTGAAAGAGAGCTTTATAGCTCATCGGATTCCTCCAGTATAAACGTTCTGATCCTGAAGTTCCAAATATACCCATCTCCGTGATTCTTTCCAAACTTTTTTCCGCCTTTCAATGTCAAGTTTCTATGTCATAATGGCTAATATATACACACACACATAGTTAAACCTTTTTTTTCTGACACATCCAAAGTTCTGGTGCTCTTGTCCACCTCGTTACGTATTTCATAATTGTGGTTCCAGTCAACCTTCAATAACTAGACGTACATAATCGCTTGCGTTTTTTTTATCGCATGTGTCCCTCCAAATTACAATTTCAATAATCTACACTGCTATGCACCAATATGTTTAGGGTGACCATGCACAGCTGATGCAACCCAGCACTATGGCAATGGATTCACTTGAACTCCGCGCATAGCTGACACTTGTGTGAAAGAGGTCGCATATACAAAAAAAAAGTTCCTTGGAAAGTAAGCACTATAAAACGACAAAGGAGTTGAGACCGAGCGAGTAACAAACTCATGAGATGAGGCCAAACTTACCTCTAGTCTCCACTGGAGGAACTTGCCGAAGCTTCACCGCAGCACCGCCGCTCCGCCGTCGACACAGATGAGCAAAACACACAGCTGCTGTCTGCCTCTTTGTGTTTTGGCTGTGTTCTGTTGTGGGTCTTACGGGCTTGGCTATGCCCCCCCCTTGCTGGGTTGGGCTATGCCTCCCTCGCTGGGCTGGGCTATCACACAGACTGTTGCTGTGCTTGGGGTGTCTTGGGCTTGAGTGAGTCACGCTTGCGTGGTGGGGGAAGCCACGCCGCCTGCCCGGGCTCGAATCTTTCCTTGTCCAAAAAAAAAACAACCAGATGGGCTGCATGCCCGAGCAAGCTTCGCTTGACCCAGCCTCGTGGCGATGATCGCAAGCACGTGTACGAACAAGGCTAACAGCTTCTCTCACCTGCGTGAGCACGTGGATGGGTAACGGGGGGGGGGGGTGCACGTTTGATTGGTGGGCAGCACTGGAGTCGGATTGTGTTGGGGGTGGGGAGAGGCGGAAGCATCGGACACCTAAACAAATGTTGTGTTTGAAAGGTTGGGCGGTAATATTTTTTTTCCACCCATTGGCGAAATTCAACACCTAGTTCATTTGTCATAGAATGGAGGGCTGAAAAAATACAGGGAACTACCAATTGGCACTTTCTTAAGTGTTGCTGAAAAATGTACATTCACGCACGTGTAATGTCGCTTAAATGCTAAATTACTATGCCACATACATTTGATATACAGTACTTCCATTCTTCTGCCGCACAAGTTTGATTAAAACACAATGTGTTGTGGGTGTCAGTGCTCATTGCTCTGCCATCATTCAAAGCATTGTTTTGTGTTATCCTGGAAAAGCTTTATATGCGGGTTATTTCTTGTGACAATTCGAATGCGGCTTTATTTTTTTATACAGTACGTTCTATTCGCTAGTGTATTCTGCCCATTGCCCAAAGAACCACGGTTTTGTATTTGTTGAATGGGTTGCAGCATTGCTGCTAATTTGTCATAATGCACATCAGCCGTGCGAAAACATTCATACGGCCCGTGAATATATACATTGCTGTTAAGAATAGTGGACACATGTTAATTCGAATGTCACAAATACAAAATATTGCTGCATAGCAAAAAAATAAGCGTGGTGCTTAAATACGTGGCCGCACTGGGAGTCAAGTTACATATAAACTGCCTTGTTATAATAACAACAGGTGTGGAATAAAAGCCACACATTCTCCTCTCCTGCGATCCATTTGACATGCAACGTGTTACTTTATCCAGGATGTTCTGACCGCAGATAGAAGATAGTTCCACACATTTTCAGTGGCGTGACGAGTGTGGGGGCAGGGGGTGCCTTGCCCCCCACCCTGGTGGCCAAAACTACGAGTTAGGGCCCAACCTTGAAAACGACCGCGATATACGTTTTCAAAATGTTTGCATTGGAAGTCATACAGTTTTTTTTTATTTAAAGCTTTCGTGAATGCAGGGATTCACATTCTTGGTTCTTTCGGTAAAGTCACGTAGAAGGGAAACAATAAAATAATACAAATATAAAACAATAAGATTCTCACGACGTTTCGACTGCAACACAAGCAATCATCATCAGGTGTGAAAACCACAGCAAGAAAATTTGAAAAAAGTGGCGTTTTTTTTTACGTTAGCACCACGGACAGCGATTTGGCAATTATATAAATTAAAAAGAGGGATGACATTGTCATCCTCTCAGCCGACAAGGGCAATGCCACTGTCATCATGGATAAAATAGAATATAACAACAAAATTCAAGAATTACTCAACGATGGCAGCTATACAAAAATAATAAGAGATCCCACCAACAGTCTCGTCATACAAACGAACAAAATCATTTCTGATTCAACCGCATTAATTGATCAAACCAAACAGTTCTCTTTGAAACCTTCTGCTGCCAGGTCACCAAGATTATACGGCTTACCAAAAATACATAAAGTAGATACACCCCTTCGTCCCATCGTCTCTACTATCAACTCCCCCACCTACAAACTGGCTCGTTTTCTGTCTGAAATACTGTGACCTTTCACTGGAAAAACCACCTCTGCGGTACAAAATTCTACTCACCTGGTATCGACAATCACGGGTATTTCCCTGTCCCCAGACGACCTGCTCGTCAGTTTTGATGTAGTTTCCTTATTCACCAAAGTTTCTGTACCTGACACCATCGCAATCATTGAAGACTTGGTTCATCAAGGACTAAACACTGAGGTACCCCCCCTGGTGAGACACTGCTTAACCAATACATACTTCACTTGGAATGGAACTTTCTACAAACAAACTGAGGGCACCCCGATGGGCTCCCCCCTATCTCCGGTTGTAGCGAACATTTTCATGGAGAAATTTGAGACTGACACCGTCCAGACTGCCACTCTGCGCCCAACCTTATGGAAGAGGTACGTGGATGACACTTTTGTCATCTGGCCACATGGCCGGCCTGCTCTAGAACAATTCTTCGACCACATCAATTCCATACACCCAGCCATAAGATTTACCATGGAAGTCGAAAAAGATGGCAAGCTACCTTTTTTGGATGTCCTAATAAAAAAGAGACCTGAAGATTCAATGAGCCACTCTGTCTACAGGAATGCTACCCATACAGATGCTTACCTGAAACCGGATTCCCACCACCATCCATCCCAGAAGAATTCCCTCATCAAGACTCTGCACCATAGAGCCCAATGCATATCCGACCAGGAACACATAGCCAGTGAACTCAAGCACGTACACCAAGCTCTTAAGGCTAATGGTTACTCCGACTACACAATCCGCAAAGCTATCACTCCAACCATGAAGAAGGACCCTCTTGAGGAGCCATTCAAAACCATCACTTTACCCTACATTGCGGGGATCACAAAAAATATCTCCAAAATCTTGAATAAACACAAGATCTAGGTCCGATTCAACACATTACATAAAATCCGTGATCTGGTTCCGTCTGTAAAATATGTGATTCCGGACATACAGTACCCTGGCGTCTACAAACGAAGTTGCCTTTGTGGTAGTAGTTACATTGGAGAAACCAAACGACATGTCTCGGACCGCATTTGTAAACACAAAGCAGACCTAAAACACGGTAGGACCAACACCTCGGCCGTGGCAGATCACTGTTATAATTCAGTAGACTCACATGACATTGACTTCTCCAAGACAGAGGTTCTTTGCAAGCCATCTGGCTATCATGAGAGATTCGTTCATGAGGCTATCCACATATACAAACACAGAGACAATTTCAACCGAGAAGATGGATTCTGGCTTAGCAATCATTGGAAGGATTTGATTAACCATTTCGGGTCTTAATTCATTGTTCACGCTTATGGTGGCTTTCAGACCGCATCCATTATTTTCGTCTCCCCCCTCCTCTTTTCCGAACATAGATGGACTCGTCTACCTGAATAACTGCCAAATCGCTCTCCGTGGTGCTAACATTAAAAATAACCGCCACTTTTTTCAAATTTTCTTGCTGTGGTTTTCACACCTGATGATGATTGCTTGTGTTGTAGTCGAAACGTCGTGAGAATTTTATTGTTTTATATATTTTTTATTATTTTATAGTTTCCCTTCTACGTGACTTTACCAAAAGAACCAAGAATATGAATCCCTACAGTCACGAAGGCTTTAAATCAAAAATATACAGTGAGGGAAAAAGGTATTTGATCCCCTGCTGATGTTGTACGTTTGCCCACTGACAAATAAATGATCAGTCTATCATTTTAATGGTAGATTTATTTGAACAGTGAGAGACAGAATAACAACAAAACAATCCAGAAAATCGCATGTCAAAAATGTTATAAATTGATTTGCATTTTAATGAGGGATACCAAGGTTCTTTGCAAACCCACGGGTTTTTATCAGAGATTTGTTCACGAGGCAATTCAGATCTACAAACACAGACACAATTTCAACCGAGAAGATAGTTTGAAATTAAGCAACCATTGGAAAGATGTTCTAAATCGAACTAAACATTAAACTAATTTCAATGGTACAGTATATTTTTTAAGTAGTGGTACCCCAAACTTTCGCAGCTCTTATAAATTCCATTTTCACACCATCATTAGGTAAACTCCCCCTCACCCCCCCCTCCCGCGCCAAACGGCTAGTCCACCGGCACGTACACCACCTCTTTTCTAAAATCGGCCAATCAAATGCTAATTTTTATGCTAATTTCTTTGTCAGGACACCTTGTTTGCTCGCACACAGTTTAAAGGTCCGCGGTCTGAGCGTGGTTGTGTTTCGCTAAATTATCCTGTTTTATTTGTACTAGGTGCCTCGGTGAATGTATATGCTCTGACTTTAACATAGCTATTTCTTTGACCAGTTACAAGATAATCACTCAGCTATTTCAATGCTAAATTCTATGCTAATTCCTTTGTCAAGGGGTGCCTCTGCGGATGTGTATAATTTGACTTAGCTATTTCAATGAGCCATTTCAATGATAAATCATATGCTAATTCCTTTGTCAAGGCGCTTTGTTTCTTCTCACACAGCTTAAAGGTCGTGATCTGAGTGTGGCTTTTTCACTCCAGCGCTGTCCTCCAGACAGTTTCGTCCCTTCACCTGATGAAGGCCGCTTGTGTTGTGGCCGAAACGTCGTGATTTTTGTTATTTTATTTTTTACCTACGTGACTTTACCCAATAGAACCAAAGAGTATGGAAATTAAGTATTTGACCCCCTCTCAATCAGAAAGATTTCTTGCTCCCAGGTGTCTTTAATACAGGTAACGAGCTGAGATTAGGAGCACACTCTTAAAGGGAGTGCACCTAATCTCAGCTTGTTACCTTTATAAAAGACACCTGTCCACAGAAGCAATAAATCAATCAGATTCCAAACTCTCCACCATGGCCAAGACCAAAGAGCTATCCAAGGATGCCAGGGACAAGATTGTAGACCTACATAAGGCTGGAATGGGCTACAAGACCATTGCCAAGTAGCATTGTGAGAAGGTGACAACAGTTGGTGCGATTATTCGCAAATGGAAGAAACACAAAAGAACTGTCAATCTCCCTCGGCCTGGGGCTCCATACAAGACCTCACCTCGTGGAGTTGCAATGATCATGAGAACGGTGAGGAATCAGCCCAGCACTACACGTGAGGATCTTGTCAATGATCTCAAGGCAGCTGGGACCATAGTCACCAAGAAAACAATTGGTAACACACTACACCGTGCAGGACTGAAATCCTGCAGCGCCCGCAAGGTCCCCCTGCTCAAGAAAGAACATACATGTCCGTCTGAAGTTTGCCAATGAACATCTTAATGATTCAGAGGACAACTGGGTGAAAGTGTTGTGGTCAGATGAGACCAAAATGGAGCTTTTTGGCATCAACTCAACTTGCCGTGTTTGGAGGAGGAGGAATGCTGCCTATGACCCCAAGAACACCATCCCCACCGTCAAACATGGAGGTGGAAACATTATGCTTTGGGGGTGTTTTTTCTGCTAAGGGGACAGGACAACTTCACCGCATCAAAGGGACGATGGACGGGGCCATGTACCGTCAAATCTTGGGTGAGAACTTCCTTCCCTCAGCCAGGACATTGAAAATGGGTCGTGCATGGGTATTCCAGCATGACAATGACCCAAAACACACGGCCAAGGCAACAAAGGAGTGGCTCAAGAAGAAGCACATTAAGGTCCTGGAGTGGCCTAGCCAGTCTCCAGACCTTAATCCCATTGAAAATCTGTGGAGGGAGCTGAAGGTTCGAGTTGACAAACGTCAGCCTCGAAACCTTAATGACTTGGAGAAGATCTGCAAAGAGGAGTGGGACAAAATCCCTCCTGAGATGTGTGCAAACCTGGTGGCCAACTACAAGAAACGTCTGACCTCTGTGATTGCCAACAAGGGTTTTGCCACCAAGTACTAAGTCATGTTTTGCAGAGGGGTCAAATACATATTTCCCTCATTAAAATTCAAATCAATTTATAACATTTTTGACATGCGTTTTTCTGGATTTTTTGTTGTTATTCTGTCTCTCACTGTTCAAATAAACCTACCATTAAAATTATAGACTGATCATTTCTTTGTCAGTGGGCAAACGTATAAAATCAGCAGGGGATCAAATATTTTTTTCCCTCACTGTATATACGTTTGAAAGACCAAAATGCGTTCAGTTTTAGTTTGCTTTTGGTCGCCATTATGAATATGAGCCAAGAATGTGTGTGTCCCGCGTGTGACGTTACTCTACATGAACCCCCCTCACTAATAATCATGAACGGGTGACGTTACTCCACATGCCGCACCCCTCCACAATAACCATGAGGGGGTGACGTCATTCCACATGCTGTACGCCGCCCCAATAACCATTGGCGGGTGACATCATTCAACATGGGGCAACCATCCCCCCCCCCCCTTCATTAATAATCATGAGCTGAATAATTTTTCTATTGAATATTTCAGATTTACTGCAATACACCCGTCCTTGGACGGGCAAACAAGCTAGTTAATTATAATTGACTAGCTTGTTTGGATTTTAAAAATATCATGATGTACCATCAAAATGACAACACCCCTAATCGTTTTAAAGCTTTCGTGACTGCAAAGATTCACCTTCTTGGTTCTCTCGGTAAAGTCACGTAGAATGAGACTAAAACAATAAAACAAAATAAGACAATAAAATTCTCACGACGTTTCGGCCACAACACAAGTCGCCTTCAGGTGAAGGAACAGAACTGTCGGGACAACAGCGCTTCAATGAGTCAATAAGTCATTGAAGCTCTGTCTTCCCGACAGTTCTGTTCCTTCACCTGGAGAAGTCGTGGGAATTTTATTGTCTTATTTTGTTTTATTGTTTTATTCTCATTCTACGTGACTTTACCGAAAGAACCAAGAAGATGACCTCTAATCGTTTTTAATGCATTTACTCAAACCTCAAATCCCACCCTCTGCACCCCCGAAAATGGAACCCGTTAATTTGCTCATTATTTTCCTTCCAAGTTAATTATCACGGGTAATTATCACGGCCGATTTGGACGCTAACACAGACACACAACGTCATGCTTATTTGTTTTCATTGTTATTGGATTAATATTATTGGAGCATTCATGTGTGGAGTGTGGAATGGTGGTTAGGTTGTAAATGGTGGTTAGGTTCGATGGAATAGTTCGGTTGGAACAAAGCGGTTAGGTTGAAATGGTTCGGTTGAAAATTGTTAGGTTGAAAAAAATCGTGGTTAGGTTGGAAAGTTTCATATCACAGTGTGTTTGTGTGTGGGAGGGAGGGCGGGCGGGCGGTGAACAGCAGTGGCCGATGGTGGTGTTCAAGATGATTGCAGTTCCCAGGCACGGCAAGGGAGCCACCGCTCTGCCGTTATGCGTAGTACACTGCACATTTCCCTTTTATTCATGGCTGAACACGTTCCTTCTCCACAGTCATTGAACACACACATCGCCATCAACAATAAGGTACTGTATAAAGTTTCTGCTTAAGTGAAATTAACGGGATATTTAAAATAATGTGATACATTTTTTTATGTATATATTTGTGTTACTCTCACTGAGACTGAATGAAGATCTCACGGTCATTGCTATTTACAGTATCGTGTTTATGGTTGCTGTTGTGGTTGGATTGTCAGTACATTGGACTTGCAAACCAAATCACCGGTCCGATTGCATCCCCCGGTCTCACTGTTGAACAACATGGGGACGTTAATTGTATAAGTGGGCACAACCACAGTTAGTTGATGGGCAGGTCGTGCGTGGTTGGGCAAAGCGTGGGTTCTCCCACCTCTTTGAAAACGTCTAGCCAGCGTGGAAGAGTAGGCCTATATATACCATCTCTAGAGCACTCTCGAGTGGAGACCCTTCTGCCCACAGTGGCATGAGCAAGCACTTCAAGAGCTGCACTTGCCCCCCCCCACCCATTTTTTTTACTTTTACACAGCAGGGAAATTAACCACGGGAAATGAAGGAAGACCTTATTTAAAGAAGACTACAAAGTTGAGCTCGAGATAAAAATGAGCAAACATAAAAGGCATGTACAACAAGTTCGCTAAATAATTGACGATGTCCGTTGTAGAGGAACACATCTGGAATCGCATCAGAGTATGAATGGATGTCTAGGGCAGTTATTGAAGGCAGACCAGGACACAAAAATAAATAAATGATTTAATAAAAGGCAGGCGAGATAGTGGAAAACCGAAAATAACATTTCACGAGCAACACTCAAATGTAGATTGCCTTGCACGTGTAGATCAGAAACATGGAAATTGACACATACAATGGACCAAAAGCAAAGAAGAACGGAAAACCATGGTAAAGTGCACGCTTGGAATTTACACCGAGAGACAAAAGAACACATGACACAGAGCACAAAACACATTCCTGCGGAGGGAGCTGGTAGGAACGTTGGTTTGCTCGGTCAATGGCAGGGTCAACGGCGGCACCACGTGGTGTATTCCGCAAATATGCCCGACTGTGAGGGCGTTCACAAGCCGGCGTGAGTAGGTTAAACGTTGAGTTTTATAAGGGCACCACGGGGTGACCAGCCCCTTCCCACCCCGCCCCACCCCTCCCACCCAGCCCCTCCCCACCCTGCCCCACCCAGCCCCTCCCCACCCTCCCCACCCCTCCCCAACCAGCCCCTCCCCACTCTCCCCTCCCCAACTAGCCCCTCCCTCCCCACCCAGCCCCTCCCCACCCTCCCCTCTCCACCCAGCCCCACCCCTCCCATTTTTGGATGCACGACGGACGGACACAATAATCCCCTGTGGGTTGGTGTAACCAGGAGGTTCCTACACAGTATTAGAGACATCATACGAACAGTTCACAAGAGCACGTGGGCTTCGGCAGGACACGTGGCCGATGGTCGAGACAAACGGTGGGATGTGATTAGTTTGATGTCACCCTCCCCCACCGCACCTCCGATTATGCGAAATCAGTTCAACATACAAACGAATGAAGGAACATGCCTTAGAGGACATCCATCGTGGAGATGAAACGATGAATTCAGCTCGTGTGCAGGAGCCATGCGATGGCTGATTGCATCATGAGACGTAACAAGATGGAGATGGATAGAGATGGGAATGGCGGGGGGGGAGGCCTTTATCCAGAAGGGTATGTACATTGAACTTATTTCGCACAGTACGTAGCCAACCGTGCTAATCGGAGGTGCGGGGGCGGGGAGACAACAAACTAAATACACAAAAAGCAGTTCTAAAGAAATTAGTTTTCAATGGATGTGACCGTGGATGTGACCATGGTTATCGACGCCGACAAATGTGATGATAATTTATCAACAGTAACAGCAACAGACGCCGAACGAGACAAATACCAAGATGTGGCAGTGCCACAACGAGGTTACCGAATGGAGCACGAAGCTGTATAACACATTACAGTAATGTTCAGAAAGAAAAGGAAACAGGTTCAGTATCATGAATACCTTTCTAAGAAAACATTTCACGCTTCAGCTAACCTGGCAAAACGATGTTGTCAGCAGCGATAGAGCAGCTTTCACTGTATTTCTGGAGGCGCCACGGTGGCTAGGAGGTGTTAACTACCTCGCAAGGCATACAGGAGGTCGTGGGTTTGATCCTGACGCCGGTATATTTGGAGTTTGCGTGTCTCCCTCCTCGTGGTGACGTAGATTTTTCTCCGGGTCCTCCGGGTTTCCCCTCCAAATAGAGAAACGTGGTTTTTCGAGTATTTGGCTGTTGTACATTGCCACGTGACAAGCCATTTCGTTGAGCTATCATTTGTGGCTCGGTTTCTTCTGAAAAAGAGGTATATAGCTCAGTGGACCTTACCTGGTAAAATAACAAAACATAGTTAATTCGTCAGCTAAATAGTTAGTTTCTCTTTTGAAATTGTCAACATTGTGCAGCAGTGTCCTTCGCTAATTTTCAGAGAGGGGCCACTTTCGCCGATGAGACATCGTGACACGTGCCCCACAACGGCCGAGAACTCAGCTGGGTGGTGCAGGTTTAACGTTGGCCTCTTCCAGGATTATCAACACGGTCAACTCTGCGAGTCACTCAGATTTCGTGAGCTCGATCTCTTCAGCGTTGTCCACACCCCCTCACCCCCTCTTCACTTCCCTCCACATCCAGAGGAAACACGATCGTAAATACAGATACGTAAAAAAAACACATGTGGCTTCGATAGATAATGCTTTTCCAAGCTAACATTGTACAGCTTCGATATTTATATATTTTGTGTTTCCTACGATTAATACAACAGAAAACGGTCGCAATGTCTTCACTTAAAAAGGACACGAGCCTGAAGCTAACGCAAGTGAGGGATGCCACAGACCTCCCGTGCCGCTTCCAAGCCAAACCCCGTGATGTTATGACGGCTGCTGTGGTGACGTTATGACTGGTGCCACGGCGTGAATGGTGCCTATCAAAGACAGTCACTGGGCCCAGTTAACCAGCCTGGTTCGCAGTTTGTGCTAGCTCGCGTCCCAGTGGGGGGATTGGGAATGTGGCATCCCTCTGCTCGACAGCACAACTTCACGGTAGCCACCTCTGCTCACTCAACACCAACGTCTCTCTTGCCACACTTGCAAGGTCAACGGGAGGCGTGCTTTCTTGGTTTTACAAGCCGGGCTTGCAAACCGGGCTTGCCGACGGCTCAGATTGTGTTGCCGTGGCAGCCCTGCTGGGCTGACCCAATAACTCTGATTCCGGTGTACAACTGAGCTGCGCCAGGGGGCCCTGCCAAGCCAGGCCAGAACAGCTCAAGAGGCACAGGTTCTTTTTTCCACTGCAGAAGCAGAGCCGAGCCGATGATATCACACCAATGAACCTGTCAAGACACACGTGCGTATGTGTGGTTGAACTTCTTTCGCACCGTACGTAGCCAACCGTGCCAACCGGAGGTGTGGGGGAAGAACATCAAACTAAACGCAAAAGGCAGTTCTGAAGAAATTAGTTTTAAATTTAGATTTAAAAGTGGCTCGCTCCAGTGGCTTCCTAATATCGGAAGGAAGAGCGTTCCAGACGGCCACAGAAGCGCATCTGAAAGCGGGCGATGTAGTGGCCGTTTTTGTTCGATGGCTAACCAAAAGCCGCTGCGAGGACGACCAGAATTGGCGTGATGGTTTATGCTCCTTGACGAGACCAGCAAGGTATTGTGGTTCATTTGTGGCAAGCACTTTCTGTGTAATAAAGTCGCACTCATTGTACACAAACTAGATGACAAGGATGATGCTGTGTCCTAACGGTTTACTGACTGGCATCACACAAAGTGATGGTGTCACTTTCCCGGCTGCTGGCCCTGCGTGGCTGGTACCATGTCAGATTCAGACAGCTTGCGAAGCCAGCTTATCATGGTTTGGTCTCAGCTCGGCATGGCAAGTGGCCAGTGGAAAAATAAAAAAAAGCGCCCACACCATGAGGGCTCAGTTGTGCCCTCACGGAAAAGGATTAAAAGTGGTCTCAGAAATCGAGGCACAGAATTTAATTAACTTTCATAAAGGGGTCACGCGCTTTTAGCCGGGCGACATCAGAACCAGTTGTGATATCACGGTGTCAATGTAGAAATATTACACATGGTGAGTGGCACCTTTTACTTAGCCAACTTCAAACAATTGTTGGTTTTACAAACAAATGGGGGAAAAAATATAAAATACATTTAACTTTAGGGTAGACTCATCTATGAACAAAACTACATCATATCACCCAAACATGTAATCTAATTCAATACGCAATTCCTGTGTGCTGAATTTTACCATCGATATGCTGTAGTTTGCATGCACGCAAGGGTAAACTGGCTAATTAAATGCACAATCACGTTTTTTTTTTCACTTACCCGGAGGCATCTGTTGTTTGGAGAAAACAGGTACATTCTCAAGCTGTGTGAGCAGCAGAGGCCATGTGGCCACGTGGCATGTTTTCACTTTGCCGGCTCTCTTTGTGATGTACTCCGAGCAAATGACAAGAAAAATAAAAGAAAGATGGACAGATATGGCACATCGAACAGCACTATCAACATCAACGCCTGGCAAGTGATTTTACAGCAAGCGATTGAGTTGCGGACTGTGTAACAAATTAAAATGCATTTAGCGAATGAAAGTATTTTTTTCCGTACACGCAACAACTTCATTCCTGTGCTGTGATGTGCACGTCTCAAGATTCACACGACAGTTTCACAAGCCGCAGCTAAGCTGATCCATCGTGAAAACACATCAAACCTGTCAGTATTGCACAATCTCCAATGCTACATACAATCCATTTGCATCGCAGCCATCACACAGCTTACTTCAGATACTATAATCTCAAACGTGCCATGCTGCAGAATTGTAACACATCGGAGTGCACATTGAGACAGTGGCGTACGGTGCGTGCGCTCTTCCACGAATGTATGTTGAACTTTTTTCGCACCGTACGTAGCCAACCGTGCTCCTCTGAGGTGCGGGGAAAGGATAACAAACTAAACACAAAAAGCAGTTCTAAAGTAATGAGTTCTCAATCTAGATTTAAAAGTGCAAAGCTCCATTGGCTTCTTAATATCGGAAGGAAGAGCGTTCCAGACGGCCGCAGAAGCGCATCTGAAAGCGCGCGATCCAGCGACTGTCTTTTTTTATGATGTCTAGCCAAAAGCCGCTGCCAGGATAATGCGACACACTCCCAAGGGGCTGAGTCACCTTTCGTGGGATTATTCAACATTTTGAAAGGGAGGCGTTTTGGTTGAATTTCCAAGAATGCCGTGGCAAAGTCTATAAATTCTTGGAACAAAGCAGAGAGACGGAATCTTTTATTTGTATTTGATTTCAACGATGCGAGAACCCAATGAGACTATGGGTCTGATTTGTGTTGCTATTTAGCCACTTTTTTATTCATCCGCCACTTTTTTTTGACAGAACGATGGCCGTTTTAACGAGGTAGAAACCAGCTGTCAATGTGTTTTTGGGTTCTACCAAAGCACAGCTCTACAAAAATCCCCGACGCAGTCGTTCTGCATTTTGTAATTCATGTGTGGTCAATTCTACACAAAAATCTACACAATGGCACCAACCATGACTCTTTCCACGACTGTGGAATGGCCAAAAGTGTCTTGCGTTAGGATGGATAGAGTCGCATCAATCGTGATTTTATGAAAACTGGCAAAGGGAGCACTGGAAACAGGGCATGGTGGTGGCCCATTCCACACAAGTTCACGCGTTTTCCACGCATTTGTTTGTAAAATTTGGAGCAAGAAATGGCTGCTCTCAAACCTTTACGAGGCACACGTACAAATCACGGTGGCAGCAATGATGAAGAAGACAAAACAAGATTATGATTATGACATTGATGGATTACCACCATTATGGTGATTACCATCAGGAAGGTGATTATAGTTACGAATGACATCATGATGCCGTAATCTTTAACGCCGTCATTATCGTCAGTAGCACAAAGCTCTCTCTGGTATTGCACTACGTTCCACACATCGACAGAGGGCGAAGTAACAATAACAAATAACCCCGACCCACCCCCCCCCCAGTATCGCCTTGAATGGCCTGTTGAGGCAAGTGCCGTAAGCGTGCACCTATGAGGACAGACGCGGCACACGAAGGGGTGGATGCGTGCCAGAACCACGCCTGGCCGCCTTGAGGCTGAGTCGATCAATGCGTTCGGTGATATTCGTCACTCGTGTTGACCTTGAGCGGGATTCGAACTCGGTTAGCCAGGTTCGAAGCGAAGCACGCGAACTGCCACACAACGCACATTGACGTGTGTGTTGTGTGTTGCGTGTGTCTTCTTCATTGCTCTTGCCCCAACAGTCTGTTAAGGCTATATATACGGGGGATCTTTGTGTCAGCGAGGTGTTGTGCAGAATGGGGCACCAACTACATTGCAAGGTGGATCGAGCACTCTTCGGAAAACTTCGGCTGGGAAATAAAAAGTGTAAAAATAAACTTGCCACGGTTTGGGTCCAGTTGGTATATATATAGTTTTTAACAAGATGCACACGAGCAAAAAACGGGTGCAGAAAATACGTGGCAACAATACCAAAATAGCAAATTTGACTTTCTTCTTAAAATAAGTAAATGGCTAATTTCGCTCCCCCAATACGATACGAACGTCCCACTGTTGTGTGCAATGTCTCGATATGTGATTGCATGTAGACACAATATACATCCAAATTGTAATTGTTGTAATTGTAGATTGTTTAATAGGGATTTAATTCTGCGCTAATGATCTCACTAATCCAGTACTGGATCGGTATCAACGCATTAACTTTGGCAGACATAAAACAAATAACATTCTCTGATGAAAACATATATTTAGAAATACATTACTACTAAAGTAAAACAATATATAACGCGCACATATTTGAAGAATCGGAGGCGATGTTCGATCGATGCTGGGACGTTGATCATGGTGCTGTTCCCATCACGTGCATAGCTCACGTCTTTAAAAAAAAATATTACTCAGAAAGGTGCTCGGGGCCCATAGTAACTCACGGCAAAGGCCCTCTAGCCAAGGGCACACCCGTTCTGAAGTATCAATACTTGGTGATTGTACACACTGTAAAACCACCCTTAATATTGCAGCTTCAATAGTGCATTATATATATAGAGAGAAGATACGCTGTATGCGTTAAGCAAAAGATGAAGGTTCTGCCGTAAAGGTGCAGCCCTGCAATTACTTGCTCGTGCCACTGCTGGCGGAGAATCATCCACGAAGGGGAGCTCAATCTATGGGACCTTTTTGTCAGTATCAAAAATGATGGGGGAAAAAAATAAGAAGAGGTTTTCCTTTATCTGGCAATAAAACAGGAGGCGTTAAGGTGTCCAAACGCCAAATAGATACATTTTTACAAGGCATCAAGTCTGCATGAGCCACACGTGCTGACGGCAAAACATGCAAACAAACAGGCCTTCTCATACTTACGTATACGCATTGTCTTTGAAACGGAAGGCTGTCTCTGGTGTAGGGCAGTCAATAAGGAGAGTAATTTGGCCTACTCTTCCACGCTGGCTCAACGTCTTGGAAAAGGTGGGAGAGCCCCACTCTTTATCCCCCCCACCACCACCGCGCCTGATCTGCCCATGAACCTGAAGCACGGTGAACCCATTACAACTGCCGAGGTCGACGGAGGCGGAGTGCGGAGGGGGAGGAATTCAAGAAACGCGCGCCATCGTTTCGACTGGCGCTCCCGGAGATCGAGCCCAGTCCTCTGGATTACCAGCACAGTGTTGCCTAAATAGTACACCACGACGCCACGTGGAAAGTATTACGTAGATACATTTCTAAAACGGGGGTTTTACCATCACCTGTGCAAACTAACCCACCTTAACTGGAGTTGTGGTACTGTGATAATACGCACGCTGTAAAAACACAACGATACAAAAGGATGCTTTAACACAAGCTACCGCTTTTTACACTTTAACCCAAACTCAAGAGGCATGCAGTCCAGCACGCCGACGTTTATACACACTGTCACAATTGGTGTATTCTTAATGGGGAAATGACTACTGCTAAAGAGCTGAGCGATTTCATTCTGCAGGAGTCGCGATGTTTCCGTGGGTGAGCCCTTTAGTTAAAATTTCCTTGCAAGTTGGCGAGTGGGATTCTAACACGGATTCAGCCATGGAAGATTTGTGCACTAGCATGGGATGATTCGCTTGTGATGATACTTCGACCCTTCGCGCCGATACGCGTCGACCAAACTGCGGAAATGTTTAGCTTAGCATCGCCAATTCCAGGCAATGCAGAGGGGCAATTCAGGCTGATTCTAGATGGCCGTAATCATCAAATGCCACCCTGATTCAGAGCTGGCAATCCGGCAAGATGAGAGGGCGAGCTAGGCCTGGTTGTGGTTGCCACCTTTCCTGGTTTTCCCAGGACGTCATCTTTTTGAGCTCAGTGTGCTAGGAAAACCAACACGTTTCCGTAAGGTATATAAAAAAGCCCTTATTTTGTATTTGATTCTAAGAATGGAATAGTTATTCCATGCTGGGAATCATGGGGATTGCCCCACTATAATGAGCATGCCATAACTCAGTTTTTCTTTTGACATCCAATGCACTTTCTCAAATATATTCCAATTTTGAAATCTCTGTCAAGTGTCAAATCGCATAGTGAACAGTGCATGACGGTACATTACAGAACAGCCTCTCGAGGAGATAAGAGCCACTTGTGGGTTATGTTAGTTCTTATATTCACACCTCTGGTACATATCTCACGTGGTCTGCAATAAAATAAGCGTTTATCACATGGCGATTACACATTTTTTTAAACCCTCGGAACCATAATTGGCCAGTTGAATTTACAAAACAAATGTTACGTTTCGATTTAAAGCTTTCGTGACTGCAATGATTCATCTTCTTTGGTTCTTTCGGTAAAGTCACGTAGAATGAGAATAAAATAATAAATTGATAAAATAAAATAACACAATAATATTCTCACGACGTTTCGGCCACAACACAAGCGGCCTTCATCAGGTGAAGGGACGAGACTGTCTGATGAAGGCCGCTTGTGTTGTGGCCGAAACGTCGTGAGAATACTATTGTGTTATTTTATTTTATCAATTTATTATTTTATTCTCATTCTACGTGACTTTACCGAAAGAACCAAAGAAAATGTTACGTTTCCGGTCGTTTTTTGGTAAAACAGACTGAGACCATATACTCACTCCACTTGAAAATCCTGGTTCAATAACGTGTCATTTCCATTTACTTGAATGCAGGAGCACTGTACTCAGCCGCCCTGGTGCCTGAGCGCTCTGGTATGAGCCACACAATCACCTTTGTCTCATGCTCATTCATATCCGCAGCTGCAGTTCAACAGAGTTTTGATTTAGGACCCAGATCTCAAATTAGTACCATGTAATTAACATTCAGCACATAGTTCTGGTGTATTTGTCCGATTAAGGATGGGGGGAAATACTTCTGGTGTACGCAACACGAATTCATCGTGGAATGTCATACAATGCCGCTGTCAAAAAGTTTTGCTGTGGAAATAAACAGCTCTCCTTCTTGTGCACGTTGTCTCTGGCTGGTCGGCTGGGGTATGAGCCCCAAACAGAATTGATTTTATTTGTACTTCAGCTGGAACATGTTTCCCACTTCAACGTGCCATCATGTATTGCTTCACCACACCCACGCAAAATGGGTGCGTATCATCTCAAGCTCCCCGCCTTGCTGGATAACGAATCACATTTGCAGAAAAACGATGAATGCACTGCAACACACTGGCAGATGAATGCACTGCAACACACTGGCAAATCATTGTAAGATTGTATTGGATAAGAATACGGTACATCAGCCGTAATGTGTGATGACGATGGTGGTGGCACTGATACAATTTTTATGCATGTGACAACATACTTTTATTGTTATAAGTTTATGTATTTAACTCAAGACATCAGGATAAGTCTCATTTGCAAGTGAGCCGGGTCATCACATCGTCAGGAACAAAAGTACAGTGGTGAAGCAAACATAAATCACGTGGGTATAAAATAAAATAAATTACGACGTTTCGGGCGCAACACAAGCGTTCGTCTACGGGTGGAACGTGACTTTACCGAAAGAACCAAACAGTATGGATTCCTGCAGTCACAAAAGCTTCAAATCAAGATCAAACATAAATCGTGACAAAAATAACTGTCAAAAAAAAACTGCACAACATAAATATATTTAAAATATAATACATCCACTGTAGCGTAAGTTGGCTCGGGCAGATTGTTGATAGTAATCACATAATTAATTACAATAAAGTTATAGAAACATTAAATATATGGCGATGTATAAAAACCATTGGAAGAAACTTCACGGTAGAGGTTCATGGAGTTGACGCTTAATAATATCGTGACGAATACACACACCAGTTTGTTTAAATAAACATATACTGTTGGCATTGCAGCAGCAAGGGAATTCTCAAGACATATTTAAACCACACCACTAGTTCGTGCTTAGCTGTACCGTACAGAACAAATATACAGGATATATATTCATTCTTTCAAGGCCAAAGTGTAAATGACGCATGCGTTCAGTTTTAATTTGCGTTGTTCATGGCGCATATGTGCACCACCACCTCTGTCCACCACCAACGCAGGCAGCATCATCATCATCACTGGATTCATTGAACCAATCAATGAATCCAGTGGGGGTGATGATGAGAAACCAGTCATTTCTTGGCATTCACGTCGACCGACTCCGGGAAACAACCCAACCCTACGACACACACGCAGAACGAGTCGAGAGAGAGGAGGAGGTGGAGGAGGAGTAGTGCCAGGGCACGCCTCACACACACATACAATTCTGTCCCACAGCGGGTTTGTCTGCTGCAGCTGCGTTTGGCGTTCAGGTTCCTGAGGAGCGGCACACGGCCAACGCGAAAACGCCACCGACGATGTTTCGGAACGCGCAGCAGCAGCTCCTGCTGCCTCTGTCCGTTTGCGTCCTGGGTCTCGTTGGTGAGTACAGGACAACTCTCTCGCCGGCGTGAAGAAGGGCGTGAAGGGGTGGTTTCGGGCTCTCGCCTGTAGGTTCGTGTCGTTGATGAGTTTTTGACTTGAAGCATTTGGGGGTGGGGGGGGAATCATTTCCCATGTTGTGGTGTCACGACGTTTGCCTCTCGAGAGCGACTGTCGAAGTGAACGTTGCTATCTGCTGTAAGGTCTACAGCATACGCTTTCTGACAAAGTGAAATTAACGGGTTATGTTTTAAGATAATGTGTTATAAAAAAAAAAACTAAAGAGATTTTTTTTCAGAGATTTTTTTTTTCACTGTAATGAAGGAAATACGATCCCCATGTGCATATTGATGCGTACGTACAGGAATCATGTTTCTGGATGGTGGTTTAGCACGCACTTCCGGGACACGTCGCAAGCCAGGTTCGATCTCCGGGCGCGGCATTTGAAACAATTTCAAACTTTTATGAAGTTCCCCAAGCTGCCGCTACCCGCTCTGCCGCATGGTGGCACAAAGCAAATCGCAAGCGAATTCGGCAGGTAGCCGTGCGGTGGAGGGTACACAATGTGGGGTGCTCGACTCCAAAAGCGCTCGGAAAGACGCCGAGAGCGCGTGCAAAGCGGAGGCCAAAATCGAACTTTGAGAAGCTGCAGCTCCTGACTTAGAGCTTTCGCGACTGCAGGAATTCACGTGCTTTGGGTCCTTCGGTAAAGTCACGTAGATGGGAGGTTCAAGGGAAATAACAATCGTTTGCGTTGTGATCGAAACGTCTTAGTTATTTTTTTTAAAATTGTATTTTAAGGGGCCGTCCATAAATGACGTCACGCACCTAGGGGGGGGAGGGGTCAGACTTTGTGACGATGTGTGACGAGGAGGGAGGGGGGTTTGAGAAATGTGACGTCACATCAAAATGCGCAACTTTAAATAAATACAGACAACACGTTCTACTTAATTAAATAGACTTTTTAATAAACGTCTTATCCTACAACATCAGAGTGCAGCGCCACATTAAATACGCACTACAATGACAATAGTTTAAAGCGATTTGAAGCATGTTTTATTTTTAAATGGAAATATGTTTTTTTTGTTCGGCTGGCTGCGCTTTAGCATCATCGCCGTCACATCATTATCATCGCCGTCACATCATCATCGTCGCCGTCACATCATTATCATCATCGTCGCCGTCACATCATCATCATCGCCGTCACTTCATCATCATCACCATCGCCGTCACATCATCATCATCGCCGTCACATCATCATCATCATCACCGTCGCCGTCACATCATCATCATCATCGGGCCGGCCAGTGGTGATGATGTGATGGGCAATGGAGGGAATGTGCCCAGGATCGCATTTGGGGATGGAGTGCTGAAATCAGATTGTGTGCGGTTTGGAGAGCCCTTTATCCAGCAGTGGATTGACCATGGTTCTGATGACGTTTAATAGTGAAAGTTTTGTCATTTGTCTACATTATTCAATGTGTGTCATCTCACAAAGGGATTTGGTGAGTTATTCAGGAAGTCAGTTCAGAGAGAACACCCCCCCCCCCCACACAATTTACGCTGGTTATGCAGAAATTCTACTTTTTTAGGGAAGTTAACCAGAAAACAAGAGGAAAGAGGTCTCATTTACAAAGGGAGAACTGGTGAAAATGGTATAAAATGCATAAAAGGAAGATGCCCTGCAGTGAGAAGACATTTTGTATATGATTTAAAGTGAGTGCGTATTTGAGTGCGTTATGCACACGCATATATAGGCAACAGGAAAACACCTGCTGATTTTGTACGTTTGCCCGCTGAAAAAGAAATGATCAGTCTATAATTTTAATGGTAGGTTTATTTGAACAGTGAGAGACAGAATAACAGCAAAAAAATCCAGAAAAACGCATGTCAAAAATGTTATAAATTGATTTGCATTTTAATGAGAGAAATAAGTATTTGACCCCTCTGCAAAATATGACTTAGTACTTGGTGACAAAACCCTTGTTGATGTGTCTTGTAGTTGGCCACCAGGTTTGCACACATCTCAGGAGGGATTTTGTCCCACTCCTCTTTGCAGATCTTCTCCAAGTCATTAAGGTTTCGAGGCTGACGTTTGGCAACTCGAACCTTCAGCTCCCTCCACAGATTTTCTATGGGATTAAGGTCTGGAGACTGGCTAGGCCACTCCAGGACCTTAATGTGCTTCTTGAGCCACTCCTTTGTTGCCTTTGCCGTGTGTTTTGGGTCATTGTCATGCTGGAATACCCATCCACAACCCATTTTCAATGCCCTGGCTGAGGGAAGGAGGTTCTCACCCAAGATTTGATGGTACACGGCCCCGTCCATAATCCCTTTGATGCGGTGAAGTTGTCCTGTCCCCTTAGCAGAAAAACACCCCCAAAGCATAATGTTTCCACCTCCATGTTTGACGGTGGGGACGGTGTTCTTGGGGTCATAGGCAGCATTCCTCCTCCTCCAAACACGGCGAGTTTAGTAGATGCCAAAGAGCTCCATTTTGGCTTCATCTGACCCACAACACTTTCACCCAGTTGTTCTCTGAATCAATCAGATGTTCATTGGCAAACTTCAGACGGGCATGTATATGTGCTTTCTTGAGCAGGGGGACCTTGCGGGCGCTGCAGGATTTCAGTCCTTCACGGCGTAGTGTGTTATCAATTGTTTTCTTGGTGACTTTGGTCCCAGCTGCCTTGAGATCATTGACAAGATCCTCCCGTGTAGTTCTGGGCTGATTCCTCACCCTTCTCGTGATCATTACAACTCCACGAGGTGAGATCTTGCATGGAGCCCCAGGCCGAGGGAGATTGACAGTTCTTTTGTGTTTCTTTAGTGCGCGCTAAAGCGGATCCCTCCCCTCTACGCAACTGGAAAATCCAGTTTAATCGTCCGTGTTTGGTGACCTTTATTAGACCCCTTTTAGAATAAGGTCAAAGCGAAGTTATTTTCTCGGCGAATATAAATACGCCGTGCACATTCGTTGTAGCGTTGCAGTGTGTGGCAATGACCCTTAACAAAGGGACACAGTACATGAAGAATAATAAGCGTCGAGTGGAAGGGGATTCCTCCCACCTTTAATTTGTACTGTGGAAGTGAAATGTTCAAACCATGCCTCTGAAGAGGCAATGGATTGTGCATCACTTTTGCACAACACGTGCCACTCCCAAGTTAAATAACTCATTAAGTGGAGCCATTTGTGAAGTATCATGCTGGTGCAAAGCCTAAGGTAATTAAACTTGCTGTGTGTGGAGTATTGCAGTTTATAACAAACAAACAAAAATCGTACCGCTTCCTGCATTTGTGGAATTCTTCAAGTGCAATTGGAAACTCCACTGCAGAAACGCGCCGAAATCCGCTGTGAAATTAAGTTTTGTACGGGCATGTTTGATTTTACTCGGTCTCTAGAAGCCTAAGGGAATGTTTCGTTACTGTATCATGGATTGAAAAAAAACCGGAAATGAATTCTGAAACCAATTTGTTCTTGCCCAACTTCTCATTGTAAAAGTGAGTTGCTATGTCGTAATGAATGGGCAACCATCAACCTCGTTAGTAATGACGTCCGTCTATGTGCCCCCCCGGGGGATCTAGCTGCGGTAAATACTGTCCTCAGAACACGAGGCGACAACTGAGTTTACTTGTCAACCTATTATCAGTGCCCTACTTTATTACACACCAATCCACACCTTATCGGTCACCCCGTGGTGCCCTTATAAATCTCAACGTTCATCCTACAACGTCCCATCACAAGGGAGAAACAAACAAATAAAAACATTTTTGCCCGTATTGAAACGGCTGTCCGCCGTACGGACCTGAAAACCCAATTTCCCTGTACAAGAATACAGGGTAAACCGTATGGGTTGACAACTATGGAGTTTAGATGCAGCGGCAGGTGTTGGCGTGGTTACCTCGTGGTAGATGCTGTCTTTACAAGTTTAATGTCCACACATCTTGTGGTGCCAAGACGGGCTGTTTTTTTCGTGGCATCGCTGAGGTCAAATGGCACCCGTTTCAACGGCAAGTAACGCGTTGTGGTCTTCCCTGGCTGGGGAACGTCTTCTCCAGTTTCAGCTGCAATCACCACTGCATGTATGTATGTTGAACTTCTTTCGCACCGTACGTAGCCAACCGTGCTAAAACCAAAACACGTTTTTTTAAGTGCTATGAAGAAGGATAATTGCCCCAAATTGTATATTTTTCATGTTAAGGCCACAGCGCTATTGACGAATGCGTTGAGGTTTTTATTATTCTTACTGGAACACCGCTGCCAATGCAGTATCACTCCATAATATGCCTGTTACAAGTTGGTAAAGGTGCAGCCGTGCAATTGCCTGCTCACGCCTCTGCTGGTATGAAGGGCCTACACTGGAGGGAGCTCTAGACAGCCCCTCTGGAGTGTGATTGGTCTACTCTACCACACCAGCCTGATGTCTTGAAATAGGTTGGGGTGCCGACTCTTTTCTCCAATGCATGCGACCTGCGGATTAACTGTTGTATCCATTTGCGGGCTGTGTGTCGGTGTCAAGATTCCATCACTTGATTTCTTGCTTGGATTTCCGGTTGAAGGTGTTACTTCTCTGAGATGCTATCGCAATAAATTATCTATTACATGAAATTTTGATTTAAAGCTTTCGTGACTGCAAGGATTCATATTCTTGGTTCTTTCGGTAAAGTCACGTAGAAGGGAAACAATAAAATAATACATTTGAAATTTTCTTGTTGTGGTTTTCACACCTGATGATGATTGCTTGTGTTGCGGTCGAAACGTTGTGAGAATTTTATTGTTTTATATTTTTATTATTTTATTGTTTCCCTTTTACCTGACTTTACCGAAAGAACCAAGAATATATATTACTTTATTTCTAATACTAGGTTGTTGGGGGGCACCTGCGTCACCCCCCAACAACCTAGTATTGATATTCTTAGTTTTTTCGGTAAAGTCACGTTGAAGAGAAACAACAAAATAACAAAATATATATAAAACAATAAAAAACAATAAAAAACAATAATTCAGTAGGCTCACATGCCATTGACTTTTCCAAGACGGAGGTTCTTTGTAAGCCATCTGGCTTCCATGAGAGATTCGTTCATGAGGCTATCCACATATACAAGCACAGAGACAATTTCAACCGAGAAGATGGATTCTATCTTAGCAATCATTGGAAAGATTTAATAAATCATTTCAGTTCTTGATTGATTGTTCACGCTTACAGTGGCTTTCAGACAGCATACATTATAAAAAATTTCGTCTCCCCCCTCCTCTTTTCAAAAAAATAGATGGACTAGTCCTGGGCAAACTGCCAATCGCTGCGCGTGACGCCAACGTTTTTTAAATAAATAAATAAATGTGCCGTTTTAAAAATAAATGTATGCAAACCGACACACCTGATGATGACCGTTTGAGTTATGGTCGAAACGTCGTGAGAATTTTTTATTGTTTTATATATATTTTGTTATTTTGTTGTTTCTCTTCAACGTGACTTTACCGAAAAAACTAAGAATATGAATTACTGCAGTCACGAAAGCTTTAAATCAAAATTTTACCTAGTATTGATTATAGAAAGATAGATAAAGTTGTACGCTTACCAACGTAATGGAACGTCTGTTCCTGCGACTTGTTGATTGTGATAGCGTATGCGGGGAGAATGGGAAATTGTCGTCGCAAAACAAATGGCAAAGTCGTGTCGGTGGTGGCCAAGTGGATTCTGGGAATCAACACCGAATCGCGTCGTTCTCTCTCTGTCAAGCGTTCATCATAGACAGATAGAGAAAGTTGTTTATATACAAATATTATTTTACATCTGGAAGACTTAATTGAAAACGACATTTCGTGTTAATCTTCTCTCGTTGAGTCGATGGCCTTGCTGGGGGTTCGGTTCAATGCGGACTTTCACCTGTTTGGGATTGTGGGATCGAGTTAAGGCGACACGGAGCTGCTGGCCATGCGAGAAGACCGCCGTCAGCAGATCGATTCCAACGTTATCGAACTTCTGTCCCTGACAGACGTCGTTCATGCATGGGGTGCGTAAGTATTCAGCGCCCCTGAATGAAAACGACTGGAAGTGCAGCGTTCATCATATTCATCACAGATAAAGTTGGGCGTTTATATGGTTTAATAATTGAATACTGTACATCTCTCTTTGTCTCTCTGTAAGAAAATAAAATGTATATGTTTTAGTCTAACGACTCATGGGCTTTCCCAATCAATGTTATCCACCGACATCTGTTTCAACAAGCTCTGGGCTAGTTTTGACATTCAGTCAGGCTTGTTAACAAAAAATACGAATTAGGTGCCAGACACTAATGGTGAGGGAACTCCATTTTGAAGATGGGGCCCTGTTTAACACGAAAACATCCAATAAGGAATTAAATTCAATTGCTTGTTACTTTGTAAGTTTGTACATTTGGTCATATACTATCCTCTTACGAAGGCTAAACATTCTGCAACGACATTCATAATCAGCCATGATCAATCCACTGCTGGATGAAGGCCTCCCCATGCCGCCTCCACTTCTCACGATCCCGCAGTGCGGCACCTGCACATCAACCGATCTCATCGCTCGATCTGCACGGTGGACATACCCTTGGACACGTTCCATTCTTCTGCTGCTGCCGTTATTATTCTTATCCATCGTCCCTTCCAGCGACGTGTCCTGCTCAAGCCCGCTTACCTGTCTCAATAGATATAATGATTTTGTTAACCAACGTACGTTCTCTAATCCATAGTTTCCGCTTTCTGCCTCTTTAATTCCAGGCATGCGTCTCTCAATGTTTTTTTTGCCATTACACTAAGAACCTGGAATGTTCCTGACAGGTGTGGCCTGGGGGGATGGCAACTGCCTGGCTCATCAGACGGAGAGTGGGTTTTACATCCCTGAGATTCCGTGCATCTGGCCAACCTTCTGCTGCGGTGACTGCAATGGTGTCTACTGCTGCATCTCTAACAGCCTGCGCATCAGTGACTTTCATCAGCAGATCTGCAACATGTTCCACATGAGGTTTGTTAGCGCTGTACGTGAGATCGCAATACAACTTCTTGACAGTTTGTGCCGTTGTATACACAACGCAGCATTAACCAATAATGTTGCCGATGGCACTTTACTATTTTTTTGTGATACTGCGTTTGAAATTGTGCTTCAGCACAAATAACAAAAACGCAACACATTTTACAATATAGGTGAGCCTTCTACGGAACATATAAAGAAGGGTCATTACCAAAACGTTACAAATGACAAATAATTCATGCATATTTTGACTTATTTTATTTTGGGTTGAGTTTTAAGATTTTGATATGCAGCACATTGTGCCAAATCCAACTCATTGGGGGACTTGACCGATATGCGAATATGTCGAAAGGCCCGATATGTGAACATCTATTGAAAATTACAGTTACACCGTGCATAAATAAGCTGACTTGATAAAAGTAAAAGAGCAGACTGCTTCAATGCTTTACCAAGCAAATTTATGAAAAGTTAAAAATAACATTACTGATTGTGCATAGGTTGAAATTGTGAACATCCAATGACAAAGATCCCTTATACAGCCTTAACAGACTGTTGGGGCAAGCGCTGTTAGCAAGCACCTATGAAGGACGGCACAGCACACGAGAGAGGGTGGGTGGCCAGCACCATGCCCGTCCGCCTTTGTTTCTCTAGTGGCGATGTTTACACACCGCACTAGGTACTCATTTGAGGTTGAGTCGACCTTGGAGAAGCCCACACCCACCAGGACCGGTTCAGTATATTTGTCACCGTTGTTGGCCGTGAGCGGGAATCGAACTCGGGTCTGCCGAGTTCGTAGCGTAGGACGCTAACCCCCTAGACTATCGCTCCCCAACCACATACTGACAGCCACAACTACACAAATAATGAACTGGGTGGGGGGCAGTTAATTGGACAGGGTGGATGTGTGACAGTCAGATAACATGCGACGTCCTATGGGGCCGTCCATAAATGACGTCACGCGATTTTGGACGATTTTTGACCCCCCCCCCTCCGCCTCGTCACACGGCGTCACAAAAAGTCAGACCCCCCCCCCTCAAATATGACGTCATAAAGCTTTGCCCTCCCCAAAAAATTTAACATGCTTCAAATCGCTTTAAACTATTGTCATTGCAGTGCTTTTTTAATGTGGCGCTGCACTCTGATGTTGTAGGAGAAAACGTTTATTAAAAAGTCTATTTAATTAAGTAGAACGTGTTGTCTATATTTAAAGTTGCGCATTTTGATGTGACGTCACATTTCTCAAACCCCCACCCCCCCCTCGTCACTCATCGTCACAAATGTCTGACCCCCCCCCTCCCCCGCCCCCTAGGTGCGTGACGTCATTTATGGACGGCCCCTGTATTTAAAAACACATTTTTTTTAAAATCGTATTTCAATCGGAACCCAGTACAGAGCATAAATCGCTACGTAGGGAGGAGGTATAGAAACTCGGCGGACACACGTCCCAGACGCAGTGCACACCTGAGTTTTAGAGAAGGTGGCGGAGGTTCGCTCGCAGCCCACACCGAGTGGGGATTGCGAGCTGGATAACGTGTGTCCTGCAGTTTATTTGTTGAAACACAAGGAAAGGAGTAGTGACACAGACGTGGCTCACATTGGGCAAATTCTAGAAACAACCCTCTCATTAACCCACAGTGATGTTAATATTCCTCCACCAGGTGGCTCGGTGATAGAGCGAGCGGCTTGCAGTCGGAAGGTTACGAGTTCACATTCTGTAAGGGGGGGGGGGGGGGAGTTACTCAGTCCATCGTCCAGAAATGATACAATAAACATCATTTTGTGGGTAAGTCAACGCTGGTTGTCAAACGTAAAGACTCGCCCCCCCCCGCCATAGGAATGTGGAATGTTCACGAGTGCCAATAAACACGAGATGAGCAGCACCTCATTGCTCATCGCCTTCACTTTTATTTCTTCTCCCAAGACCGAACGTGTTCATGGGCATCATGGGGGGAGTCGGAGTCCTGTTGCTGTTGCTGGTGGTCCTCATCTGCTGCCGCTGCTGCTCTTGTTGCTACTATTACCGCCACCGGCAGCAATCCTACACACACGTGCACAGTAAGACCACCCCCCCCCCCCCCCTCCGATGCATCTTCTTCCGTGACCATAGGGGAACCAGAATTTCTTCAAGCCCAGGAATGGTTCACGAGACGCTTGCCGGCCCGGGTTCATCTCCCCCTCCTCCTCCCACCGTTGATGAACTGCGAGCCTCGTGCTGCATGACCAATGGAGGGCAAGCGCGAGCCGTATTGTCCCACAGCTTCAAAAGCTGCGTGGCTCTGTGGATTGGGTTCCTCCCAGTGACAAGACTGAAGACTGGGACAAAAAAATCGGGCCAGGCATTTTTAAACAAACCGGCCCAAATTCGGGCTATGGGAAATCATTTATTAAAATGTTTAAATGGGTTGTGAGACAAACTGTACTCTCGTAGCTAGATTTTCGATGTCACTTAGTGGCGTGGTTTTTGCCGCGCGATCTCACTGACCCATTTGGGCTGGTCCAAAAAACAGATGGGCCGCCGGGGAGTCTCTGGGGCTGCCGAATCTGGGACTCGATGCCAACTGAGAGCGTAAAAAAGCAATGAAGCGTACACATTAGAGGCAGTGAAATATTTTAAACAAAAAACAAGTATATATATTTTTTACTCTGATCACATTTGCAATTTGCCCACAGCCCACCGGCCCTGGAAATTGACCGGCCCACCGAGAATTTGCCCGATGGACTGCTGCCCTATGGCTTGTCCGGCTCCATCACTCAAAACCCCCTCCCACTCGATGTATTTATTTAAATACGGTTTAACATAAATTTAACACGGAGGCTTTCGTGACCAATTTTCCAGTATTGGACCTTAAAAGGAAGGGGGTGGGGAGGTGACCCAATCAATGTGCATCCATAATGGAGCAGGGAGTGGCAGGAAGTGGTACTTAGAGGTTAATGTAAAAAAAACTATTATGAATTAATCTTTAACATATGCTTGGATTCAATTATGATAGTCTTAGCAATCACCTATTGTACGTGTACATATTTGCCATGTTTGTATTTAATTATAAAAGCCGTGCACCTCCTTGGGATTGGTCCCTCCCCCTGCATCCCACCTACCCCCTCGTGCCATTGTTATATTTTCTAATGCATTCTGGGGTTAGCTTACACGATCCCAGGCAATAATCTATTCCGTTTGTCACTTTCTTCCATCTACATTTTTTGTTAATGAAAAAAACACAGTCTTGAAGTTGACCTTAGCGAGAGATACCATTGACTGGGTGTCCCTTCTGTACTAACCTTGTGACCTCACAACTGGTTCTGAGGGCAGCCCGTGTTGAACCGTGCAGCTCCATTCGTTTAGGGGACCACGCAAGCCCGAAAAAACATTATTCGTCTGCTAGGACTGGTAACTTCACATTGTGAATCGCGCGCCAGACACGCTTGCCAGGTTCCGTACACTAGATCAGTTTTCATCCGAGTGGTCATGGGAACATTGCATCATCCTCCCCGCCTCCTGATTGGCTGGAGGTTGGGATCACGTCGACTTGAAAAATATTCAATATAAAGAGATCGCTCACCGACAAAATAACTATTTACTTTTGATTTACCTTAGACAATTTAATGATTTAAAAAATGGATGAATTTTTGAACCTTGTGTTTTTAACACGAACAAAATGTTGTGGATTTGCTCTCCAACACACCGGTGTGCTGTACTAGTAACGAATTGGCATGTTCTGTTTACGTGACAAACCTTTACTAATTGGCTGTGTCGGGTGGTGGTGGGTTTAACGAAAACTTATATCTAACCCAAAAAAACCTATATTGCGGATGATATTGGTCGTGAAAGTCTACGGTTTAGACTGAATACTATTTTCAACTTGCAAAGGGCACAAGTATTTACCCGCCCTTGAAGAGAACAACTAAAAGGTGTGAAGAACAGTAGCCAGGTGGTGAGCCAGTGCCAAATTCCTCCCCAAGCTCTGCTGTCCTCTATATATTAAGATGTTATTGACCAATTAATGAGTACGTGTGGGAGGAAACATTCCACCTGCGCGACAGGGCAACACTATCCCGTACAGCTGGAACAGGTGGAGTCCATATTCTTTGTTTTTTTTACATTTTTAATTTTTATTATTATTTTCTATCTACGTGACTTTACTAAAATAACCAAAGAATATGAATTCCTGCAGTCACGAAAGTTTTAAATCAGGTGGAGTCCATATTTGCTGTACTGCCTTCTCTTAGCGAGGCAGAGCATGGCATCTAGACGCTCATGGGGAGGTCCACCAATCCTCGCCTCCACAGTGCCGGATTACAGAAATTGCATAGCCGCCACCACCAGAATTTTAACATGCCTAGTTGAAGCAAAACGTGAGGATAAGGATTTGTATTTACTGTATTGCATTGAAATGGCTCAACAACTTGAAGCGCCTTGCATCACACGTCATCTCAACTATTTCATTGCCCTGCTGCAGACTATTCACTGGAATCCCCAGTGGCAGCTGTCTCTGTTAGACACAAGGTGTACGCAGCGCCTGCCTTAAGACTAGCAAAGCTCGCCAGCAGGGGGTGATGTTGCTCTGTTTTTTTATTCTCAGTTTAATAGTTTGTGAGTAATGAATCGACGTGCTGCAGATTTGCACAACGACGCAACCGCTTTCTTGTTCCCTGTGTGCAGTCCAAGAGCCTCATAACGGAGAGGTGTTTCCAGGGAACCAGACTCTCTATCCCCACCAGCCCGCCTACTACATTCCCCCCAATGCCAACTATGGGCAGTACCCTCACCCTCCGCCTCCTGCCCCCGCGGCCGGACATCCTGCAAGACAGTGGCAAGGCTGAGCCCAGAGAGGCTATGCGACGGGGGGTGGGGGCGGCCTGGTACGAACGTGGATGCAGCAGGTGGGTTTTTTGCTCCAATGCATTTTCACTTGCTTTCCCCACGCAGTAATCCTTTTTCCGCTCCGAGACATCTGCAAGATGCAGGGGGTGGGGTGTCTCGTTCACCGCTGAATGTCCGGAACCTGCAAGCGGTTCAGCGTTAATTTTATTTGGAGAGGCATAGCGCCGTTGTTTTTAAAGACGTACTCACCGCAGATAACTTCTATAATAGCCGGTGCCAAACTGTGCCATGTGCCCTCCCGCATGGCCTTGTTAAATGTTCTTCTGATTCCAGAACGGGATCGTACGTGAAAGGGTTAAGCAGTACCTGAACTTTAAAGAGGAAAAAAAAAGGGGAAAACCTAATGGGGCAGCCCTACAAATTCTTGCTCATGCCATTACTGGTGGAAGCCTCTACACAGAGAGGGTGCTCGAGAGTGTCCTCTGGTGGATGCCTCGACACAAAGAGGGTGCTCGATAGGTTTGTTTGGCCGACGCTGCCATGCTGGGCAAACGTCTGGGAAGAGGTGGGAGTTCTCGCACTTTACCCCACCACACGGGACCTGCTAATGGACTGACCGATGTACCCATTTACACTACTGGGCGGACAGAGGCAGGGAAGATTTAAGGAACTTTGCCCCATCGTTTCAACTGCTGAGCCGAGTAATTGAACCGAGGACATCTGGATTGCAAGCCCCGGTGTGCTGCTAACCATTACAACCACTGCAGCATCTGCTACAATCTGAGCATTGCTTTAATCGTGATCCTAAATGCATTTATTGAATTCAAATTATTATCTTTACACACAGGACATTTTTTTTGGAAGGCCTACATTTGTATCCATCCTATTCGGTTTAAATATTTTGCACTTGTTCAAACCAAAAAAATGTGATTTCAAAACTCCGTAACAATGCAATATCGCAAACACCTCACTTTTAAGTTTCAGTCTCCAAAGATCAATAAGATTTTTGGAGAGAAACGTTTCCCCCTGTATACCGTAAAAACGTAGACACACCACCTGTCACAATACTTCCACCCAATAATTAAAAACACTCGTGTTCTTAATGAGCCACAATGAACCTTTATACTGGTAGGAACGAAGTTGTAAACTGAGTGTACCAGCCTGCAATAGATTAATGTGTCCGTCCGTCCCCTTTCAATACTTTAACGAAGTGATATCTCGTGCTGTTGGGTGTAAAATCAGCAATAGACAGCGCAGAGACTTGATATGTCTTATTGTACCCTACATTTGGAAGTCACATTATCTCATTTGCGAACTTCTACCAGCCCACCCTGCAGGGACCTGTTTAAAGAGAGTCATATGCTCAAGGTGCCTTATTGTAATATTGTTTAAAACCACAGGCGGAGTTTGACTTCTGTATTTGGGAGGTAACGGTTCGCTTTGTCCCTCCCATTAGGAATCGCGGGTGCACAAAATGTATTTATTTTTCATCTTCATTGTAAACGACTGAAAATAAATTAATAAGTGCTGCCTCCCCCCCCGCCCCCAAAAACTCCACCCATGTTTAAACCGCATGCAAATTTGTATGTGAGAGAGAGAGAGAGCTGCTTTGCAGGGAGCTGGGAGGGTCAGGTAAATGCTAACACTTGTACAAATACGTTTCTGAAGTCACCTGCGTGACTGTGGAAAGCAATGAACACAATTTGGATGAATTGTCGGTCATTTGTTGTTCTTTTCTTGGAAGCCAGAATGTAACGTGCTCGCAAATAAAAACAACCTCCTTGGGAGGCACAACGCGTGCCCTGCATTCGGAGAGACACCGGCTTGAGATCGTTGCAAATGCCGCCGTATGTTTGTCTGATGGCTGACGTTCTCGTTGTATTCCATTTTACCCACAGGTCAGTAGCCTGGCTCACCTGCTCAAGAAAGCACGGAGAGACGAAAGCAGAAGGGCTCAAGCAGATGTTGCTATTGTACATAGTCCACGAAATGGGTATACTTTAAATCTTTCGCCTTGCGAATAATAATAATTCTATATTGATTTGAAGCTTTCGTGACTGCAGGAATCCATACTCTTTGGTTCTTTCGGTAAAGTCACCAAGTGGGTATAAAATAAAATAAATCACGGCGTTTCGGGCTTTCCCACCTGATGACGGACGCTTGTGTTGCGTTTCAAACGTCGTGATTAATTTTATTTTATACCTACGTGACTTTACCGAAAGAACCAAAGAGTAATAATTCTATATACAGCACTCTATTATACTCTGTCCTGCCAGCAGATGGCAGCACAATCTTTCAGTTTTTTTGTGTTTTTTTTAAGTAGGCCATAATAGGAACTGATCGGTGTTCTAACATTGAAAAAAACGTTTGTGGTCCTAATTTCTTTGCACGATAAGCTATTCAAAAGAATAACGTAAGATGTTTTAACTTTAACATTGTGGGCATTTTAAACCAAAACAACGTTTCAATGCCTCTGGTCATACAGATAATTAAGATATTCGGTCTCAGCACGTGCTTATCCAGAGATGAATGCGAGTGGTACGGCACAGACGTGTATGTTCAACCTCTTTCGCACTGTACGTAGCCAGCCGTGTCAATTGGAGGTGCGGGAAAGGACAACAAACTAAGAAAGACAACTCACACAGTACAATTGAACATAATATTTCATATGCAATGTTTTACATGTGTTGCTGTTTGCTAGCAATAGGTCGGCGTGGGGATATCGTTTCAATAAAAGTTTGACAAAAAGGAACCTTTTTTTCCGCTTAAATGTTGAGATTCATGGGGGTGGACAGCCAGAAGTCTTAGCATGGCTGGCATGGGCCTTGGCTCTAGGAATGACACGTAGGGGTGGTGGCCCGGGCTCCCTCGCCGCCCTCATCGCGTCTCCCAACGGCGTAGACCAAGGCTATTCATTCCGAATGTAGCCGGTTGTCTGACTTGCACTGCTCACATCGAGGGAACGCTTTTAACGGGGGGCGCCGCGTGATGGTCCCCGTCTTATTTCCCAGGCGTCTTGTTGCCGTGTGAGCACGCCATGTGCACTTGACGTTGCCGAACCCCAACTAACCTTCACTCTGACGAACCCTAATCCTGACGAGCCCTAACCCCAGACCTGACTAACCCTGACTAACCCTAAACCTCTCTAACGCTATCCCCTAACTAACTAAAGTTACATCCTCATGAAACCATAGACATAACCCAAACCACCCTCGAGAAATGGCCGCATTGCCCACGCCTAAAGCCGGCAGTGCTCTGCCCCTTGCCAATGACTGCCCCCCCCCCCCCCCCATCTTCCAGCCCTCTTCCTAGCCTGGTGTAACGTGTTGGTTTTGTAACACGACATACATTGAAGCCTGGCTCCTTGGGTCCCATATCGGCCTGTAGCCCCTGGAGCAAATCCACCGCCTGTACACTTCACTTGATTTTCTACCAGTGTGATAAAGCAAATGCAGCGTGCACAGCTGCGAGGCAGGTACCCTGCCCTGTGTTGCTAGTAGGGGGCAGTGTAGCGAGTGGACCCATCCCTCCATCTGTTTCGAATCTGTACGGGGATAGAGCGTTACCCCCCTTCCTTCGCGCGAGCCGTGGGTTTTCTGCGGGCGCTTCGGTTTCCTTACACTCATCCTCCAACTCGTAATTGATCGGCAGGAAAACCTAAACAAATACGGGATCTTTAGAATGCAAGTGGTACGACTCGGTGTGGCTTTCCGGCACACCTAAGTACATTCGTATTAATAAAGTGTGAGGGCTTCAGGAAGCCCAACTCCCAAATGACGGAGGGGAGAGGAAAATGCTGGGTTGAACGTTTATTAATGACCACATGCAATGGCTAATGAAACCTTTTACAATCCAAGTAAATTACGCGGTATATCGGCAATACAAATTCGCTAAAAACAAACTATACCTCATGCAGCACCGTGGACACAGCGACCTGAGGCGAGTTGGAAGAGAGCAGAACGACACCCACTTGAAATATGTCTGCTGTCAAGCACAAAGGAACGTGTGGGGGTATAGAGGGATCCCCATTTATTATAGCCCCTTTACGTTCTTCTGGGAAATTATTTCGAAACCCACAAGCACAAACAAATGCGACCAACATCTGGGCCATTTCTGTTTTTTTTGCTTCTTCCTAGACAAAAACTCTTGTTAACATGGAATAAAAAAAGCTGCTGTGTAACGTTATCATTTTAGTTTTTTTACGGCCATTAATGGCAATAACCATTATCATCATCATCATCAGGCTAAATGAAGGTCTACCACTCTACCCCCTTATCAATGTCATTACCTAGAACATTGTGTGGTTGCGATTTGGCTCACGTGCACCTTGATTCCATCGTTCCGTACGCTCTCGGTTGCACCTCTGTTGTTGTTCGTTCATTCGTTGGCATTTCACCACCGGTTGGTCTCACGCAGTCGCCAATATTCCAATAACTATTCAGGGTGGAAGGATTAATTTAATTACGGGTTCATATTTATTCTTCAGCTCATGATATACGCATTGTCTGATGCACCCCTCCGATGAGCAGGGTTGGCTACGTATGGTGTGAAACAAGTTCAATGTACATAATAAATGTTTTGCGGGGTATATATGTTGTATGTGGGGAGGAGGGGGGTTGATGCAGTGGTACTTCGAGCCCGAGTTTGGATCTCAACCGTGGCTCACGTCATTGGCGAGTCATGTTTGAGTCGGTCCTGAGGCCCACTCCACATCACGAACTAACACTGACCATAATGGTGAAGTATGACCATATATCCCCCCACTATCTACACGGCATTATTTGTAATGCAACAAATATTTCTCTTCTACATAATATAATTCCTGTGCAGCTGTGCTGGACTCATCTTAATGCAAAACAACACTTTCATGCATGGTTTAATTTCTCATTAAATAAGTCCCAGGTCCTTCCTACCTCAGACCTAGGAGATTTGTTTCCAGTGCTCAGTCATGAACAGCTCTGGCTGAAATGAAACCCTGATTTCATGATTTGTAGTATTTCAGTGGCTGTCATTGAAGAAGCCTAAACCAGCCAACTCCCATGTACACTGAAACCTGGCTTTGCCTTGTGTGTGAAAGATAAGACGGGGGGGGGGGGGCGGGGGGGCAATATTTGAGCTGCTGGATCCTACTTAGCTGGCTTGGCGCTTTGCTAACCATTTTTAGTTCATCCCTTAAGACTCAGCTTTTTCAATAGCGTATCTCTCGACTACTTTCCGTCATCGTCCTTAAAGCCTTAACCATTCTCCCCTTCCCCGTGCTAACTTCGCCCATATTTAAACGGCTGTACGCCGTATGGACCTGAAAACTCAATTTCACTGTACAAGAATACGGGGTAAACCCTATGGTCACGTTGGTGCGATTGGCTGCTCGGTCGCCTCCGGACGAAGGGCAGTTTGAAGGGCCCAGAGTGACGTCCCAGGTCACTGCCAGGGTGAATCGTCCGTGGGAATTGCTGTGAGCCTCGCCTGGAGATAGAAACGTAAACAAATACCCTCTTATGCAATTCGCGAAACGATCTCCAACATCAGAACAGCACGCTTTTAACCAAGAAATGACGTGACATACCATGTTTTTGCAAGTTCCATTAAACTTTGATTTAGTTGCTTTAATATCATAACGCGAACTTCACATGCGTACACATACGTTGATTCAGCACTTTGGCCACGATCCCAGCACATTGGAGGAAATGGTTGGTGGGTAACGTCGATTTGTGAAACTCTCAAAACTGCCGGGCTGTGGTGTGACCAAACGATGGCAAAATTGCAAGTAGGTTCATAAAACCCATCTGTGCAGACCTTTAAGTCTCGAGCACTCCCGATTTTCTCCTACATTCCGCTCATTGGCAGAATTATCAAAACATCCAAATGAAGGACCCTTACAAAAAAAAGTACTGTATTTGAGATTCAGCGATACTTTTCCCAGGTACGTGGACATCATTATTATTGTGATGGAGTTGCGGCAGAGTGGTTCGCGTACCGTGCTATGAACTCTGCCGGCGGTTCTGAACTTGGGGTACACATCGCCCCCTGGGCGTGCGCGACATGGCCAGATTTCTTTCGAAGGTAAATAATCGAAAACACAAACTATGCACGGGCACGTAAGTACAACTACTTTGTTTCGCCAAACATATGTATTTATTAACATTGATAAACAAAAATTACGATTGGGAACCATTAAAGGTGAAGAACCCCTGAACCCAGCGAACGGAGTCCGATTCACGGCCACGGCTAACGAGTGGAGAGCAATGTTTGAACTGGTCCTGAGCCCCCTCTCCTTCAGCAACCAGAACTGACCAACGCGGTGAAGTATGGTTAAACAATGATCATGAATCGATGTGGAGTGAAAGTCTTGATCCGACAGCGGATTAAAAAAAAAGCCTTTCCATTCTTCATAAATACAATATTGTAATAACGTATTGCTGGCATGACGATTCATAATCCACTACCAGCGTTCAAAATCCACCAGATTTGCTGTAGACACGTTTACCCTACTAACAGATGCCCAGTTATGCATTGCCATTGATCTTTGCGGAACTGTCGATAGAGTGCAGTCAGCAGCTGAGGCGTATGCTACAGTTCATTTGCAGAACTGTCTTAAACGCTGCTGAAATCCCTTCAAAATGATCGCCCCTCTTGACCCCAATCAGTTGGCCCAGCTCAAGTGAGCCGTAATCCGTGATTTTTCCAATGTTTAGCACCGTTGGGCACATTTAACAAATTATTTAGGGGAGTGGGGTGTGAGTAGGCGGGCATGGGGTGCGATCGTTATGAACATTTATTTTAAAATTTGCGAATACACTACTGACATGTCGCCACGCATGCCACTTGTGATTTTGGTGCGTGCAAATTGCAAAATTAAAATCGTGGAGTGGCGGCACAGTGGCGAGGTAACAAAGCCAGCAACATGGGTTCGATTCCCAGCCACGGCGAACATCTTCTGGTGAACTCGAGCATCGTTACATGATCACCAATGCAGTTGCAAAACATTAGCACTGGGAAAACAAATCAACTGGGCATGATGCTTCCAATACAAACTGCCTTGTGTTCCGTTCACGCCTTTGTAGGTGCTCAATAACAGCACTTGCCCCAACAGTCTATGAAATTATATTGAGCATTTATTGTCCTGCGTACATTTAAAGAGTTCTAAATGCCAACGGCAAACCACGGCAGTAAACTTAAAATTAGCGGCTGAAATTCGACGACCTAGTAAGCAGAAAGCCTGTGTCTTCTCTAGAAGCCCACAATTGCGAGCGGCTTATTTACATTTACGATGAATTTAGACATTCAGTTACCGAAAAAGCTCCTGGCACGTGGCTTGGAAACGCTGTGCAACCATTCCGAGGAGCACGCCGTTGAACGCACAAATGCATCGGGAGGGCTTTTTAAACACAGCCGCAAAAACCCACGCGAGTGGAATATTTAGTTTAGCACGTAGGCTTTCGCTACCAATATTATTCATAATAGAGGTTTGTGGGTTAGATTTCGAAAATATAAATGCGTCGTAAAACCCCCCACCACTGGACACAGACAATAAGTAAGGTTTGTCACGTAAACAAAACATGCCAATTCGTTACTTGTATTGGAGAGTAAATGCACAACATTTACAATTGGGGTTACTCTCCAACACACCGGTGTGCTGTACTAGTAACGAATTGGCACGTTTTGATTACGTGACAAACCTTTACTAATTGGCTGTGTCGGGTGGTGGCGGCTTTAACGACACACATTTACATTTAAGTTAAACCCACAAACCCCTGATGGGTGGCATATTTACTTTCGTCTTCCGCGGTAATATTCACACCTCGTCGCAAGCGCGCACCGCATCCGTTTACATATTCCCCGTGGGCTTGTGCTGATGCGCGATCCGCAGGAGATTGATTTGCTCCACTCTCTGGGCCAACGGGAGAGGAGGCATCGAGTGGCGCTGATAGATCGGCACACGGCGATGGAGGCTGCCATCCGGACGAGCAATTTGTATCGGCGCAGAGGCCCGATTGAGCTGTCGAGTTTCCACTTCTCGATGGGGGGGGGGAGGCAATTAGAACTGTGTTGCTACCTCTACTTAAGATTCTCTACGAAAATGTCTCAACAATGTAGACATTTCCTGACTAAAGTGTTTAACAAGACACGCAATGAATACACATTATACGCGGAAATTCCTTTTGCATACATGAAGGGTTTTTTTTTGTAGTTGGGAACATCCGTCATGAGAACGGTGTCCGTGAGTTGGCCGCTTAATCCCACTAAGTATCACGCTGCTTAAAGTTTGAGAAAATTCCAAGGTGTCCTATTTGGACCTTTGGCGTTTAATCACGTACAATTTTTTGTCACAGTTCCTTAAAGCGAATGTAAATATTTACCGAGCTGTTTCTTTCACAAATGTGCACAGCACCCGAAGTGTGATTAACTAGCTACATCGTATTGAGCACTGAAAGCATTTCACAACTTGTAATATTAGTTAAGAGTTCAACTAATTGGCACTTTGTCCCATTTAATTGACGTTTTTTTTTTCAAAAGGGAAGATCCAATGAGTTTAAGAAATATATCATTAGCAAATACAACGATGCTGGCATGTTTTTTTAATGCTTTAAGCCTCAAGACAGCTGCAATGGCTGTGAGAATATATATAATTCAGTCAAGAATATAGTGCAGTATATAACGGATCCTTTTGGGAGCCTCAGAGCACTTAAAACCTGAAAAGCAGGAATGCTTCAAAGCAAAAGCACAGCGTGTAACACGAGGCACAATACGCCTTGTTCCGCTAACAGATCCCATTGGTCGATAACATAAAATTTCCACAAACTGCAAACTTCGCAAAGTGGAAATCATAAAACTTACCACTTTAAGCCGAGACTAGAACACAACTGTACAAGGGACGCGAAGCTAATTTTTGTACGACGAAATATTTGGGGAAAAAATAATTAATATTTTAAAAAGTAATCTTTAGTATATTTTAATTTACAGCTCTTTGGTAACCCACTGCTAGATAAAGGCCTCTCTGTTTAAAATTCATCTGTAGAATGTACGGATCATAGTTCGCCAGATTGATCAATGTGCGTTCGTGAAGGAGTTTACTCCAACTGCCGGATTCACAGCGCAGTACATTAACCACTGCGCCACCTCTCCCAACAGTGTTAATATAAGTGACATTATAATATCCGTGCTAAATTCCATGAAGAAACTTTTTTCATAAGGAGTCTCCATTGCTTTTAAATAAATTATGGATGTATTGTTGTCTTAGAGTCAGCTCTGATGGAGATAAGGTGGCTACCCCTGATCTTGAGGTCATGTTTTGCTTTATATTTGTACCCTGCCCTAAGGGAGTCATCAAACGGCTACTGATGGCCCAATAGTCTCATTTCCACGGGATCACACATTCATCTGCACACATTGACTTTTCACAGAGTGCATGTGGGGTGATTCCATTGTCTATCTAAGCCCCCCAATGTAACGTAGACCATACGGACCATTTTTTGGTAGTTTTGACGACTAACATATGTAATTGTGACGAATATGATAATGAATTTAACAGTCATATAAAGAACACATGACAGCTGATAGAAAATATTTTGTAAGTTTGCCAAAAAACTTCCTTATATATATGAGTTGTTAAGATTAGCCGTTGAGCGATTACCCAATTAATACACTGAAGCAAATTTAAAATGTTATAGAAAAGTCGCACACCAATTCTTGACCTAATTTTTAAATTGCTTATAATTTCTATCCCCCCCTTCACTGTAATTGCTGCAATCAACTGCTTTGAAATGAAGTTCAGGCCTATACAAATGTAATGGTCCAATTATTATCAATTAATCTTGATTTGAAGCTTTCGTGACTGCAGGAATCCATACTCTTTGGTTCTTTCGGTAAAGTCACGTAGGTAGAAAATTAATAGATCACGACGTTTCGATCGCAACACAAGCAACCGTCATCAGGTGAAACAAACAGTAGGAGAACTGCTGACGTCAGTCAAATTGTAAAAGTGCACCCTCGGGTACCGTGGTGACGTCAGCAGTTATCCTGCTGTGTTTGTTTCACCTGATGACGGTTTGCTTGTGTTGCGATCGAAACGTCGTGATCTATTAATTTTCTATCTACGTGACTTTACCGAAAGAACCAAAGAGTATTATCAATTAATTGCAATTTTAAAATATTTCTTTTTTAAGGATTTAGTTTTGCTGGAAGGGCACTTTTTGGTGTTTTCTAATGAAAAAATCTCGTCATTTAAAAAAAGTAAAAACACAATTACGCATTCCCATTGCCTACGTTTTTGGCTCTCGGACCGCAAGTCCTTACGGCACAATCCAACAGCGACGTTTCCCATGAATACCAACCAACAGGTGTGTGTAAGGCGTAGCAAAACCATGAGCATACGAATGTAAATGATCAATCAAATTGTAATGGTGCACCTTAGGGTTTGCGTGGAGAATGGAGTGTGAAAAACACCCGCTTGTCTGTTTAATGCGAGGCTATGATTCACCACTAAGTTTACTCAAGCAAAGGCGCAGCCCCCGCAAATGGCTGTCTCACGCCGCTGCCGAACCGAAGGGGTCTCCACTTGAGGGAGCTCGAGAGGCAGGCCTCTCCAGAGGGGAATTTGGCCTCCTCTTCCATGCTAGTCAGACGTCTTGGAAAAAAAACATGTGGGAGTACTCCACACTTTACACCTGCCACGTGCGACACACTGATCGACTAACTGCGGTGTTACCCATAATCTTAGCTCTTTCGGTAAAGTCACGAAAGCTTTCAATCAGCGGTGTTACCCGTTTAATACTGCTGCGTGAACGGACATTGGGGGGGGGGGATTTAAGAAAACTTGCACCATTGTCTCGACTGGCGTTCCAGGAGACTGAATCGAACGGACAATCCTCTGAATTGCAAGTCCAGTGTCCTTACGATTACCCATCCAAATTACTGTCTAATGCACACTCACGGGGGTTTTTTTTAGGCTCACGTGCGGCGCTTTATAGAAAAGAACATATCACTGAAGAGGTTTTAAAAAAATTATTTACACACGTATTTATGTCAATAGGCTCCGAGTAAAATCACACAATATGGTGGTATACGCCTGATTTTGGGTCAGTTGCCTGAAGCAACGCTCTTTTTAAAGGGCAAATTCGTAGCGTACAGTTATTTTGTAGACGTTATTTAACCACGTGAGATCTTAAGTGACCGGCAAAACTCGAGTCACCCGGGTCACGAGAAATGACAAAAAGCAATACAACCAAACACGGCGAGGAAAATGAAACAAAATCAGAGCAGAATGACAGCGCCGCAGGAGAAATAAAGAAATGGCAGCACAAATAATGATCAACGCTCAATTAAATGTCCCTTTTACGTAGCTTTGTTCAGTCAACTCACTAAATCAGTGAAAATAACTCCAAACGCCAAGGCCCTTTCTGTGCTTATCTTCCACTGCGAATGCTGCCACTGCACATGCATCGACAGTATTGATATTTATGCCATTAAGGTTCTAGCTATGTTGGCCGATGACTTTTTACCAATTTTTTTTGTTTTTTTTCTAGAGGTTCCAAATTTTTGCACGAGTGCCGTGCTTTTTACGAAGTGTCATTTGACCCAATTTGGGACAGCAATAGAGCGCGGCACGTCCCAAGCCCTGGCAGTTTATTGACCACCACGAACAGGCGCATGCAGTTGCCCGGATCAATTGCAGGTTATCAATCAATAAGCTGTTTGCCGTCCAAGCTTTAACCGCATCCATAGCCCCCCTCCGAAAACCATAGCAGCTGTTTTAATGTTTTAATGTGATCACACGCTCATATCTGCATGTGTAAGATGCGCGAGAATCGGCTACGCGAAACTGTCCCCCCCCCCCCACCGTGAAATCAATTCGGGTCAAAGTTAAATTTTTCGGAGATTGATTTGCCTGTCACGGCCCTCCAAAGTAAGTCCTTGGCGTAATTGGGAAATATGCGGAGGGGAGGGGGGGAGGTATCTTGCAATTTTCCGTGATCATTGTGGCGTGCGCTTCTGAGGCTGCTGAGTGCGAGGCGTGATGCTGGTTCTCATGGCAGTCTGCTAATCTTGTTAAGCCCGCAAGATATTCTGCACGGTTCTTCCCTTGAAGGTGACCTCGTCGGGCCGGGGTGGGGGGTGGGGGAGCTTTGTCCTGCCACGGTTGCGTAAGCTGCTCACCTGCCATTTGCGTGTGCACGGCTCCGTACCTTGTGCTGATTGCACGGTTTTCTTGAAATCCACGGCAATATTTTTTTTGTTTTAAAGGGGCAAGACTCCGTTAAAAATATACAGCGGCTCAATAAACGCCTCTGGGCATGCCTAAACGAGCATGCGGGTTACATTCAGACCAAAAGAAGAGGGCACCATCCTCCTCCACCGCCGCCGCAAGTGTGTCTCTAAAGTTTCGAAAAATGCCCCACCGGGATTTGATCGACAGGGGGTGATGTTGATCCACCACTAGAAGCGATCGGAAGCGTTTCGGGCATGAACGCCAGCCTCCCCTACCCCACACAGTCCTGTGCAAGATGTGCATTCGGGTTGTGCTGCGATGCGACTTGAGAAACACATCGGAGAGACGTACAGCCCTCCCGCGAACACTTACGCACGAGTGTAAACGCCGCTCCTATATACAGTTCGGAGGAAGGAAACAAAAACACATTCATGTGAGTGGAAGTTCGTTTGTTGACACGCAGATCTCAATTTGTTCAATGTGCTGACTTCAACAATGTAAATGGTGTACCTTGGCTCTCCGACACACCGGTGTGCTGTACGAGTAAATCATTGGCATGGTCCCTTTACGTGACAAACCTTACGCATTGGCTGTGTCGGGTGGTGGCGGGTTTAACAACACATTTATATTTACACGCTCGAACCCCAAAACACCTGTATTATGTTAGACAATGGATTTCACATTTATTCCATCGTGAACACACTGCCGTATGAGGGCCACTCCTTGCCAAGCTAGCGGTCGATATTGTACGAATATTCTTTGCTATGCTGGCCAATGTGAGTTGGTGACAACGTGGAGCACAGATATGGGAGCATAGAAGTACAGTTCAACGATGGCTTTTAAAACACTGCTTTTGACTGCCCACTACGTAGCCCTTCAGCCCTCTGATAACCTGGTGCTGCGTGGGGGTCAACCATAGGAGCACAAGCCAGGTACAGACCTGCTTAGCTTCAGAGATCTGACTTGACCGGTTGTATTCCAGGCGATTCGCTCATTGGCTAATTCATAATTGTGTACATGTTCTGCGCCAATCCACTGATGGATGAAGGCCCCCTTCATGGATGTTATTTGACCATACTTCACCATGCTGGTTAGTAGGGTATGGTGATGCGGGGAGTAGGTAGTGAGGGGCAGGACTAGTTCAGATATCACTTGCCACAAATATCAGGCACGGCTGGGTATCTATCACTCTCAGATCGCCAGGTTCATCGTTCAGTGCGCTAACCACTGCGACCACCGCTCCGAATCCTTAAATCTTCACGTGGGGATTATACGTCGATCAGAAACCAATGCAAGTTGCTGCGCTGTGCACATCTGTCACAGTACATTAACATAAGCCTGACATCTAAAATGTGTCATTTTCTTTAACATTGGCTTAACCTCAATAACACCGTGACTAATGCGCATAATTGTATTTTGGTGTGATGATTAGAATTTAATGAAAAATAAAATTAAGGATAAAGGACCGCATATTTAATGTTGCAAATTATCAAGGGGGAAGGTGATGTTGGCAGGCACTTGTTCTTCGGTTGACTAGAGCCATGTACTTGCACCCTTCCCAGAAGCACTTGCAGCACCGAGTTGTCGCGTAATTGACACAGGCTCCCTCAGGAGAGGGGAAGTACATATTTATCTTGGATTTTTTTTGAGTGATGAAAGTACAATGATCTGGTGGTGATCGGTGGTGCGGTGGTTATCACGATACACTGCTCACCCAGTAATCTGAGTTTGATTCCCAGCTATAGCGAACACCAGTGGTCAGTCATACCTGCATTGATCATGGGTCTCCACGGTGGGCCCCGCTTCGTGGATGAGTTCCTCATCTTTGACTGCCACTTGGTAGCCGTTCTTGCCCAACAGCCACCAAAGCTCAAAAGCAAAGTGCGGTGTGCCCAAGCCCCGCCCCTTTACACAGTCACCTTGAACCTGCATATGTTCTCAAATATATACACACATTTATGAAATACTGTGAAACGTAGTATTATTTGAGGAGGCGTATGTTATTATATTATCGATTTTGATTTTTCATTACATTTGCTAAAGATACGTTTTTGTGGGGGAGGGGCGGGGAGAAAAGGATTTTGTTTGCATTTCAATGGAAGCTTTGCAGCAGTCTGCATGATAAAAGAAAATATGTAGAGCTGTGAGCGACCACGTTTCAAGGCCCTGCTGTTCTCTAACCACCGTCGCAAATCCCATTCAAATAAGCAGCTGCCTCACCTCTCTTGTACACTCCAGACTACAATGCACCTCATTTTGAATAATTGTTTACTCAATGGCAAGATTATCCACTTGTTGAGGCTACATTAAGACGATACGCAAAAGCTAAATAAAATAAAAAAACACCTCAACAGAAAAATGCAAAACCTATTCAATCCGATGGACGTTTGGCCTTCCCATGGCATTGTAACTTGGAAATTCTCACTGAGTCTCAAGACTATTTTCAAGTGGGTCCTGCAATGAGATGTTTGACCATTCAGTGAAGTGTTCAATTGGTGTTTGGCGCGTGGATGTTAACCAGAGTTCCAAAGGAACCCCACAGACACAAGCGCATGAATCCCCGCAGGTAGATTCGATAATCCATTACTCTACTGCCATCTCCTGAATGCCTTGTTGTTCACGCCTCCAACACCCGGAATAGCCAGGAAATATCTCTCACTCTCACATCTAAATACGAACCAGGCTCTAACCTGCTTAGTTTCTGACACCTGGTAGAGTTGATCGTAGTCACATCCATAATGGTGAGTGTGACAGCTTCAGTTATGTGTCAGTAAAATGTTTGCTAGCAATTATTATTTAAGTATCAAATTGATTTTGTGTAGTTACGGAATGACCTCCACGTTGCATGCCATCACAAATGATACATGGCAGTGAAAAGTAAACAGAAATGTATTCTGTCCTGAAGCTGCTCCAACCGGGAGCACATTAAATAAATCATACGAATGACTGTGTACACATTAATAATATTCAACTTGCAAGAGGTTAGTTTTAATTAGCTTTTGTTTAAAAATAGTTACTAACTCCGTGCAGTTGTGTTGTTATTGTTTTAGAATTGAATGATACACAATGCAACCTACATGAACCCAGTCTCGACCGAGGTGGCAAAGAAAGCAGGGTTAAGCCTGGGTAGTACTTGTATGGAAACACCACCACGGCCTGACAGACCTGGCAGGCATGAGCCGTTGAGTGTCACTCCCCATCATACACGCGGGTTTCCTCTGGGTTCTCAGCTTTCATCCCACGTACTAAGTACTCACCAAATGGAATTGGTCAAACATCCCAACGCAGGACACTTCTGAATATAAGAGGCTCGGGATTCTCAACAAAACAATTGTTATATTTTATGAAACACATATTTGTTCGCACCATGGAAGGGAGTTTGTGCGAGGAACGGTGCACTGAGCAATACGATACAGTGCTATTAGGGACTTCAGAGGCACATGAAAAGAAATACTCTATTTGTGTTTCTCTCCTGGAAAAGCATAATAATTTTATTATTTTCCCAGTTAAACCGTTAGGATAAACACAACGTTATATATTTTTAACAAAAACCTAGCTTTACTCCTGCTAGCGTTAGCTGTCTTGGTTCTTTCGGTAAAGTCACATAGAAGGGAAACAATAAATTATACGAATATAAAACAATAAAATTCTCACGACGTTTCGACTGCAACACAAGCAATCATCAGGTGTGATTGCAACAAAAGCAATCATCAGGTGTGATTGCTTTTGTTGCAGTCGAAACGTCGTGAGAATTTTATTGTTTAATATTTGTATTATTTTATTGTTTCCCTTCAACGTGACTTTACCGAAAGAACCAAGAATATGAATCCCTGCAGTCACGAAAGCTTTAAATCAAAAGATGTCAATGTACTATTCACAGAGCAACGTGATGACCGCAGTACAATAAAAGTGCGGTCCTAATATTGCTTACTCAGGCCACTGCTGGTGCAAGGACCTCCACTAGAGGGAGCTCTAAAGGCTCCCTCTACTAGATGAGTACTGTTGCCTACTCTTACATACTGGCCATAAAACGTTTGAGTACCCACACTTAACCCCACCGCACGCGACCTTATTAAATTACTTCATACTGTGACGCTCCCATTAATACCACTGGGTGGACAGAGGCAGCGGTGGCAATTAAGAGACAAACTACGGTAAACTATAGTTTTTCTATTTTACCAGTTTAGGACCACTGAGCTATAGAGCTCTTTTTCAGAAGCGACCTGGTCATAAATTATCAGTCAATCGAAGTGGCTTATCAAGTGGACATTTTAGCAGCCAAATACTCTGCGTGCCGGGATATGATAAATGGTGGCCTCTGGATGGCAAGTCCAGCGCGCTAACGGTAGCATCGTGAGAGCCATACCAACGAGCAAACTTCCACGTGATGCATACTCTGGGTTTTGGGGAATTTAATACCGCTTGAAGCTTGTACTGTGACAATATGAATAATGCACAATGAGCTTTCCAGCCCAACTCTTTAAAAGGCCCTGACTGCACAGGGCTTGAAAGCTTGTAATAGACGCAGATGCTTCATTAATTTGACGTACAAGTACGATTTTCTCATTTCTCTTTAATGGCCAGAGGAACACTGAATAAATATTTACTGTAACGCCGCAGTTTGACATTATGATCAGACTGCTAAAGCATTAACAAAGCTGGTGTTCTTGTATGAGAAAGAAATCGAGTAGCCTGTCCATTGCGTTTTTTTTTATGGCATCCGACATTCATTTATCGAGCGAATAGAAGGTTTCTTCTAATTCTATATTTCCTGCAGAGTGCCATCAGACGAGAGAATTTACCGTCTTATTTAATTTCGCCAATGCTTATTTACATGGGCGGGGAGAAATCCCAAATGGAAATCACAATGTGATTTGAGATGACACAACATTCATTGCAAACAGCAATTAAATCCTGGCAAAAAAAAATAAGCCTTTGAGAATCCATAAAGGAATGCAAGTTGGAAATTGGAAAGCCTGAAAAACAACCCCAATTAAAAACAATTTTCCAATTTCAAATGCTTTGCTATATTAATGTCAAGGCCACATATTGCTCTGCACGTTATGTTTCGCTCAAGCAGACGGTTTATGAGTTGTGTCACTGTCCAAACATCAGCAGCATCATCAGCATCAGCAGCTGCCTTTGTTGAAATGGATGCACCAAATTTCCAAGGCGAACTTACCCATCACTGTGCCCTCCTTTTTAAATCCTATTGCACCGTGTGGCAGTATTTATTACGCACAGCAGCACATTTAGAGATTCCCTTTCAAGGGGCAAGGAAGCTCCATTAGCTTATCCAGTGTTCGGAAGCAGTCAGATATGAAATCGTCTCTGGAGTAGAAAAGCCTGGGAAGCAGCCGCAATAACCCCATAGGCATTTGCAAAGCCGCATATCCGACCAGCTGAGGTCTGAGGTATCGGGGCAATCCGTGAAAAGGTCGTATATGTGAACATCTATTGAAAGAGTTATGCCACCACGCACGCACAGATAGTTTACTGAACAAAAGTAAAGCGCAAACTGTTTTAGACATAGGGGGATGCTTTAGTGTGCTTGAGAAGGGAATGCGTGTGAGATTTGGGGCAGCATTGCTGCACGTAAAAAAAAAGGTCAGATTCGTGAACGTTTATAGAAAACTAGCTTTATTCCCGGCTTCGCCCGGGACTTGGATTCACCACGCTCGGCCGCCTTTGTCCCCCCAGTGGCGATGTTCACGCACCACACCAGTTACTCGTTTGAGGCTGAGTCGACCTAGGGGAGGCCCAGGACCGGTTCAAAAAATCATCACCGGTGGTGACCGTGAGCGAGAATCGAACTCGGGTCGCCGGGTTCATAGCGCAGCGCGCTAACCACTACACTACAATGCGTTACGCTTCCACATGCGCGGGTCACATGACAGATTTGACGTCACAGCTCACTTGCCGTACAAAAAAATAAATGCATTATTGAGCTCCCCCCCCCCACAAAAAAGTGTATTTTTTATAATGCTTACATGGTGTACAGTCTGGAAAATACCCAAACGGCAAATTTCAAGTTTGTTGCATGTCGGGAAGTACGTTAAACATGTTTAACAGACACACATAATCACAACTTTGCGTTTTATATATATGGAGATTACATTTAAACAGCTCCCAAATACTGCACTGGGTAATGGCAGCTGATATGTTAATGCGGTATTATGTAGTCACGGCTGATATGTGACGTTGTGCTGCACGCGTAGACGTCATGGACCAATGGTCATTTCCCCCCCCACCCCCTCTGAGACCCAGAACATTGGTATGACATTCATATTTACCATATATACATTGAATGGTTGGTCAATGTATTTTCTATTCAATGTATTTTCTATGGCAGCGACTTGTGGTTAGCCATCGGACAAAGACGGTCACTGCATCGCACGCTTTCAGATGCGCTTCTTGCGGCCGTCTGGAACGCTCTCCATTCCAATATTAGGAAGCCACTGGAGCTAGGCACTTTTGAATCTGGATTGAAAACTAATTTCTTTAGAACTGCTTTTTGTGTTTAGTTTAGTTTGTTCTCCTTACCCCGCACCTCCAATTAGCACAGTTGGCTACGTACGGTGCGAAATAAGTTCAACATACATACATTATTATTGTTATTAAAGTACGGTGCCTATTTAAGATGGTTGAAAGTGTCTAGATCGGCCTCCATAGATCAATCACCAAAGTTCCTTTTAATATTTTTTTTTGCATTTTAAATATTGCAAATGCAATACAGATAGGATGAATAAACCAAAAAAAACCAGTGCCATGTTCTGTCTGTCAATGTGGAGACTGGAAGCCTGTGTGATGCACAATGATGTGTGCACAAGCCACGGCATAATATATCTTGCTGTGAAAATAAACGTACGGCTGTATATATATCCCCCCGTGTGCTTCCGCGATCCGGCACTGCATTTTGAGATACTGATTAAGCATTAAGTCACAATTTATTACCCACTGACTCTTTTTGACAGACGTCCACATCACTGCACCGCACTTCTAATGCCTATTGATTCGTAAACTTTTGTGAAATGCATTGGAGGGGGCCGCGGTGGGGGGGGGGGGTCGAGGTGAAGGGGCGAGGGGGTTCCCGCAATCATGAGAATGTACTGAAACACAGTCTTTAGTTATAGGTCGCACCAGAATAAAAAAAAAATTAGCCAAAGAATATAACATTTTTTTAAAATGTGTTGTTCCGAAAAAAATTAATCCTCCACTTTGATTTACCCTATCTTGACAATAATCAAGCGAAGATTTGACGAAAGGGTCCTTACTTATAACATTTAGCAGTACACTACCACTGACTCTGTTGAAACCGGGTCAAGTTCAATGCTACTAAAATTGTGCCCTCCCACAAGGCCGTGGGGTTGATGAGGTTGTGTAAATAATGCTTTTATGTATTTTTTGAATGCGGAGATACAGATATAAGAAGCAGATGCGTTTTCTGAGTAACTATTTTGTTATGTTTCATAGAAAAAATCTAAGCGAGCATTAATCTTACTCTGAGTGGAAGTGGTTTGTTAGTTCTTGAAAGGATACTACTAATCATGGTTTAAATACCATTGTTAATCCACTGATCGGTGAAGGCTGACACAAACCACGTTGGTCGTGAACCTTGTTTTACATAATGAATCGGGCTATTCAGGGTGGGTTGGTGAAGGGAGGACCTCGGATCGGTTGAGATAGCACTAGTCACTGATGTTAGCCGGGAATTGAACTTAGGTCACCAAGGTTCATAATACAGTGGAGGGGGGGGGGTTAACCTTTGCACCACTGCTTTTACCCTGTCCATGAATACAGAACTTTCTTATTTAAAAGTAAAAGTCGTCTCAACACTCGACATTACTCCCCTACTTCTAAATTGACTCAAAACGTGTATTGATATATGTACAGGAAGTTCAAATAAGGTACACATGGCTTACTTGATTAAAAAAAAACGTTTCCTTAATATAACATAATTGTAGGTCTATGCGAATAAACATGTTCGCCTCCATTAAGTCGAAATAATCAGTAAAATCAATCCATTCTCCTGACAGAGTTAGGCAAACCAATTTAGGGCAAGCGATGTAACTAAATTAACAATTGTTTTTTTTGGAGGGGGGAGACTCTACTGGTGCCCACACAAGGTGTGGGCATGAGGGCATAATTCAGGCTTCTGGTCCCTTGTTATTGGTGCGATGCCTAACAAATGCATTTTAAATGCGCCTGCATATTGTGCATGTGGGTGTATTTACACTGTCGTTGAATATCAATAAGAAGCCCTTGAATTGTCATATTGTGTCACAGATGTGTCACACATTTGCATCTGGTGTAGCAGGCTCTTACCATTGTCTCCCAACTTTTAGCATCACACTTCATGGAGAGCAAATTACTGGATGCGCTGTTGATGGGGATTATACATGTTTTTGTTATTGATTAGCATGAAGCTTAAAGTGACTTTGAACGTTAGGCTGAGCCTCGACTGTGAATGGAAGCCGATCAACCTCCAGGCCATAATGTAGGTGGTCCGATTGAAAATATTTAGCTTTTTATATTTGTTTTCCTGGTTATTAGGTTAGACTCAACGACATTTCTGCTGAATTTTAGCTTTCCAGCATTTCTCGTGCATTATTATTATTGTTTTATTAATATTATTGTATCACAAACTTAGTATAATTATTATTAGTCTTAGACTGACTAGAATATATATTAATAACAGGACTTCGGCAGACACAATCATCTACATATACATTACATTCAGTTCGTAAAATGTTGCAATTTAAGCACACGCAAAAGCAAAACGGCAATCCGGTGCTATTATCCCAACAATCACATAGTGCACAATACAGATTTTTTTGGGGGGGTTAGATTGCATAAATATATAAATGTATCGTTAAACCTGCCACCACCCGACACAGCCAATTAGTAAGCTTTGTCACGTAAACAGAACGTGGCCAATTCGTCGCTAGCACAGCACACCGGTGTGTTGGAGAGCAAAGCCACGCCAGTAAATACAACTAGCTTAATCGGGCGACAGCCAGATTTGCGGAGAAATTATCCTGTTTCGTTCTTTGATTGTATGTTTACGCGATCCACCCCCCCCCCGCCCCCCAAAACGCCTCTATTATGGATGATATTGGTCGCGAAAGCCTACTATGTGTTAACATCACGTGGTGCTTATGGCCACCCACCTTCCACCCATTTTACAGCACCTCACGCTGAGCCGCAGAGCAAACTGTGATAATAAAGGACACACGCCCCACTGCCTGGACGGTATACTGGGATACAACTTCATAGAAAAACCATCACCGAAAAAACTATAAATGCAATGACAACAATAATGATGGGAACAATTTATTATCATGCTTTGCCGTTCCATGACCGGATGAAGGCCTCCTCATGCCGTGTCAGATATTGAGGTTGTTTTTTTTTACCATACTTCACCATGCTCTTTGGTGTCGGTTGGTGAAGTGGGGTGGGGGGGATGGGTAGTTCAAATATCACTTGAGAATGATGTTAGCTATGACTGAGAATCAAACTCACGTTGCTGGGTTACATTACATGAACCAGTTCACCTCTTATTGTTCCTGGTTTGAAGGCTGTACCACTGATAATGGTGTGGTGAAATTTTACTTGGGATCAACATTGATAATAACCAAGTCACAACCTTGGCTTTTGTGGTTTAACGTTTATTCCTAAGGCTCAGTCAACCTGGAAATCATAAGAACCGTTTTGGTTCAGAATTCAAGGTTTCCGGGTTGGTAGCAGTACAATTCCAATGTTTTTTTTACATGACAGCAAAATAAAAATAAAAGTAAGTGCTCACTTAATGGAGTGGCTTTCCAGCTCGTTTAATTACTTAGAAATTACAATGCTTTCACTCTGCATAAAGGTGTATAACACCAACTAAATTGTCATTACATTTTTATGCGAGAATTTTTCCCCCCACCGTATTCAATTGCCTGTCACGTCTCACTTTTCTACCCCCCTTGGGGAGCAAAGCATATGAAAAAGGCAAGGTCAATATATTTTTTTAATATAAATCTCTCTGATTGACAGTTCATACAGATGATAATTAGTCACAAGGGCTGAAAGAAAACGTTAAGATGCTCAACACGAACCTGTCTTCCCTTTGATAAAACATCTTCTCGATGATTGTCCACATATTTACATTGCACAGTATTATGCACTCACTCAGGTGAAAGCCCTGCGGTAAGCAGGCTCTTTTTTTCCGCCCATTTTTCACCCAAATTTAAATCAATCCATCAGCCACACGCTCCCAGGGGTTTTGACATGGGGAAGCTCACGTATGCCTCGCACGGTTACATGCAAACGTGTTAGAGGTACAATTCTCTGGTGGCCTTTTTTACATTTTCTCGGGCCACGAAAACAACATGGCCACAGTGATATTCAAAGGGATTGTAGAAGCAGAAGGTGTGCATTTTTCAATTTGACCGAACCTTTCATATCGCGATGCGAATATGAAAAACCAGAGCAGTCAATCGCCCCGTACAAAACGTTGCACGTTGTACAGAAATGAACCGTCATATCCGGCATTCAGCTTACCCGCCGGTCATGCACATGGAAGGACAATTGTTTTTTTTTGTTTGTCCTGCCATTATGTCATCAATAGCACTCGGTGCATCGATGCGTTGGAATTGTATTTCCTGAGATGAGCAAACGGACTATGAAACGGCCAACGTTCGGCCCGTGTCGTCAAGAGCCGATTTATCAGGACGAAACACCGCCCGTTCCACGTACCCCTTTTTCAAAGCGATTGCAGTCTTGCGCGCGCGCGCGAAACTTAAATGTCCCGGTGACTTAAGTAACGCGTGGAGACAGGCTCGGCAATTAAAAACGCTGCTAGAGGTGCCCAAGCAGAGACTCGTGCGCTAATGGAAATGAGGGATGCGTTTAATGTGACATGACAACATGCAATCACAGCCAGCCACAGCCACCGCCGGGCTTCGAGGCCCCGCACTATATAAATCATGCTATTAGATGTGTTATGACAAGGGCACACAAGAAGCACTCCAGACATGTCCTCCCGTGCGTTTGGGCACGCTAATGAAGAGTGGAAAAGAAAGCAGCGCTCGTTTGCCTGTGCACATGCAAATTGAGAATTCGATCGTAACATCTTAGGGCCACACTCTGGGCATCTTGAACGGAGTGCGAGGAAGTGCGATTTTCTCGGACTTCTGAGTGCTCCTCAAAGCTTGGGGAGAATCTGAAAATCCATTATGCCCCTTAACATTGTGGAAGAGAACGGATGAAAATAATAACGAGTTGTGCGTTAATCGGTTGCAGCCTATAGTTTGAGCAGAATTTTGGGTTCAGTGCATTATGCAACACTGCACAGAACCTCACCCGAGTGGGTGTGGGGAGCTCAGCTGAATTGAGCACTGTTGCAAACCTACGGAGCCATTCATTAAATTGTTGATGGCACTCTTGAGAGACAAGGCAACACATTATGGTTCCACTTTTCCTGACACGGTTATGCAATTTAATATTGGGGCGCTTTGATTTATTTCATAAAATAAATAAAGAAAAATGCACGTCTCCGCTAATGGCATCACGTGACGGAGTAAAAGATAGACGTCTATATGAGCACAAAAAAATGACACAAAAGAGTCCATTGAGTCCTTAAAATACGATCTGTGCAATGATCGATTCCATCCCCTCCTCGTGAAGTGCACTGTATGTGTGTGTGTGTTTAGTTTGTTGATCTTCCCCCGTGCCTCCGATGAATACTGTTGGCTTCGTACGGCGCAAAAGAAGTTCAACCCTCCTCAACATGCGGCGTTGAGGAGGGTTTGGGTCAGTGGGTTTGGAGGCAGTGAGTGCAGATGGCCAGAGGGAGCTGAACAGGATTTCATATTGAGCTGGACATCCAGCCGCGCATTGGAGCCGCGCGTTGGCAAGTCGCCAAGCAGCCTCGCGCTTTCTTCATGCCAGACAGCTCTCATTCTTCGTCGCATCGATTGCTTCCCGTCCTCAATGATGCCACGCTCGAGAAGCGCAGGCAAAAAGACTCTCCCAAGTCTCCGGATAACTTCCAGGCACGAGTCACATAATACCAATGCATATTTATTCCAGAGAAAGAAAGCTGAATTTCCCAGCAACATTTCATCTTGCAGAATCCACTTACCACTAATAAATAAATAAGTAGATCCATCCATCTACGGAATTTTAATGTCTTAGTTTCTGCTCTTCCCCTTCACATAACTCCGCCTCTCTTAACCAATATAACTCCACAATCGACAGCTGAATACTGTGTTAAACGCTGCTGGAATGTTCACTGTAAAAATAAAAAAATTGAATGAGATTAATGAGCAATGGACATCCTTCCTCTTACTTCACACTTATTTTAAATTATGGCTGCACATTTATTTTGTTTTTATATTAATAACCAATGCATATTCATATATTGCAGATGTAACCATTGCCAAAGCAACGTGCTGATATCTTCTCCCCAGGTTAAAATGGCAGAGGATACAATGCACGAATTAAAAGTATGCCTTGACCCACACTCGCTAGTTTATTTGAAAGTGCATGCTACGAACCGTGTATTTTAAATTATAAATAAGGAGGACTGGGTAGTGCATTGTATTCGGAACCCGGAGACCCGAATTGAGTATGTCTCTTTTATTTAACCAGGAGACATACACCCTATAGAAGTACACACAACACATTGCTTGTTTTGCAAGGGCGATCAGAGATAAAGTTAACATCCCAGCCGTGGCTAACATCGGTGGGGCATAACATCTCAATCAGTCCTGGCCACCCTTTTCCCGCAGCCCAATACTCATCAGCACCGTGAAACAAGCCCCATGGCCGGTACGTCACGATGGGCGGGATGAGTGGGGGGATTGACCATGGCTGGTGATTGCTGATGATGACACGATATCTAGATTGTGTTTTAGTTATTAGTGTACAGAGCTATGAAGAGAGATGCACCTCACGGCACCGCGATGTCTTCTTATTGTATATTCATAGAGCGTCTTAGCTCAAGGCGCTTTACGTAGTTTAAAAGTTATAGCGATTTAGATGGCAAGAGGTGGTGCAAGAGCCGAGGAATGAGTGACCGTGACAGAGGACACGTGGGGGTCACGAAAGGGTAGAGGAGGGATGGGAAAGAGTGGAGGGGCGAAAGGAGGGAAGGGGGATGGAATGGGCAAATGATTAGAGGTGAGGTTTTAAGATAGGAACGAGAGGAGGTGCAGGAGTGGGACTGCTTAATGTACAGGGAGAGTTTATTCTCGTGGAAGGATGCAAGGAGTAAGAAAAATCGAAAACGAGATTGTGCACAGGGGGAAGGAGGGACAGAGAAAGACAGAGAATACCGTGCCATCATTTGGTATCCTTCAGAATTTACAGCCCTTGAGTATGTTAGTCTGTGGTAATTATATTGAGTAAACAGACTTCATGATGTTGTGATGCAATTTAAAATGAATTTATTATAACCTCAATTATCATTGTCATACAAGTTCATATAAAATGGTAACGTAAAAATGTGGATTCATATTTAATAAAACGAATCTATGTTTCGCTCAGTATACTGTATTTTCTTCACACCATACATTGCCAGATTAACAGGGAATTATCTCAGAATACATGAATGCATATTGGACTCTGATTTGAAGTATTTTACAATCGGGAAAATACTCCTATGTGTAACCCCAATTCAGCTTCTATCCACTCAGCGGGGCCGTCCATAAATGACGTCACGCGATTTTGGACGGATTTTTGACACCCCCCCCCGTCGTCACACGTCGTCACAAAACGTCAGACCCCCCCCCTCAAATATGACGTCACAAAGCTCTGCCCCCCCCCCAAAAAAAACATGCTTCAAATCGCTTTAAACTATTGTCATTGTAGTGCGTATTTAATGTGGCGCTGCACTCTGATGTTGTAGGAGAAAACATTTATTCAAAAGTCTATTTAATTAAGTAGAACGTGTTGTCTATATTTAAAGTTGCGCATTTTGATGTGACGTCACATTTCTCAACCCCCCCGCCTTCGTCACACATCGTCACAAATGTCTGACCCCGCCCCCCACCCAGGTGCGTGACGTCATTTATGGACGGCCCCTAGGTACAACCACCGTTAGACATTTAAAAGGTCGAGTGTGTTGAAGCGGTGTATGACAAATAATATCTAACTCGATAGGGGATTCTCTCGCGTTCCCTCTAGTAGAGGCCCACTTCGCCTAGCAGTAGCATCGAGCAGGCAATTGCAGGGCTGCACCTTAACCTTTTTGCAAACACTCTTGAGCAGCTCCGCTCACTTAGCCTCGAATAAAAGCAGCTTTTATTTATTCATTAAGATTACACTCCACGATGTAAATGACGTTGCTGATGTTTACAATGAGGTATCACTGACAAATGCGCGCAGCTCCCCGGAGCCCCCAGCTGATCTTCGCAGGCATTAATCTCCCCAGCAAATTCTTGCATCTCACCCAGGAGATGCATAAGAGAGGGAGGGGTTGAGGGAGCGGGTTGCGGGAAGGGGATTAGGGTAAGATGTGCGGAGCCCCAACCATATACGACTGGGAGCGAAGATGGAACGACGGTGCCGGCAGGGTCAGCCTTGGGAGGGGGTTACTCACCCGGCAGGTAATGTCGGGCGTGAGTGGCTGGAATCGAACCTGGATGAAAGCGCCCGGGTATTGCTACCCTGGCCTCTAAGCCACCCTGCCCACCTCCGCCCGGGGACACCGGGTTACATTGGCTTATGGCATGACCGTGCCAAGTGCGCTGCATGGCAATTTCTGCAGTGCCTGTGCAGCAAATGAGCTTCTCTGCTGCCACCGGAGTAATTTCTTTCAACGGCTGCTGTCACTCTCGGCCTCTAGCCCCGCGTGTCAGCCCCGTGTTCATAAAAGGGGGGGTAACATTTCAGGATGAATTACAGTTGCGTGTCCAAGCTGCTGACTGACTTGTTCTTGCAGGGCTTGCGCTGGCAGTTGTGTTTTATTTCCCTCCCTCCTCTTCCACACGACCATAGCCAGCCGGTCATAAACACTGTGCCTTTGTGATGAGTTGACACATGGAGGTTTTATTATCAATGCGGCCGCTTAAGCCTGCCGAAGAGTGAAGATTTTCCCCCTCAATGTTTAGAGTGATGACTATAACCTCGCTGTCCTCTATGTGACTTTAATGCTCTGGGCCCCAATTTGGTTCTGGATGAAGGAAAGGCACACGCAAGGTTTACCCATGAAAGAGGTTTTTTTTTTGGGTTAGCTCGCGTAAATATTTTGAAGCGAGTTGTAATTACTGGCGAAACGTCGTACTCAGTTTGTAAATGTTGTGGTTTGGCTCTCCAACACACCGGTGTGCTGTACTCGTGACGAATTGGCCACGTTCTGTTTACGTGACAAACCTTACTAGTTGGCTGTGTCGGGTGGTGGTGGTGGGTTTTAACGACACATTTATATATTTACGCGATCTAACCCCAAAACACCGCTATTATGGATGATATTGGTCGCGAAAGCCTCCTACGTGTTAAAGGTCTACCCACCTGGGCACTTTAATACTTAAATACTGCTCAGCCCCCTCTTTCTGCCTGCCTATCAAAATGTAAGCTTTTTTTTATAATTCTTATCTTAGGGGTGGAAAAATACCGAACACTCAGCCACATTGGACTTCTGCATAGAAAACGTGACTTGAAGAACGTCATCAATTTTGTAAGTAACATACGGTATCGTGTATACTTGTAAGTTAATGTTTTTGGACGAGTGCTTTTCTGAATTTTTATTTTTTGTCGTTGCTCAATTCAGTAATGTGAAGGACGCACGCCACAAAAGAAAATTGAAGGCAGCATTAACAGGCAGCTGGAACACGAAACGATTTAGCCGGCATTATCTTTAACAAGACTCTCCAGTGGGAGGTACTTAACCATTAGAACTGTTTATTTTTTTTTGCCAACAAGCACGCCTGCACACACACGCACGTGCATGAGCACTATCGTGCCCAGTGCAGCAGTCATGTCCTTGAAAATCGCACTCGGTTTTATGTTCTGTTGTAAAAAAAAAAATAACTGGTTTTAATAACCCACAATGCATCTACTGGGTAGTGCACATTACAGAGAAGACTATATTAGAGGGCTGAACACCTGGGCCTGAATTATAACCTGGCTGAGAGTATTTTGCTATTTTGTTTAAGCCTCCACTAATTCAATGATAACACAACCGTTATTCAAACGCACACAACTAACGTCGCTGGATATATATATTACTTTCAATGGGTAAACAAAAAAAAACACTTACGTTATTAAAAATAAATCTATTCATTTGTTGTGATTAAAATGTATAAAACAAATGTAAACTGGAAAACCAAAATAATGTTTTATAAGATGCAAAAAAACGTTATTTGCTTAATAATTCAGAGGCTGTAAACAGTGATAAACATAGAACAAGAACATTCAACCAACTTTTAATTTCAGTCGAAATGTTTGTATTAGTTTGCAAACAAACAAACAGGGTCCATATGGATGTAGAAAATAATAATGAAAAAAAGAGAATACATTTGGGTAATACTATAACTGAAGTTCCCAAAAAATAATTAAAGAATAGCTATTGAAATTCAGAACAAATGTACTTAAATCGCAATATACATGTGTAGTGACTGACTCAGATACACGGCCTTAACAGTTCACACTTTAGCAACTACGGTTCCCAGTCAAGACAGCTGGCAGACTGCCTGACTGGCGACGCCGAGATGGTGAAGACGGTGACGGCGATGAAGACTCCAGCAGCACTACGGGGATCCCACTCCAAACGACAGCCCCGAGCTCTCGCTTAGGGCCCCCTTTTATGCTCCCAGCGTGGCCTCGCTCCGCCCCAGCCACGCCCCCTCTCTACAACCTACCGGCGGGTTCCCGGGCTTCCCCCACGTGCCCCTTCTGTAACCTTTCCCCTACATCCGTCTCTCTGGCCTATCACGTGATCTGCTGTCAGTCAGGGCTGCTGTAACTGCAGATCCCCTTCCCTGCCAGCAACAAGCGTTATGCTGCTAAGCGACCGAATCTATGTCACTACACGTGTAAACCTCTCACCACACGTTGCTAGTGGTTGCTTTGGACCAAGCTGTTTGCTGTGCATCCAACCAGTGGCTCAAAATGGGAAAAATGTTGCCTTAAAAAATAAATCACAAGTTTATGGACGTTCCAAGGGAATAAATGGAAATTCCCACGGATTTCCTTGGTCACTCAACAGTCTGCTGGTATTCGGGCTTACTATGCACACACCGCTCCGTTAAAAACATATGCTGCTCAGGTACACCTATAAGTGATTAATATAATTTCAATTTGCAACGTGCTCAATGGTATTCGCCCCCACTGTTGTAGAAAGAGAACGACTCAGAGGCAAGAAGAAGCACAGATCAGCGGGAAGACGCTAGCCATGCGGAGAACTGCCTCTAACAATTGGCCCAAGCTCTGAGGTCCTCTCTATGTTTGGGTGTTATCAGACAATGAATGAGTCTTCGGGGGTTCTTTCGGTAAAGTCACGTACGAAGGAAGGCTACTTGTGTTGCGGTCGAAACGTCGTGAGAATTTTATTCTGTTATTATTTTATTATTTCCCTTCTACGTGACTTTACCGAAATAACCCAGAAGATGAATCCCTGCATTCACGAAAGCTTTAAATCGAAATTCAATTAATGAGTGTTTACAGATGGAAGAAAACCAGGGCACCCGGAAATAAAAAAATATATACCGCACGTAGGCAAGGGGTAAACATTTAAAAACAATTGTATTATTGTGTTCTCCTAGCGAGCCAGGGTATATGACACGCTGACGCCCACGGGAAGGGAGTTTTACAACATTCGTACGATCCACCAACCCTTACCTTCCACAGTGCTGGATAACAAGCGCGCATAGCCACCGCCACCCACTCACCCAGTACGTGCGGCCCGTTGGTCAATCCACTGTTGAATGATGGCCTCGCCATGCCATGCAGATGGTGCTGGTGGTGGTTGCATCATACTTCACAATCAATCAATCCAAGATTGATAACGCGCCGAATTCAGCATAAAAAGCTGAAATGGAAGCACGGATGGCGGTAAGAAATGAAACGAAACTGTGAGGAGCTGCATAGAAAATAAGTTTTGAATTTCACCCCCACCCTCTCCCCAGTTACGGCCTCCCCTCCCTCCCCCCCTCTCGGATCTATATAATGCCTCGTCACAACGACATGCTTCTCTCTCTCACCTGTAGACGATTGCTTGTTATTGCGATCGAAATGTCGTGATCTATTATTTATTTTCCTATCTACGTGACTTTACCTGAAAGAACCAAAAAGTAGAAAATAGGTGTTTTTGGTCTGCTCTTAAACGCACCGATTGTCGCGGTCGAGCGGACTTCAGTCGGTAGAGACTATCCCAGGCCATCGGGGCTGCAGATGAAAAGATCCGTTCTGCTTTCCTTAGCCCGCGTGAAATGTCCAACACACAGCAACCAGGCTGCTTAGATCGGTTTTCAGGAAGCTGGGTGCCCAGGATCAGTTCAGGAATCACTCACTGCCGATTTAAGCTCTGAACAGGAATCAAACTTAAATCCCGTGGCTCCGAGTGCAGTGCGCTCTTCCACACCCCTAACTATTCACGTGGCATTTATGTGTTGACCGGAAGCTAATGCAAGTTGCATTGCATGGGGGCAGAGCGGTACACAGCATAGCAATGGATGATGGAGCACTGCACCCTGCTGCACACCACGTAGCCCCACAGCAGCCTATAACAACCTGTTGTGCACAGCGGTCACGCCATTCAAGCAGTTGTAGCTCTGCTTAGCTTCCGAGACGTGACGCGTTTGGGAAACATTGCGAGCAATTTGGTTATGGGGTAATACTGAGGCAATGCAGCTTGCACCCGCAAATTACTCTGAACTCATAGAGGGATAACTGACGCTAAACCCGGCACATTTGCAATCTAGAGCTAGTAAATTGGTAAGCTGTACCATCCCCCTCTCGACGATTCAGTGAATTGTTATGATTTCGATTTCACCATTTGAATGTTTTTACATTTGCGATTTTGCTTCATAATGTTGTCAGGTCGTGTACCGCGTTTTGTTCATCATGATGTCCAAAGTTTTGCTCGCTCCACATGCAGGGAGCTACAGTTAATACAATATGAGACCAGGCTCTACTGGACATCTGTGATAAAAGCTTCATAGCTCATCGGATTCCTCCAGTCTAAATAAAAATTCTGATTCTGATGCTGAGCAACATATGGTACAATTTAAATACGCAACCAGAGGGAATTTTACAGCCACCGTGAAAACGTATCCAGCAGCCAATGACCTTAACGTTGACTCTGTGAAAGTGCCAATGTGCCCACATTATATATTGCTACAACACGCGCACACGCGCACACTCTCCCTTAAATAGAGTCTCATAATCGATAGTGCTTCTACCAGTTTCGAGAAAAATTATGTCCCACACGGTGGTGGCTATAGATCAAGTATACTACGAGCCTGCCTTGTTTCTTTCCACTGCTCATATTGCATGGACAATTGTTTTCATTGGTGTGAAATACATACGCAACGTGTGTATATTCTGAAAAATAAGAAAAACAACACATTTTCCTTCATTTTCAATTATTATTTGGACCATAGATAGCTGGAGATAAACAGAAATTATCCTTTTTATGCCAGTCTCCAAAAAACGCTCAGGATTTTGATCAAAGGGCGTGTTACATATAATGAGATACGAATTAACGACGTACATTTCACCTAGACTATACGATATTAGGTTGTGTTTAAGTTAACGTGAAAACACGGAACAAGTGGGCCACGAGAAGGCATCGAGAAGTCTCCCACCCACAATTGGGGACAAGCAGCAGTGCGATTGTGGCCATGCAGCCCAAACTATGAACCATCTAGTACGCCACTGAAGTCTGCGCTCCTTCGTGGGAGGAATAGCAAAACTACCCGGACTTTCTCCTGAAGCCCTCTCGTCGTGGCGAGCAGACTTCGACATTCGCATTTAGCTCCTGAACGCATTTCTGGCATGTGCAATATAGAATACACCTACGTCACCCAGGGCAAGTTAGTGGCATTATTCACCGAAAAGAAATGGGCAAAGGCAGTTATAGATATGTCCAGGAAGAGTTCAGTGTGTGTCAACATTTTCCCCTCCAATACACATTTCGTCTGTAATGTGTATTACGCCGCGGTGGCGAGATGTTAACTACTTCGCCTGGTATACACGAAGTCGTGGGTTCGATCCCGATCCCGACCCTTGATGCCTGTATATTTGGAGTTTGCGTGTTTCTTTCCCCGTGGATTTTTCTCCGGCTCCTCTGGGTTTTCCCTCCACATTTAGAAACATGTGTTCAGAGTATTTGGCTGTTATAAATGTCCACGTGATAAGCCACTTCGATTGAGCTATCATTTGTGGCGAAGTCCCTCTTGAAAAAAGAGATACAGAGCACAGTGGCCCTTACCTGGTAAAATAAAAAGTTTTAGTTTATGGTTAAGTTTATATTGGGACCCCATATTTTGAAGCAATCAACTCCGAAATGTAAAAATATACTCAAAACGGCATTGTGCTTACGCAACATATAATGTCTACATTGATATTTTGGGTTGGTAGGCAGGGGGTTTGGTGTTTTATAGCATTATCTCCAGATCATAAGTTGGTTCGGAGTGTAATACGCATCTCAAACTCATGCCCGGTGTCCATGAAGTTGGACAAATCTGGTCTCGCACAAACCCACACCGGATTTTAAGATGCACTCTCAACTTGTGCTTTGAAATACAGGGAGAGAGAAAAAAAGCACTTCATAGTCTGGAGGAAAATTACATCGGTTAATTTGCATTTTTTTCTTCATTTGCACACATCTATTTGCCGTGCTGCATATTAAATATTCAGTTGAGGCTGATGTTTGGTCTGGGTAGCATTGTTGTAGAAAGTGAATGCACAAGAGCTTGCATGATGGCGGCTGGCAGGATCCATTAGCGTCCGTCGCGTGCCGTCTAATCACTTAAGCTGCAGCAGGTGACGGCTTCTCCCCTGGTACAACAAAAGCAGATCCACCAGAGGATTGTGCTTAATTTTATCCCTGAATTCAGCAAGCCAACACGGAAAGCGTTAATGACTCTGCCTGCAGATGCCTGGCTGTGGAAGTCCCATTGCTCTTGTGCATTCCTTCTCTCTCCACAGCCAAGGTCAGCTTGGCTTAAGCGTCGCATGTGCCGGTGAAATCTTGGCATTTGGAGGATGCTGGGGTTTTTAAAATGATTATTATGAGGGTCAGAAGCATGTATGGGTATTCATGTGGCGATGGCACTTTTGGGGTGGCAGATTTGTGCCAGAAAAGCGCCACGTGTTTTCAGCAATAAAAAAACAAGAATTGCCTCGACTGCGAGAATTACGAGAGGCGATATTGGCCGATGGTCAAATAATAACGGTGGAGTGGCAGCCAATGAATGGCGTGCGTCCCAGAGGACGCCCATTGAGGAGATGGAGCGATGGAATCAGCTCGTGCGCACGGGGTTGAGTTTGTGATCACATCACAGGATCGCGAGAGACCTTCATCAAATAGGGACGCACCATAGCGGAAGACGACGATGATATTGAACTGACACATATATGTATGCACTAATGGCGAACTTTGTCAATCTACTGCAGGATGAGCGCCTCCTGTGAGGTTTACTTGACATCTGAATCTGATATACCTCACCATGCTAGTCATTGTGGGTTGCTGAAACATAAAACTACAGTAACATAACAGATGTTTGCTGCACTGCCCTCTGCTGTCCACGTGGCCTATAACACCTCTTTAAATGCATGGTCGTCGCTCATCCAAGCAGAATACAAGATCAAGCCTGCTTAGTTCTTGACATCTGATGGAATCGCGTGCATTATGAATGTAGTAATATTAGTAATTACAGTCTGCACAAGGCAAGAAGTGTGGCACTACTTCTAAAAGGCACGTATTTGAAGACGGAGACAAATACAGAAAGCCTTCAAATAACCTGTCCCATAGTCCTCTGCTGCAAATGTCACTGACACTTTCAGTTAAAGTTTTTTGGTTAAAAAAACGTCCTTTGTATATCATGGAATTTAATATTTATTTTCAACCACTGGCCTTGTCAGCCCTGATTTGTGCAAGTGTTATCAACATCGGTGAACAAGTTCATAGATCTGTCCGTTAATTCCTCTTTTAAACTCTAAAATAGACGGTGTTTTTTTAAATCTCATACTGTATACGTAATCTAAGTCAGGTACCCTAACACCAGGTGTAAACACCGTATACAATTACATTAATCTGTAAAAGTGATAGAAGATCTTCTTTGATTCTGAGCTCACGTCCCAGTTTGGATCAAGTCAGCTTGCCATCTCTTCCGCATTGATGGATTCGTCAATAAAATAAAAAAAGGAAATATTCATCCCCCACCATAAGAATGGGGAATTTCCACCACACTGATGCCAACGGAGATGCACTCCCCAAAATTTGACGTGAAAAATGAGACGCCTCAAACTGATTTCTTAATCAAAACTAGCATTTCCCAAAACATGTATAATAAAGGTCAACATTAACGAGCCAGAGATATTCTTTTTTTCCAATAGGCTGATTTAATGTGGAATTTAATTTATTATTTGGAGTCCGTTCAAGAGTGTGTACAGTGGTCTGTTAAACTTGTGGTATTTTTCTTCTTCTTCTTCAAAGTTAACGGAGGTTCGGGGCTGTCGTGGGGGTTCGGGTCCTGGCTGCCGTCGCCGTCTTCGCCGTCAACTCTTCTTCATCGTCCGGCCGCGTGGCCGATCCGCTGTGCGGTCCCCGCGTTGTCGTCGCTGTGTTCGTCAGCCAGCTATATAGTTCGACGCCGGCGATGGGGCTGTATGAGTGGATCGGCTGTATGTAGCCCAGAGTATCTGTCGCTCAGCGATTCTGCCTGTAAAGTGTGATATATAAACAAGGAGCCCTCTACACGTCGCGTCTCGGAAGTCGCTCACTACACGTGGAAAACGTAATAAACAATTCTTAGCTAAAAGGTGTAAAAAGCGTTTCGCTTCATGTAACGAACGCAGACGATTAACTTTTACTATCGAGTAAAATTCAATCAGAAATGCACACATGCGCGGCAGTCGAAACATTTCACGGAAGAGAAAATAGCAAGTTTTTGCTTACTTCGCTTATTAAATATAAATATATATTTCTAAAGACTGATAGTCCATGTACTAATCATATATAAAATACAGAGTATAGTAAAAGTCATCTTATTCATCGCAGCGATGTAGGGAATGGTAAATGTGCATCCTATTATGCGTGATTTTATCAGTGAATTCACTAGACTTATCTGAGGATAATGGGATAATTTTTGCCAATGAACTCAACTTATAAAATGCAGGAAGGGGAAAACACGGATAATCACGAACACTAGGGAATAATAGGGAATGCTGATAATATGAGTTTTTCATGGACTATATCAGTTCCGTGGGGAAAATAATTTACGCATGAAAGGACTGTGCATAAGAGGAGTTCACCTGCACTTTATATATGGGACATTCTTACAACTTATTTTGACGCCCTTATTTATATGTGTGCGTCTGCTTAAATGTGTGCTTAGAATTAAGCATGCCAAGTATTAGTGAAGGGCAGATAGGCATTTCACAATCCCAGAGCTGTCTTAGTAGAAATACAAAATATGATGGATAGAGTTGAGAAAGAGTGGCCCAGCTGAATACAGAACACTTGGCAGCTTGCCCATGCAGATGGACTTGGGAATCATCAACGTATATAGAATTTTGTTTTGAGTCTATCCAGAGTCTCTGAGTTCTGTGGGTTTGCATCAATTAATGCAAAAAATGGAGATAAGTTAAAAAGTACCCACAATTAATTGCAGCACACACAAAAACCTATTGCAATTTGTCGGTAAAAAAAACCTAACCAAATAACCTTGGAAGCATCATTTGGCTCAACGAGACCCCATAAACAATAGTTCTGGACTTTTGTTTTGTTTATTAAATGCACGCACCACAGGACGACTTTTTATTCAATGTCGAAATGAATGAACATTTCACGCAGACATAATGCAAAGCAATTGCACTTCGGGCAAAAATAAATTCGCATGATACAACGCATGCAGAAACTAGCAGTGTTAATGACATTGAGAACAAAATAACCCATCGCCTTGCTGATAAACAAAACAAAAAAAACCCGGGCAATTTCCTTGTGTCCACGTTGTTAATTTCAACTCAGATATTTACATGATCAACGTCGACAACATTATGACAGCGCTCTTGAGTCAACGCTAAAACCTAGCAGTCAATGACCTACTATTACATTAATGAGCATTTTCAGCACTGGTAGGCGGTACAATTTCCCCACATGTAAAATTGTCCCCCGAGGTTATAATGGGGCTTGGCCGGCAGTAATTGATAAATAGGGAATGACCCCCAAAGGGCAGCGGTGACAAATACTGCAAATTTTTTGTCACCTAATTGTCTCCCACCCCCCATTTAATGTGACTCTGCACACGTACGCACGCTGATGGTATTCTGAACATCTTCACCTTCAGCGCCGGCAACAACATTCACCAAGGTGGCAACTTGGTAAACACAATCTGGAAACGTTTCCGTGAATGCATATTTTCAGCAGTACCGCAACGATACCTCGATTTTAATTAATTATCGGATTACGTACTCTTTGGTTCTTTCGTGACTTTACCGAAAGAACCAAAGTGTATGGATCATTGCAGTCACGAAAACTTCAGATCTAGATTTGATCGGATTACGGTTTCATAAAATGAGTAAAGGCTCAGCCCTGATATTACTTGTTGACGCCACTGCTTGTGAAACGAGTGTCTTCTTCACAAGAGGGAGCTCTGGAGTGCACCTCTTTGCGGGTAGTCTGGCCAGACGTTTTGAAAGAGGTTTAAACTCATTGTTTCGTGCCAACCAAGTTTTCAACAAAAAAATTAAAAATTTCAAGTTTTTGTCTAAATCTACAACTATCACAGAAATCACTCTCCACCTAATGTTAGCTATGTTTGGAACTTGAAATCAAGTGTGTGGGTTCGTGGCATGGAACACTGACCTGCATTTGTGCAAAATGTGCTCTGCGTTATAAACACAGTAAACAAAGAACAATACTTAACAGAGGACATCAGATCCATTGCTAATTCCGGGCATACTTACGGGATATTTTCGATTGAGATGAAACACACTAGACTTTGATCCCACTGATAGGTACAGTTGCACACTGAAGATGCGACCTTCATGCAGCTGAACTGCAGGGCGCCAAGATAAGAATTGATGCTTAATTGACAATTACGATCAAGCTTTGTTGAAGACCTAAGCCTGTTTGGAGATTGGTTATGCAGTACTTGCCGGACTGCTCCCCAAAGCCAAAATTGGCTGCACGTATTTCTATCCTGTGCGATTTTATCTTGTAGCGGGTAAGTTTTTAATTGGTTGTGATGAGCCCTCTAAGTCCATGAACATGAATACGGCGTTTCGAGGCACTTGTTGACAAGGAATTGACGCGAGGTTAACCATGTGCCCACAGGAGTCAGCAGCAATGAAGGGGTCCGGTCACCCACACTGTGGCACTTGGTGGTGCGCTACTAGCAAACCGCGGCGAGATGTTAACTATCTCGCCCGGCATGCAGGAGGTCGTGGGTTGGATCCCGACCCTGATACCTGCTGTATATTTGGGGTTTGCATGTCTCTCTCTCTCTCTCCGTGGTCGTGTGGATTTTTCGCTGGGTCCTCCGGATTCTCCCTTCCAATTTAGAAACATGCGTTTAGAGATATAGCCAGGAAGCGTTCAGTATGTGTCAACATTTCCTCCTCCATACACACTTCGTACATAATGTGTATTACGCCACGGTAGCGAGATGTTAACTACTTCGCCTGGTATACAAGGGGTCGTGGGTTTAAATCCCGACCCTGACGCCTGCATATTTTGGAGTTTGCATGTTAAAGTATTAAAGCTTTCGTGACTGCATAAGTAGTTTGCATGTTCTCCCCGTCGTCGTGAGGATTTTTCTCCGGGTCCTCCGGTTTTTCCTCCACATTTAGAAACAGCGTGCGTTTTGAGTATTCGGCTGCTATAAATTTCCACATAAAAACCCACGTTTTTTCGAGCTATCATTTGTGACCAGGTCGCTTCTGAAAAAGAGTTATATAGCTGAGTGCGCCTTATCTGGTATAAAACAATAGTTGTAAATCATTGCTTAGATAACGGAGAGGATCCATGAAATTTGCCCCCACCCCAGAAGCTTCGTCATGTGACCAAATATATTGCGTGACCGTTTCTGTCTTCAAAACAATTGTATTGTTTCAGTAAAAAAAAATTGAAGGGAAAAAATTACCAGCGGGGAAATAAATAAATAAATGAATAGATGGGTACAATGAGAAAGAGAGTTATTATCGTAGTTGCAAGATGCCCATCTACTCAGGTACCTTGTTAGAGGAATCAGAATATTGATTTGGAATCTTGGTCACGCATTTAGAAAAGTTACACTTTTATATAAAAAAAAATTCAAATCACCAGATGTAGGTGTTGATGTGTCAAAAGCTCAAACGGGATTCTGCCACACTGAATGTGTAACCTCCTAAACGATTTCATGAAAATCTATTCTGCCAAATTGAGCATTTAAACTTTTTGAATTGCACATTGAAATAAAACTCTGCATTTAAAAACTACACGAAACATTCTGCAGAATTCCATACTTAAATTTAGGACAATTTTTTTTCTACTCTACACTAAGCCGCGTGTACTGTAAATCATTCTTATACGAGGATAATTGTAGTGATGCTATGGTGTTGTAATTTCTAGGTTCAATACGATATTACAAGAACTGAATCTAAAGATAGCAATTGTCAGCAGCCATGATCTAGCCACTGTTCAACTAAGGCCTTCTCCCTCCGTCTTCATTGCTAGAGCAATTCCATTGAGATTACTTAACGGAGAAGGCAGCTTTAAAAGGCTCCGAATGTACCCTATGTCTCAGACATCGGGTACACAGACTCCTTTATATCCAGTAGACATAATGGAGCTTAATAAAAAAAAAGATGCACTCCCCTACAACAGTTTGACAACTTTTTGGACCGACGTTTATCTGCAGCCAGGTCGCAACCTGTCTGGGTTTTCCCAGGGCATCTTCTTGTCGAGATAGATAGCTGACCTGGGAAATCCGTACCTTTTCCCAGAAACAAAGCGATCAAGAGATTAGATTTTGTTTTATTTCAGCAGGAAGGGCCCACTAAGTGGTGAGGCTCTACTGCAAGGGCATCTTGTTTTTTTTGTAATTTGCAGAATGATACGCCACTCAAGACAATTAATGTAGAGGTAATTCTCCCTTCTAACTGGTATCATGAGATATTATTTTTCTTCTTCTCATTGCATATTCTGGTTTATGACCTCTGAGGTGGCAATCGTAATCTGCAGATGCAGAAGAAATGAATGATCTGGAAACCAAGCATATGAATAACAACTTACATTTGATCAGATTGCCGGAGAGAGCATTGGAGGTTACCGTCAAGCGATGCCATTTGTTTTATCAACTGCCGTCCCCTGACCGCGTTGCAGCCTCTGGAATTAAAGGCTATTATAGGGCTGCTGATTCGGCGATTTTGAAAATCTACAAGGTTTAACCACATTTTTCTGGACACATTGAAATCCACGCCACGCATCACCCTACATCTCTTCCCCTTACTGTGTTGCTAAAAATCTAGTTCATCTCGGTTACAATATTCTCTCAGCATGGAAGTCTAAACGGGCGGGACGAGCTGAAGCTCAGTCCAATCATTGCACCGTTTGATTCTCGAAGAAGGGCTCGCCCTCCTATCACTACGCAGGAATCCTTTAGAGGTGTGTGGAGCATCTGTTCCCAGCTGCACCACCCAGCTAAACCGCACGGACACTGTAGAGAGATTAACATTTTCCCACCGCTGCGTTACCTTTTTTTAAAAATCCAAGCACTGCAGCAAAATTATTCTGCATCGCCTCGGCCCTGTCTCCTACAAAGACGCAAGCGAGCTTTCTTCCGCCTTGCTCCGTGCGGGTGACCCTGGCTTCAAGAAGACGTGACCTTACATTCCACCCAGGGTTGCCCCCTATGAGGAACGAATGACTTGGATATTAAATGACAGGAATGCTTTACCATACCGGAAGAGGGGAGAATCACGATATATCAATGTCTTGAACGATTAATTAGTATGCTGTCGACGACAATACGGGACTTTTAATGTCCCAGGAAGACTTTGCAGATTGCCCAGGACAGCTGCCTCAACAAGGCGATTATTGTGGGACAATCAAGGCAGGTGGCAACCATAATTACACCTCAATTTGAGGTGTAATTACACCTCAATTTGAAAGGAGGGTCGTGTATAGATGTCGTGGCAGCCATCATCTTTGTTAAAGTGTGTTCACAGTACCCGTTTTGTCACAAAAATTATTCGTTTACCAACTTTGTCTTCCATGGATTCTAAAAAAACTGGCCCACCTAGATATATGTTGTCATAATATTAACGTATAGCGACATTGTCAATACACTGCCGGATGTAACCCTCCCTACGACATGAGGCATGGTGGGCTATTCAGTGTTTAATATACAGGGTGTTTTCAAAAAGATGGACCTCATTTCAAAGCAGTATATTTCGCGATGGCAACATGTTACAATTACACAAAAAGTTACAAACGGTTTAATGAGTTATTAAGTTTTACTAACCAACGCTGTCCTCTGGACAGTCCAGTCCCTTCACCTGATAAAGGCCACTTGTGTTGTGGCCGAAACGTCGTGATAATTTTATTGTGTTATTTTATTTTATTATTTTCATTCTACATGACTTTACCGAAAGAACCAAAGAAGATGAATCCTTGCAGTCACGAAAGCTTTAAATCGAAACCAAAACACCTTTTTTTATGAATAGTAATGGTCGCGAAAGCCTACGTGTTAAACTTAATAACTGGTTGCGTTAATCAATTTATTGAGGCTATTTTAGTAAGCGGGCCACTGAAATTGCCTCTCTTGTTAATGCACTATAATGGGGGCTTGAACTGTTGTCACAAATTCAACCGCGGTTAATTAACGTTGTAAACTTTGCGTTCATTGAATATTTACTCTTGGTTCTAAATCGATATCTGTTGCGATTATCAAGTGTGCATTTGCGTTTGTATCAAAAGACAAAACGTTGGATGTTTTTTTTCTACAATGCTTTAGAGTTTACAATGCTTGGATGCCCTCTAAGTGGAAGATTCAATCTCAATTACCTTTCAGCAATTTGGCATGACATGAAGTGGGATCAGCTAGGCAAGTTTAATTAGCAGTATAATAACAATGATGGAAACGCTAATAGATTTTACAGTAATTGAGCATTATTATCAAGTAACGCTTTCATATTTCTGTGATTTCCCCCCCCCCCCCCCCATTAAGTGTACGATATTATGTTCTAAATAAGTAAATATTGCTTTGACCAATAGAGACGATTACAATTGTTTTTTTTCATAAGAAGGTATTTTTCTACGAGTATGTCACTCATACGTGCCACTTGTCAACGGGAAGTGTTGAAAGGTCTGTACGTATGTAGTGGAGTACGAAGGTGCGTTGTGGAAACAGCGTGATTACATGATAACAAATACAGTACAGGTTATGTGAGGGCAATTAGGTTGGGAGAGCCAAGGACGGCTGTGATTGGTTGGTGCTGTTGCCGGGGCTGGAGAGGCGTCTTGAAGTCTGGCGAGAAATAGGTGTATGGATCACGCGGGGTGCCGTTGGGACGCGGGTTAATTAATTGGGGTGTGATGAGAGCGTGGATACATTGGGGGGGGGTCGGCAATTGGAGCGGGAGTTGGAGTTTGGAGAGCTTGGAGTCAACAGGGGGAATTGAGGTGTGGAGAGTTTGAGAGAGAGAATTTGGAAGACAGAGTGGAAGGGAGACGAAGTTGGAGACGGAGCTTGGAGAGAGCGTAGCGATAGCGAAGCTGGAGACGAGAATAGCCAGCAGTGGAGAGAGCATAGTGACGGTGATAGCGGTGAACAGGGATGAAGCAGTAGCAGTGGAGTGAGCATAGTGACGGTGATAGCGGAGAGCGGAGACGAAGGAGTTAGCGGCGGAGTAAGCGAAGTAATCGTGGGGAGTAAGTGAAGTAATCGTGGGGAGTGGAGAGACAAAGGTGGCGAGCGAGCGGTGGCGACCAGGATACTGTGGAATGTGGAGGACATGCTGAGAGTTGTAAATAAAGCGGTGTTCGGAGAAAGACAGACGTTGTCCCAGATGAAATCGAACACTACACGTATATTTTGGTTAAAACTTATCAGAGCATGTTTTGTTTTTGCATGTTCACCACAAGTACGTGTGGTTAATGCAGACTTGATTCCTTGCCAAATGTGTTTATTTGGTGTTTGAACATCTTATCACCTGTTTTATTGCCATAAAGGGTAAAACTTATACTTATTTTTATTTACACGCTTTTATTTAACTGTATGTTGTTGTTGTCGTATCCTCAAATCTTGCAACTCAATTTTAACCCACTTCCCAATGTGGTATCGACTGTAAACTTCGTATGCTTATGTCTTACTGATTACAATACTATATTCTATCATAAAAAATAAAAAAATTAAACCATCTTTTTTACATGTTATGCTTCGGCTTGGGTCTAATTGTCTACGCTCAACTGACGTTGGCTGTAAAGCGCTACAGTCCCGTTACGTTATGGCAAACCTCGGGGCCACTTCCTGGAGTCAGAGTTCTGACATTACTAGTACAGTACATTCATTAAAGCGTGTTTAAAAAAAGTATTTTAAAATATTACTTATTCATACTCTGCTGTAAGGTTCCCCTCCCCCACAAATCCTCTTTGTTTCCCTGGGGTAATCATCACATTTCTCTTTGCCCCCATTGTGTTTAAATCAGGCCCTCTGGGTTCAAAAGTGTGGCTCTGACGAGACAGATCTGCAATAGGCTTGCTTCGGGCTGCGTCGTGCTACACCCGCGTATGTTGTGCGCCATTGTTTCTTTGATTGTGGGGCATCGACGGTCTCCCTGTCAGCACTTTGTTGACCCTGACATCATCCCCAATTTTTTTTCATTTTTTGCTGATACCTTGGATCATCAACCCAATACTGGAGGCCTCGGTATCTTGAATTCAGCAGTTTCGCTGTAGATGATGTGCCCAAGTTAATTCTCAATCCCATTGTTAATTTTTTAACGATTAAATATGTTGGAGCTCTAGCCTAGCACCCTGAAAGAGTTCTGCCGACGACAACGCAGTGAGGATCCAAGTGGGTTTACCAAGGGCAGACATTCAGCCATGAAATACAAAAGCCCGAATCAATTTGATAACACGGTAACAGTATAATACCGACACGTGGAAAGGGAGCTTTTGAACAGACAGCGAAATGGCTCTTGAAAGGGTGGAGTGGAAATTTGTTTACCACGTAATATCTGCGGTATGGTCAACTTATGCCCTTCAGTCCGGGTGAGCAATAACGGATTGAGCCTCCATAATGCAGAGATAATTCAATGAGTTACACTGGTAGGAACCTCCTGGTTACACCAGCCCACAGGGGATTATTGTGTCCGTCCGAAAAACGGACGGACACAATGAATGGGAGGGGTGGGGCTGGGTGGAGAGGGGAGGGTGGGGAGGGGCTGGGTGGGGAGGGTGGGGCTTGGTGTGGGGTGGGAGGGGTAGGGCTAGGTGGGGAGGGGCTGGGTGGGGAGGGGCTGGTCACCCCGTGGTGCCCTTATAAAACTCAACGTTTAACCTACTCACGCCGGCTTGTGCCCGCCCTCACAGTCGGGCATATTTGCGGAATACACCACGTGGTGGTGCCGCCGTTGACCCTGGCCATTGACCGAGCAACCCAACGTTCCTACCAGCTCCTTCCGCAGGAATGTGTTAATTATGAATACGTCATAAGATAATTGTAAATGCGGATGGTATTTTATTAACCATTACACACTGATGTAAAGTAATATCCCGCCCTACCATTAATTATAGAGAAATGTAGCAGCGTTTCTGGATATACATTTTAGCAAATCAGAAATTGTCCGCTTGCTCTTCTCCCTCTCCAGAGTTGGATCCAATCTACATCCATCTGTATCAATTCACCTGGAGATTAATACACATTCAACATTAGAGAGTGCGCAACACTAAATCACCTCACGCAATTATATGCATGCCAATTTATTCAGGCACTTTGCAAAATAAGGAAATAAAACGCCTTAACAACTGTGATTCTTTTGCAATCTCCTCTCTTCATCCACGTGAACCTAAATAAAAATGACGATACTTGCAAGGATGTTACGGGACTTCATGATGATAGGCCTACCTACTAGTATTTTGAGCTACCTTCAAACGGTTGAATTCAGTGGCTATCTGCTCTTGTGACGCACGATACACTTTCGCTGAATTAAGATGTAATATAATTTAATCTAACCTAAAATATATTGGGGGGGGGGGGCACTTCTGGATTTCTGGAGGTATTAACTGACAGTCTGGGGGCAGCTGTTGGATGCGTTTGAAACTCGACTTAAAAAACGTGAGAGACAAGATTTGCAAAAACCTTTGTCTCTTGAACGGCTTTTCTTTCCTCTTGCTCTCAATATTTCCCCTCAATCATTACACTATGTAACACGATTTTTTGTTCCTGGGTAGTAAGTGCTATTTTATAATTGCTTATGCCTCAAAAGTATAGAAAATGGCTATTATTCCCCACAAACTTTGCTTTTGTGACCAGGACCTTACGTGAAGGAATGACACAAATGCACACGTTTTAAAATTTCAAAATGTCACTGTTCTGGTCACAAAAGCAAAGTTTGTGGGGAATAATATCCATTTTTGTACTTTTGAGGCATAAGCAATTATAAAATAACACTTACTACCCAGGGACAATTTTTTTTTTGCTAGTGTTATCCAACCTCTCCACGATCTGCCCCGCATCTATTAACTTCCACCTTTAAATCCGACAGCTACATTGCGAAAAATCTCCCCAGTTAGATTGGTAACCACGGATTTACCTGTCGTCTTTGGAAGTGTCAGGGTCGTCCCGAGGGTACCTCATCAAGTTAATTATACCCGCCGTCGGTAACAGCGCAAACCGACAGCGCCACCCTTCAAATGGGTAACCGTTGTGCCTCAATTGCTTCGCTGTCAAGTCGCACAAAGGCTGACGCGTTCAAACGCGAGCTTTAAACCTCGCAAGGTTCGGCTTCCCACGGTTATGCCCCGCATTGCTGACACGCGAGTGGGAGGTGCCGGCTGGGTTTAAAAGGAGCTCGCGGACCGGGAAAATCGGAGCACAAGAGTGAGGGTTGGTTAGAGAGCAATTTGGGGGTGGAAAATTAGGCTTGAGAGATCAAAGAGGGAGAATCAATTGAGAAGGTTCGAGGAGGCTTGGGATGGGTATATGAGGGCTTGAATATAGCATATCAGGGGCTCAATCGGGTTTGTACTCCATTATTTGTTGTGGTATGGGCTTAAATGAACAGCCCTTAGGTAACTCTGCGGTTGAGCCCCTTACAGAAGGAAGGCAGGAATCCTCACGAGTAGAGATCTCGATCAGAATTAACCACTATACTCTTCAAGAGGCGTGGGGTAAACACAACATTCCAAAGTGACACCTTCTCAAGCATTTTAAACATTAAAAAGGTCTTCCCAGAATGTTTTAAGTGTTAAAAATATCATAATCGGCCGTAATAAATGCACTGTTGTGTGCAGGCATGTCCTTATTCCATCGCCATCGTTCTCAGTGCTGTGACGTAACAATCCAATAAAACGCCTGCACGTTGAACACATTCATCGCTCCATTTTTTTTCAGTGGACATCCTCTTGGATACCTTCCATTTCGTGACTGCCACCGTGTCAATTGGCCAACGACGGGTTCCTTGTGTCACGTTCTGACCAAGCCCACTTCTTATCTTTCTTAATAGTTTGAGTGGCGTATTTAACCCATGCATGCTCTATAATCTTGGTGTTCCTCGTTGTGTCCAAATTCAATTCCAAGGCATTCATCTCACTTGCACCACCTTCATTTTTGTTATTTATGTATTCATTCATTCCTTCTGAATCGGAAATGAATGCCGACGCCACGACACTACAGCACTTCGGAGTGTGATTCTGTCAATCTTAGGGCGGGATTTATTTTTTTACAGGAGGAAGTCTATCACATGTCCTAGACGGCGATTGACTTCTATATTTGGGGGGTGGGGGTGGCTTTGTCACTCACATTAGGAATTGCGGGTGCATATAATTCATTATATTGTAACCTTGATTGTAAACTACTGAAAATAAATTAATAAAGGTGTCGAGTTTGAGGGAGGGTGTTGCTCCTCCATGCCCTCCCCCTCCCCAAACTCCACCGATGCTCGCAGTGAGCGTCTCTTTTACATGTGCAGTGAGTCATTCAGAGACACTATTTAGGAGGCAACAACGTTTATTCTACACTTTACGCAACACCGCTACACACGGGACTAAATACACCTATCTCTCACTCTTGTTATGCATAGGACCCCAATACACCTATCTCTCACTCTTGTTATGCATAGGACCCCAATACACGTATTTCTCTCGCACACGGGATAACTATCATCTTGTCAGAGCAGCCAACGTGCTGCCTGACCCACGATGTCGACGACGGGGACGAAGACGCGGCACTTGGGGCTCCGCTTCACCTGCAGACAGCCCGGATCTGTGATCGGGGCTTCCCTTTAATCTCTCTCGGCACGGCCTGGTTCCACCCTCGGCCGCGCCCTACGTCCAGAATATTCCGGACGGTTCCAGGCTACGTTACACATGTTCCCTCTCGGGCTCCGCCCTGAACCACGCCCCCTTTGGAAACTCTCTAGACGTTTCTCAGCTACTCCCCCCCCGTGCCCCCTCGTTCACCCTTGGCCCACATTCCTCACCCCGGCCGATCACGTGCTTAACCCAGTGCCGGGGTGACTCGTCCTCACATGGCCCCTGCCACCAGCCCCCCCCCCCCCCCGCATTCTTCCAGTGGCCCCCTCTGCGGTGATTCCCTGCGGCGCTGGTGGATGCTGCTATCCCCTACTTTGCCGGGAGGACTCATCGGGCTTCCTTCTGCTAGGACCCAGTACCATGCCCCTAGTGGCCCCCTGAATGGTACTGCATGGTGTGTTAGCCTCTTCGCCTACATCATAGGACCTCCTTTGCCGGTACCAAAATATGGTAATAGATTTTTTTCCCCTTTTTTCAACGGTATTACTTAACCTGATTCCTCTGTTTGTCGTGGTCAAATCTTGTAATCAAAATTTCGTCCACTCCCCGTTGTCCAATCAATTCCACATTTTGTACACGTACTCAGATCCGGTGACAATGCATGCCTGTATTAAAATCGGCATCAATTAATTCGCTACTTTAAAGGAATTAACATTTTGTATGGACGCCTTATTATTTATATATATTTGTGTAGGTCAAAAACGCCGCGGTCCCTAAACTGTGGAGTCGCCATTGACGTACTTCTCAAACGTGAGTTAAACGAAGTTGTTAATACAACCGTTGTTAAAAAAAAAAACTTCTTAAAAGGAGTTTTTTTTCTGGCAACAAAACAGGTGTTAAGATTTTAAAGCACCAAACTGAAACCTTTTACAAGAAATCATGTCTGCATTAACCACAATGCTTGTGGTCAGAATGCAAACAAAAAACATATTCTGATAATAAATGCATTGTCCTTGAAACTGATTGATCCACACCAGAGACGGCTTTCTTTTGAGCCTAGTCTCAAACGGTGTTAGACCAGAGGACGCCAAAAGGCGTGCAGCCCAAAGATAATGCCACTATCAGAGTAATGAGAGCTCGGGGTGAGCATCTCCATCATGGGATCTCCTTTGCCAGTACCAAAATATAATTAATTTCCCTCCTTTTTCTGGCAACAAAACAGTTGTTAAGATGTTAAAACACCAAACTGAAACCTTTTACAAGGAATAATGTCTGCATTAACCACAATGCTTTATTTTATTTTATACTTACGTGACTTTACTGAAAGAACCAAAGCGTATGGATTCCTGCAGTCACGAAAACTTCAAATCTAGATTATTTCTAAATATGTTATAACATTTTATCTAGATCTTGGTTAATTGAGAGATCTCTTGACAGATCTCTTTCCAAACTTACTTGTGACATAAGAAGATGTTTTCGAGTATTTGGAGTGATGACATCAGCTTGTGTGCAAAAAATGAGCTTCAAATCAGGATTGATACTCTGATAATATATGCACTGTCCTTGAAACTGATTAGTTCACACCAGAGACAGCTTTCTTTTGAGCCTCGTCTCAAACGGTGTTAGACCAAAGGACGCCAAAAGGCTGTGCCTGTTTCAGCGGCACTTGGCGCTACTCGCCGGAGTGATCCATTTAACATCACCACACATGGAACATATTGCATAAAATATCCCCCCTTGATGAATCCATTATTGTCCCGCCTTGCTCCCAAGGCAATTGGAAAACATACGGGACGTACATTTCATAATCATGTCCAGGTGTGTAAAATTTGAATAGCATTGCACATTTTTTTTTACTATTTTTGTCAAGCAAGCATGTGCAAGCTAAATTAGTCATCATTCCGAAAGTTGTCTCCTTAGTTTCACATCTGACATCGTTGTTCATTCTCAGCGTCGGCGCACAACGATGGAAATGTATCTGTGCCACGGCGAGGCTTTAGATACGAAATGACTTAAAAGCTCCAACAAAAAAAATAATCCTTTCGCATGCGCCCGAGTGAGATGTACAAGGCAGCTGTTGTTGAGCACCTTGGCTCAATGGAGAGGGAGTGAGCGGCTGTGCTTGATAACGCACCAACAAGGGGTTATCACCCTACTCTTCTAGATTTGAAGCTTCCGTGATTGCAAGGATCCATACTCTTTGGTTATATTCGGTAAAGTCACGTAGGTAAAAAATAAAACAACAAAAATCACGACATTTCGGCCACAACACAAGCGGCCTTCATCAGGTGAAGGGACCAGACTGTCTCGAAGACAGCGCTGGAGTGAAACACAGCCAAGCTCAGACCGCGACCCCCAAGCTGTGTGAGAGGAATCAAGGTGCCTTGACAAAGTCATTAGCATAAAAATTAGCATTTAATTGGCCGACTTAGCATAATGAACGGTGTAGAGGTGGTGTACATGCGGGTGAACATGCCGGTTGGCGAGGGGGGGAGGGGGAGTTTACCTATTGATGGTGTGAAAAGGGAATTTTAAGAGCTGCGAAAGTTTGGGGTACCACTACTTGAAAAAATATACTGTACCATTGAAAATTAGTTTAATGTTTGGTTCGATTTAGAACATCTTTCCAATGGTTGCTTAATTTGAAACCATCTTCTCGGTTGAAATTATGTCTGTGTTTGTAGATCTGAATTGCCTCGTGAACAAATCTCTGATAAAAACCCGTGGGTTTGCAAAGAACCTTGGTATCGGAGAAAATGATATCGTGATCACCCACAGCGTTGTAACAGTGATCAGCTACGGCAGAAGAATTCGTTCTGCCTTGTTTCAAATCTGATTTGTGTTCGCGAATTCGGTCAAAGACATGTCACTTCGTCTCCCCAATATAGCAATCACCGCAGGTACAACTCAATTTGTAAACCCCGGGGTACTGTAAGTCAGGGATGACATCCTTCACGGATGGGATCAGATCACGAATTTTGTGTACTGTATTGAACCGGACCTGGATCTTGTGTTTGTTTAGAATTTTGGAAATCTTTTTAGTAACGCCTGCTATATATGGTAGTGTGATGGTTTTGACCTTGAGTATCAAGTGGTTGTTTCTGTATGGAGGGAGAAACAGCTTGGCGGATGGTACGGTCAGAGTATCCATTCCTTTTGAGGGCCAAGTGTACATGTTTTAATTCACTGGTCAGGTGGTGTTTGGTCCGAAATGCAATGAGCCCTATGGTATAAAGTTTTGATGAGATAATTATTTTGGGCTGGGTGGTGGTGGGAATCAGGTTTCAAGTAGGAATCTGTGTGGGTGGGTTTCCTGTTGACAGAATGCCCCAATGAGCCATCAGGTCTCCTCTCAAACGGAACATCTAAGAATGGTAGCTTGCCATCTTTCTCCACTTCCATGGTGAATTTGATGGTGGGATGTCTGCAATTGATGTGGTGTAGGAAAAGGTTCAGAGCTGGGAGGCCATGTGGCCAAATGACGAAAGTGTCATCCACATATCTCTTCCACAGGGAAGGTCTGAGGGTGGAAGTCTGGATGGCGTCCGATTCAAATTTCTCCATGAAAACATTGGCTATCACTGGTGACAAGGGGGAACCCATGGGAGTACCCTCATTTTGCTTGTAGAAGGAACCATTCCAAGTAAAGTAGGTGTTGGTGAGGCAGTGCCTGACCAGCGTAGGTACCTCGGGGTATAGTCCATGTTGTACCAAATTTTCAATTATATCAATGGTATCAGGTACCGGGACCTTGGTGAACAAGGAGACCACATCGAAGCTGACAAGGATATCGTCAGGGGACAGTACAACGTCTTTGACCATAGAAACCAATTGGGCTGAGTTAAGTACTGCTGAGGAGGTCTTGCCAGTGAAAGGTAGCAAGGTATCCGACAGAAAACGTGCTAGCTTATAGGTAGGGGAGTTGATCGTGGATACGATGGGTCGTAATGGAGTGCCTTCTTTATACATCTTTGGAAGACCATAGAATCTAGGGGGTCTTGCAGCAGAAGGTTTTAGGGAGGGACGTTTAGTTGGTTCGATTAGGGAGGTCGAACTTGTGATGATCTTGTTGGTTTTTATAGTTAGGCTATTAGTAGGGTAATTTTTAATTTTTGAGTAACTACCATCATTGAGTAGGTCCTGAATTTTATTGTTGTATGAGTTTTTATCCATAATTACAGTGGCATTGCTCTTGTCGGCTGAGAGGATGACTATATCATGTCTCTCTTTTAATTTCGCGAGTTCAGAGCGTTCATCTTTGCTGATGTTGCAATGTGTCCTCGTGTTAAGCCGCTCTGTGTTTGGGCAGCTCCGTCGAAAGATGTCGCACGTGACGCTGAACAACGCACGATACAACGAGCACAACTACAACAACAACTACAATAACATATGTTGGTAATCGAAAATCATTTTATACTCATCCGCTAATAGATCTCGGCTGACCAGTTACGGTGAAGTATGGTCAAACAGCTTCCACGACCGATATACAGTGGCGATGGGGCAACTTGCTTTGTCGCGTGAAACTCATTCAGTCCCAGTTTTAACGAGATCTGTTGTTTTGATATTTATCTCATATTTATATGGCGCCTTTATCCAAGGCGCGTTACAAGGGCTGCGAGTGGCACAATGAGGGTAGCTAAAGGTGACACGGTGACTAGGGATGGGGGTATAGGGAGGGAGGGAATTACGGTGGGTACCTAAGGATGGAGGGAAGGATGGGGCCAGGGAGAAGAGGTTGGGGTCTTGAGGGAGGAGCGGAAACTCCACAGGGAGAGGATGCTTCTCGCTGCTTAATGTGGAGGAGAAGTTTGTTCCAGTGCAGAGGGGGCAAGTAGGGAAAAGGAGCGGTAAACGGTGCTTGTGCACAAGGGAGAGGGGGGAACGGTGAGGAGTTGGAGGAGAGATTGAGAGCGGAGCGGGCGGGAGGGGACATAAAACTATACATCGTGCATTACGTCCCCTTTGCCAATATAATGATACTTTCATTTTTATAAGGCGTCATTCATGCTTATAGCATCCCATAACACTGTATATCAATTATGTATAAGTATTGAATCCCATATGCAGCCACTACCAAGCAAATGAAAACCCCATAACCAAGCAAAATAAAAAAAATGAACAAATTAAGAAATGGCAACGAATGTATGTTGAATTTCTTTCGCACCGTACATAGTCAACCGTGCTAATTGTAGGTGCGGGGGAAGGACAAACAAACTTAACACAAAAAGGACTTGTAAAGAACTCAGTTTAAAACAAAACAACAAGCACAAATAACAAAAGAAGTGAACGAAAGAAAGAAATGAGTCTATTAGGGTCACATACCAATCCACTATACGGTGCCAACTTCCCAACCCGTAAAAAGTATTTATGCTCACGTGTTTTAGTCGTTGCTCGGTAACGTTTGATAAAACAAAATGTGCAACGCATCTTGCTGCACTCATGTGAAAGGAATTTATTTCAGATAGCTTATGAGACAACTCAAATGAAGCAGACATCAACGGGAATAGTAGTTAGTCACGCGGTTAACTCTTTCCATTCTGTTAATTCTCGTTTGTTGCATACGTTGTCCATCCTGCATCGTGTCGTCTGAAAGCACTTCCTTACTGAGATATAAACTCGAATGCCCCTTTTGCTCTGACTGTCTAGCCATTAACTGCATGGGTGGCTTGCCATAAATAATACACGACAATGATAATACACTCATTTTCATTGTACGTTATATCTGAAACTACTGCACTTCCTTCTTAAGTCAACAGCCCTGGAAGAGAACTATGCCCAAGTCAGAATATCCAGTACTATTCACGTTAGTCAAAAGGAAGAATACATGCTAAAACCCTGAAACTAGGCAAAACCCACCAGTAAATATATACGATTGCAACATTTAATCATGGGGAAGAATTCACACACACGTGGAGTAAACACGCGCACACTTCGAAGTACGCAACAGGAAGTATGCCACCAGAGCATACATATTCACAGGGTGGTCTGCGAGGTGTTTGAATGTGTGTGTGTCATGCAGAGGTGAGCACCAGTGGGAGCTCTACCTGAAAGTGTGTGCACGACATGGCCCATCAATCCTGCAAAATAGTCGCGAATGTGAAAACTGCAGGTTTCAGAGGGGCAATTTACAGCACCACTGCATGCCTGACTCTTAGACAAGACAGACTCACTTTCCACAGTGAGAATCTCAGCATTTCAAGTTTCCATAGGGACCATGAGCATGGCCAAATATTAAACTGGCTGCCCGAGAGAGGGAGGGAGAGTGCCAATCAAATCTTGAGATGCACCTGAATCCAGTTCAGTTCTGCACAGATGTGTAAAAAGAGCTTTCGATGACGTAACAATTGTAATTGTTTAAATTTGAAGTGTGTGTGTGTGCCCTCGTCAACATTGCCACGGGCTAAGAAAAAGAGGGCAAACGGACCCGAGTGAAATTTCAATTTGAGTCAAAAGTGATTTACCTCACCCAGATAGGAATACTGGATGCACCTATACGGGTGATATGTTGCAAGCACAACAATGCAATTTAAAAAATAATCAATCTGTTATTATTATTATTGTTATTTACTGCACAAATGAGAATACGTTTCAAATATTTGGATTCGGTCTTCGGATACGACAATATTTTCTACTGTTGCAGAGGTGCAAAGCGAAATGTGTTATTGCCATCTCTTCCCCGACATTATTAAAACATTGACAAGGAGAAGATTGGAAGCACCTGCGGTGGTGCGGTGGTGCTGTGAACCACGTGACCTGAGTTAATTCACAGGCCTCGGCTGAGCAACATGCGGCCTAACTCGGAAATCCACATCGGAGACCTAAATGAGCTGAAACGTTTCCGCAAGTTGCACAACGACTTGCATAACGCACCAATGTCTGCTCAAACGCCTTCGGAAAACACGTCGCAAGAAAATGGAGGATGAACAGCCGCATTGTTGCATTAATGAAACGGCTCAATTAAAATGAAAAATGTTCCCGTTGATGATTGATATAGCTGACAGAGAACAACTGTGGATCCATTTAATTACAGAAGCGACTGTAATATTCCCCAAACAGCAAACGGGAGGCCGCGTGCGGGCTATTTATAAATCAAGGGATTTGTTGAACGAACGAGGGGGTAATTGAGAAGCGTTCGGAAACAACAACAAAATAACAACACCCCATATTGCTGATAAATGGCGAAGGGAGAGTAAGCTTGCTATATATTTTTTATTCCATGTATAACTTACACTTAACACATGCATATGAACACAATTCCACACGTGTGTATGTTTTTTTGTTAGATCGTAATACGCGTTGAAGCAATTTTTGTTACCCGTAATCAATGCACTTTTTAATTCAATGTTCTAATGAGCATTTAATTAAACACATATCAATGATGCCTAGCAACCAATTCCCCAAATATTAAAATTAGGATTGTAAAAAAAAATGTGTTTTCTCATGAACGATTGGGAATTTTAAAAAAGATGGAAATTAAATTGCCAATTGGCAAAACGGACGCGTTTCTAACAAGTTGTGTATTCGTGGGTGCCATGAATACCTGTGGTGATAAACCTCATTATATTTTTATAACGTTGGTTTCTTTAGAATTTAATTCTACTAGCTGATATGACTCGCATATGAAATTGGGGGTATAGCGATCCGTGTATTCACAATGATAATAATAATAAAAGTTAAACGTACATATTTACAGCCCTTTGTCAATCCACTCCTGGATGAAGGTCTCCCGTGCCACGTGTCCCGTGGAGTTGAACCGTACTTCACCACGCTGGTCAGTGCGAGTTAGCGAAAGGGGGAGAGAGTTTGTTCCGAGGATCTGAAATCGTTGCAACCCTCAAAAACGCTAAGATGCCACCTAGCAACATCAGCAAAGATGAACGCTTTGAATTATCTCAATTAAAAAAGAGAGATGATATTGTCGTCCTATCAGCCGACAAGGGCAATGCCACTGTCATCATGGACAAAACAAAATAAAACAACAAAATTCAAGAACTACTCAACGATGGCAGTTATACAAAAATAAAAATAGATCCCACCAACAGCCTGGTTACCAAAACGAGCAAAATCATCTCTGATTCAACAGCATTAATTGATCAGACCAAACAGTTCTCGTTGAAACCCTCTGCTGCCAGACCACCAAGATTATATGGCCTCCCAAAGATACACATCGTCTCTACTATCAACTCCCCCACCTATAAACTGGCACGTTTTCTGGCTGATATACTGCGACCTTTCACTGGACAAACCACCTCTGCGGTACTAAATTCTATTCACCTGGTATCGACAATCAAAGGCATTTCCCTCTCCCCAGACGACCTGCTTGTCAGTTTTTATGTGGTATCCTTATTCACCAAAGTTCTGGTACCTGACACCATCGCAATCATTGAAGACTTGGTTCATCAAGGACTGCATACTGATGTACCCCTCCTGGTGAGACATTGCTTAACCAACACATACTTCACCTTGAATGGAACTTTCTACAAACAGACTGAGGGCACCCCAATGGGCTCCCCCCTGTCTCCGGTTGTAGCCAACGTATTCATAGAAAAATTTGAAACTGACGCCATCCAGACTGCCACTCTACGCCCGACCTTATGGAAGAGGTACGTGGATGACACTTTTGTCATCTGGCCACATGGCCAGCCTGCTCTAGACCAATTTCTCGACCACATCAATTCCATGCACCCATCCATCAGATTTACCATGGAGGTCGAAAAAGATGGCAAGCTACCCTTTTTGGATGTCTTAATTAAAAGGAAACCTGATGGTTCAATGGGCCATTCTGTCTACACAAAAGCTACCCATACTGATGCTTACTTGAAACCCGGTTCCCACCACCATCCATCCCAGAAGAACTCTCTCATCAAGACTCTATACCAAAGAGCCCAATGCATTTCCGACCAGGAACACATTGCCAGTGAACTCAAGCACGTACACCAGGCTCTCATGGCTAATGGTTACTCCGACTACACAATCCGCAAAGCCATCACTCCAGTCATGAAGAAGGATCCTCTTGAGGAGCCACTCAAAAATATCACCTTACCCTACATTGCAGGGGTCACTAAAAAGATCTCAAAAATCCTGAATAAACACAAGATCCAGGTCCGGTTCAACACAGTAAATAAAATCCGTGATCTGGTTCCATCTGTAAAAGATGCTGTTCCAGACATACAGTACCCGGGCGTTTACAAACTAAAGTGTCTCTGTGGTAGCAACTACATTGGGGAAAACAAACGACATATCTCGGACCGCATCCGCGAACATAAAGCAGACTTGAAACACGGTAGGACGAATTCTTCTGCCGTGGCAGATCGCTGTTATAATTCAGTGGGTTCACATGACATTGACTTCTCCAAGACGGAGGTTCTTTGCAAGCCAACTGGCTACCATGAGAGATTCGTTCATGAGGCCATCCACATATACGAGCACAGAGACAATTTCAACCGAGAAGATGGATTCTGGCTTAGTAACCATTGGAAAGATGTTTTAAACCATTTCGGTTACTTAATTGTATTTTACAGTGACCGTCAGACCGCAGCTCGTTCGCTGGCATTGCCTCTTAATACTTCTCACACCACGGTTAATGGTATGGTTTATAACATGGAGCATAACAGCGCATTGTAGTTGTTTCCCTCTCCCCCCTCCTCCGTTCCGAGCATGGATTGACTCGTCCCTCTGAACGTCGCTGTCCGTGGTGCTGGCGTTGAGGAGAAGGGAGAAAAAAACACCATTTTTCGCCATATGGCATTGATATGTAACGACTTATTGTTGGTGGCTCAGCTGATTGGAGAATATATAGGGTTTATTGATAACATTGAGGGAGCTTATATTTTGTTTTTTTATTGGTTTACTATATGGTATTCATTATATAGTGTAGTGTATACCCAGTTGCTTTGTGATTAATAGCTCAGCTTATTGAAGAATATATTAAGTACATTTATTATATTGATGTAATATAGATTTAGTTTTTTCACACCGGTTTACTTTATGATAGTTGGTAGTTGGAGGCCTTTAGCGTCCATGTACTAAATGCCTCTGTTGATATGTAAACTTTGACTTTAACACAGCTATTTCTGTCACAAGCTAATCCCTCAGCTATTTCAATGCTAAATTATCCTGCTTTGATAGGTAAACTCCTTTTTCAAGGCTCTCCACACCTCTCACCGAGCTTAAAAGACGCTACGAATCTTAACAGCGTTCATTCAAGCTCTGTCGTCCCGACAGTTCTGTTCTTTCACCTGAAGAATGCTACTTGTGTTGTGGCCGAAACGTCGTGAGAATTTTATTGTCTTATTTTATTATTTTATTCTCATTCTACGTGACTTCACCGAAAGAACCAAAGACGATCTGTTTTAATGTTAGCCGTGGCCTCGAATAAAACTCAGATCGTTGGGTTGATAGGTGAGTGCACTAACCAGAATGCCACCCACCATCCTTCATCGATTAATATTCATTCTTAAGCTCCATAATACATCCATCCGATCGTGTGTGCGAGACTCAATGTTTTTGATTGGCATATGCAATATATGATCCCTGAAACCACCAGTAGCCACCACATTCAATTCAATGTAAAAACATATATGTAATGCAATGAATCGATCGAATTACAAGGGCGGGGGTAAATTGTAACACTCCTGATATAACGCCACAGCAGTGGTTCGCTGATGTTTATTGAACAGTGGGACAATGTCGGGGACGTTGAAATATGCCCGTGTAAATTGCTTCCGTTTAAATAGGCTGCACATTCACACTCACACAAGCCACTGTAATGCAGTTTTCGATCTCCACACATTTTAGGTTACGGGGTACATGTGTATGTGTGTGTGTGTGCTTTGCCTTTTATTTTTTCATGTAAATTCTGGACACGTTTGCGATAATTTTCATAAATTATGTGAAAAACACAATGGACCGTGTCTTTGCGCAGGGGTTAAAGCTGTCGCTGCTGCTGGTTGCTGCTGCTGCTGCTGCTGCATGAACCATATCAACTGTGCCAGTGGACCTTGTTGTGCCATGACCCTGAGTGTTCTGATAAACTCGATAAACACAGCTAATTGTCCCAAGCTCACTCCTCACTGTGCTCATTTATCACACGAGCTCACTCCCGCCACCTGCACTGCTCTCGGCCAGCAGAGGGGGATGCTGGGATTGGGTTTCTCTGAAACGACAATCAATTAAATAAGAGCATTAAAATTAAGCTCATCATATCGATGTCACCTCTTGCTTAATGTCTAGAATTTGTATTCATCAGCCACTCATTAGTCAGTGACTTTCATTAAACGCTTGACATTAAGGGATAAGTGCACGCGATACTTTTTCCCTCCGTCCTCCGCACGCTGACCTTTATTGGTGCGTGCGACCACGAAACACCATCCAGTACCCTCTAGTTTTGTTTTATTATCAGTACAGACGTTTCGTATACGCTTAAAGAGACCAATTGTGTGTAAATGTATCGCGAAATGTAACCAGGACCCCCCCCCCCCATTATTGTTATTATTATTCCATTCACGAATAAGAGATGTAGACACACCCTGTCAACTCGCATAAATGCAGAATGACCAGACAAAGATCAAGATGTTGATTAATAATTACGAGCACGTTAGTGTCGACAGCCCGAGTCGAATGCAGTCCGTTACCTTCTTAATGCGGCCCAACTTGACGACTCTGGCCACATGCCGAGATATAATTCAGCGATGTTCCGGCAAGCCTGCGTCTCGATGTGCAGACGCAGCGAATTCTGTGTACTCGCAGGGCGCTCAGAGGGCCACTGCTCTCTACCTCTCGACTAATTAAGTGGGGTGTGTTGTTGTTTTTTTGCACGTGCACTTACACGGCAGACTAGCGCAGCCTCCATGTGTTGCTACAAGGAAGCCGCAATTCACATTTGCACTTTTTTTGTGCAATGATGCACTTTATTTCCCCGGCAGATTTGGGATTAAACGGCGATGCCTCATTTATGCTCGTAACTCTTTCTTAGATTGCAGCATTTTTTCGTCAATTTAGCAAAAAAACCTACCAAACAGCTCTCGGATTGTGGCATGTTTTTTTCATCTTGACGTCCGACGTTTCGGTCCACACGCTGGAAGCTTCTTCAGGATACGATTTCCACCTCGCGCAGAAACTCCCGAGAACGTTGAGCGAAACGTTGGCCACGTTTCAGAGCCACACAGGGTGCAGCCGCGAAAACCCACACAGCGGTATCAAGAGCTGAGCTCATTCTCAACTAACTTCAAGCATTGCACCCAAGGGGTAGAGTGCGACTAACTGGCACGAGTCACCTAATATGTCGTGACGTGCACACGGTGCGGCCGAGTGTATTCGATATGCCCCACGGGCAGAAGTCAGTCGGCTTGGCTGGCATTGAGTCCCTGAGCTTGCTTTCCCACACGTGCCCTCTTCAGAACCTACAATGGCACCTACCCACCCTGTCATTAACTTCGGCACAATAGAAAAGCCCCCCCCCACCCCCTGATTAAACCAAAATCCATAAACCGCCCTTCATGTTCATTTATGCATTCTCGGATTTTTGGGAGTGAAAATGTTATGCTAAGGGGACTTTACTCTTAGCTCATGCCCAAATGTCACAACAGAGAGACGAGTATATGCGTTTTCGTTGTGAAAGCAGTTGTATTAAAAAATATATAAAAATTGTATGCCCAAGTATATGATGCATGAAATCTCTTCTGTATAATCCATGCAGCCATAAGGGAATGCATAATTATATTTTGCTATGAAAAGGCATGCTCTTTGGCTGCTTTATGAATCAATTTTTCTAAAATATTTGTTACCAAAAGAACAATCATTCTGTTCAATGCGACAAAAGCTGATGGCAGCCAAATAAAGTTTACGCCTTTAAAACAAAGCAGGTGCAGTATAACAAGGTGACTTTAAAAAAGTATTTTATTCACACATACACACCTATTAACTCTGAAGTCGTCCTCGACAGGAGCTGCCCATTATGTGTCTGCTATTAACCAAATAACCTTTTTTAAAAATGAGCTCCCAAATTCATTAGGGACATTCAATAACAGTCACGTCTTGACCATAACCTGTGACAATTTATTTAATCACAGAAGGGGGTGCATCGTTGCAGCTCTAACATTAAACTACAACTTAACCAAAGCAAATGTATATTCTTGGTTGTTTTATATATATATTTCCCTTATACGTGACTTTACCGAAAGAACCAAGAATATCAATCCCTGTAGTCACGAAAGCTTTAAATTAAAATTCAAAACAAATGTATTTACCAGGTAAAGCCCCCTGAGCTATTGACTGTTTTTCAGAAGCGACCTGGCCACAAATGATAGCTCAACGAATTGGCTTATCATGTGGAAATTTATATTAGTAAAATCATCTAAATGCATGTTTCTAAATGCGGCGGGAAAAACCGGAGGACCCGGAGAAAAATCAACGCAATCACGGAGAGAGCATGCAAACTCCAAATATACAGCAGGCGTCAGGATCGGGATCAAATCCACGACCTCCTGCATACCAGGCGAGGTAGTTAACGTCTCGCGACATGAAGGCAGGAAAACTCCTCTTATCTGAGATCCTTCTTACCTGCTGCTCCTATTGTCCTTGAGAGTTATAGGGTCAACAAACCCCCCCACCAATCACTATCCTATTCTTTTTTCAGTTTTTTTCTCAGTTTATTAATTTTGGTATAGCCCTGTAAGCCATTCGGCTCTTAAATCGGGTGCAACCACAACAAACAAAAATACAAAAACACGAACAAGAAAAACATCTTAAAGTGACTATGTGACTGCAAACAGAAAATCCATGAAAAAAACAGCAAAATATTCCTGAAAAAAGCACCGTACACCAACGCTGTGTGCAAAAAATCCCAGTGGGATGCAAGTCAAACAACAACAACAACCACAAGAAAACTTAGATTTAGGCCATCAGTCTTAACTCCGTACTACAACAAAACAAACATGTCAAACCAAAAAACTTTTCGAAATCACCAAAAAATAAAGCCATAATTGCAACGTAACAGTGATCACAGGGACTGTGACCTATTCTTATTATTATTATTTTTACCCCTTGATTAAATGAAATGAAATTAAGCCGGCAGACAATAGGACCTGTAAGACAATTTCTCATTGACAGATTTGAAAATTAACCCGAACAAGGATAATATCCTGTACGTGCGACTCTGTATGGCATAATGCCTCCTTGCCTGAAGCGGAGGGTGCTAGCAGGCAAAAGTAATTCAAAGTAAAAGTTGTCGTTATGGAAATGAAAATGTAATATGTTGTACTGCTGCAAATGTCCACGCCATATTCTCAATTTGGATTTCTTTCCAGAACAAATCGGGTTTTCTCTTGGCTCCTTTACTCCTGGTAACGATACATTGAATTATTACAGTGAAGATAAATTGTCTGAGGATTTTCTCAATATCGTTTGTCACGTTTTAATAGTTTCACTTTTTTTTTAAACAAAGTCCCTTTTTTAGGACCTGCTTGTGCGAGTGGCAATGGTAATTTTCGCCTCAATTAAAACTTTTTCACCACAAGGGTGCCCTTGCCGTGTGGGGTTTGCATGTTGCCCCCTGTTGTGCATCGGTCTTCTGAGTTCTGTAGTTTCCTCCCATAAAACCATACAACGATTGGTATTTTCCAAACACCCTACCTAATACAGCACTGACATTTGGTTAACTATAACAGCATCGCCCCCGTATATTCTGACAAATAAGTAATATTAAAAAAAATACTTTAAAAAAAACACGCTTTAATGAAATGTACCGTACGAGTAATGGCAGAACTCCACGACTCCAGGAAGTGGCCCCGAAGCTTGCCACAACGTAATGGGACCGTGGTGATTTACAGCCAACGTGAGTTGAGCGTGTACAATTAGACCCAAGCCGAAACATAAGATATAAAAAATATTGTTTAAAAATATATTTTAAATTTTTAATGATAGAATATAGTATTGTCATCAGTATTACATACGTATGCCAAGTTTGCAGTCGATGCCACATTGGGAAGTGGGTTAACATTGAGTTACAAGATTTGAGGATGCAACAACAGACAGGGTGAGTTAAATAAAAGCGTGTAACAATAAAAAAAGAGAATTGAGGCAGTCCAGCTTTCCTGGATAGACAAGTGTAATAATCATACTAAACTTCGAGATATAATATTACCATTTAGGTAGCAATACCAATGTCAGTGAAGGTAATCAATTTCACATCAATATTGAATGCGTGTTACTGCTAATAAAGCAGGGATAATATTAACAATACATGTATATCGTAACCCTCAAGAGGTTGGATGAGAGTGAATAATTTAAAGCAGAGGGCATTAAAATTAATGATTAACCAGGGAGAAGAGGGAGTTTCGTTTATCATTAATTATGCGTTGTATCTTAGATGCCCAGACAGCAAAACTATCATTTAGCACTCAACCAACATATACTTTAATTCAATAAATCATCGTACGAACTGTATGTGCACATTTTTTTTAAATTGAATGCATCACTTACCAGAATCTTCTGTATCTGCTTTGCTGTGCAACGCAGCTGTAATGCCTATTAGCCATTCTGAACTTATCAGCAGAAAGGTTGGCCGTGTACATTCATTTTACAGCATTCACTAGGCGCCGTGGAGATGTAATGAGTGAGTTTTACGTATTCACAGGCACGGCCATTTGATTAGCACCGATTTCCAAAAGGTAAGCCGCACGAAAAAACGTAAAGATTGCCATTCATGATGCCTGCCTCAAGTATCCAGCGGTGTTTTGCGTGGTCTATTATTGGAATACAGTACAGATATTCCTATCAATCCAACTCCTCAAATCTGCAGAGCTTCAGGCTGTCCTTTGACCCAACATCTGCCTTGCCGCAACGCTAATAGATTGAGCTCGACAAAGCTACGAGATAACTCTGCAGTCACCGTTGGCAGATTACATCCGGTGTAGCCATCATGTTGTAAACAATAATACGAATAGAAATGCAACCACCTATCCAAGAAAGACTCATTGAGTCTCAAGACTCCTATTTCAGGAGGCTTTTGAAAAAACGACCCTCTTAATGAGCCAGGCAGAACCTTCTTGAAATATAATTTAAAAACACGCTGGGTAAACGAGGTGTATGTGTAGAGCCCTTTGTCAATCCACTGCTGGATGAGGGCCTCCACACGCCGTTTGGGTCGTGGTGGGTAATATAACCGTACTTCACCACGCTGGTAGGTTGGTGAAGGAAGGTGACATGGGAACAATGGATTGTTGTACAACAATGGATTTTTTTCTGCATTGTCCTTTGCTGCCCATTATATGGCCCCGCAGCCCATTTTGCATCAATAAATACTCATTGAATGGAGATGGCTAAACAAACCAATATAGGACCACAAAACTTGGGTAATTGTTGGTGTTGGTTCTGGCTGCTTTCCCACGTGGCTGTGGTTCTCCACATCAATAAATAAACACTGTGCATGTTACACATTCTTAGAGAAATTTGAGATGCAATTTGCATGAATGACACTTGTATATAAAAAATATATATATAATGGGTTATTATCAAGTATAATAGTCCAAGCACTAATCCATGCTTTAGCTCTGCTTATCTTCAGAGATGTGACACTGTGAAACACGCGTCACATACACTTGCACGTGATGAGTGAATACTTTGTTGGCCTTGTCACCCCCCAAAAATAATAATCCATACTGCTTTTAATCCATAGAAGGAACTTGTAACCTTCACTTGAGATGCAATGCAAAACAACGCGCGATACGCACTTTGATGTATAACTCCATGCACACAAGAGCGAAGGACACCCAGAACACTCTGGGCACCGTCTTACTTGTCACCTGAATGTCTTCCCTTGCTGCAGGATCCCTGGATCTGACATTCATCAATAGGACAAAAATCTACAGATCCATCAACATCTTTGTTCACCTATAAAAAAAATAGAAAACGTGTCGCGTGACATTGTAAAGCACAGCTGCTCACTGCTGTGCCGTAATACGGTACAGGACCTGCACCGGTACTTACCAAAAATTCTATAGCCCAATAACCGAATCAAGGGCAATTTGGAGATGTATTGCGATAATAGAGACAACAACAAAACCATTTTTGCGCTAATTGAAAGTCGGCAAAACATTGGAAGTAACAGTACGGCTGACAAATTCATAATCGCGTGCACCGGCCTAATTGCTATCACAGCGAGAGCGGTTGCGAGCTTTTCAACGTGAAGTGCCGTGCAAATGCACCACAGTTGACATGCAAAGACAGCCTCACACGGGTCAACGCATGGTGGACCTTCATTTGTTCTACAATGTTAACGCTCCATGAAACCAATGCATTAAATGGCTGCCCGTTTAAATCTTAACAGCTCAGGGCAAAACCGGGGCAATTGGACCGAGATGTGCTTCCATTCCAAGGGATGAACACATTACACTCAACATAAAGCTATTCCTAATGGACTGCACCAGTGGTGCATCCTGTCTTTTAAAGTTTGTGAGCACAACATGGTCAAGGCGTGTAAATTAAATTGAATTCGGAGGTGATTTATATGGAGAGAAAAAAAAGAATTTGCGAAAAACTATTTGCAAAATTAGTGGTGGCAAAGGCTTGGAGGGGCAGGCATTCATCCAGAAGTGGACTGACCATGGCTGACGATGATGACAATGATGAATACCCTCATAAATAACGCCATAATGTTTTTTTGCGATGTTTCTATTTCATATATATGTTTCACATTTTATATTAGTGTATAGTAAACGTTCAGTGAAATAGTTGGCCTGTAAAAAAAAAAAACTCCATGTGTTTTTAAAGCCAACAAGACAACTTTGTAACAACATAACACATTCATTACGAGTCTCATAACAGTTGCACAACATAAAGAAATAAAAATAAAATATCTACTACACATCAACTGTTCCCAAACAAGGTGACTGTGACAAAGGGATTGCATTGGTACAGATGAAATTACCCCTGGGGCCGCAGCATAGATGACCTTTAAAAATGCTTCACCTTTGTAGTTTAATTTCTAATGTATCTCAATGCTTACAAAGAAAAGGTTTATGTGCATGGAGGCATTGATGTTATTGTTATGGCTGCCAGTCACTAAATGGTATATACACAATTGCAAATAATATCTTACTCTGTATGTTCCTATGCAGCCTAAAATGCACGGTAAAATTAAGTAACCACAATATATACGCTCAGGAGTGCCACACTAAATAGACTGACGAAGGGTCATTTCAATGTGCAAATGTTGCAAATGGTTTCTATGCAAATACTTAGTGTGATATAGACCTTAAAATGTGTGTATTAATGAGTGGCACGTATCTTAAAATGTACTATATTACTGAACTGTGTGTGATATTTTAAAAGGCATAATATGACCAATCATTGACCATGCTGGTAAAATTGCAGAACATTTAATTGCGTCTTATGCATTTCCATTTGCTAATGGTAATACACGTCCTGTGGTAATCCATAACAAAGCACCATGTTTTTTTCTTCTTGGTTCTTTCGGTAAAGTCACATAGAATGTAAATAATAAAATAATAAAAATTAAACATAATAAAGAAGGTGAATCCCTGCAGTCACGAAAGCTTTAAATCGAAATAAAAGCATCATATTGTTACGTTTGATAAGCCACATGTGCATGATGTTAAACGAAACATGCTAATTCAGTTTCACTGTACGGTTGCTCGACATTTTGATGTCTGAATTTAAAGGTATACTATTGTTATTTGACCGAGGGGTAATCAAGCTTTCATATTTCTGCTTTATTGATGCTGATGTTCCAAAAACAGCTTTTAGATCTTTGTTAAGCAAATACAAATTAGCACCCAACATCACTCTCTTATTTACCAGGGCACCCGGAGGAAGGTATGAAGTTGAAATGTTGTAACGTTTCATTGTCTGTTATCAACGCAGAAATCCCGTTGGCAAGGCGCACACAAGTCGTATCGTTGCGGCAAAACTATTTCATATTTATTTTGTTACAATAACACAGGGCGGCTATATTGGTGGGGTGAGAAGGCTAACGGTGGTAAGGTTATTACTGCAGGCGAGTCTTGAGAAAAAAATCAAACCTAAAGATGACTTATGTGCTAATAAAACCATTCCCCAAAACTGAAAGCTAGAAAATTGGTTAAATTGGAAAACATTAAATAATTCAGGTTTTTATTTAGCTACATTTTTTATCATGGCCGACTGCTGAGCATTTGATTTATGTAAAAAATCCCGTGGCAAAGCAAATTCATATACGCCTGGCTGCACGTTTGTGTTGTGTATTAAACGGATTTCATTATTTATGCTATGAATAATATTCGATGCAACTTTTAGTACAGGTATCTATGTATATAGAAGTTCTTTTGCACTGTAGATAGCTAACTGTGATTACAATTGGAGGTGCGGGGAAGAACACCAAACTAAAGCACAAAGAGTAGTTAATCTATATAAAGAATTCCCTCTGTCCTCCCTCAATGAATGCATAAACTTCTCTGCACATTGTTAAGGAGGAGGAAAGAAAATGGAATTGCAATTCCTCAGCCACACCATGCAGTCAACGTTTGAGCTCAAAGTCGCTTGGCACCGATTTAAATCGGTCTTCTCCTGAAACACGATCTAAAAGCTTTCGCATTTTCTCAGCAGGCGACTATGCCACTTGTACAATTAGCAGGGTCCTTGCCAATTAGGTCGGAGGAAAAACGAAAAGGCTAATGTGCCGCTAATTTATACTCTGGTGAGCAACGTATATTCGCGAACGTCAGAGCCGGTAATTATCCTGGAGGCGCAGAGTGAGTTCAGAGACAGCCACTCGGAGCACGTAAACTACCTTGCAACCTCAGAGAGTTGCATTTATTTATTTTACTTTACTTCAAGAGCCACTTTATTCTATTACGGTGTGGTGCTCGCAAGCATCACAGAGCGATCATTTGCACAGTTTGGCACAGCGCGGTAAGGCCAGGTAACATCCTAAGCACAGTATTCTGTTGTTGTTGTGACAAGTTGTGACAGGTTGTGACGTTTTTGTATTCGCAGCAGCCAGACGACAAACTGTGAGGAAAAGTTGTTGGCATCGTGCTTGAGGTAGGTTTCGTTGCACAAAAGAGACGACTGGTGGCATTTGACGAGTGAGCTTTGTGAGACACACCAGACAATAACCCATTGGAGCAATTCCTTTACTCAGCAAGGCACAGGAACATTACCCAATACTCGGCAAGCCAAAATGAGTGACAAGAAAGATACCCATGACAAGGCAATGCATTCCTAAACATCACTCGTAATGGTCTCCGTGATGTTTGTATTAAATGTTGTTACCTGTCAAACTCTCAATGGAAATGTTTGGTCTTCACTGTCACAAGCGCTGTGGAGAAAGATTACTTAAACATTATCACCTTTCTTCGTCATGCTATGGTCTGTTAGGGATGCTGCTGTGGGGCAGTTGTTAGCACACTGAACTTACAATACAAAGATTGCCGGTTAAAACAATGGTGCGAGTTTCCCAGATATATTGGTACAACGCAGGTTGTTGATCGGCAGGCCACGTATTACGGTTGGGTAGAGTGTGGGTACCCCCACCTCTTCCAAGACGTCTGGAATGTGTGGAAGAGTAGGTCACGAACACTCCAGAAGGGGCCCTCTAAAGCTCCCACGGGTGCCGTGCAGGCCCTTCTACCTGCAGTGGCGTGAGCAAGCAGTTGCAGGGCTGCACCTTTTTAAATATGTCACCTATTAAATGTTTGCATAGCGATGCAAATGCATTTTTTCAACAGTGCCCCTGTCAGCTTGTGACAGTAGAATTCATTGCTTAAAAAAAACGTTCAATGGATTCTAGATTTGAAGCTTTCGTGACTGCAAGGATCCATACTCTTTGGTTCAATTCGGTAAAGTCACGTAGGTAAAAATAAAATAACAAAAATCACGGCGAAGGCCGCTTGTGTTGTGGCCGAAACGTCGTGATTTTTGCTATTTTATTTTTACCTACGTGACTTTACCGAATAGAACCAAAGAGTACGTTCAATGGAATCGTATGAATACCAGGATATATTAATTTGATAAATACATATGTATGCCAATAAATCAGTATGGACTCATAAGCAAATAAACTAGTGCCTCTGCCCTTCTGCCAGGATGGAGCAATTAAACGATGTCCCTGATTCTAATTTTCAGCCCACAAAAATCAATGCCACCGAACTACTTAACACAATTCATGTGCAAAAGCAATTATTACTGGCAGAGAGAAATGCATAGAAAAAGTATTGATCTGCATCAATGGTGACATGCTGGCTTATTGGCGAGTCACATTGACCGATGCCCCCTCAGAAACGCATGCGTTGCACACACCGTTCACACAGCACTGCCGTGCAACGGTGTGTGCCATTCACTTGTCGCACGCGGCCGCGTTGCTGGGACGAGCTGTCAGATTTCGTTTTTTTTTAACAATCTAATTTTGTCAGATTGTTAGGCAACTATTCTAATGGAAAGAATTATGTTCGCAGGAGGTGGACGAGATTGGTTGAGGAATGAAGAAGGGAATGAAGTTACCACGGGGGTTCGCCCACGCTGTTATTAAAGTAACAGACATCCAGTGGACTTGGGCGAGATATACATCACGAGAACAACTGACGAGAGATGAGAGACGCAAATTAACGACGGAGAGGTGTAGGGAAGCAGAGGAGGAGTTTGCGGAAGAGATAAAAATGTAAAAAAAATAACCTTCAGAGGTTGCTCACGACTGGACTGGTGCAACTAGGGAAATAAATAATTACAGAAAATAGGCAATGCCTTTTCCCAGAAGTGGTGAAATTATAGACTCACAACAAAGCCCAATTTTAGATCTAATGTTGTATTTTTGGAAATACTCTAAATTGATACAAATATGATAACTCTCATTATTTACGTATTGAATTGAAATATTTTTATGACGTTAAATATTAATCACATATTCCTTACATGAAGTTCCTTCACTAAACCAATAATCGTAAGCTAAAATGATCGAAAAGGCACTGAAGTCACATCAGTTCCTTTGATGTAATACTTTCGGAACAATACAAACACAAACAAAAATTGTGACCGTCTGAAAAGTAAAATCTGCGCCCGATTTTTTGTTTTACTTTTTCAGACTACATTAATCATAAAATCCCCAGCAAAAGACGTGTCCCATGAACAGGTCCACTGCCCTGTCTCCCACTGGGACATTCGTTTTATTGTTTGACGTAATATGATATTGACCAGATAATTATTTGAGGCAAAAGTCCGCAAAAATAAAAGGTGATTACAACAATCTCAGTTGAGCTCAAGGAAATGTGAAATTTTCTAAACTACCTGACGCTAGATGTAATGCCATGTTGTAAATCCACTGCTGGATGAAGACCTCCCCATGCCGTGCAGGTCAAAGAAAGTATTTGCCATATCGCTCACCACGCTGGTGAGTGTGGTTGATGAATGCAGGGGAACACAGATGTGTGAGCATAGAAGTACAGTACAAGGAATATTGCTGCATTGCCATTTGCTGGGATCAACCCTCCGATTAACTTTCGAGATCTGGTGACTGAGCGAATTCCGGGCAATTTGGTTCACAGTCGGCGATTGATGTCACTAAATGTACCATTAGCCCTTGAGTTACGTAACAAAAAAAACATCTAATATTCAACACAAATTATTTGATTGTGCGTTCGCGGTTGGTGCACCAAGCACAGATAATAAACAACAACAAAAACAACTCAACACATTCGTCAATAACACTGCCATGAAAAATAAATGGTGACGTCTTAGGCAGCACTTTTGAGAAATATTTATTAATAATATAATACATGGTATAGGTACACCTGCCTGCCTGCCTGGTCTGCCTGTGTACGGAATGGGGTTTTTTTTTGTATAGGAGTGATGAGCTCATACTAACGAGGCTCGCAGTGCTTTGCAGATGCCACTTTCAAAAAGCCCCAGATGCCGTTGAGCATCCAGAAATCCCCAAATGATGGCCACAGTACAACGCCACTTAGGTCTCACGGAACACACGTTGATTGTAAAATACAGCACTTAAACGACTCTGTGTTGTCCTAATAACTTGCAGCCCATCAATGGGCTGCAAGTTGTTGTGTGTTTTGAGACAAAGTTTGAAATTTTTGACAGTGAAGTTGGTTTTTAAGAAATTATTCCTCTGCACTGCTGCCACCGGCGGTGTGTCATGCGTTGGGACTGTGCAACGGTCTGGAATAAATACGAAATCTAGGGCATTACAAAACTATACGCCGCTTTTTGTGATGAAAACCCTGGGGCTGGCCCAGCCAACGCTGGCAGGACTATGTCGCTTGGCTGGCCTGGGGACGCCTGGGAATTCCCCAGGAAGAGCTCGAGTCTGTGTATAGTAGTGTAGTAGTGTATAGTGTAGTAATGTATAGTAGTGTTTAGTGCAGTGTATAGCAATTTATAGTGTAGTAGTGTATAGTGTGGTGTATAGTAGTGTAGTGTATAGTGTAGTAGTGTATAATAATGTATAGTAGTGTATAGTGTAGTGTAGTAGTGTTTAGTAATGTAGTGCTGGAGTTTGTCGCCAGGGAAAGGGAGGTCTGGACTGCGAGAACAAGCGGACTAAGAAACGAGCCAACGAACGCAGCTCTTTGCAGGGGTTTCGTTTTTAAATCGCAATCAGCCATGCTGAATCCACTGCTGGATGAAAGTCTCTCCAGACCATCAACATCCCTCGTGGTCCTGCGATGTAATAATCCACCCAGCTAATCTTTTGCATACAAGCTGATGTCGTCACTCCAAATACTCGAAAACATCTTCTTATGTCACAAGTAAGCTTGGAAAGAGATCTGTCAAGAGATCTCTCAATTAACCAAGACCTAGATAAAATGTTACAACATATTTAGAAATAATCTAGATTTGAAGATTTCGTGACTGCAGGTATCCATACTCTTTGGTTCTTTCGGTAAAGTCACGTGGGTATAAAATAAAATAAATTAAATCACGACGTTTCGGGCGCAACACAGGCGCCCGTCATCAGGTGGGACACCCACAGCAATAAACAATTTGCTGAAGTGGGTAGGGCAGCCCTTTTGCCCACTTCAGCAATTGTTTCTTTCCGTGGTTGTCCCAGCTGATGACGGATGCTTGTGTTGCGCCCGAAACGTCGTGATTTAATTGATTTAATTGTATACCTACGTGACTTTACCGAAAGAAGCAAAGAGTATGTTTAGAAGTAACAGAGGCATTTACAGAGACGGTAAACCCACTCAAAGATTACACGAGGAGAGGAAAGACAAGTGGAGTTACCAGCTCTGCAGGAATTGTTGGAAATATTTCACAGCAGTTATTACGGTACTTATTATAGACTCTACTGTTGTTTCTTGTAATTAAAACACATCTTTGTCACCATGCCTTCGTGGCATTTCACACTGGGCTCTTCACCCAAAGGCATCTGATCAAAATTTGATCCACATGCATTGAAATGTATTTGGAAAATGATTCAAGTGATTGGCTGGTATTGTTCCCACGCAAGCACAATGACGTGCGACTGCTGCACGGAGTGTTCATAATTTTCATGATTAAAGAAATATCGCCAATAACTTTGCAACAGTTCCGAACGTACTTTGTTTTACTGTCTTACCGCCACAACCTCCCCGCCCCCCCCCCCAACCTAATTGAACTCACAATTAGGAGAATGCGACATTTGCATTTGGCAAAAAAATATATTTCATCAAATACCACAAACTGAGTGCCAGTACAATGACTTAGACAAGTGCTGCCACTTATGTTAGATACACAAAGGAGGGGTTTCAATTAAATTACCAAAAGCAGGATAGAGTTACAAGTACAAAGTATGTAGATCAAAGCTTAGTGAGTAAACACAGCCAAGAAATATGTTTTATTCATAATAAGGGTGAAATCGCTGAGTCATTCTACATGAATGTTCATTGCTCGAATCCTTGATTTAAAAAAACAAGATAAAGACACAGATCCCCATATAGCCGTAACGCACTTTTGGGGAAAGTGCTGTTAGCGAGCACCTACGAAGGCCGACACGGTGGCAGACGAGGGGGTATGTGGCCAGCACCACGCCTGGCCGAGTCGACCTAAGGCTGAGTTGACCTTTGGGAGGCCCAGGACCGGTTCAGATAATTATAATTGTTACTCGTGTTGGCCGTGAGGAGGAATCGAACTCGGGTCACTGCATTTGTAGCGCAGTGCCCAAACTGCCACACTACCGCTCCCCACTTAGACAAAGATCCCCCCTGCAGTCTTAACATATTGTTGGGGCAAGTGCTGTTAGGTAAGCACATATGAAGGCTGGCACACACACTTCAGTGGCTGTCATCAATGTCTGAGATGGTTTCAAGCTTCACAAACAAAGTACTAACTGCAATGCTGAGGATCATTGGGTCACTGTTGTTATATCATTGTGATTGCTTTCATGTTTTGTGAAGGAAATCAAGTCACATTTTATAGTGTCAGACAAGTGCATGGCAACGATGTGATAATATCTTAGTACGTAGAAGATAAAGTATACTTACAGAAGTATTATACCATAGTTACACTCAGCAAGTGAACGAAGATTAAATATGAACATGAAAAAAAACATTGAAACAATGGGATTGTTAAAGTTATTTCCTTATTTTAATAGATCTTTATAAGCCAAGTATTCATTTTGCGAAGCGACTATACATTCTAAAATAGAGCAAAATACTGCAGTGGTTTAAATAATAGTGAGCAAATGGTGCGTGCTGCTGTGGTGCAATGGTCAGCACACTGAACTTGCAATTCAGAGGTCACCACAGTCAGTTGTGATAGGCAGCATGTCGTGTGTGGTGGAGTAAAGTGCGGATACTCTCACCTCTTCCAAAACATCTGGGCAGCGTGCCAGAGTGTGCCAAAATCCTCTTTAAACGGGCTGCCTAGAGCTCCCTCTGGTGGAGGCTCTTCAACCAGCAGTGGTGGAAGTAAGCAATTGCAGGGCTGCACATTTATCTTCACCATCATCCAGTCCACAATGCCCATTAGCTGTATAGACTACATCTGCTGGCACTGGATTAAAAAAATGCTACCACTTTTATATTTGATTCAAGTATATAGCTCCGACCGTTTGAAGGCTATACGTGGAAACTGCTAATTTAGGATAACTGTCCTTCAGTCTCAATGTTATCACCACTGAGTGTCCTTACATTATAAATTGTGCCAACGGAGGTTGTCATTGTGGAGGTCGTGTTTGAGTAAGAAATTTGTCTGCAATGAAAGTAGGATACCCCATTTTAGAAATAAGGTCAAGGAATGGACCAGCTGGGACTAAAAAACGCTGCAGAATTAAGTCGGCATATATGAAACCAACTTAAGGGATTAAATTGTCTAAACAGAAAGCCACTGCGGCAAAGAACAGTGGGATTTTAGTAAAGTCTTTTTCACTATTTGGAAAATAAGAAAATGTAACCTTATTTTCTATTAAGGTAAGGCTATCATTGACAAGAGATGGCTTTGATTTTTTAGAGGGGCGATAGGGATAGATATTAAGCACGGAGGGAAATCCACAACAGACCGTGAGCACAAAAGTTTGTAAGCAATAGCGTTATATAATTATGGATGTTCATACGCCATGTTATTACGTAGCAATTCAAATTGAGCTCAAGTTGTCCCAGGGAGAGATAGAATGATCAATGAAACCTGCACTAAATCCATAAAAATGAGACACAATGCTGGAAAAAAAGATCACAAATGCCCTTACTTTTTTGGGCCAATTTAAAATATTTCATTGCGTAGTGAATGGAAACATTAACAAAGTACTTGCCCACGCAAACATCGTTTTTGCAATTTCCTTGTGAGTATCAAGCCATGATAACAATATATATTCACGAGTTTATATAGTTATTATTATTCTTCCTATGTTTGTTTACCAAGGAAAACAATTGAGTCTCTAAACTTTTTTCAGAAGTTTCCACAGTAGGGGACAATGCTGCTATGTCTAATCCCAATTGAGTTACTTGCAGATAGTTTTACAATATTGGGATGTTTGGCCAATGGCAGTCACATTACATGCATTTTTTTGTAGTTATGGGAGGAAATCGGAGAAGCCAAAGGAAACGCATTCAGAACAGGGTGAGAACATACAAACTCCACACAGAGAGACACACGAGTCTCATATATTTAATCAACAAATGTAGCAAATTATATGGCAGTAAGCATCGACAAAATATCCTAAGTGGAATCACCAAGGAATTATGCTCCATAATCACACATACGTCCTTTTATAATCCCCTGTAAAATAAATGCATGCTATTTTCTTGCGTAAAATGCACTTGCTTATTTAATGCTCATGAAAGCCTTCGACCATCACTTAATTTTGTCGCTGGATTATTTTTTCCGCCTGAGGACGACCGCTTGTGTTGCGATCGAAACGTCGTGATATATTATTATTTTTTGTTTTATTTTATTTTTCTACCTACGTGACTTTACCGAAAGAACCAAAGAGTATTAATTTTCACAGTTAAATAAGTGTACATAATATGCGCAGAGGCACTTATAAGATAACAACCGAAAATAAAACTATACAGGGTCTTTAAAAAAACATGGACCCAATTTCAAAGGAGTATATTTCACGATGGCAACATGTTACAATTACACAAAAAGTTACAAATGGTTTAATGAGTTATCAAGCTTTACTAACCATTTTATAAATGCTCTATGTGCCCTCCACCGGACAACATCGAGACGATAGTTGAATTCGTCCCAAACGCCTCTCTTCTCACGTTTTCCTCTGAGGTGCGTGGTCGCCCTGTGCTCTTCCCCTTACATAAACAGCAGCCCGTTTCCTCAAATTGTCGGTACCAACGACGAATGCTCTTTGACATTGGCGGATCAATGCCAAAACGCCGTTGAAACGCACGCTGCACCGCAATTACGGATTCAGTCTTGCTGAACTGCAGAACGTAAAACGCCCCTTGTGTTGCGGTGGTCACCGTCTTGCGAATGACTGAGGCTAGGGGCTGTTTGTGCGCTGGGAGAGGCATCTAGCGGTAATCATTTGAAACCCTATGCCCCACCCTTTCAAGTGGTAAGAGTTTCATTCATGGGCGGTTCGTGGTTGCAGACATATAGCGATTTCAAATCGGGTCAATCTTTTTTAAACATCCTGTATATCTGCGTTGTTCCAAGACCCTGTCTATGTGATACCATTACTTTGTAAGTAGGGCACCTTACAGTTTCGGCAAAAGTCGTTCGACACCCGCTTAATTACATTGTTGATGCTTGCAATTTACTTACATAACATGTAACGGACAGCCCGATCAACATGCTGAGCAACTATCTATTTTGCACACGCGTTTTGTTGTTGTTGTTGACGAACAAACAACGATTGGAGCTGAAAATGCACGCGCGTAGATCCCCGCCTCGTGTGTTATCCGTTGTTCAAACTGCGCACAGCACTGTCGGCTTTCGAACCTACGAAGGGGTTCATTGGGAAACTCAGGCGATCGCTCGCTACTTCTCACGGGCAGGAGGAGGAGGAGTAGGACGGGCAGGAGGGCGGGCTGCCTTTTACCGAAAGAACCAGCTGCCTTGTGTGATCCCCGTGCGCCCAATCATCTGGGCTGCTACGGCAGTGCACCAGGGCATGCGATCACACGCCGTCACGGGTGATTTCTCACGCGCGCTTTCCCTCACCCTGGCGAGGGTAAGGTGCCACAAGCTTCATTAGGGATCTACGTGGCATTTCGGGGCCCCTGTTGTGCACCTTCTGAGAGACAGGCGAACCCTCGCAAATGTCAGCGCTCATTACGGGCAGTGACGGGCGTTGTGTGTGTGTGTGTGTGGAGCGACGCTCTCGCCGGAGCTGGAGGCTGACTTCTGTCAGCCTCCAGCGGATTTGGAGGTGATCAGGCAGGTCGACACCGGCGTCGGATGAACGCCGGGAGGTAGATTTAGGGGCTTCAGCCAACGGCCTTGGATATTGATGGTGGGGTGGGGGGGTGCAAACATATGTATACTGTATGCCTATTTATAGTGGTTGAAATGCAATACCGTGTGCGTGATTTTTATTCGATATCGGAGAGGCAGTTAAAACAATGGGAAAGGTTTTGTTCAATCCACAACTATCCAGCCAGCAGTGAAATTGATTACCCAAGTGCAGTGTGTGTGTGTTGAACTTCTTTCGCACCGTACGTAGCCAACCGTGCTAATCGGAGGTGGGTACACCGCAGCTAGTTCATTGGCTGGTTGCGTGTAGCGATGTAACCTGTAGACTGCCGCCTCTGCAAGATGCCTTGATTGTGTGGAAGAGTAGGCCAAACACCAGAGGGGCTCTCTCGAGCTCCCTCTAGTTGGAGGCCATTCTACCAACCAGTAGTGTGGAGCGAGTAAGTAACAGGATTGCACATTTACTTTCCTCCTTGCTGACGGCATTTGAAAAGCAACTCTTACCAAACCATGGCAACTGCACTTCGGTAATCCATTCGACGGCATCGGGAGTTGCCTGATGTATTGTCGCTTCTGTGCCACCTTCCCGTCTAAGCGCACAGTGGGCGGGTTAAGTGATGGACAGATTTCGCTTCACGTTCACAGGATGTTGGGTGCCACTTTTTTTTCCCATTTCGTGAGGACATTGCATTTACCTGTTGTGCGTTCGTGCGAACAATGAATGGGCTTGGCCCTGGCCCCCGGTGCCTGCCACACAGGCCGAAGCGAGAAAAGAATCCCAGCATTGGTTATTCGTCCGGTTGCTTGTTCGAGACTTGCGGCTCTCAGAAGTGTCTCCTTATGACGGCACCTTCACTGTCACACGACGATAAATCCTACGGGTAAATTCGTTAATTAAATACGTATCGTCGTAACGTACGTTAACTTATGTGCCCAAAGGAAAATAGTTTCGTTCGAAATTAACGTTGATTTAGCTGCTGGACACAATTCGTGTCTGACACAGGAGCGCGCTTGGATAGGTACGGTGCGAAGGAGGCGCAACATACACACGGACAAACAAAACCAGGCGAATTGCCACGGAGTGTTCGGTATTACGCATGGGTAGTAGTGGTGGTGGTGGTAAATCAGTAAAGCAAAGGAAATGAATTAACAAGGAGGGCTCCACCTGCCTCTCCCCCGCCAAAAACAGAACTATAACAGCCCTGGGCCATCATTAAAGCTAATTTGTCCATCATAGACTCCTCGTCCGACTCGACACGGAGCGGTCCACGGGCGAGAACACATAGCTCGCCGCACATTGCAAGTCCATGTGATTGCAAGCAACCTGGGAGTGAATCAAACTAGGCTCGTGCGAGTGGTGACACTTGGCCCCTTATGCACTAATTAACCTCCGGAGAGAAAACACCCGAGCGGGGACGAAAATAAAATAAAAACCCGCCTACAAGTCTTTGCGTTCGTATCGGAGTGCTCAGGGTGATGGCATGCCCGAGCTGTGTGGCTCGTTTGTTTGCAGATGTTTATGGTTCGGATATACCGGCCGCCCCGTTATATTCGAACCATATTAACGATCCCCTGATGTTCTTCGCAAGAGTGAATAATCTCCGATTAGCGCACGCGGTTGGCTACGCACCGTGCGAAAGAAGTTCGACATAGGTACAACAGCATAGACGAGTAGGCCAAATAAGATCCCTTGACGTCGTTCGCAACAATATGGCATTGTGTGTTGGCGTCATAATTCAAAATAGCTACCATAATCACCCAGGAATGTCCTTGAGGCTCGTGACGTCACTACACATCGACCAGCCCCCCTCATTAATATTCATGAGCCGGTGACGTCCTCCAAATGGACACTCCCCCCCCCACCCCTCATTAATAATCATGAGCGGGTGACGTCACTCAATATGGAGTACTCCCCCCCTCACTAATAATCATGCGCAAGTGACGTCACTCCACATCGACCAGCCCCCCTCATTAATATTCATGAGCAGGTGACGTCCTCCAAATGGACGCCCCCTCCATTATTATTACCTACTATAAGAATGTCTGTGTGCAACGCTCGTGACGTCACTCTACGTCGACCAGCCCCCCTCACTCCAGATGGAGCACCCTCCCCCCTCATTAATAATCATGAGCACGTGACGTAACTCCACATCGAACAACCCCCCTCATTAATAATCATGAGCACGTGATGTCACTCCACATCGAACAGCCCCCCTCATTAATAATCATGATAAGGTGACGTCCTCCAAATGGACACGCCCCCTCCATTAATAATAATAACAATTAGCGGCTGACGTCACTCCACATGGGGGGGGGGCAGGCGCCTCCTCCCCCCTCCTCGGCGTCAACTTACAACCCTCACTGCAAAGGCAGAACCCTCACGTCACGTGATCTCTGTAACCCTGTTGAGACATCAAAGTAAAAAGGACGTCTTGATGAACAAGGGATTATAACCTTAAAATGAAATAGGTCTGTGTCACCGCCGCCTTACAAATTGCACACGATTTGATACAATGAATATCACGTACGGGTCTCCTTTTCTCTTGCAAGTTTCAGATGTACTGCAATCCACCCGTCCTTGGACGGGTAAAAGGCTAGTAAAAAAAATAACTGCAAAGTACTCATTTAAAATATACATTGCAATTATCTCCCCTCTACTGCGAAAACATGACACGACCCTCCTGCAAATAGTCATGAGACTATCCTGGGTAAGACAAGTGTCATAATATTTTAAAAAAATGCTGGTTGTTTTTGGGAAAGTTAGCATGCTTGCTCCAGCTTGTTGCAGCCCAGTTACTTAATATTGCGTCCGGCACACGAGAACTAATGAGCGGTCATCTTAGCTTCTGGATGATCCCTTGGTTCATTTCAACAGCAGCCAATGTTGTGCTCAATTTGCCATGTGCATGCATATACAAATGGGCGCAGTGGTATGCACAACAGGTACAGTGAGGGAAAAAAAAAGTATTTGATCCCCTGCTGATTTTGTACGTTTGCCCACTGACAAAGAAATTATCAGTCTATAATTTTAATGGTAGGTTTATTTGAACAGTGAGAGACAGAATAACAACAACAAAATCCAGAAAAACCCATGTCAAAAATGTTATAAATTGATTGGCATTTTAATGAGGGAAATAAGAATTTGACCCCTTTGCAAAACATGACTTAGTACTTAGTGGCAAAACCCTTGTTGGCAATCACAGAGGTCAGACGTTTCTTGTAGTTGGCCACCAGGTTTGCACACATCTCAGGAGGGATTTTGTCCCACTCCTCTTTGCAGATCTTCTCCAAGTCATTAAGGTTTCGAGGTTGACGTTTGGCAACTCGAATCTTCAGCTCCCTCCACAGATTTTCTATGGTATTAAGGTCTGGAGACTGGCTAGGCCACTCCAGGACTTTAATGTGCTTCTTCTTGAGCCACTCCTTTGTTGCCTTGGCCGTGTGTTTTGGGTCATTGTCATGCTGGAATACCCATCCACGACCCATTTTCAATGCCCTGGCTGAGGGAAGGAGGTTCTCACCCAAGATTTGACGGTACATGGCCCCGTCCATCGTCCCTTTGATGCGGTGAAGTTGTCCTGTCCCCTTAGCAGAAAAACACCCCCAAAGCATAATGTTTCCACCTCCATGTTTGACGGTGGGGATGGTGTTCTTGGGGTCATAGGCAGCATTCCTCCTCCTCCAAGCACGGCGAGTTGAGTTGATGCCAAAGAGCTCAATTTTGGTCTCATCTGACCACAACACTTTCACCCAGTTGTCCTCTGAATCATCCAGATGTTCATTGGCAAACTTCAGACTGGCATGTATTTGTGCATCCTTGAGCAGGGGGACCTTGTGGGCGCTGCAGGATTTCAGTCCTTCACGGCGTAGTGTGTTACCAATTGGTTTCTTGGTGACTATGGTCCCAGCTGCCTTGAAATCATTGACAAGATCCTCCCGTGTAGTTCTGGGCTGATTCCTCACCGTTCTCATGATCATTGCAACTCCACGAGGTGAGATCTTGCATGGAGCCCCAGGTCGAGGGAGATTGACAGTTCTTTTGTGTTTCTTCCATTTGCGAATAATCGCACCAACTGTTGTCACCTTCTCACCAAGCTGCTTGGCAATGGTCTTGTAGCCCATTCCAGCCTTGTGTATGTCTCCAATCTTGTCCCTGACATCCTTGGAGAGCTCTTTGGTCTTGGCCATGGTGGAGAGTTTGGAATCTGATTGATTGCTTCTGCAGACAGGTGTCTTTTATACAGGTAAAAGCTGAGATTAGGAGCACTCCCTTTAAGAGTGTGCTCCTAATCTCAGCTCGTTACCTGTATAAAAGACACCTGAGAGCCAGAAATCTTTCTGATTGAGAGGGGGCGAAATACTTATTTCCCTCAATTTATAACATTTTTGACATGCGTTTTTCTGAAATTTTTTGTTGTTATTCTGAATCTCACTGTTCAAATAAACCTACCATTAAAATTATAGACTGATAATTTCTTTGTCAGTGGGCAAACGTATAAAATCAGTAGGGGATAAAGTACTTTTTTTCCCTCACTGTATGCAATTTCACGCATTGTGTCTTGTTCAAAAGACATGTGTGCGAGCTTTAAATTTGCTTTGCATGTCGATAGGACTTTCCTCCCGAGCAACAAAAAAAATCACAGAATATAATTCGCTATTTAATTAAGCGGAGAAAGCCTTCGACAGGAACACGCTACCATGGGGCCTTTTTAAGGATGTAAAAGAAAAAGCAACATGTGGCTGTGTAAACAATTCTTTGCAAACGACGGTCAAGAGTTTTGGAGGAAAGACTGGAAGGTCAATCGGGACAAAAGAGTCTGATTAGCATAAGCAAATTGGCTGTCCTTCCTGTCAAGTGTTCCGTGGGCATCGCCACTTTGATTTCATGAAACAGATCAGCAACGAAGCAAAACACACGTGCATTTTTAAACCGATGGTTTTCGAGACGTTCACAGCTTGCTTGAATTATTGTTTCTTATCTTTCTTATCCTGTAATGAACTATTAGAATGTGCTAATGAGGTTCGACTTATGAAAAAAAAGAGAAAAGCAGTATTCTATCACACTGAGGAAAATGTGCGTTCTTCACGAACGATGTGTTTTTTGGATAATGTTCATTCAACAAGGACGGTGACACTTGCGATTAACTTGAATGAGAGTCGTGCAAGCAAACATAGGTTGAACTTCATTAAGTGTCTGCATGTGAAAATATAAATACTATTCCATCGGCTTATTTATGGGCTTTGCAAACCAATATTATCAAAGCAGCATTTGTTTTAAACAAGCAAACTCTAGACCAGTTTTGAGCGTTTGGGGTCTCATCAGCAAAGTCCAGGTCGTTAACCAAAATGGTTTTGGATTAACCAGATGTTATCGGCAAGAGCATTCCATATTACCTACGGGAGTGCCGTTCAATGCAACACAGCATTGACGAATGCAAACTCAAAATGCGTTGCCCTTGGAGCATAACGGCTAAAAGCAAATCTAAGCCGAACTGCATTCTGTCTCCACATACAACTGGCTTTTTTGTGTTGTATAGGTTCACAGATGGAATGCTACATTTTTCTATTTGATATTTCAATGGATGTAAAACGTTCCATTAATATGAGGGGTTTTTTTTTCTCCAGAGGCCAGCGAGTTGAGACCGTTCGAGTGAGATCCTGAGTTCAAATCTGGGCAGCTGCCCGTGGATAAACTGGGTTCTCAAGTGCAGCGTGTTAATGTCCTCATGTTGACCTTCAATGAATGCACAAAAAAGCATCGTATTAAAATAGGATTTGCACTTTATTTGGTTAAATTCCAGCTCAGAGAATTTAACAGAAATTGCTTTGACTGTCATGCTTCAACCTCGTAGAAGAGCTTGCATTGTGGTAAAGTGAAGGATTTTGATGGATTTTTCTGAAGTCCTGAGAAAGATCCCTATTGCGGGTGTGCTCTTGTGGTGCACTACTCTGAGAGTTTTGTCAATAATTTATATACCTCATGGTATGACGCCGATAGCACAGTTAATAAAAACATTGGGGGTAAAGAAGGCAAATAATGTAATACGTTTTGAGTGTTCATCAAGGAATATACTTTGCAATCATCGCCACCCTCCTGGCAGACTAATACCCACATGCAGGACAGGCACTGAGTCATCTTGTGCCCAGAGATCGCTCTGAGATGTCCCTGGAATATAGGGTTCTATTACAAAAATAAATCACTCTCATTATTATCATTTAACAGCAACATTCTATTAGGAAATATTACTCAACATTTAACTGCAATGAACGTGAGCAGGGATCTTAAAATTATCTATGTCTGTCCGTCGCTATAACGTCAAAGGGCGTACGTATATTTACGTTATGGATACATTTACGAAGGTAGCAATTTCCGTGGCCAACTTGAAGAAATGGCCCAGGTGCGTGTGACAAATATCGGGAGAGGAAAATGCAGTCTGAAGTGTGCACGCAAACGTGTGCAACGAAACGGTACTTGGCTGCTGGTCATGTGCACAGAGGCAGTGGCTCGCACGAAGAAGCACTCAATTCAGCGTTTATAATTGCCACGACGTGTCCGTGCCACCTTGAAGGTGAAGGTGGCACCCCGTGGACACCGACGCAACCACCCACTGCCAACTTGTGTCGAGTTTCACGCGTCATCGGCGGAGCGCTGCAAAGCAATGTCCACTGATGCGCTTCTACGACCGTCTGGAACGTTCTTCCTTCCGGGATTAGGAAGCCACTAGAGTTAAGCATTTTTCAGAATTTTAATTGAAAACTCATTTCTTTAGAACGGCTTTTTGAGTTTAGTTTGCTGTCCTTCCACGCACCTCCGATTATAATCACGGTTGGTTATGTACGGTGCGAAATAAGTTAAAGATACATACCGTGCTAATCGGAGGTGCGGTGGAAGGAAAACAAACTAAACACAAAAAGCAGTTCTAAAGAAATAAGTTTTCAAATGTCACTTCTCTCCACACGCTCTCTCTCTCTCTCGCTCAGAGAGCTCGCCAGGCAATTCTAGATCTTCTCCTCCAACATCTCCCCCTCCCAAAACGCACAAAAACCGTATTCCTTTTATCCATACCCCCCCCCCCCATCATCCCTCCTGTCTATCACTTCCAAATGAATCGTTAATTCCTGATTAATGAACCTCTCTTTTAATCCATTTCAATTGATCATTTTAGCTACTCGCTGGCTTTTCCCGTTTATCAGGCTGCTTAAGAAAGCCTTTAAACAACCTCTACGATGCTTCTGTTTCATTGCACACATCCAAGTAGCGCGTCAGCACATCCGTGCATCGCACAGCGGAGCCCGATGGAGTTGCTGACCAGCAGGATCAGTAAGTGAAGACAATCTTTGATTTTTTTTTCCGTAACAGTACTATTTTTTTCTCTCTCTCTCTAGAAAAGCTCCAACCAAGTCTCAAGAGACTTGTTTTTTTTTCACTTCTCCAGGAGGGTCCTGCATCGAGATGCTTGAATAACTCTATTAATGGGAGTTTGCCATGTGGTTGGAAAACTGGAGTACCCTGAATAAAATATATGCATACGAGTGAAAAGGACTTCGGACGAGGTAAGTATAGCTCAACTTTATCGTTTATTCAGAAAGTCCATACTTATAGAGGCTCCACTCCAGAATGCGCCCGAGCTCTCTCTCGGGCCCCTGATATATCCTGTACCCCCCCCCCCCCCCTTTCTAGCAGGGTTTCCTCTTCCTTCCGACCCTCTTTCTCCTTTTCCAACGGTTATCAACCGTTCCTTATTAAAGTATCTTCCCACCTCTTCCCTTTGCACCAATCTGATTTGAATGCTTCGATGCCTTCCAATAAGGTTGGGGTGGTGGCGTCACCGACCAAGTCGTTTGTCAGTGTCTCTGCTACTTTTCAACTTGGCCTGCCTGTGAAGTCGTTCAGACTTCTGGTAGACTACCCCCCCCCCCCACGCACATACATGGGGTTTCCGCCAGGCCTCACCGTTACACGAGGAAATAACACTTGGGGTGTTACGGGGCATCTTCCTTTCCTTTCCATCAGCGTCCGTGGCGATGGGGCCCCGTGAGATCCCTCTGCTTGTGTCAGCTCTTTCCTCATTCTCTTGCACTGTTCATGTCTAAACCTTTCTGCTCAATGTCCTTCTTCAATGTGTCTACCCAACACATTCTTGATTTTCGTGTTAGCCCCCTCCCATATAACACAGGAGGTCGTGGATTCGATCCCCCATCCTGACGTCTGTATATTTGGAGTTTGCATGTTCTTTCCGTGATCGCTTGGATTTTTCTCCGGGTCCTCCGGTTTTTTCCCTCCGTATTTATAAACGTGCGTTTAGAGTATTTGGCTAATATACATTTCCACGTGATAAGACACTTCGTTGAGCTATAATATGTAACCAGGTCGCTTCTGAAAATTTGCTATATATATATATCTCAGTGGACTTTAGCAGGTAAAATACAAATAGTTTAGTTTAGTTTTTTAACTCTTGCTCCATCTACTTCTGGATGCATTGCCAATGTATTCGTTCTGGATCCGATCTTGATACGTGCCCAATTCACTGAGGCATCGATACATTGTATTTATTAATCGAACAATGCATGCGTATAATTGTACGTCTAAAGGACCAATGCTGATATATAACGTGTGCATTATATGGAATCCTTTCAAGTGTAACTTCTGCAGACACTTGTGGCTGCTATGTTACAAAAAAAAGATTAACCCTTTGAAAGCATTTACAACGCGACATAGATAGTCAAGCCATCGACATTTTCAACACAATACTGGGCTGTTTCCGTATTGTTGTGGCGTTTCCAGACAACTTCGCAACCACGGGCCCACGCCATCTGCTATGCCGCTTGTGGACTCCCATCCAATAAGTAATCAGCCTCAGCCGTGCTTCGCTCCTGAGATTTGGTGGAATTGGACAAATTAAGGGTGATTTAGTATTTCACATTGAAGATATAGAATTATTGAGCAAAGTGGCGCCGTGGTTAGCGCACTGCAATATGAACCTGGATACCTGAGTTTGATACCTGGCCACGGCTAACATCACGAGCGAGTGTTATCAGAACCAGGTGTGGTTACCCCCCCCCCCCCCCCACTTCTCCACCCCTGCATTGACTAGCATGGTGAAGTATGGTAAACTAACTTGACATATAGGTATGTACTGTATGTTGAACTGGTGAGGCAATGGATTGACAGAGGGTTGAGTAATATGATACGGTTAATTGTTGTGGGTTGATGTTTTCTCAGAACTGTTGCAAGCTCATTGTATACATATTCCCATGTATTATGGAATGACAAATTAACAGACGTCTGTCCATAATGTTAGCAGAAAAAAGGTAATTCCATACGCTGATTACTTCCGGAAAGTGCCATCCTTAAATCAGCAATCCTAATTAATTTGATTTTATTGTGTTTTTTTTTATCCCACTCCTCTGTACCGGTGGGGCCAATACAATCCCAGTTGCTGAAGGCATCCGCAAGACGCTGTGGTAGAAAACACCAACACGGCCTGTTTCCCTGCCGAAAGCAAACAATCGTCCGAGAGTTCACTGAAACAAGGCGATCAATAAGGGTATATCTGGAGACGATATGTGGGTGCAACAACCCTGGGGGCGTCTCTGCAAAGGAGCGGAATGCGTTATCACTCTTTCGTAGCATAAAGCTGTCCCAATGCTCACACGTCCGAATGAGCTACAGCGTTTTTCGAGGGCTGCACAGGCAGCGTTTTTTGGTCATTTTGATGGAACTCGATGGACCGTCGTTGCATAATCCAGATTATCCCTATTGCCATCGCTTAATGGGGGGGGGGGGGGGGAATGCATGGCAATGGATTTGCTCCTCCCTACATTCATGACCTCCTTCAGCCATTTATTCCATCAAGATCATTAAGATCCTCAGATAAGGCATTGTTCACTATCCCACGGCATAGGCTTCACGCTTGGGGGGTGTCGGTGCCTTTGCAATTGCGACACCTAAACTCTGGAATTCGTTGCCCTTCGAGGTCACGACTTCTGAGACACTTACAAATATTCAAATCTCGACTAAAAATGTGTCTGTTTAAAGTGTCTTTCTCTCTCTTTAGTTATTTTCAAACGTTTTTCTCACTTCAAGGTTGATGTTAAACTATTGCCGCCGTTTCATGCATAACGATTGTTTAATGGCGCTTTATAAATGTTAATTATTATTATCCCTTATAGAGGTTTTTTTGGGTTAGATCGCGTAAAAATATAAATGCGTCGTTGAAACAGAACATGCCAATTCGACACTAGTACAGCACACCGGTGTGTTGTGACTTGGCTCTCCAACACACCGGTGCGCTGTACTAGTGACGAATTGGCCACGTTCTGTTTACGTGACAACCCTTACTAGTTGGCTGTGTCGGGTGGTGGCGGGTTTTAACGACACATTTAGATATTTACGCGATCTAACCCAAAAAAAACCTGTTATGGATGATATTGCTCGCGAAAGCCTGCTAACGTATTAAACTATTATTATCCCACGCCGAGAGGGGAAGCACGCACGACTCCAATGTGTCCCCGTTGCACCGTGTACTCTTCAGCATGGTGTCCGACGTTTCGCTACACAGTGCTGGGAGTTTCTTGTGGAGCTAAATTGAGCATCGTCCTTTCTTCCTAAGCATGGACTTCATCCGGGCACTCTGGTTTCCCCTGGCATGCACGTATTAGTAACACTAATAAACTCGGTTTTCTATAGCGCAATTCTTGCAAGGCCTCAAAGCGCTTTACATGAAGCTTAATTTATACAGAAAGCCTGTTGTTAAAACAGGTGAGATTTAAGACGCGATTTAACAAAAAGTGTAACAGATACAGGTTCCTTCATAGGCCGAGGAAGGGAATTCCGCAATCGAGGAGGCTGGCTACAAAGATACCTGTCTCCCATCGAACAGAGTCTGGTCTTTATCTGCTTACACCAGTGTCCTCCCAGAGAAAACACAAGCAATATCGTCTGCCTAAGCCAATCATTGTCAAGAACCAGCAGCAGCAGCAGCAGCCGGCAACGCTGTACAAGCGGGGGAGATACCGAGATTGCTCACTTTAGTTCCTGAAGACGACATGGAGCGACACGTTTGGACGTCATCCCGAACATCGCACGGTGCATCCCAAAGAGCCACATCGCAGAGCTATACAGGTCAACTGTGAAACCTACACAGCAGTTAAAAGATAAACAAATTTTATTTAATTTCTAACGTGCATGTTTAATCTTCACATTTTTGTGAATACATATTTGTAGGATTGACGTGGATCTTTTCTTTGGAGCTCTATTGAAACACGAGGATGTATTTAAATGCAAAACACAGGCGCTGTGAATTCATCATACATGCGGTGAATGTATATGTATGCTAAACCTCGTGTGCCGTTTATGTGCTAAAAAAAATCCATTGTGCTTAATATTGCAGGACACACTTTTGCCAATCCCAAAAAATTATTTTAAATCAAGAAGCAGGCATGTCATCCCACATACCCATGAGTGTGGGCAGCAGACCTAAAGGGAAACATACTGTTAATATTTGAACACTCTGAAAGGGCATAGGTATGTTCCTAAAAATGTCACTCGCATCGCTGGCAACGCATGGCAGATAATTCACGGGAAGAAGAACATTTTTCTTCATGTACTAGAGAGGGCAGCTTTTAGTAAACATCATTACAATCCATAGTTCTAATGAGAAAAAATGAATTAAGCACTAGTTTGACCTTGATATCCAGCTGGCATATGAATCAGACACTTTTACAATGTATTCCCAAAAGCAACGATGTCATGATGATGAAAGTCATGGTAATGATGATGTACAGAAATTATTGGGGGTTTTTTTCATGATGGGGGAGGGGGGGGATTTAGATGAGGGTTCGAGGGAGACAATAACTAAAAAAATAATCGACCTTTCTACAAAGCTGCTTAATATTTGTCCTCACATTGTGTTCATGGAAACTCCCTGGGGAGTAGTGCCTTGTTGCCAGATGGCCTGACCAACTGGCGTCAGCAACGCGATGTTCACTAAAAGTTTAACGTCGCACAACTGTAAGTGGGCATCTATGCAGACCTCGCTTGCTGCTGCTGCCAGATTAACGGCTGTTTGATTTAAAAATGACGTTGCCCGTACGTACATACAATTAACAAACAAACAAAAATCAAAGATAACCCTTTACTGCCAAAGGCAATAGCTACGGTGCCAGGTTTGTTATCCAATCATGTGAATACCCGACCTGAATATGAGAGCATGCGATGGTCTGTGAATACCTGGACGGTGGTTTAATTGCAAGCAGCGATTTCCACGACAGAGAGATCCCGCGTCGGCATACCGTGCCGAATATTGACTGAAAATAGCTATGAAGCTGCCTTCAGTTGAATGGGGCAACAGTAGATGTCAATGCATCCTAGCTGGTTGGTGGTGTCTCACATCTGAAATGAATTTCAATTGAAAACTGACGAACAGTGGATTTTAATTTTTGCTGGGAAGATGGTGAACATGTATAAGTTTTGACAGAGGACTGTCATAGTTGAAACTCCATCTGTGTTATCTCCCCCTTTTTTAAGCTGACTTCACATTATTACACTTTAAATGTATGAATAAACCATTTCTTTAAAGTTGGAAGTTAATTCTGGGGCTGTCCAGACAGGCTGGGCTCCACAGCATTCGGTAATTTATTCTGTGCCATGCGCACGCTCACCAGCGGCTGATCTGTGACAGTTTTCAAGATCATCTGTGCACTTCTTAAATGTTGGCCACTTACGAGTACTGAAAACGAGACCTTTGTTTCAGATATATTTCGTCTAATTTTCTAGCAGGCAAATTAATGAGTTTTACCTATAAACTGGTGATATGCATCTCGTACCATGTCTGACTGACCAGTTAATAAACAACTTACGTTGCAATGTCCTGCCATGTAATTTTTGAAATGTGATTTTTTTTCTCTCTCTCTATCGTACACCTAAAGCAAATGTATTAGTGGCGCTGCACGCGCCTGGGATTTCACACAACTTATATTCCTTTCAGTTGGTGCACACAGCGTTTTGAGACTTCTGATCACGTGACAGTGGGAGAGGCATTCGGTACAGATGCGTCATGGCAATGGGTGCTGCTGCGGTGTCATGGTCAGCACGGTGGGACTTGCAATCCAGAGGTCGCCGGTTCGTTGACCTTCCCCCCCAATAGCCACTGTACACCCAGCAGTATTAATCGGTGCACCGCATTTAGTTAGTTGACGGGGGGAATATTGACAACGAATTTCTTTACAACCGCTTTTTTGTGTTTAGTTTGTTGTCCTTCCCCCGCACCTCCAATTAGCACGGTTGGCTGTGTACGTTGCGAAAGAAGTTCAATATACATACGCAGGATGAAGTGTGGGTAATCCCATCTCTTTTTAAGAAATTTGGATGAGTAGGCCAAATACCCTCTAGAAAAGCTCTGTAGAGCTCGCTCTGATGGAGGCTCTTCCACTAGCAATGGCACGAGCAAGCAGTTGCAGGACTGCACCTTTACCTCTTTCATCAGTAACTAACCGACTGCTTCTATTAAATACAAACATTTCAAATATCCTTACATTTATTGGCAAAACAACTTCATCAACTGAAACGTTACTTTGAAAAATGCCCTAATTCTGTAATACTGACTCTAACCAAAGTGAATTAATAATTTGTGAATGTAACGTTTGTCCATGAAAAACAAGTACGCACCTGCATTTAAATGCTGAAACCCCAAAGTAGCTTAAGACCACAATTAAGGATGTCTTGAGAAACTGAGCGATGTGTGTGTGGCTCGTGTAGCTTTCAGCTGCAACATAAACGCTTTGGGAAAAAAAGCACAAATGAACTGAACCACTGAACTGACTGTGCAGCCTTCCATGCAAATTTAAAACCGCGAAATCACATTAGTAATTCAAACACCGTCGGACGGAATAACGTTATAAGCCACTTTTCATCAGCAATTCAAAACAAAAGTAATCATGAATTCATCGTAAATTCTGTCTACAATTCGTGATACTATCAAACCAGGGGGGGAGAGGGTGGGGGGTGAAGTAACCCTGCTTCTATTCGGCTCCGAAACCCCACTGAGGGTTCTGTTCTCAGAGCCACCTGCAGCATTGCATGGAATGCTCCAAATGTAATGTTGCCCGCTGTGACGAACAGTGTCATCCAAATTAAATTACGCAGGTGTGGTTTGTTTATGCGAAACACACCAACGCAATAGGATTATGAACCCTCTTTGAAAATTGGCATTTGTGCCGTGTGGTGCAATCATTTGTACGGATGAGCAGCTGGCAATGAATATGATATAATTCTAACATGATGCAATATGCAAAGCTCATGATCGAGACATTTTTGTTTTCATCTCACAATTGTATGTATTACCCTTTATTTTTGTATTTTAGTTGTCTCTCATTTACACCGAGAGACAAAAAAGAGAAGGTACATGGGTTAATGACACAATTCATACCGTTAATAACGTGAAGTGGGCAAGGCATATGGCTATAAGGCATGATGGTTAATGGTCAATAATTATGGTGCATGGAGTGGTATCCGGCAGGTTGTGCACCAAAGTTATTGAGCAATGAAATCAGTTTGTGTGCAGGTACTATGCGGACTATTTCATCGCAGGATCGTGGGAGATGGCGGTATCTGGGGGCCTTAAGGCAGCAGTGGATTCATCATGGATGGTGATGATGATTCCAATACCGCTATCGGTGTCACGTCACGAGAAAAATAAACTTATCTTTCAAACTCTTCAGCTAGCAGTGCATCACCCCGTGTCAGAGAATGACCCTGGAAGGTACAATCACTAATTCCGAAGTCAAGGGTATGCACACAAGTGTTACATGTTTTTTTTGCCCTGTGTCAACAGTATTCATTACATGGAAATCAAACCGAGATTTTGTTTAACATCCCAAAGCTGAAATAAGCAGAATTAAGTGAAAAAAAATGAAATATAGAATATGATTTTGTATGTGTGTGCATTTATGATTCCACCAGGTTGAGAACATGAACCCTGATTTATTCACAAATTGATGGAATTCAGATTTAAACCCAGGATCGATACGGTGGCAGCTCAGAACTCTGATCTCTGAGCCACCCGGCCACAGTAAAAAACGACGTTTCACCGGTATGGTAACCCCCCCCCACCGCCGCCCTCACATTTAGGATAACCACACATATACCAATGCAGCAGCGTGTCTGGGGAATGCCAGAACGAGATCCATAATGGGGGTGCTGAGGTGTTGAGATGTTAAGTACCTCGCTTGGTATACAGGAGGGCATGGGTTTGATCCAGACCCCTAACGCCTGCTGTATATTTGGAGTTTACATGTTTCTCTCCCCGTGGTCGTGTGGGTTTTTATCCGGGTACTCTGGTTTTTTCCCTCCACATTTATAAACATCATGCATTTAGAGTATTTGGCTATAATACATTTACACATAAGCCACTTCTTTGAGCTATAATTTGTGGCCAGGTACATTTTTTTAAAAAGAGCTATATAGCTAAGTGGTCCTTACCTGGTTAAATATCTAAAATGTTTTAAAAAGTCTTTCAATAATAGAGTTAATTAAGGCGATGCCGCAAAGAATCGCAAAACAGTCGAGCTCCAGATGTGCTGTCGGCCAACTCCGAGAGGACGCTGCTGTACATAAATCTCGGCAAATCGTGTGGACCGTTAACCCTTCCCTCTGTCATAATGCACCACGCAGCAGCAGGTGGCTCAGATAGCGGCATTTGGACATCTCACACCACCCCCCCGTACCCCTTTAATAACGCGTGCAAAAGATTGACACCCGGGGAACACGTACCGCCAAACGTGGGCCATGTCAAACTTAATTTTGTTAAAACGAAGAATTCGTGGATACCCGTGATGAAATTAAAGGATTGCTCGAAAGGCTCAAATGGATTTTCGAATACTGCGTTCTGAGTGCGCCGTCCTTTCCGATTCACGGCCACCGTACAAAGTTGGCTGGCAACGAAACGCGTCCTGGACTTGCGCGTTAGTACCTCACTCCGAGGTTATTCATCCATTTTCGTCATTAAATGTGTTAATATATCTGTAAAAAGAAAGATGTCTCTCTTAAGCGTGTAACAATTTACGTGCACCGTGGGCGGGCAATTGTTACTACTCGGTACTTTTATTCAACCGATTAATCGATTCGTTAACATTGCGATGGAGCATTCTAAAGCCTTGACTTATACCGGGGTTTATATGACATGTAAAATATGTTACCGTGCATGAGGAGAAATGATTGTCGCACGCGCGATTCGAAGCGCGTATCATAAGAATACATTTTTTTTTTAATCAACGAATTGATGCATCGTTACAATTCTAATGGCACTGCGACCCATGCCCAGCAGCCATCCGTTGCACTCTCGTGCGGTCTTTCTCAATTGCAGTCCTTGTGACCCCCCCCCCCCCCGCCAAGGAACAGCTTTCTGTGATTACCACCAATGAGGTGCATGCCGTGTGCAATGGGTTGGTTTGCATTTGAACAGAACGATTGGGAATGAAAGTAGGCAGACAGTGTCCGTTGAAAGACACCGCTCTGGGAGCTCTCGGGTCGTACCGGGTGTTGCTTGGCGCAATGTCTGACTGAACGGAACGATTTCATTGCCTAAAGTAGCTCCCAGCACGTGGAGCGAAACGTCGGACATCGTGCTGAACAACACGTGGTTATGACCCGACAACACATCAGAGAGCCGTGCAGCAGAACCACAAAGACCTGCTCAGCTGGTAGTGCTCGAGGGTGCTTGAATAAACAGAGCCACAGATTTGTTTCTCATATTTTGGATACATTTAGTTATTACATGAGATTTACAAGCGCGTGAGATTATATTTACTTCCACAGGGAGGCTGACGAACCACCAGATCCAATGTCTACTTATAATGAAGGTGCAACCAATTGATAATGTACTTGGCACCGCACCATTCAGAGGTTCAAACACCGACTCTCAAAATCGGTATAATTTTTGGACAGCCATAGCAGCACCGAAAGCAACTGTTTGTGTCCAATTTATATTGCCAGGAAGAGCAGTGTTCATAAGAACGACTGCGAAATATACAGCCACGAGAAAATAGACTGAAGAACTGGGAAGCATTTGAATTTATATGCGGAGAAACGATGGAAGTTCTGATTATATTTTATTTCACCAGTAATGCTCCATGCAAAAAAGAGCGTAACATGTTTGTATGGCATTACTTTTTTTGTATTGAACCAGTTCCAATATTTATTTTATGGAGGCTTTTTTCCAATAACATCTGGCAATCCGGCAGCAATTTCACTGCTGATGAGACCCAAAAGGTCAAAACTGGTTCAGCATTTGCTTGCTGAAACAAATTCTGCTGGATATTATTTGTCAAGCAATCCGACAGGCTGATGGACTAGGAGAGATATATCTATATGTAGATGCACAGAATGGAATGCTGCTTTTATTTGCATTTGCACATTACACGGCGACGCAATATGTGCTTGTGTATGGGAATCCACAACCAAATGAATTATGTTGTAATGTAGCCAAGTGTTAAGTTTTCTAAAAAAAATTATGTAACTATATCCATGATGGGTTTTCATATACGACATGTAGTATTATATTTATGTGCAGGAGTAGTGCGAGTGTTTGTATATATATAGACGTGTGTTTGTGCTCTTTGTGTTATGTCCTTTTCTCCTTTATAGCATAACTTCCCGACAGATGAGCTTTCCAATCAACACCTGCTTTGTGATTCTGGAGATCTCTTGTCAACAAAAACAGGCAAACCAACAAACCTATCTAACTGCACCACAGCCTCCATCTGTTTCCACCTCTCTGCCTCCCGCCCACCCCCTTTTATTATGTGATGCAATCAGATATCCAGATGATTCAATTTTTCAACACGCTTGCATGTTGTCGGTGCCGAGCCTTGCAGCCCCATCAGACTCTGCCAAGGTGGAAAGGGGCAACACGTTTTGGGATAATTCGCCGTCGTATTCCACGCTATTATTTGTGGCCATGTCGCTTCTAAAAAAAGAGCTACTCGCTCACTGGGCTTTTACTTGGTGAAATAAAAATCAACATTTATATTTGTTGAGTGATTTGCTTACCTTTCCTATACTTTGCACTCCGATCATGTGTTTTTGTAGCGTGTTTGTTGTTGTAACTTTCTGACCCGACCCTTCTGGACGTCTGTGGAAAAAAGAGCTTTATAGCCCATCGGATTTCTCCTCCGGTATGATAGAGATTCTGACGAGGTTTGGCTGACACAGCATGATGTTCAGCATCCGTCTGGCTGGAAGGACACTCCTTGATGATAAGATGATAGTTTGAGATTATCTCCCCTCCACCACACACACCCCCTCCCTGTGTGTGCCATTTTTTTCTGATAATGACTGTCTTCCCCATCTCTTTGTGGTTATAATGCTCTTTATAAATTGGTCAAAGTGCCTTATAAATACTGCACGCATAAAGAGGTAATGTTTTATGCGATGAGATTCAGAAAATAAACTTACCTTTTGGTCTATTTGAAACAAAATGATAAAAATGTGCACGACACCACCAATTAAAATAACTATTCTTTTTTATAGGGTACATGAAAGGAGCATCATTGGTGAAACTGACTTGTAATCAATGCTATCATCCACTTATTCAAAAGCGTCGTCTTGTTTTGCTATGTTCATGGTTGAACATAATAACTGTGCATCCTTCATTTGACAAAGTGCACACGGACACAACACAATCCGTTTCAAATTAAAAACACACGTTTTAAACACTCCATTATGTCCATGTGCAGGAGAGCATGTGTTTACAAGTAAACAATTAGTGGAGTAAAATAAAAAGGAAACTTATGTAGAGACCCTACAGATCTATCACACGGAAAAAAATGAATGTTTAACATCAGCCTATCCAGATTTACAACAACAACAACAAAAACATCAACTCTCAAGAACATCAAAAAAACGCAATTAGTTTTGCAAAATGTGATTGCAATAAAGTAGTACGAAGCCACAACGTATTCTTGGGTTTGATCCAGACAAATCTTTGACTGTTTGTCGTATCGCAACCATGAATAGGTCCTTTTGAAGATCGTTTTTAATGCACGTGTTGCTTCCGGAACCAGCTACATCTCACATACTTATGAGCAATAACAACAAAGCAAACCGTATACTTCTGGGATTTGAGGCTGTTAAGGAGCTTTATTTTTCTACCGTGATGTTTACCATCACTCTCTTTGGACATGACTGAATGAATTTCCATTATCATAGATATAGACTTTCGTGGCAGTAAGTCTTTGGCTGATTGTTAGTTTCTCCCTCAGGGAAATACTTGTACATTTGGTCAGGGATTACACATTTCTCTCTTCGTCCAAACATTACAAATACGAATATGAGATTCATATCAAATGGAAGCTTCTAACCTTTACTTGTGAAACTACGATTTGTCAGTAACGCAATGAGTTACGTGGATGCCTGCCACATCACAAGCTACCCATTGCTCACTAATCGAGCCACGATTGGCTGCCTTGAATACCCTCGCCGTTCAGCTATAGAACTCGGATTGCAAGGCCCAACGGCACGCCTCTCATCTATTTTTTCGTTCCTTCTCGTCCTCTTCATTCACAATCTTCTCTGTCTCTCTTTCTCCCTGTGTCCAACATCCTTCTCCCTCCTTGTACCCCTCGACTAGAATAGACTTCCCTTGTACATTGAGCAGTCACCCTCCTGAACCTCCTTCCATTCCTCTCTTAAAGCTCCACTTCTTCTCTATTGCCAATTCCATTCCCCCTTGCCCTTCCGTTCCCTCACCCCTTCGCTCCTTCCCGTCCCTCCCCTGCCCTTTCGTGACCACATGTGCCTTCTGTCATGGTCACTCATTCCTAAGTCCTTGCACGCTGCTGCCTTCTAAATCACTCCATTTTTGTTGCCGCGTTTTAAGCCATGTAAAGTGACTTGAGCTAAGGCGCTCAATAAATAATATAAGATAAGGTAAACCGGCGGGTCGCACTGCGTCTGAGCTGCACGTGGCAGGGAGACCAGGACTCGTAGTAGAGTTGGATCTCGCAGAATGCGGTCACCGCTGGTTGGTTCATTAGCTTCACCCGGGGAGGGCCCGGGTACTAACGAGGGGCACGACACAAATACTGACCCATTGCCCCCCCCCCCCCACCACTAACGTCACGCCTTAGCAGCCAGCAATCCCCGCTGATCAATGCAATGAGAGCTTGGAGGCTGGGTGGTGTCGAATCACTCCGCCGGCGATTTGATGAATTTGCCAGGATTTAGGGTCATGGTTTAATTCTGGAATCAAAATGTGCGTCTACAGTTTTTTTTCCATAGCATGTGTATTGTTCTCATTTGCACACTTTTCCTCCCATTATCAACCTATTCCTAATGATGATTACAATTTTATTAACCATTTGTTTAAATAAAACAAGAAATTAAATACCTGCTCTACGAGTGGATTTAAGAGCTGAGGATCACTGAAAATTCCCTAAGTCACACTCGTCAATGCTTGAGGTGTTTAGGATCCGGAGTGAATGCCTAAAGCTCCAGCATAATCATTATACTTGCACGTTTAAATAAAACAGTATCATGTAATGACATCTCTCATGCACCGTGTAGCTGTTATGCAACAGGTGAGGTTTTAGGTAATGTTTGCAGATTGAGAGAGACGTATTCGTTCTTCGGTTCCTTTGGCAACGAGTTCCAGGCAATGGGTCCAGAGATTGAAAAAGCACGTGGTCCAGCAGCCAATCTACGGCAACTTACCGAAGATCCTGAGAGTATTGGGAGAAACATCCCAAGCCGTCCTTCAGGGCTCCCTTGTTAAATACACACACACAATCTGAATATTGTCAGTAAGGGGTAAGCTCGAGGAAGGAAGGAAGGTCTAAAAGGAAGGATACTCAGGGAGAAAAGTCAAGGCTTTGGTCAGCGACTAGGATGGCCACATGCCGAAATGAAGATAAAAGCGCAGGATCGGAGAGGATGGAGGGAACGTGAACCGAGAAGCTGACTTCGGAAGAGAACCCAAGAGAGATATGAGATGAGTGAATGTGAAATCTGCTAAAAAATTTGAAGACTGTTGCAGAAATTTTGATTGGGACAAGTGTCTCGGCCTCGCTCTGCGCTGCGTTGCGCCACTATCTGAGTAGATAACCTCACATTCAATAAACCTTCACAGCCAGGGTGAACATCCGACTCCAAACGTATTTAATGAATAGAACGAGGTAAAACTGATGGAAAAACACAGCACAAAATACAGCATTTGTTAATATCGATACAATGAATGAACACAAGGAGCATCATAACATTGTCTTAGATAACATGAAGCTCAACAATAGGTCCTGGATGGACCAGGCACCTACATTAGCAATGAATAGCTACACAAGAGAATAAGCTACTGTGTTAAATAAGGTCACATCGTGTAATCACCATACTGCAGCCTAAATGCACATCGCTGCACATAACACTGAATTGTGGATGAGATACTTCTTCATCCTTGCTCTCAACATCGCATTAAAGTTACATGGGTACAAGTCTGACTCGACTTATTCAATTACAGGTAACATTCACAATAATGCAAGTGTCAGACTTCGTTGTTAACTAGGCCTCATATTTATCATAACAATTTCACAGCATTATAAAGGCATTTACAGCATTATAACGACAATCCTAACATTATAACAGCATTCCCAGTGTTATAAGAACATAAACGAACTTACAGACAATGCTTCTTAAAGTCCCACAATGAACAGTCGCATCTGTCTTCACTGAGACGCTATTTGTCACGTGACCAAACTCAACACCATATCAGGAAATTTCTGTTTACGCAAACCCCCATACCTGCCATGAGGCAGAACAAGGTTAGGTAAAAAAATTCCTGACTCCAGTGTGACGAGAGGTGTGACACGGATTACATAATCTCTTAGATGTGCTCGTGTTTAATTTATTTCGCCTTTAAAATATATACGATTGTCAAACAGGCACACAAATCTTCCACATGATGGGATTCCAGAGTAATATGAATTTTTTTTTAATGCTGTGTAAAGTAAAAACTATATTATCTATCTTTGTCAGGCGTTAGAATATGACGAGACAAGTAAAATATAATGGCTTCAGGGTCAAAATCAGGAAATTTATTCATTTTTCTTGGGTTTTTCGGTAAAATTACGTAGATAGGTTCAAAGAAAATAACAAAAAATACACAAGCAATCGTCATCAGGAGAAAAATTGCGGGAAAGCTGCTGAGGCAGTATGTTTTAAAGGTTTGAAATGGGTGTAGCCCAAGGGTCAAACGTGAAGTGGGCAGGGTTAGTGATGTTAAAGTGAGACATTTGTATATAAATGTAAGATCGGAAAGCTACCTCCACAACGACGAAGCTGCAGAGGTGGCCATTGTATTGTGAGAGATTAGCATGTCAGTAGCTTTCCCGCTATTTTTATCTTACATTGAAACGTCGTAGTTTAAAAAAAAAAATCTTTGAACCTATCTATGTGACTTAACCCGAAGGACCCAAGAATAATATTTAATATCAATATTTATTTATTTATTCATTCTGGATGAATCCCATGAGCTATAAAGCTCGTTTTCACAGATGTCCAGTCGGGGTAGGTCAGAACGTTCCAACAATGAGGATAAACGTTGCGCGAAGCCCCATGCAAGTAGCCCACACCTCACCTCAAGCTATTTGCACCTCTTGATTTTAAAGCAAGCAAGAGAAAAAAAAACTGTTTTGGATTTTTTTGTTGGAATGCCATCCCACCCCCTCCCCCCTCATACCAACGGCTGAAGAACTCTCTTTGGATAAACCTTTGGTTTTCTTTGATTTGTTTTAAATGTAAATGCACTTCCCGTATTATGCTGAGGCAACACATTGAGCATGCTACATTGTGTGGACGTAAAGTGGGCCTCGGATAAAGCTCAAAGTGTGCAGCCATAAATCGAAGTGGCATTTCTGGTCTCATTTATCCACACCCACTGAGAAAGGTTTTTGCAGAACGTTTTACCTCTTTTGCATTATTCCTGTTGAATGAATAAAGCAAGAACAAAGATCCCCCGTATAGTCTTCACATACTGTTGGGGCAAGTGCTGTAAGTGAGCACCTATTACACACCACCGCAATGCGTTAGAGAGGGCACGTGGCTGAATTTGAAAATGTTTTTTTTTGCATTGGCTGCAGGCACGACTTCATTACAAAAAGTTGTGAGACCACAACTGTTTTTTCGCACATTGGCGCAGGAAATGTAGAATCGAAAGTTATAATAGGTGCATCAGCCAGAGCTCTTGACCCTTTCGCAAACGGAAAGTGTGTGCGGCGACGACAAATTTCAACTTACGCCCGAGAAACGCATCGGGGGAGGCACAGCAGGAGCCTGGCGAGGCGAATAGCCTCACGCGACGATTGGCGCGGCGGACGTGACCTATTTGGACGCGCCGAACTGCATTTAGCCGTGCGTAGCCGTGGGACCAGACACGAAGAGGACACGCGACCCTCTTGCCAGGGGCGGCAGCACCAGATGCCTATGGAGGAGAAGGGACCGCAGTCGCGACATCCCCCGCCACCCGCACTCTCCGTGTGTGCTTCGTACAACGGCAGCCTCTCATCCCGTCCCGCATACTGAGTACGAGCGCGCGGAGGAGAGGGGGGTGGGCGGGGGAGTCCTCAGCGCCGCCTTCATTCTGAGGTTATCAAAAAATAAGAATCAAACAATTTATCTGGCCCAAACGCCGGTTGCTGCTCCATCAACTGCGAGCGAGGCCACTGAGGGGGAGTGATGATGGCCTGTGACCTGCATATCAGCACAACGTAACAAGGCAGTCGGCATTGCCGGGCTTTTAGAAAGTAGACGTTTACGCGATGATAAACACCAGACAGAATCACCCGACCGCGTCTGTCACAGTGATGAGCGTGCTTCTCTTCCCAACAACACAAACAGAAGGCAAAAAAATGACACGGGAACGACACAGCCGGTATAACCGAGTGGAGCGCTAATGGAGCACCTAGTTGTGACTGGAGACGGGGAATAAAAGCAGAGGGAAGGGAGAGAAGAAAATTAAAGAGAGACAGAGAGAGCAGTAAAAAAAATAAGTCAAGGAAAGAGGTGGGATGCATGGCAGATGCACTTGTAGGGCACAGTTATCAACTCAGAAAAAAAAGTCCACAAACAAGGGACCATACCTCCAATATTTAGTTAGCAAACTCTGCAACAGAGCCCCAAGATGTACATCGGACGAACCTACTAAGAGTGGCGTCACAAAGAGAACGCTTTGATAAAACGCTCTCTACTCTGCAGATGAGCAATCGCTTCAAACGGTGTCAGCTTGGTGGGAGTGCTCTGCTGTCGATTGGCATCTCAGCCACAACTAACATGGTCAGTCAATGGCATGGAATTACAATTCCTGTTTCAATATCCCTGGGCACACCCGAAGCACAGGCCTTATGCCTTTTCTGGAGTAAAGATGTTGCCCTTTAAAAGGCGCTGGGAAACACGTTAACTTTCCCGCAAATGAAACTAATAAGGATTGATAAGTATTATCCTTTTGATAAAATTATGCCGTGGCATAGCACAAATTATTACAATTCTCTGTAATCCATTCGAGGGCAGCTCAATTTTCTTGCAATCTTATGCACTACGGTGGTCTGTATACTTACAAGCTCACAGCTCAATTCATCTGTGTTATTCATTCCCCTTGTGAAATTTCAATAATTGAAACCAAAAATAGCAGGAGGAAAGTACCGTGACCATCGTACATATCACTTTGATAATCCTACAACATGCTTTAATTCGTAATAATTAAAATATTGTACAGGCCTTTGTCAAATAATTGCTGGATGAAAGCATCCCAATGCAGTGTCGATCATGGAACCAGATTGGGAGGGAGGGGGGGTTACTATTCTTCACCCCGCTGGTTATTACGGGTTGCTGAAAATGGGGCGGCAAGGATTTGTTCACACATCACTCAACTGATTGGTCCAATCAGTTTCAAGGACAATGCATATATTATCATAGTATGTTTTTTGATTGGTCTAATCAGTTTCAAAGACAATGCATATATTATCATAGTGTGTTTTTTGATTGGTCTAATCAGTTTCAAGGACAATGCATATATTATCATAGTATTTTTTTGTTTGCATTTTGACTGCAGGTATTGTGGTTAATGCAGACATGAATCCTTGTAAAAAGGTTTCAGTTTCGTTGCCAGAAAAAAATGGGAAAAACCCCTATTATTATGTATTTGTTGTTATGTTTTTGTTTGCATCATTGCACTGCAAATTGGCTTACATTAAACCCGACATTTGCATCAAATGTGGAGCGCGATATCGAAATAGGTTACTGTTGATTTACTCTAAAACATTTAGTTTACGTAAAAGAAAGATGTGACAAACGCTCAAACGAGTTACACATTATACCACAATTAAGCGAAGGGGCAATTACAATGTAAAGTTTGTGTTCACACTGCGAGCCCGGGGGGGGGGGCAAGCGGTGGAAAGCGAAGCGACAGAATTCAAGAGGCCATTTGTCGGGGTCATCGCCTTCATTCTGCACGATCAGCCTCTTCTCCACCATCACACAGAGGTGTGCATCCATCGCATTATCCTGGCAAGGTATGGGCGCGATCACCTTTGATCGGTATTTTTTGGTCCGTTTCTGGTGTGCGGACATCGCGTCTGAGTCGAAGAGAGACGACAGCCCTATGGAAGTGTGTTCGCAGGTATGTGCGGCAATTATCAGGTCTATTTTTGGTGTTATTTCTTGTCGATACGCTCCAACCGCTTGCCGTGTGCTGCTGCAGCTTCTTGTGTGCCGTTTCCTATCGTACTTCCATCACCCTTCTGGTTCATGCCCAGTACTTTCTTGAACAACATGTGCCGCACGATGCGCCGGGGTTTTTATTTTTTTGTGTCGCAATGCTTAAGTGCGACGCGGTAATTTAATTTGAAGTCTTGTCAAGATGTTGGGATGGGTGAAAAAACAGTTGTAATGTTAAAGCAAGACGACATGCACATCAAAAGTGATGAAAACTGAACATTAAATTCCTGTGATTAACATAATTACTGGAAGCCACTCTAGGTGTGCTATATACTGCTCCGTGTCTGCGAATGGTCCAATTATTGCCGATGTGATGATGCTCTTCTCATATTTAAGTGCACGTCTATCAGAGGGAATATTCCCGGACAAGATGCTTTGATGAGTCTCTTTCCCTTCTAGAGCATGCTTATTAATGTTCGTGCTGTGCTACGTTTTTTTGTTATTATGAAATGGAACTGAATATATTAAAGAAAATAACAGTTTCGGTAATATTCCTGTTTTTTTGCCATTCACAATGTGGTCTTTTTCAGATAAAATTGAAAGTTTCACGAAGAAAAAAAAATCGATGAAGATAGTGATATGATTTCCTCCCCACCCCGTTTGTCACGTGGCTTCTGGAGGGAATGGGGTGGGTGCCGGAGGTCACAGTGAAAATCCCACTGTTGTGAAAAAGCACACGTGTGATATTTACAGTTTATTATTATATGGGTCTAAGAGTGAAAAACTGTGAGCATGAGCCCTGACAGCTTGAACACAGGGTCACAATACTAAACAACCATTACGAAGTGAACCCCATTCACCGCATCTCCCTCCCAAAGCCGGTGCTGCTCCATCAACAATACTCAGGTGTATGGGGTAAGGCAGGAGAGTAAATGTGAGTAGAAACAACAAAACAACAGGTGTTTTGTGGGCATCGGCCTGGAATCTCTCTTCAACCACTGCACAGGGGTGGTCGTAAACCGTCAATTTACAGCGGATGGGGTTGTTATCGAGCACAGATTTTCACGACTCCCCCACTGAGGTTGTCGATCTAAGAGTAGCGGCGTGTCAGTCGCATTAAAACTCACCTCCACCGGCCACACCTGGTGGGGAGACATTTGGAAAAGATCGCTTATCTCCACGAACGTGGGGTGTTATGGCTCTTGTGTGATGCGAGCTGCCAGGTTGCGATTCGCGTGGCACATGAAGCATAAACAAAAAAAAATAAGACAGCCAGCACCTTGCACTTATACAGCGCTATATTTTGATGTCTCCCGTCAGCTCTATTCAACGCTCCCATTCACTGGAGGTTGTCGCCAGAGTCCAGCCTTAGACGTGTGTGTTGCTCTCACTCTCATGCACAGCATGTCATAAAAAAACACATATCCCCCGTATAGCCTTAACATACTGTTGGGGCAAGTGCTGTTAGCGAGCACCTATGAATACCGGCACGGCACACGAGGAAGTGAGTGGCCAGCACCACGCCCGACCGTCTTTGTTTTCCTCGTGGCGATGTTTACACACAGCACCAGGTACTCATTTGGGACTGAATCGACCTCGGGGAGGCCCAGGACCAGTTTAAATAATCGTCACTGGTGTTAGCCGTGACTGGGAACGAACTCGGGTAGCCAGGTTCATAGCGCAGCGCCCTAAACCACGACGCTATCGCTCCCCATGTCATACACACACAAACACTCGCGCGCAAAAAAATTCTCCAGTTCATGCTGAATTATGTTTTCTAATGTAAGCTGGTAATCTTCGAGATGCGAGAAACGTTAAACGATATCCGTGGGTTTTAAGATAAATGGTGGTAGTGGGGGTGGGGAGATGCTGTCTTAAAAATTTCAGGAAGCATTTTATAAGTGAAAAAAACCGCTTGCAATATATATAAATTATACAATCGAATATGCAAATATATTTCGGCAATATCCCATGCAAAATACATACCTACATATTTTTATTCATACCAGCAGATATAACCTCTTGAGACCAATGGTTTATTTTTAAGGGAGATCAGAGGCAAAATGTAATGGAGCGAATGTGTAACATAATTAACCTGATATCAATACGAATAGTAAGGAATGAAGGTGAAAACATTTAACAATACAATCATAGACAATTATGATATATATTAAACGTAAATTGATATATATTAAACGTAAATTTATTTCCAGGAAGATAAATGTTGATTTGAAGCTTTCGTGACTGCAGGAATCCATACTCTTTGGATCTTTCGGTAAAGTCACGTAGGTAGAAAAATAAATAAAATAAATCACGACGTTTCGGTTGCAACACAGGCGCCCGTCTTCAGGTGAAAATCGCGACAGCCGCGATGTCTGCTCCCTTGTGTTGCGTCCGAAACGTCGTGATTTATTTTATTTTATTTCTACCTACGTGACTTTACCGAAATAACCAAAGAGTATAAGATAAATGTTACCTGAACAAAGAGGTGTTGCAATTTTTTTTGTGTGGTTCGCATCCCTACCAATAGATCTGCTTATTTCGAGGGGAAATTCCCATGTCGATTATTCCCACTCAAGGTTCAAGGACCAGGGGATAAGGCTTCAAGGTTATTTTGCTCATCCAGGTGAGAACAGGTGAGACAGGGATGGTCGCATTTGCACGAGTGACTTGGGCCACCAAAATTACAAAAGGAATAACAGAAAATGAAGGCGAGCGATGAAGTAAAGAGACGTCACATTGAAATCGAAGCAAAAGCAACCACTTTACAGAAGAAATCGAAACAATACACGAACATAAATCTATACTACATAAAGTAAGTGTCCTGTAACAAAAGTTGGCACTGAAAAATCTACTTCATAAACCATTCGTAGTAAAATTAAGTTTGAGAAATATCAAAATGGATTTAGAGTCACTATTGCACTACACCAGCATGTAAACAGAGAGGGATATGTCACGTAACATTGCAAGTGAAGTTATATACAGATAGATTGTATTTATTTCAGTAGCAAGGGCCCAATAAGCAGTTTTTTTGGGTGCCCTGCGACGGTAAAGATGTTATACTGATTTAGCAGCTTAACATCAAACTGTGATGTATATATGGAAGAGTATCCAAGGATATTTTTGTGGCAATAAAAATAGAGAGAAGTAATCATGTGACCCTTCCTGTGCTAAAGTCCATAACAGAGCCACATGCTGAGAGTGGATATGTCCTCACCCGCTGGAGCCAAGGCCTGTGCTGTGCGTTCTCCCTACCCCCATTCTCCCCAGGCTTTTGTGAAATATTTGGATGGATCTCACGAGGGTAATATCCTGGTGGCCACATCTTTTTAAGCTTCAGGAAGTTGGCTCCCCACGCTGGTGGTGCTGACATTGAACAACTCTTGGCTGTATTCTTAGCTCTTTCGGTAAAGTCACGTTGAAGGGAAACAATAAAATGATAAAAAATATATAAAACAATATAAATTCTCACGACGTTTCGACCATAACACAAACGGTCGAAACGTCGTGAGAATTTATATTGTTTTATATATATTTTATTATTTTATTGTTTCCCTTCAATGTGACTTTACCGAAAGAGCTAAGAATATGAATTACTGCAGTCACGAAAGCTTAAAGTCAAAATTTAACTCTTGGCTGCTTCCAATCTACAACAACCTTCTTTCTGCGCTGGTTTTGGCATTGTGTTGATGCTCAGTTGTTCGAGCTTCCAGCGGAGACCTTGAGCAGTACATATTCAATAGGCATGGTCCAGGCTCTTCTAGTCGCAGACCTGCCATGGGTGAAATGTATGAATACTGTATCAACAGATGGTGTTCAGCTACTACTGCCAGAGCACAGGTGCGGTAACTCGAATGCACCCGGTTCCATTCATCTTAGATTTACTGGCTCGGGAAATTGAAACTTTTTAGACCAAGTTTTTTTTGGCAGCCACTCTCCAAATCAGTCTTGCAGTTGTGACTGCGTTTCCTTTATTTTGCCATTTGACGTTGGGGGTGCTGCTCGGCAGACTCACGGTCAGGCAACTGTACTGCCCTTGGGATCTTCCTCCAGTGCTGTTCTCACTTCACTATCTATCCCCCGTATGAGCGATCTGCATCAGCCACGTAAAAATCTGTCATTCAGAATATGGTTTTGATCGTGGCTGTCACCTCTGCCAGAAGAGTGCAGGAGTTGCAAGACGTTATACTGTGAGCCCTGATAACTGATTTTACAGAAAGAAACAGGATCATTTAACCAGAGGTGGGCCGTCAGGGCCAGAAAGGCCTGCTTTGCTGGCCTAGATATTGTCAGAATCAGAAAATTTTATTTTTATAATTTAATATATATATTTTCATTAATGCTCTGTATTTTACATAGTTTGTTCCCATCAGTCTATTAACGTAATTTCATTGCTAATCTCTCCCTCAGTTGCGCTGTTTCCAGTGTAGCTCATAAATTAGAGTTTTTATCCAATCAGATTTTCCACCTGTGCTGTCCCCGCCTCACCGGGTGAAAAATCTACCCTGAGGCCTTCAGAATGTCGAGTGAATCCCCTCTGCTGTTAAAGCAAATGGGGACGATGTTGTTGTCATATTCTTTAACCAATCAGATTTCGAGTTTGCCATGTTGGGCGTATTCTTTGACACGCCGGAGCCTTCTAGCTGGCCTAGCCGCCTACGTCAGCATTGTTCGTGTGGCGAGATCGGAGGGCCAGTTAGCTAACTGAAGTAAAACTAGCTATCACGTAACGCAGCATCATCTAAGATGTATTTAAACTTTCTTTCGTGACGTTTAGATTTTTAGATGTAGTGCTTTAGATTTTTTTTCTGTAGGGAAGCCTGTTGAACCCTGTTTGTGTTATTTATGTTTTACGGCATTTTTGCTTTCTTGGTGGTCGTATGAGTAAATGTGACCGGTTGTTGTAAGTTTGTTCTTGTTTCTTTGGCAATGACATTGATTTAGGCTATGTGATGTCGCATTGTGATGCAGCATCCTGCCATACTGCGTAATAGTGGTACATCCTTCATGGTTTCAGTCACCATGTATTAATGTCTCTGCAATTAGTGTATCTTAACTCTCATAGGTATTGAGCCTCGTGTTAAATCACTTAATTCCACTCGATGGTTACTGTCACTGTGAATATTGGGTGGTTATGCCGAATGACAGTAGCCTATAGCCCTAGTGTCATGGTGAGCTTATTCGAAGGCGGTTTAATTGCGGGAGGATAGCATTGAAGGCCTAGGTGTAAAATACACGGCCCGCCACTGCATTTAAACATACCCATGTGGCTTTCTTGTCAAAGGTGACGTCTGTAAGGGCTCTGAATGAGAGCACTGCTCTCCCTGTCCTGATGTCTCAATCCCTCCTCTGACTAGCGTTGCCCCCACTGAGGTCCTAAAATACAGACCTGAGACATCACGGGAAGAACAATATGGTACAATACCGGAAGAGGGGAGAACTGCACATATAGTGTCTTAAGTTGAGCATTATTCTGGAGCTAAAAAAACTGGGTTGTTTCATCTATCTGGAATAATTCTAGATTTTCCATCACGGCTACCTGAAATACAGGATGATCCTGGGAAACCAGGACAGGTGGGGACCCTAACTTATGATAAAGACAGTTGTATGGATTTTACTTGATGTTCCCAATGCTGTCAGGGCTAAACTAACATCTATACCTCGTTACACTTCACATCGACTTTTTTGTCCTTTGCGGGAAAAGACACGTGGCAGGGTTGCTTTCAAATCCAAAACCCACTTCTGATTAAGGGATACAGTACATCTTGTGACTTGTTCCATGGACTGTAGGGCCGCAAGGCGGCAGAGTGGTGCAGTGGTAGCAATTGTAGAACGTGTTGTCTATATTTATTTAAAGTTGCGAATTTTGATGTGACGTCACATTTCTCAAACACCCCCCCCCCCTCGTCACAAATGTTTCCCCCCCCCCCCTGGGTGCGTGACGTCATTTATGGACGGCCCCAAAGTAACATGTTGGGTTGTCACCGCTAAGTGTTATTTTAATAACACAAACACCACCATACTGGGTCCCTCTCTCCTCCTCCTCCTCGGGCCTGCGATTCTGGGTGCTCTTGCTGTGCCCCCCCCCCCCCCCCCTTGCATATCCTGGCTTACGGGGTCGCTTTGGTGCACCGTTCAATCCAATTCGCAGTCTGGCACTGCAAGTATTTGTGACAAGCCATAGTGAGAAGAGTTTTAGCCGCTCCAGTTCCGACGACTCCTTCTTTCACAGGTGGCAAAAGCGCATTGATCGTGCGGTTTAGTGCATCGACAAATAACTTCGGTGTGGGTTAACATGCGGTGACTGCCTCTCATGGCCCCTGTCTGAATGCTGCGCTTTCTCTGAAAAAAACCCAAAGTCAAGATGTATCTATAACCCCTCATACGCGCCGACATGCCCAGGACACATTTGATATACACAGCACGTTGTAGTATGCACGCTCGTACTCGCAATGTATTTGCACTTTGGACACAATTCTATACATATGTGTATATGCACAGCGCGTGTGTACATTTCGGCAAACCTGCAATTTCTACGGACTACAATGAAATATGAATGCACCACTCTCTGGGTAAGTGTGCACAGGTTGTCAGGTAAACGTGAAAATAAATTAACCTCGTATGTGCAGGGTGAGCCCCAACCACGGTCCAAATGTCATGCAGCAGCAGTGGTGTGAGTGACGCGTAACATTTAATATCTTGCAGTGAGACCAATCAGTCCTCTCTCTGCAAAGATGACATTATGCCAGCTGAGCGTGTAACAAAGCGCCTGTGGCAAATGTTGTGCGTTCATTGGCTTTCTTTTTTTCCATCTCGCGCACGCTATTTCAAACGATGTCGCAGAAAGTGAGAGCAGGAAAACAAAAGAAGGATTGCATAAGGCTGCCGTCAAGGTGTTCTGCCCGCACAAATAGCCGCACGTCCCGACGCAAAGTACGCACTTAGCCCGTTCTGCTCTTAGGACGTACAGAGAAGCACTTTCACCGAGGTGGACTGGGTTCCCGCATGCCTCGAAATAGATTTTTTGTAAAAATCGATTAAGTACGACACACGTGCTTTATTTATTTCCTTTAAATGGATTCCCTTTAACATTTTCAACAACGACAACAACAACAACAACACAAGAGTGAACAGAAGGGAGGTGCGCAGTGTCACAACACGGACGCACGCACAGGAGGTGCGGGGGTGTTCCTCGGCTGTGATCTACGCAACAGGAAAAATACAAAGGGATAAGAAGAGAAAGCAGCAGAGGCAAATGATAGCAAGAGGAGGAAGGGAAGGGGGATGTGTGTGTGTGTGTGTGGGGGTATTGATCGAGGTTACGGAACGGTGAGAAAGTCAGGTCCGAAACGAATCGGCAAAGAGGCCACGTCCTCATGGAACCCTGCTCACGAGGAATATTTGTGCCTCGACTCCAGTTGTTCATAATGAAGCAGTAGGCATTGCTCTGCAGATGCAGCTTCTCCCCACGTGGCTTTCTTAACGCTACGTCGCCACGCCACAGCAGTGATACTGCATTGTCAAGTCAGCACTGTTGCTTGCATGCTCTGAATTGAATAACATAACATGCCGTAATTTTTTTTTTTATTCTCCAAACGACAATGTCGAGCACGGTGAAGTATGGTAATATTAACCCCCACACTCACGTGGCACGCAGAGGCCCTCATACAGCAATGGATTGACAAAAGGGATGGACATGCACACGTTTTTTTTAAAAAAATTGAAGCGTATGCATATTTAAGATCGGCCTTATAGACTGTTTTCTCCATTTGCTCAGCTTTGTGAGATGAAGTGCTGAAAGGATGTGAATTTCCACAGGGTATTCAATACCATACACATAACGTTCAACATTACGTAAAAAAATAATATTAAAATTCAAACTAAATTATCATGTACAGTCATACTGGGAGCGGTTTATATTATAGTGAGCAGATTACACTCGTTCAAATCTATATGTGACGAGATAACATCATAACACTAAAAGTAATGCAGACTGGAAACAAATAGAATTAACAACGCGCAAAACGTGTGCAGCATTGTGTGTACGAACGCCCTCAGCCTTATCCAGACCACCAGCTCAAGAGAACTGCATTTTGCCGTTCTGCACCGCCAGCACGTGGGCAAATGTGCGTGAAATGCATACCTCTGTGGGTTGGTGAGACTTCACGACTGGGTGGGCTTTCGCGGTCGCGTAGCTCGCAGATGCGTTGCAGAGTTGTCCGACGCGCTAGCAGCGTGCCTTGCCACTCGCTTCGATGTCCGACGACGTTTCGGTTCCCGCAGAAGATCAATTGCACGCGCAGCAAGATGTCGAGCAACATGTGGTGAAACCAGAGATGTAAAACCGCCTTGTCTGGTGCAGAAGGAGGTCGTGGATTCGATCCCGACCCCGACGCCGATATATTTGGAGTCTGCGGTGTCTCTCTCGTCGTGGTCGTGTGGATTTTTCTCCGGGTTTTCCGGATTCTCCCTCCACATTTATAAACACGCGTTTAGAGTATTCGGCTGCCATAAATGTCCACGTGATAAGCCACTTCGCTGAGCTATCATTTGTGGCCAGGTCGCTTCTGAAAAACACCTACATAACTCAGTGGGCCTTACCTGATTAAAAAATAAAATAGTTTATTCTAGTAGTACGAATGCATAGCAATCACTGCTCACAGTTCACAATTAGCATCACTGACGCCTAGGTACCGACTTCTTATTCATCATTGCAAGCCGTTGACATTGAAAGTCTGCACCACTCCATTGTCTGGTAATGGATAAACACAGCCAAACGTTCCAGTCTATGAGCTGTCTAAACAATACTCTCCTGGAGCGCATCAGGTGTTCTTAATGTGTTCGTACTGCACTCAATTGGGGTGAATAAAGAGGAGCGCAGGGCGTGAAGGAATTTTACACGCAGCATGATTTCACCATTTGCATCACCACACACACGTTGCTTGTTTAACCATTGTTCTATACGATGACATTTTGAGCAGAATTTCACAGGAAGTGACTGACGCTCCTCGGCACATGGAGCGAAACGTTGGACACCATGCCGAACAACACGAGGGCATAACATAACCAGAAAACACATCAGAGCGGTAGAAATTGCATACTGCAGTTGGGATCTTTTCCCCCGATCACTCGCTTTAAAGAGTGCCGCATACGGGCACCACTTGCGCAGTCGGAGGAACATGCGGCTACCGAAAAGCTCCCGTTATTTGTTTGCGGTTTACACGTTTATCTTCTGTGCTGCAAGGAAGAGATTCCCCCTTAATAGGGAGACCCAGCCGTCCCACTGGAAGGGAAACGAATGGCTCTGCCAACAGCCAGAATGCCATCTCCACGAGCAAATGAGACTTTGCCCATGGGCTTCGGATCATCGGAGATTCTGAAAACACATCAATAAATGCGAATGTGCAATAAAACGTCTGCCACCGGATAGAAATGGAATTGGGTTAATAATCAACTCAGCAGAGCCCAGTTCAGTCAAACCCAGCAACATAAACTCTAGATTTGAGTTATCGAGGGTGCTTTGAGCATCATTGTTAAGACAGTTTAACACGTGGTAGGAGGCTTTCGTGACCAATATCATCAATTTTAGAGGGGTTTTTTGGGGGTTATATCGCGTAAATATATAAATGTGTCGTTAAAACCCGCCACCACCCGACACAGCCAACTAGTAAGGGTTGTCACGTAAACAGAACATGGCCAATTCGGCACTAGTACCACGCAGCTGTGCTCTTGCGCAAAGTGGGGGGGGGGGTTACTGAGTCAACGTACATTATCCATGTGCATTATGCGAGTGTAGAAGCGTGGTCACCACATCTACGCCTCTATATAAGGAACGAAACAGTAAGACTTCTCCACAACTCTGGCTGTCTGCCTGATGATGCTAGTTGCAATTACTGGCCAAACGTCATACTCGAATTGTAAATGTGGTGGGTTTACTCTCCAACACACCGGTGTGCTGTACTCGTAACGAATTGGCATGTTCTGTTTACGTGACAACCCTTACTGGTTGGCTGTGTTGGGTGGTGGCGGGTTTTAACGACACATTTATATATTTACGCGATCTAACCCAAAGCACCTCTATTATGGATGATTAAAACTGTCCAACTGGAGATATTAATAATCCTGGTTAATCTTCTTGGTTTTTTCGGTAAAGTCACGTAGAATTGAAATAAAATAATACAAATAAAACACAATAAAATAGAAATTCTCACGACGTTTCGGCCACAACACAAGTAGCCTTCCTCAGGTGAAGAGACAGAACTGTTGGGAAGACAGCGCTTCAGTGAACACTGCCAGGCTTTGGCTGCGTCTTTTAAGCTGGGTGGGAGGAGCAGAGCACCTTGACCAAGGAGTTTACATATCAACATAAGAATTTAGCATTGAAGTAGCTATGTTAATGTGTTGGATTAGCATGATGTTCAAGTCAGAAAATAGCATGTAACTGGGGGATTAGCATGATGTTAGTGTGAGGGATTAGCATGTAACTATGTCGGAACTATGTCGGAAAAAGTGGCGGTTTCTTTTTTTCTTTTCAACATTAGCACCACTGTGGTTAGCACCACGGAAAGCGACGAGCTTTGTTCAGACGGACGAGTCCGTCTATGCTCGGAACGGAGGAGAGAGAGAGAAACAGCCACGATGCGCTGCTCTGTCCTGTGTTGCGTTACAACTATGTTATAAACTATACTATACATTACAATATTATACCTTCCAATCTAAACTACATTGTATAATATCGTATACACGGCCCAATGTAAGCTCTAACATTATGCATTATATTCATATGCCTTCAACTAAACTTTTTTTTATAAATTACACGACTATACACCTTAATATACACTGCCATAGACAAACCCCACCCTTGAATTATACAATGCGTTACTATACACTATCCTATGCTTTAGACTATAAAATATTAGACTTGTAATATTACACTGTATTATTCTACCAACCCTACTGTGTACCACACTGCTGTATATTCACTATACAATTACGATACTATATATTGCCTTTTGAATTATGTTAAACATTACACTGTTATACTATTTTATTATTATTATACAACATGCTATAAACCATACGATTGAGGTTAGCAGTCCTCACATGCCATGTCAATCATGTGAGTTGTTGGACTATACTTCACCATGCTCATGGGGGTCAGGAACCAGTACAGGTGTCACTCATAGCTGATATCTGTGGCTGGAATCAAACTCGGGACACTCATTTTCGAGCGCAGCGTGCAAACAACTTCCCTGTCACTCATCAAATTTATATTGACTAATATTGGAAGACCTTACATGTCTATACCTCTTGATTCGGCATTGGAACACTTTGTGAGTTGTTGAAATTCAGAAGAGCACAATATATTGGCAAGGATTACTACCCTACAGCACTGGTTTTATATTAGTACTCCTAGAGTAGGGGCAGGGAACCTTTTTTTTCTGCCAAGGGCCATTTGGATATTTATAACATCATTCGCTGGCCATACAAAATGATCAACTTAAAAATTAGCCTGTTATATTTGGTCAAACATTTAATTAACTCACCCCTAATGTGATGGTTGGAACTGCTTCTCTTTGGTGAGGCGTGTGATGATGTTAGCTGGTATTGATGATGTTGCTACTCGCAACTGCTTTTCCAGGTTTGCTCCTAGATTAATTGAATTTCGAGTCCCGCCTGCAGTTGCCTTGGCAGGGCCAGACCAAATGATTTCGCGGATCTCATACGGCATGCGGGCCGGACGTTCCCCACCCCTGCCCTAGAGGCATCAACAATTAAGACTCTTTGTATTTTCTGGATGTATTGCGTGCAGGGAATCGACGAAAGCTTCCCGGAAAACTGAAGAAGCTTCCAGAAGGGGCTCCTCAGCACGCAGAGTGAAACGCCAGACATCGTGTCGAACGGCGCGCGGCTCAACCCAAAAACACACATCTGAGAGCTGATGCAACAGCACAAACCCGACAAACCCACGCAGTAGGTCTTCTATTTTTATTCCACCATTGATTTTTGTAACACCTATTTGTTGAAGTGGAGGTAAGGGAGCGGGTTTGGGTTGGCCCTGCCTCATTTAATTTAAACACTCTTCACAGAATAACTATAGCACACTACGTGTATAGAGTTAGTGCAGATGCAGCCAATGCTTTGATTGGAAGGAATGGAGCACTTTCTCTTTAATGCAAGGGGTCAATTTGGCCGTGACACCTGTGTGTGGGATATATAGCGTGCAAATGTACGCCAGCCTGTTAACCTTATTGATCCTGTCCTGGGAAGGATTTATATCGAGGGCTTTACATTAGAGCCGGGAGAACCTCCTGATCACAATCCAAGGGATTGTTTAGCCCGATTAAGACCGTGGGCTGATCCTACCACGGATCGTGGCCAATTATTTTTCAACGAGCCAGAAGTGGGAGGGAGGAGTTTGCGTCTTGCCAGCGGTTGAGAGGCATCGTGGTCCCAGCCCGTGATATAGAACCGAGCAACACTCGCCATGGGGACCATTGGTCCTATTAATAAACACATACAATTCCCTCCGATGTACCCTTCACCTCACCTAACTAAAGCCCTAAATCCCAAATTGTAATGGGTGCAGCAGGTAAAGCGCCTGATCTGCTCCTTGAAGATCACCCGTAATGAAGCAAGCATGATCCCGGGCACTGTGTCTGTGTGCGTAACGAGGCTCACAGTTACACACGCAGGCTCGGAGGACAGGGCCGTCCAGTGACGGTCCTGGCAGAAGCCACGAGCTGGCGGGATGGTTTGTACCACAGGACCGTGGAGATCGTTAACCGTGGCGAGTGAGCTCCCAGACCTACGGGGTTTGAGCCCAGGCTGTAGTTTAAAGGTACCAGTTGACCGGTAAATGCCAACCAAGGAGGTAAAGCATTAACGCTACATATGTGGCCAGATGGCTCGGCGATATCATGAATGCCTTGCAGTCAGATGGTTGCACATTCGAATCGTGGCTTGGGGTTGACTGAGCCCTGTCATCCCTTCAGGGTCGATTAAATTATTACCATTTCGTGGATAAGACAACAGTCGCTGTCCTATGGACATACTTGGCCACAAAATAAGAATGTGGATTTTTTTTTTACCATTGTCTCAGAGCTGTAAACAGGTGATGAGCACTGCCTCAAAGTTAGTTTGAGCAGTAGCAGTAAATCACTGCCAAATTTGAAACCAAATGCTTTGTGTTGGTGACTTAGTTTGTAATGTAACTGCAATTCTGTTACAATACTTAATATTTTGCAGTCCCTATACGTTCTTAACAATCATAAGGTTATGCATAATTTGCATAAAGAATATAGCTTAATGCATATATGTTATGAGCAAAATTGCTTCTTCCCCTTCTTCCCTTTATTGTCTTTTTATCGATATATATATATAAAAAAAATTATATATATAAATCATGCCATTTTTGGCATTTCATGAGATGTAGTATCCATTCAGAACTCTGTCCAAGAAAAACATATATCTGTGTTTTAGACAGTGACCCATGGAAATATATTTCACAGAAGTACTTCTGAAAATACCTTTTTATTTAAACACTAGGGGCGACAATTGATCACACACGCTGCTACAGAGAGAAATGTTCATCAAATGACAGTCAAGTATATATATTCTTCTCAGCAATGACATTTAACCAGGTAAAGTTAAACACCTAACTTAACGCGATGCTTTTTTATCTGATCATTGGCGATTGGACTGAAACCATCAACTCACCACACTTGTTCATAATCAAGTTTTTTTTATAACATTGGTCGCGAAAGCCTACGTGTTAAACTCACCACGCTTGAGAACCTGGTTTAATCACAGGCACCTAAAAACTAAATTTGAACCCAAAATCTCAGCGGTATCAGTTGAGTGTTTTGACCCCTGAACAACCTGGACCCCTCTAATATTGTATTGGAATTTCAATTTTTAAAAAAATCTAGGCCAACCTCAGATTATCATATATATTCAAAAAAGGGTATGCTTGTTCAAATGAGCACTGGGTGATGCCCATGTATGTTAGTGGTCCAGAATCAGTTGCAATTTTTTTCCATGTGAAGCCTACTGCCTTCTCATCATCATCATCATCGTGCATGATCTATCCACTGCTGGATGAAGGCCTCCCCAGGCCATCACCATCTTTCACTGTCTTGTAAAACAACAATTTGCCTCGCTCCTGCACAAGAGCCGATTTCATCGCTACATCTTTATTCGCGACCACCACTTTATTTGATAATGCAGTATTCACACCAGCTTGCCGGCAATAACTTCATTAGCTACACATTATACTGGATACTCTCATGTGCTTTCCAGTTTTTTATCGATGATACTGTTTATGTCTTCGATTGTTTAGTGAACTTTTTCTATGTGATTTACACTTTAATTAATTTTCTCTGTGACTTTTCCCTTGCTCATGTTCATCATTTACTGGAGACTCTTTTCCATTGGTTGTTTCAATGACTATGTCATCACTGAATCTGAGATGATTAATATATTCTCCCTTCATATTTATGCCTTTTTATTACACCATTGTTTCTCGGAACCAATTTTCTTCACATCAGGCCGTAATTTTATCACCCGCGGTGATATGATATGCTGAGTCAACCGTCTATTCCACCTACTGAGGTGTGTCGCAGTCATTATCCTCGTGGAAGGTGGTGCGTGTGGACAGTGGTGGGGCAAACGGAGAGGATCAGCCTGCCCAACGGACGGGATGCCCTCGAGTTTACTCTGCAAGGCGCATCGCTTGTCCATCTGTGAGTGCGTCTGTGACTCGGTCTTGAATAATGTTTGTCTTCCAAGGTCAAGCAAGAGCTCATTTTTACCAGAATAAACCTGGGACACGTAGTATCGAGGATTCGCTATGTATGCCAAGAGTCGTTGAAATAGGTAAAACAACTAACACATTTTTTTTTACAAGTTAATTTTAGCGGGGGGGGGGGGGGGGTTGAAAATAAGAAAATGCCTTCCTCTCTTATATATATTTTAAATTGGGAGTTTGAAATGGTTTTGTTAAGTGAAACAAACGTAATCTGTACCATTGTTATTGTCTGAATGATCACTTGTCTCCACACCTGTCGCTCGAAGCCGAATGAGCTTTCAGATCATTCAAACAATGGCGGGTTTTTTTTTAATTAAGGTGTGCAGTTTAGGAAAACGATGTTCACTCCATCTGTAGAACAGGAGGCTGGTGACTGGCGTGTATTGCATGCAGCAAATGGGTTTGGAATGTTTCCAATTATCTTTGCATCCAAGACACAGTGTGGTAAGGGGCCGTCCATAAATGATGTTACGTGATTTTTGACGATTTTTGACCCACCCCCTCTTCGTCACACGGCGTCACAAAAAGTCAGACCCCCCCCTGATATATGACGCCACACAGCTCTGCCCCCCCCCCCAAAAAAAAGGAAACATGCTTCAAATCGCTCTAAACTATTGTCATTGTAGTGCGTATTTAATGTGGCGCTGCACTCTGACATTGTAGGAGAAAACACTGATTAAAAAGTATATTTAATTAAGTAGAACATGTTGTCTATATTTATTTAAAGTTGCGCATTTTGATGTGACGTCACATTTCTCAACCCCCCCCCCCCCATCGTCACACATCGTCACAAATCTCTGACGCCCCCCTCCCCCCTAGGTGCGTGACGTCATTTATGGACGGCCCCTAAATGCAATGCTATATCCTCATTTGTATCTCAAAGTAGCGAGCCGTATACCACCACAAATCACCAACCTAACACTGTGTCCCCCTCCTCAACATCTCTCACAGGATGCATCACTGACCAACAACAATGTTCCAAAATAGGGAATTATTTTGGACAGCGGACTCTAACTTGCAAAGGTTACACGTTGCGACTGTCACCTCACGTGTTATGCATTGCGACTGATATGACACGACAAGCAAAAAAAATAAACAACAATGGGCATTGCGAGAATACAAACGAAGTTGTGGTTTGGATAGGTTTTACCCTTACTGGCAATAAAACAGTTGCGTTAAGATGTTCAAACACCAAACAGAAACCTTTTGCAAGGTATCATGCCTGCATTAACCACACGTACTTGCGGTGAACACGAAAACAAAAACATTATCCGGTAATATATGCATTGTCCTTCAAAATAATTGTTCTACACCAGAGACAGCCTTCTTTAGGGCCCATGTTGTTACGTTGTGATCTATTAAATGTATCACGAAGCAAAACATTTTACGGAACTAAAACATTTTTTTTTGCTGAATCACCGAGAAAGGAAGAAGTTGAAAATTAAAAAAAAACACTTCATGTTTAAATAAACAAACCAAAGTTCACATTCAGACTGTGGCTTAGCCATCGAGTGTGCAGGCGGTGCAACTGCAAAAGCACCCCCCCCCCCCAAACTGGCCGTAGATGCCCAGGGCGCCAGGCTACGTGAAGGGGGCTTTGAGGGGTACATTGGTCGGGGCCCCAACATCTAATTTATTGCACCAGGGCCTGTGAAAACCCACGCTCAGTGCAGACCGCTCGCATCAAATCTGCATATCCCCAGGGTCACGGCGCACAACTCCGTTAGCCTCACAGGCTCCGTGTTGAGCCTCTTGCCTTGCAGCGACACGCGCACGCATTGAGGCGCTCCGCCCAGATAACATTCTTAATGATAACCGCAAATGCACTCCGCTCCGTTACAATTACTCCAGGCGAAGGGAATTCCAACAAAGAGCAGCTGGCTGGATATGCGTTGCTTAATTTGCGAACGGCTGCGGAGGGTGGAGGTGGTGAAGGTGGATGGGGTTGGCGGTGGTGGAGGTGGTGGTGGTGGTGGTTGAACCTTCAGAAGACAGGGCGGGCGGGGAGGGCCCCCTCTTATTCCTCGCAGGTTTAGCAAAGAGGTCACACGCTGTCTCAGCCGATGTGAGAGAAAATGTCTCGTGGCATGCAATACGCGGTAGTTTCACGGGCGATGGAAAATTTATGTCAAACGTATGGCCGAATGGTTTTCCAATCACCCCCCCCCGCATACCCCCCTCTCGAAAGTAATAATTTGTGACAACACCGAAGCACCTTAATGCCCTCTTCAATTGCCGCATTAAACAAACAATGCCCCCCCCCTCCTCCCACAACCACACCGGGGTATGACAATGGCCACAATCAACTGTTGTCATGGCTACGCTTTAATGCGCAGGGAATAAGACCACGCGCGTTCGTTAAAACGCGCGTTTGTGAAACCTTTCCAATGAACTGGTGGCCCTTGCAAGATGTATATATATAATCAGCAGGAGATCTATTGGAAATGATGTGCTTGTTTATTTGTGTACTTCCGATGCTCCACAATTGCACCTGCGTATTTTGTGCTCCGCGTGACGTGGTTTTGCGTCTAAATATGACTCTTCGTCAGAGCGAGTCGTTGCTCATAAGCATCTGGCAATTCATCAGCGTTGGTTCAAGCAAACCCGACTCTTCTTTTGAGACACTGAATGTAGAACAGACTGGTCCAGGGTTTCATGGTGTCGAACCATTGCTGCTGAAATTCCGGAAGGCTATGTGGCTGATGGCATGTGCACAAAATACCTTATTATTTTCACGTGGAGGGACAGATATGGGAAAGAGGCATGTTGTCTGATTATTTATTATGTAGCATACATCCTGCCTCTATGTTATTGATATTCTGAAGCATAGTGGTCATTGATGGAGTAAGTTAAATTCAAATTGATGTGGTTGATGTCATGTAAACAAACATTTCCTGCATGTCAAATCTGTACCTTAAAAATGCATTTGTACACGCACAGTAATGTTAACTTAAAAACGCCATTGCTGACGGAAGGGCCTCCGCTTGGGGCAGCGTACTGGAGAGGCCCTCTGGATGGTGTTTGGCCTACTCTCCCACACGGGGTCAGACATCTCGGAAGAGGTGAGACCCACACTTTTACTCCACCATATGCGGCCTGCCGATTGACCAATTGCGGTACATCCATTTGCACCACCGGTTGAACAGAGGCAGAGGGATTGAAGAAACGTGCCCACTATTTCTACTGCCGCGCCCCTGGAGATGGAATCGGCGAATGGAACCAGTGACCTCTGGAATTCAAAGTCCAATGTGTTAACTATTGCGCCGTGGCAAAATTCCACGCGATACAATTTGGTTTAATTTAAGGGGGGGGGGGGGGGATGGAGGGAGACAAAGTGCACATCGCCAAATGTAAGCGTTGGAGCCATGTGGCGATGTTTGAGAGGACCTGCTTTTACACAGCTCAAGGCCAAGAGGGTAATGTCATAGCCCACTCGGAGCATGACTCAAATCCTCCTCTGCCGTTTCCACACTTCAAATCCCTTAGCTTGAATTCCCAGACTGGCAGCAGTAAGCCATTGTTTTGTATTGTGTCCTGGAATAAGCTTACAACACGATTACCCCATCCTACCCATGGACCTTTGGCTTCCAGCTATCCTGTATGTGAAAATGTGTCATTCGGTGGCAAATGTAATAAACAACTTGAATAATTGGATCTTGTTGCATTTGCAACAAGTGCAATGTCATATAATTACTCAATTTACGTGTGTATTTTTTATCACAAGGCTGCGTGCCAGAGGCAACTGAAATGAAGTGTACAGCTTGGACGTAATTGTGGGATTCGCAAGAGAACAGCTGCCTCAAAGACACATTGATGAATAACATTTGACAGAGTTCAATATGACGAAAACAATAGCACTACAATGGCTACTTCAGTCCACGGAATTATTGGAAAAAAAGAATGCCAAATTATTAAATTAATCCACATGGGACCTTTATATACGCACATACTATATTTACACTAATAGGGTGGGATTTTTTTTTCATTTTAATTAGTGCTTTCTCATGCCTCAATTAAAGGACAGCACTGATTGCATGTCAATAGTAACATCACTTTCTAGTCGCCTGAGGTTTTAATTAAAACTAATTGGTGATTTATAAGAGCTGCTTACAGCCTTGAAAGCGGAGCTGCAAACAAGTTTTTTTCTTCCTTTTTTTAGAAACCTCAGTGGATGTGCGATTATTGTGTTAGACCATAGCATGGCCCTGGTATTAAAACGATGCACGCTGCTGGCCACGTCCAAAGTGATGCAGGGGAAAGTGAATGGGTTTGCATGTGACTGACGATATCAATTCTGGATGCACTTTGGAAAGACATGGACTGTATATGGACACAGTCCTATCATGCCCAAGCAGCTTCTGTTTGGCTGGATAGAGGAGGGCTAAATGGGCACGGCTTGGGGCAAGAGAAGAGATGGATTACTGCGGCACAGAAGGATGTGGAGCTGTTTGGACCTGCTGACGGCTGGGAACAACGGTGACAAGATCGGCCTCTGTGAAGGACACAACCAACTGGATAGTTTGAGGCAGTTGCCCCCCAATAATAGCGGCAGGCAGAGGAGCAATGCTCACAACAACAAGCAGAGAATCATGCGGATAAAATACAACAAGCTGGCATAGTGGGGAGCACAGGTGGTGCATCTGCAAGCCATCTCACTCAGTCAATCCATGGCACCTGGGTCTGTCCCATTATAATTTGTCGGCAAGCCTGTGACACTTCATGTCACCTCAAGATGAAGCTAGCCTGGCACAAGTGCTATCGTGACATCACAGCTACTTAATGGCGAACGTCAGTTGTTGTTTTTGTTATATACATCTCTGGATGGTGAGCAGTGATGTAGTGAGTAGCAGACTGTACTTAGAACCCGGCGACTCGAGTCAGATTCCCGTTCATGATCAATAAGTACAAAAACAATGGAGATTAGTTGTCAATACATATGTAGCGACATCGTGGATGTCACTGGCTAATGCCGGCTCTAACGAGGCACGGCGTGCGATGTATTGCCATCGCAGACACCCCGTATATGTGGGTATAGTACCAGCCCGAGTGGGGGCTCGGTGAGCGCTAAGTCATAGCGCTGAGTGGCACCACGCGTGGCGTGCAGTGCCGACCCCTACAGGACGCGGTGTGGGAGTGTCAGCCATGGAATGAGGTTACCCCAGGCCATGGCACTCTGGTTGAACCTGGAAGGCACGTGACGAGTAAGATCTACACAGGGGCCCCAAGTGGGGGCTGGGGGTGGTCACGTGCGAGATCCTGCTAGAGGGTTCGAGAAGGTGGTCGTGGCCAAGGGCGGAGCCAGCCACGGCCAGTGAGCATATAAACCGGGTCCCCGAGAGGGACCGGGATTCACCGTTGCTGTTGTCATCTGAAGTACGTTCTACGTCCAAGAAGAAGTCACCAACACGTGGACCAGGACCTAAGCCAAGGTCCTGTCCATTGTAGCTACTCACAGTGTAATTAGTTTAGTTAGCCTGGTGGTTCACCATCATCGGTTGTTATCTGGTAAAGGGGCATTTACCCCTTTTGTGTGAATGTGTTGGTATTAATAAATGTGTTGCCTCCCAAGAGTACGTCTGCGACTCAGTTGAATCCACTACAAATACAACATAAAAACATTGGCAAATCATATACTCGACCCATCATATACATTTTTCTAAAACTTTAATTTTTTAAATGTACAAGACTATTATAGCCAGAGGTACAGATTGTTACAGCATCTTATATTGGGTAGATGTATGGAGTGTTCTCAACATTTTATCTACAAAATGACACCTTGACATATTTACACTATGTTACCCTATTTGTATTTTTTGTATTTTTAGGTTGTCTAAAATAGCTACTTTATATTAAGATTTAAAATTCCTATATGTTGAATGTATGCACCTTCCTGCCAAAGTAAATTCCTTGCCTGTGCGAACTTTCATGGCGAATAAAACCCTTTTTGATTCTGATTTGAGATAGCTCACGCAGATTCTCAATTTTGAGACGTGTGCACTGAGCTGAGGTTGAATGCTTGATATAAATACAAAGAGGAATTATTTCTTTCCGCCAAAAAACAACTGCTATTTCACAGCCGATTTTCAACCGGATAAATATTATGCAAAATCATATTCAGAGCATTTATATAACTGTATCCACACATTCAATGCTTTTTTTAACATGTTGCCCAGACTGTAAAATGTATGGAGTGTTCTCAATAAATAATAAATACAAATAAACAGCCCTTTGTTAATCCACTGCTGAATGAAGACCCATCTATGTCGTCAATAATGGGGGTTGTTTGACCATGCTGGTCAGTATGGTATGGCTAAAGGGGGGATGGACTGAGGACTGATTTATTTATCACTTGTCGCCACTGATGACAGCCGTCGCGAGGAATAAAACTCAGGTATCTGGGTTCATAGTACGGTGCGTGTACTGTTCCCCCTCTCTCAGTACATCCCCACTGTTTATTTCATGCTTGACTGCCGGACTCATCTGTGGCTGCTGATGTGGAGATAGAAGGAACATTTCTGATAGTTAATGAACTAATGCCATTTCAATACGCTTAGAGGGCAATACATGAGAATTTTAAAAATATATTATTTCCTAATCTCAAATTAATATCTTTTTATTAAAATTTATTTTCACTTGACATTTTATTTGCTTAATTCCTGCAATCATTTGGATAAAACTTAGAACCACATTTCCTTTTATAAGCCATCAAAGCTGAGTCAATGAGGCAACTGATTAAAGGACTTATGGCAAAGCTATGTCGTTTTCCAGCCTGTCTTTTGCTTTGGTCATTTTGGTAGCCTTATGCGCATAAAGATTTTCCAAGTCTCCATAATGATATTTAAATGTGTTGAATTTTGCAAATGCATTTTCCCGACACCTCATTTATAGGTTGGCTTCGCGTAATTAAAACATGCGATAATTAATGTTATCATACGTTTATTGCTCTTGATAAAGCATTTTGCACATTCTGCTTTCCTGACCCGAGGATGTTGGCTTAAGTCTTCAGAGCAAATTAATTCAGATATAGGACAGAATCTTGAAATAATATCCCGAAATGCCGGCACATGCTCGTGATTAAGCCACATAATTCAAAATAGATTTTATTGTGTGTGTTTTTTTTTTACAAAAGCTGCGGAAGTAAAAAAGGGGGGGGGGGGGGAAATCTGACATTCCTACAATAATTTTGCCAAAGTGTAATGTAGCTCTCAGAGACGCCGTCTTGTCTTCTGTATATTTATTAGGAATGTAGTTCAGTGACAACTCAACACGTAGCCGCGAGTGACTCCGCACGCTTGGGCATTGACACCCACTCTATTCTGAGACAGCACAGCTCCCAGTCTCAAGACAACTCGCAGACGATGGAGAGACGACTCGATCCCAGGCGACGGCGACGCCAGTTCCTTCACACCAAGCAGCTCCAAGCCTCCGCTCACGCTGATATTTATCGTCGCCCGGTCTGGCCACGCCATATTCCTCAATCCTCTTCACCATACCTGGCCCTGTCGCTCACCGCCCTTCTCACACTTCCCCGCCATTGGATCCCGTCTCATTAATCCTCATCAGCTCGTCCGTTAGTAACAATGGTCCCGGGGGAGCCGCGCTGTCCCGCTGTCGCTCCGCACTGTCATTACAAAAGCACTGCAGCTTGCAAGGAGCACGTTAAAAAGGACCAAAATAAAAAGAAAACCGCCAGCAATGGTTCTATTTATAAGCGAGCTGTGTTCTGTCAGCCCTGGCTGTATCATACTTTTTTCATAGTATTTGGTTCATGCGGTAAAGTCACGTAGGTAGAAATAAAATAAAATAAATCACGACGTTTCGAACGCAACACAAGCGCCCGTCTTCAGGTGAAAATCGCGACAGCTGCGATGTCTGCTGCAAGCAGCACGATGTCTGCTGCCTTTTTCAGTCAACCAAAAATATAATATCAACTTTTTAAAACTTCGTAAAACCCATTCGCATTTAAAAAAATGATTTATTCTGCATTAATCTAATCACACAGCAATACATTTGGTGACAACGTGGGCATTAAAAGTCATCGCGATTGACGTTCCACACCGCACCCTGGCTCCCCGGTTTGGTGGCGGTGCCAGTTTTGCCAACTCCATTAAAATTCAAAAAGCAACTCCATTAAAATTGAAAAAGCAACTCCATTAAAATTCAAAAAGCAACTCCAGGCCCTGCGCCTCCATCCCTCCAGTGCATCCTCATATCCCGCACGCGCACCTGCGAACTGCTTTCCACGTGGGCACTTTGCCTGCTCGATGTTGCGACGGGGCGAAGAAAGCCACGTGGATAACGGTCGATAGCTGCGCTCTGGTGATTTGGCACGGGCGAGGGCAACGACGCCGAATGGCCGCAGCCTGCGAGGGTTGTGATCCCCCGTGAGTCATCACGCTGCGGCCAAATTGCCACTGGTGATTGCCAGTCGAGGGGGGGGGGGGTCTGGAGAGCTGTTTGGCTGAGTGCAAAATCACCGAGGAGCTTCGATACGGAGTTACTACGCCCTGCTGCAGCCGAATGTATGCGGAAACAGCGTTGGCCCGAATGGCCACTTAACGCTCGTTTCGTACGAAGGTTATGCAAGATGCAGTGACAAGCAATGAGACCGGCGAAGGTGCTCAGTCTGACCCATTGCATATTTAGTTAAGCACCAAGATCTGGCGGTGCTGATGAAGGGTGGATGCATGTTGAACGTGTGTTTGCATTTGCAGTACTCCTATGCTATTAATATTATATTTTGAGAAATCAAACTCCGCTCATGGGAGAATTAAATCAATGTTCGAAAGAGGCCCAGTGCATGATGCAAATGAAGTGCAGGTCTTTGTGTACGCACTTAAATACTTTCGTGAAAATCTATACCGGACAAAATAGAGTGAAGCATTTCTGGTACTAAAACTGCGCGTGTCAGAGCTTTAATATAAGCCTTGGCACATTACTTCAGTTTTTGCGACTAATGCGAACGTGAATTATCAAATTACAATTTGAACTGTCAACTTTCTCCCTGAGCATTGTTCTGTCAGGCGCATTGATTGTGTATTTAACCTCCCCCCATTGTATAACGCACTACTTGTACCCCCTCTCTCTCCCCCTATCTCTACCCTCTTCCTCCCCCCCCCCCCAGTGTCTAACACACTTGCACTGCGCCCTCGCCTTCAGCTCCACTCCCCTCTCTCCCTGTCTCTGCCCCCTCCATAAAGATAAAGATCCCCCATATAGCCTTAACAGACTGTAGGGGCAAGTGCTGTTAGCGAGCACCTATGAAGGCCGGAACGGTACACGAAGGGGGTGGGTGGCCAACACCACGCCCGACCGCCTTTGTCTCCCTAGTGGCAATGTTTACACACCGCACCAGGTACTCATTTGAGGCTGAGTCGACCTAGGGGAGGCCCGGGACCGGTTCAGAGCAGTAATCGAACCCGGGTCGCCAGGTTCATAGCGCAACGCGCTAACCGCTACACTATCGCTTCCCACTCCCTGTCTCCACCCCCCTCTCTCCCTGTCTCTGCCCCCTCCATACCCCCATTGTCTCCTACATTTCGGCTGGCTGCCCCGCCCATGCTGTTTCACTTTGAAAGCCCTTATAAGCAATTCTAGATTTAAAGCTTTCGTGACTGCTAGGACCCTTATAGGCAGTTGCATTTGGAGGCTTGCCCCCTCTTTTCTCTCCGCCTGATGAAGACCGCTTATGTTGCAATCGAAACGTCGTGGGTTTTTTTGCTTTTATTATTTTCATTTTATTATTTTATTCTTTTTTTATCTATGTTGAAGCAGCCTGCATCAGCAGCTTCACTCCACTTTATTCCGCCTGATGACGATTGCTTGCGTTGCGATCGAAACGTCGTGAATTTTTTTTTTATATATCTACGTGACTTTACCGAAAGACCCAAGGAATTTGAATTCCTTCAGTCACGAAAGCTTTAATTCAAAGGTGTCAAGATATAAAAAAAAACAGAATCCTTATTCAAGGAATCCTGTCTGCATTAACCACACGTTCTTGTAGTGAAGATGCAAACAAAAAAACATGGTCTGTTAATATATGCATGTTCACCACAGGTACGTGAAGTTAATGCAGACAGGATTCCTTGAATAAGGATTCTGTTTAGTCTTTTAACATCTTGACACAACTGTTTTATAGCGAGAAAGGGTAAAACCTATTGTTATGTTACACATTTAGGTTAATCAGGATGTTTGCTTGTTTCCCCTCCAACTCCCCGCCAGGTTAATTTGATTAATATTAATTGATTGGTTGTTTATGGGCTTCTTAATAGTCATACATGTCATTGTTCAGTCATCCAAGAAATTACCATAATGCAGTTCCTAGGCTGTGCTTAAACACAGTGCTTCTGATTTAAATAGGTTTGTTACATCCGAATGCCCACTGTGACCCACAGAGTTAACGTGATTGCTTGGGTTTAAAACCTCTATTAAATCACGTCTATAGGGAGCACCTGGCATGAAGCAGTCAGAAAGAAGTAGCACAGTTGATCGCCACGTTGGGTTTCAAATTAATTTTATTGGTGAAGCCAGTGGGCAACGCTGTTGGCAAAGCATTGCATTTGATGGCACATTTTGTAAGCGATCCTAAAGCCATGGGCTCGTTTTCATAAACGTATACGGTGTTGTGGATTAAATTGGCACACGTGACCTGGACAAAAAACATCCCACACTGGTAAGCAATACAGGCCATGCCAGGGAACAGTGGAAAAGGCGATTTAGAATAACAAATTAGACGGGTAATTATATGGGTAAAAAGGTATAACATGTACTGTATTCCAAATGTGTTTCAATTGTGCTATAGGCATCATGTCATGAGACAAAGAATCCATCTAGAAATCTTGCAGATGAGTGCACCCAATTTGTCGGAGAATTGCTAAAGAAGCAACTTTTCACAGGATTTTTGAAAAATCCTTCAAGTGGCCTTTTGATATATTTAGTTTTTATCTTTTACACAGCAGCGGTTCCACTCTCCAGTGAGCAATGCCTCATGACATTCAGGTTCATATATATATTATTCTCAGAGTTAAAATGTGGCCAAATGAAGTGACAATACAAACGTAGGCATCCATAGTGACTGGGCTGAGTCTATCAAATCGCTACACTTAAGAACGCAGTTTAGTCACGCCTGACTGAAGCCCAGATTGGAACCCAGTATCTCAGTCGTGTTGGTTAATCGGTCTGACGCTAAGGCAACCAGGTCACCACCAATATATTTTAATGAATAATCGTTGGCAATTAATAACCTTCTTGAGGCATTGCTCACAGCGTGACACTCCTTGCTTGATAACAAGGTCTTTTGCCCGTGTCCATTGGTGCTCATAAAATCCCAAAGATAACAAAACTTATTGAGAATATATCACCTTCTCATTGACCCCCACCCAACCCATTGATAGATAATAACGTCTTTCTGCAAACGGTTATACGCGTAAAATTTATGAAAATAATAATAATTAGTGGAAAAAAGTCAAAGGTGTGTAGCATTACAAATCATTGACATACGTGTCGAAGAAAATTAGTAAATGTTAAAGAGTGTGCATGAGATAATCGGCTGATGCTGAGCTCCATCAAGTTTATATCAAGTTATGTTCATACAGACAGTGTTTCAATTAAACTTAGATCTAGGCGTCCAATGTATTGAAATATATATACACATATTGGTTACAAATTGCACAGTGGCCAATCATTTGATAATGTTATCGTTAATTGCCATTGCCAGGCAATATGTTCTGACACACTCTATTTAACTTAGCTGCTGTAATTATAATGACATTACATCTAAGAAAGTGGAATGGCAGTCGAGCCTACATGCGCTGTGAGTGAACTAGTGGCCACGGGAGGTAATGACAGGGGAGTCGGCCTACAGTGTGAATGCACTAGTGGCCACGAGAGATGGTGACAGGGGTATTAGTTGTGAGTGCAAAGGGACTGGTGGCTACGGGAATGTTCGAGAAGGGAGCGTGGTCAGGTGATGGAAAAGGACGGTGGAGTCTGCCGGTAGAGCGAACGTCGAGAATCAGCGAGAATGATCGAGAAGGGGGGCGTGGCCTCGGTCGGTATTCAGGGAGATGCGTGGGAGACTCGGGGCTGTTTCAGTGGGATCTCTGCCCGATATCAAGTGAGCGTGTCTTCAATAAAGTGCCATCTTTAAGAGGAGTGTGTCAAGTCGTCATTACAAAAGTGCTGGCAACTTACTCAATACCAAGCTCACTGTTATTGCGCGACTGTTTACTTAACGGCTCAATCATTGGCACAATAAGCTCTTGATCTTGTTGAAGGGTCGAAAACGCAGACTCAAAAATGCCATGGACTTGTCCAAACTCTTGCGGGTGTCTCTGAGCCACAGCTCTCTTGTGTGTTTGTGGTTTTAACTGTGTGCTCCCCGGGACGATGTTCGACGTTTTATTCCTTTTCCTCCTCCACTTGTACCTTTGCAATTCAAATGCCGAAGTTGCAACGATATCGGTTCAGACCTTGAAGAAGGTTCCCGGCCATCATGCCACACAAAAAAAAAACCGCCGCACAACCCCAAAACACATCGGAGAGGTATGCAACACAACCCGCGAAGACCGATGCATTTGTCACCTGGCTATATCTCTCAAAGCGTTGAGGGTGTCCGGACATCCCTTATACACACAGTGGCTGCGTTGCTAGGACCTGTATCTGCCGCACGTTGCACGATTCACGAGATGCTGGCACCGTTCAGTCTTAGAAAGCACAGGAACCCTGTAATGATGCATTCAGGGCATGGACTGCAAGGCAAGGAGCACCTCTAAGCAAATGCAAATTAATTCTGCTTGCATCACAGAAGGCATTACTGCTTCACTGTGGGGTAGTCCTAAGACACACATATATATACACACTCACGGGCAAAAATGAATTTTGAATAGATGCACACCACTTTATTATTCATTGGAAGGGTATTGCATGAAAAATGCTGTTATACCCACTTCATGGAGGTGCTTAAGGGTTTGCTATGGACAGCAGCAAGTTGGGCATAGGTGAGCTACCATTGATTAGTCATTGCTTTATATCATATAATGTTTTGATAGCCTAGGCTTTTGTTTACTCTCTAATTAGACGACATTGCAAATTTGTGCTCAAATAATCATATTCAAACCAATCGAATGATGGAAATACATTACAGGGACCCTTTGGGATTTTGGTAACATTCTGTAATACTCGCAATAGCAAACTCCAGTGCCATGATGTGACATCATGAAAACATCTTGCAGATACATATGATCGGAATGATACAGCACAGTTTCAAAGCATTTTCAAAAGCAACGTATCTATGTGATGTGGAGAAAACTATACAGTATTTGTTTGCACACATATTGTTAAACTTTTAAAATCTCTACATTCACATTCAAGATGCAAATTGGATGGTGATCTGTCTTGCAAAGCAACGTTAGCGCTTCAACTATTGCACTCTCATGGGAAATTAATATGCAAAACAAGCTTTCCTTAATATTTAAAAAGTAGCGAGAGTCAGACCAGTCTGTTTCACGATGTTTCGTGCTGTTTTATGCTGTAGTATTCAAAATATGTATGAAAATCATGATCATCATCAGCCATGATCTGTCCAATGCTCGATGAAAGTCTCCAAAAGCCATCGCCATTTCTCAGTCTCAAGATGCAAACATCCATTTAGCTCCCACATTGGAGCTGATTGCATTGCTGCATCTTCTCTGCAGTGGACAGAGTGTTTGGCATGTGGCCTGGTTTGGCAGCCACTCTGTAAATAGTCTTTACCACTAACCATGATCGCTTCGACTAGCGACGTATCCTGCCCAAGCCCACTTAACTTTTTTAACTTTCAAAATGTGTTCCTCATTTCTTTATTTCATTGTATGAGATAGGAGGGTATTACAATCTATATTATCCTTCAATGTGAATAGTAAACGTGAATTCATAAATGTATCTACAATGGGTAATTCTGCACACTGTAAATGCATACCTAAGACAGGAGAACGAGTAGGCTGCCGACAAACCATCAATGAGGGGTTTGTGATTTCCCCTGATGTGAATGGAATTTCTGCAGCTACTCTAATTTAAGGGTAAATATTTTCTTATTCGAGTCGCCGTAAAAAATATTTTTTTGCAACAAGGGGTTAAACATGATTAGGTGCTTCGTGACTGCAGGAATTACTCTTTGTTTTTTTCGGTAAAGTCACGTACAAATAATAAAAAAATAAAAATATATAATAGCATACGACGTTTCGATTGCAACACAAGCAATCATCATCAGGTACAGAATTAACACAGACACATCAGGGGACACAGAGAGAGGTGGAGGAGCACACCAAATCAAACAGGGTTTAGCAAAAATTATGAAACTGTGTTGCTTTATATAGTTTCATAGTAACACAACAATTGAAGGGTACCATATAGAAAAAAATACATAATTGAGACAATGATGATGAGGAATTAATGATAGAAGATCTATTGAGGTCATGGAGGCTATAAAAAAAACAGCAACCACGCAGTCTAACATGAAAGGGCAGGCCAGGTTTTCGGTGGCCTACAGACCATTGAAGATTGATTTGACCCTTAAGCCATTAGGACATTATTGATCTTAACCTTTTAAATTACATGCGTCAGTCACAAGACAACAACATTCTCCACTTGTACGCATTATAGAAACGCGACACATGTTGGCCGGTACTTCGAGGAAGTTATAATGGTGATCAATATTTAAACTGCTCTGTTAATATTTCAATATATACCATTCATTATGCGTTAATATCAATATTTCATCATGGCTCGTATCACAAAATCTATATAGAAAAAATCAACAGATGTAAAACAGATATTTGCAGAATTGTTTGGTAAAATTGCTTCAGCAAATATTTGTTGACGAAGAACCAATTGACGTACAGTGAGGGAAAAAAAGTATTTGATCCCCTGCTGATTTTGTACGTTTTCCCACTGACAAAGAAATTATCAGTCTATAATTTTAATGGTAGGTTTATTTGAACAGTGAGAGACAGAATAGCAACAACACAATCCAGAAAAAACGCATGTCAAAAATGTTATAAATTGATTTGCATTTTAATGAGGAAAATAAGTATTTGAACCCTCTGCAAAACATGACTTAGTACTTGGTGGCAAAACCCCTGTCGGCAATCACAGAGGTCAGACGTTTCTTGTAGTTGGCCACAAGGTTTGCACACATCTCAGGAGGGATTTTGTCCCACTCCTCTTTGCAGATCTCCAAGTCATTAAGGTTTCGAGGCTGATGTTTGACGACTTGAACCTTCAGCTCCCTCCACAGATTTTCTATGGGATTAAGGTCTGGAGACTGGCTAGGCCACTCCAGGACCTTAATGTGCTTCTTCTTGAGCCACTACTTTGTTGCCTTGGCCGTGTGTTTTGGGTCATTGTCATGCTGGAATACCCATCCACGACCCATTTTCAATGCCCTGGCCACGAAGGAGGTTCTCACCCAAGATTTGACGGTACATGGCCCCGTCCATCGTCCCTCTGATGCGGTGAAGTTGTCCTGTCCCCTTAGCAGAAAAACACCCCCAAAGCATAATGTTTCCACCTCCATGTTTGACGGTGGGGATGGTGTTCTTGGGGTCATAAGCAGCATTCCTCCTCCTCCAAACACGGAGAGTTGAGTTGATGCCAAAGAGCTCCATTTTGGTCTCATCTGACCACAACACTTTCACCCAGTTGTCCTCTGAATCATTCAGCTGTTCATTGGCAAACTTCAGACGGGCATGTATATGTGCTTTCTTGAGCAGGGGGACCTTGCGGGTGCTGCAGAATTTTAGTCCTTCACGGCGTAGTGTGTTACCAATTGTTTTCTTGGTGACTATGGTCCCAGCTGCCTTGAGATCATTGACAATATCCTCCTGTGTAGTTCTGGGCTGATTCCTCACCGTTCCATGATCATTGCAACTCCACGAGGTGAGAACTTGCATAGAGCCCCAGGCCGAGGGAGATTGACAGTTCTTTTGTGTTTCTTCCATTTGCGAATAATCGCACCAACTTTTGTCACCTTCTCACCAAGCTGCTTGGCAATGGTCTTGTATCCCATTCCAGCCTTGTGTAGGTCTACAATCTTGTCCCTGACATCCTTGGAGAGCTCTTTGGTCTTGGCCATGGTGGAGAGTTTAGAATCTGATTGATTGATTGCTTCTGTGGACAGGTGTCTTTTATACAGGTAACAAGCAGAGATTAGGAGCACTCCCTTTAAGAGTGTGCTCCTAATCTCAGCTCGTTACCTGTATAAAAGACACCTGGGAGCCAGAAATCTTTCTGATTGAGAGAGGGTCAAATACTTATTTCCCTCATTAAAATGCAAATCAATTTATAACATTTTTGACATGCGTTTTTCTGGATTTTGTTGTTGTTATTCTGTCTCTCACTGTTCAAATAAACCTACCATTAAAATTATAGACTGATCATTTCTTTGTCAGTGGGCAAACGTGCAAAATCAGCAGGGGATCAAATACTTTTTTCCCTCACTGTATTTGCGGCTCATATAATGACGATGCTGATGGCAATGCCCATCACGGATCCAAAAGACCAGCTCCTCTGTGTACAACAACTACGGTGAGTACACATTTACACGAACGTCAACTTCGTTCACAAATGTATGATGAAAATATTAATGATTTCAGTGGGTTTGTTGTTTTCTTTCAATCAACGATGACTATGAGCGGATGGAAATGATCCCACGTGACAAATGACAACGACTCGCCACCAAAGACCTGCGCACAGCCAATTGAGTCGAGACAAAAAATGAAGCAGTCTGAGTTTGCAGACTGAGATAATTTAGCAACATTATGCAATACCGCAGTGCACTGAAGAGGACCAAAGATGGTAATTGGCTGTATGTTGCATGTGTATTTAAAAAAAGAACATATTTAAGGAGTTCACTGATTGGCTGAACTTATAATGTTAATTGTGCACCCTTCACTCTGATATTTAATAACAAAGAGGGGACTAAATGTTTGACCGCTTTTGTCAACTCGACCATGAGAACAACGAAATTAATCCAGAAGCTTAAAACTTGTTTCCCACTCGAATGGCTGTTTGTTTGTTTTTTTTAAACGCCGACTGAATCAACACTGATAATGTACACACCCGAATAGCGTGCTTACTCTCCACGTAAACACACGGTGAACAGACGGAATCCGAGCACACGGTATGTACAATGGTACAAGAAATGCATTTTTTTTCGAAGGCAATAAAAAAACTCAGCCCTTGGGGGCAGCTTTCCCACGCAGGCCGCTCGCATATTGGCAGAATTTGGGTTTATTTATCACGCAAAAAATAAATGGAGTGCTGTGGCAGGACAGAGCAGGGCATCTGCGGCAGCAAAACACCGCTGAGACTTTGGCGGTGACGCAACTTCCGTGGCAGTCTCAGTGTTGCTCAAACGAGGACACTCTCCCTTCGCGTAAACGACAAGAAAAACCGCCGGACGAAATTTGCATGACCACGGCCACGCGCATTTATCCTGGCAGACGTTTCAATGATTGACCGTTGTGCAGTAATATTTTACATTCAAATGAAGGGGGGGGAAAATATCCACGGTCAAACCAAGGGAGTTTTTTTTTAATTAAATGACATTTTGTTGTTGTTGCCGTCGTTATATTCAATAACGGTGGTGGCATTTCATGGCCGCACTGCTGTCGCAGGATAATCGCCGGTGATGGAAAGCAATCTGAGACACGGGGTGATCGTCGTTTTTAGGTTTCATTCAATTAGCGCGTGTTACGATTGCGCTTTGAGGAACACAGGCATTCGTCCGCTTCACCCATCTAGTAATATATATAGATGTGTTGTTAAATCCGCCACCACCCGACACAGCCAATTATGAAGGTTTGTCACGTAAACAAAACATGCCAATTCGTCACTAGTTCAGCACACCGGTGTGTTGGAGAGTAAACCCACAACATTTACAATTCGAGTATGACGTTTGGCCAGCAATTGCAACTAGCATCATCAGGCAGACAGCCAGAGTTGTGGAGAAATCCTCCTCCTGCTTCGTTCTTAAATAGAGAGATCAATGTGATGCCGTCACTTGTGAGCCAATCAGGCGTGAAGGCGGGGGGGTAATGCGTATAAAATAGAATGAATAACCATTACCCGTTAGTTTATTCATATACCTTTTCATCCTGTCTCTTGGGTTTGCCTTCACTGTGTGTAAATCTGGTATCAGGGTGAAGTAATTTGTGAAACACGAGTCTTATTGACAACTAGTTCCAGTAAAGTCTCTGCGTATTGCATTGGAACCAAATAACAATTATCACTTGATTATGGCTACACTGCCAATACATACAACCTAGCTGCGGTTACTGTGATCGGCTACTTGATACATTTACAGACAGCACCTGTGTATAGTGAATCCAACCCAAGAATCATGATTAGAAGAATCATGATTTCAGCTTCAAATGCGCCGTACAGTATCCGCTCACTCTCGACAAGTGAACGAATCAGAGGCGCGAGGAAATCACACGTAAGCGGGAAAGGCAGCCGTGAGTTGATCGTGTGTCCAAATTTCACCCCCTCCCCAAGCTCTGTGCTCCTCTACATATGAAGGCGTTACGGACCAGTTAACACGTGCGTGTCAACCGCTGATTAAGGCTGCACTGCTGCTGTGTAGAGAAGCAGCTCGCAGCTGAGTCGTGCCGGCCTGCGCCAATCGAAGCATGAGGTTGCCACAATTTCCGCTTCTGTTGCGCTCACAAGCTTGTTAAATATATATATGCCTTTTTCACTGTGCTCTCTCTCTCTCGGGATATATGCATGAAATCTCTGCGAGCATTTTTGTTTCACATGGGCAGACAATGTGCAATTTGGGGAAAATTGTGAGGGTGAAAAAGCAAAGAACAAGACACAGCTGGAAGGACGTGCGCGAGTGTATAGTGTCTGTACCAGATATATGTGTGTGCATTCGTCTATATTGAATGCTGCAAGCAGTGTGCCGTGCAAGTGAGTTGGCCTTTACCCTTTTCACTTGTTGCATTCTGCATTGGTTTAACTTCCACATTTAAAAAAATGCACTTTGACCACCGAGGGCTCACAAGGGAAGCACTCTGCGATCCCGTAGCCCCCAACTTGATTCTCTCTCCAGACTCGCCGCCTGCAACCGCGCGCAGCATTCTGCCAGAGAAAGCGAGGGCGACACGAGAGTGGATTTCACGGCGTGGGCCCAGCTCGTCACCGCGTCCACGACACTGGTGGCCAAAAGGGTTAAAGAACAAAGGAAGTGGTGCAGTCCACGGCAGCGCCTCAAAGTGGTAACTCAGAAGCGCGTGCCTCGGTGGCGCCACAGAGGCCTGTAACCTGCCAATTAGTGTGACCTACGAGGCCAAAACTAAAGGCAGTTGCAGCAACAGCACTCTAAGTCAGCGGCACCAAAGTTAACATTTTCACAGGGGAGGGAATGTTGTTTTAATTTATTCCCAGAGTTTTAGATGTTAGGGTAACTGCCACTGTCGATAAACGGTTAGCACAGCAGAGCTTACTAACCAAATGCTGCCGAATGTATTTGATCCCCTAGAGCGACAGTTACATAAGTGAGAAAGTTTATCTATTTTTACAGGGGAAGAATGTTTGTTTTTTTATTTATTCCCGGTATTTTAGCTGGAAGGGTTACTGCCACTGTTGATAAACGGTTAGCACATGAAAGCTTACTAACCAGATGCTGCCGGATGTATTTGATCCCCCAGAGTGACAGTTAAATCACTGAGCAAGTTTCTTTATTAAAAGTTTTTTTTCGGGGGCAAAGCGTGGGTACTATCACGTCTTCCAACCCTGTCTGTCGAGCATGAAAGAGAAGGCCAAAATACCCTTCAGAGGGGTTCCCTCGAGTGGAAATGCTTATGTTTAGCTCCGGCATGAACAGGTAATCGCAAGGCTCCACCTTTAACTTTCATGTCCTTTACTTAGCTAACATATACGACTATTGACCGAACAGCTGCTAGAGAATGGCTATTTCCAAATTCACCACCCGTGGAAATATTTGGCTTTGATTTTTTCTCATGAAAGGGCGTATTTATTTTCACCTATGCACAATTTATCACAGCTGCAGTTTAAAAATGCATCACGCTGATGAATGCGGCGTTTGACTACTGGGGCTGCTGAGAGCGAAAGGTGTTTGCACACAAAGTTGTTGAGTTACCGCGACTCTGAGCGCAGTTCTTTCAAGTAAACTCAAGCTTGCTCTGCAGACACATTTAGCACAAGAGAAGATTATATATTATTCAAACATCAATACGACAAAGCACGAGTCCCGAATAAAGGAAGCAGGCCAACTTTTTTTTACCATTAAACCGCGCTTGAGTTTACGTCATATTAAGTAATATGTGACATCTCATACACATTTTACCAGCAAACTACAAACTAAAATCAACATTTGTGTTTTATGAATGTAGAGTATACTGTACTCTTCCTGACTTGTCTTTGGAAAAATAAATCCTCTGTCAACATTACTCTTGAGCTGAATATTTCCACGCAAATAATAATCACATTTATTTGACTCTGGGTCTTTTGCAATGAAAATGAAATTGTACTCTATTCTCATAATGTGTAATCCACAAAGACATGGAGAGATTATTACGTTTTCATTTCATTTCAAATAACTCGCAAATAAATGCATTTCTTTGTAATCTTGAAGATAAAAATTGAGCCAGATGATCTGCCCTAATATTGAGATATTAAACTAACATGTAGCACTATGAGACTTTGCTACATCTTCAGATGGTTGTTTAAACAAACGTCAACAATGAATAGTTCCCAAGGTCACGCTGACCATGACAATGAGGATAAAAAAAATGCAACACGGTAGTCCACTGTGATGAGGAGATTTTGTAACAGGCAATTTTATTCAATTAAATTTGCCTTTTGAACGGCCTTCATGAAGGATTCATATATAAGAACTAAAGGGAGGACTTTGAAGTGAACATTGTGTTTTTCCTTCAGTGGGACTCCTCTGTGTGATAACACTATGTAACACAAATTTTGTTCCTGGGTAGTACGTGTTATTGCGTAATTGCTTATGCCTAAAAAGTATAGAAAATGGCTATTATTCCCCACAAACTTTGCTTTTGTGACCAGGACAGTGATATTTTGAAATGTACATATTTTCAATGAGAAAACGGGCGAATTTGTGTCGTGTTGTTCACATAAAGTCAGAAAAAACAACATATGAATCAAAATTAACATGTATTTATACTAAAGTAATACAAAAATGACTACAAAAGATTTAGAAGTGAGTATTTTTTCGAGATTTACGATACTGTAAATCACTTTCACGAATCAGCCCCCAAATGTAGTCTGCCATCATGTTTTCGTTATACTGTCCTTGGTAGCGGCGTTCAAAGTCCAGTATATCCTGGTGGAAGCGCTCGCCTTGCTCCTCCGAGTACGCTCCCATGTTCTCCTTGAATTTATCAAGATGAGCATCAAGGATATGGACTTTGAAGGACATCCTACAGCCCATTGTGCCATAGTTCTTCACCAGTCTCAACCAGCTCCACGTAGTTTTCGACCTTGTGATTGCCCAGGAAGCCACGAACCACTGCGACACAGCTGTTCCAAGCCGCTTTCTCCTTACTAGTGAGTTTCTTGGGGAATTCATTGCACTCCAGGATCTTCTTTATCTGTGTTCCGACGAAGACACCGGCTTTGACCTTTGCCTCAGACAGCTTAGGGAAGAAGTCTGGAAGGTACTTGAAGGCTGCCGACTCCTTATCTACAGCTCTGACAAATTGTTTCATAAGGACCAATTTGATGTGCAGTGGGGGCATCAGCACCTTCCGGGGGTCCACCAGTGGCTCCCCACTTGACGTTGTTCCTCCCCACAGAGAACTCGGTCCGCTGTGGCCAGTCTCGCCTGTGGTGATGCGCCTTGGTGTCTAAATCTTGTGTTGTAATCTTTGTATTACTTTAGCATAAATACATGTTAATTTTTATTCATATTTTGTTTTTTTCTGACTTTATGTTAACGAAAAGACACACATTCCCCCGTTTCTCATTGAAAATAGGTAAATTTCAAAATACCACTGTCCTGATCACAAAAGCAAAGTTTGTGGGGAATCATATCCATTTTATGTACTTTTCAGGCATAAGCAATTAGGAAATAACACTTACGATCCAAAAATGTTTTTGTTACACAATGTAATCAGTTAATGATGATTATATCGTCATTCAAAATGTAATACATTAAAAAAATACCGTTTCATCCACATTTCTTACTTTGTTGACCTCATTACAGAGAATAAATGGATGAAAAATTATACCATTTTTTTAAAGATCTCATTCCTGGTTTTCCCCGCGCGATTTGCCCAAAATGAAAATTGCAGCAATCATCAAACAACTGTCTTCTTTTTGTGCTGCCACTTTATTTTTTTTACAGAGCATCGGACCATTACATTACTACAATTTCACTGTCATTAACATGAAAGTGCTTCAGAAATAAATTTTCTACATAATTATTCAAACCTAATACAAAAAAGATAAAGTATTAACAATAAAATATTAGTAACTCTAAGTTTAAATTCTTCAAATGAAGAGCATGATGCAGTTTGTCACAAAATTATGTGTTTTTTTGCCAGCGAAATGTATATGTATATTTCTAGCTTGTCAGTGCACTGACATGATGCAGAATACAGGGACCGTGGGGCTTTATATTATACATTTATTGGGCATTAAAGTGGCATTGCAAATGAAGCAGATAATTGCACAAGTAATTAAAATTGCAACAGAAGGATATTTGGGCCATGTTATTGCCCACCAGGGCATTAAGTCACTATTCTGGACGACAGCAAGACATCAACAATGTGTGAGCTACCAAAAACAGACTCTCATTTCTAGACAATGAAATAGCCATCGAGATAACAATAAAACTATAATGTCCTGGAATAATGGTTATCACACTGGAGATGCAATACAGAAGTTGCAGTTCGATCTACGGGCACAACAGTTTAAACAATGGGGCAAGTTTATTAAAATACCCGACCCCTATTCACCCAGCAATTCAGATGGGTACAACACTGACCATGTGACAGGTCAGGTAAAATGTAAGGACTCCCATCTCTTCTAAAATATCTGTCCAGGCTGAAGAGTAGGCCAAGTACCTTACAGAAGAGCTCGAGTGGAGGCCCTTCTGTCAGCAGTGGAGTTAACAAGAAAGTCTAAAGCAAGAGCTTTAACTTTTCCCTTTTATCATATGTTCCACTTAATACAATGCTTTTAACACACCACTGAATTATGTAAATAGATGAAAGTGATGACCTTTTGCTTGATACCTGCAGCTGTGGACTGCGGCCATATGCTACTCCCAGACACCACTAAGACTGGCACCCGTGTGTTATTTTTTACCAACGTTTTCGATGGTTGAGGCTATATTAAAGGTCAGTAAAAGAGATCAAGATAAAGATACAGCCCTGCAATTGTTTGCTCATGTCACTGCTGGTGGAAAGGCCTCCAGTAGAGGGAGCACTTGTGATCCCCTCCAAATGATACTTCGGCCCAATTTTCCACGCTCGTTCAGACATCTTGGAAGAGGTAGGGGTTAACCACACTCGACCCCACCGCATGCAACTTGCTAATTGACTGTGGTGAATTCATCAATACCCCTCGGTGGACAGTATCTATGGGGTTAAGTAAGCTGCCTATTTATTTTTGTTAAAATTCTGTGCTGGGAGATTGAACCAGCAGCCTCTCGATTGCAATTCCAGTGTGCTAACTATTAAGCCATGGCCGCCAGTGATTAAAGGGACATTTAACATAGTAGTAAGAGGGAACTAAGGTTTGCAATTGGGTTAGCAATTTTTTAGAGGTGTTGAACCTGAAGACTGCTGTGTCATTGAAAAGAAAGTACATTTTGATGTTTCCTCCCTCCCTAATTTATTCCAATTGTGCCATTAGCATCATGACCTACAAAATAGAGAAATCTACCTGTTTGGTTATAGAATGGCTGCAGAATTTTTTTTCACGGAACTTATGGCAAAACATCTCTGGAACACATTTGCATAATTTATACAGTTGGGGTTGCATTTTCCCTCACACTGCTATGAGATAATTCATCACGTGACAGTCTAACCAATCATCAGCTGACCAATATATATATTTTTTATTGTTAACCAACATATCTATCCATCAGTTCACCGATATCATGTATATTCTTTGCTAAAATGTATTATATTAGGTGCAAAAAACAATGTTGCATTTTTTTGCGCATCCAATCATTGGAGACGACGATGAGATCACCAATGTACTGCACTTGAAATCCGACATTGTACCCTCAATCGACCGTATATAGTTCCATGGGTCTCTATGTACAGTTATATATATGAGTGATCGGTGATGCGGCTGAGGTAGATCCAGTTGTATATAAACGGGAGGCTTGCCTGCCTTTGAACCCAGGATTTCAGTGGTTGCTGGCTCAGCGCTCTTGACCTCTGACCCACCTGGTTCAACTCTGCTGTCGATGCAGGACAGATGGTGTTTAATATATTGTAATGAAAGTCAGTAAAAAAAAAGAGACGCATTTGCCACCATTCCCAACTCGACAGCCAAAAACAAATTAGTGGAAATAAATGTGACTGGATGCCCCGCGTGATGGTGAAGAAGCTCACACACAGCCTGACATTAAAAGGTTTCGGCACACAGAGTGAGGTGAGAAACATTGCGAGTCAAAGTGCCCTCAGAGACTAGAGGACGCACGCAACACAGAACGAGCAGTCCTGCGTTCGGCACGTCATTGGCAGCTGTCCAGGCAGCCGGATATTGCCAGCATTATAAAGTGCCAGTGGTTACAAATCTGACTATTTAGCACGGAAGTACAGATTGGATTACACAAAGCAGATAAGACCATCTGGAGCTGTGGTTTACAGGTGTGTGGTGTTTGAGCAGGAGGAATTGTTCCACAGAACAATGCATCATTTGTGCTGCCTAGTGGTTTGTGTGTTTGCCTATGGCATCAAGATTTGCGAATTAAAATTTAACTCCAGCCTTTTGCTATTGCACTATTTATTGTCTAATAATAAGCAAACACAAGACGGGGACAAAATATGAGACTTGCGTGAAATTAAGGAACATGACGTGAACCATGGAGATGGAGCGATGAAATTAGTTCATGTGCAAGGTGCATAATAGGTGGGCGATGGCTTGGAGGGGGGGGGGGGGGGGGAGTCCTTTATCCAGCAGTGGATTGAACATGGCCAATGGCGATGATATTGGCGAAATCTCAAATGTATAATTTTCTTCAGCTAAGACTATCAAACAATTGCTGCAAATCTCTACCCGGTACATAGATGATGATGACAACAACAACGATGATGATGATGGTAACAATGATGATAATGTCGATGATCCAAGCCATTAATTGTTCACTCAAACATATTTATTGTCCTGTGTTTAAGAAGTAAACCTCAGCGGCGAATGCACTTGATCGCTCCAGCAGAGAATGAACACTGCATTCCCGATAGCTAACCATCGAACGAAAAACGGTGACTGCATCGCGGGCTTTGAGGTGCGCTTCTGCGGCCGATCTGGAACGCACTTCCTTCCGATATTAGAAAGCCACTGGCGCTTTGCGCTTTTAAATCTAGATTAAAAACTCACTTCTTTAGAACTGCTGTTTGTGATTAGTTTGTTGTCCTTCCCCCGCACCTTCGATTAGCACGGGTGGCCATCAGTGACGTGCGGTGAGGTCAATGGCTGGGGAGGCACTGACTAGTGTCAGCCAGATTCACACACTGAGGGGGGTGTGGCCTCACGGAGGGGGGCGTGGCCTCACTGAGGGGGCGTGCCCTCACTGAGGGGGGCGTGTTAGACACGTCCTCCTCAGTGAGGCAGATGTGATAGCTGCCTCCCCTGGTGCTTTTTCATTGTAGTTTCATAACGAGAACAGCGAGCCTTAATATCTTTATACACATACGTGAAATAAGTTACCTGGAGTATGGAAGGCGAGGACATGAAATGAAGGGGTCTACAAACATTACATTGGTGACATACTGAGATAGTAACAGGCACGCGCTTATTGCCCGCGCTCCATCCAGTTACTGAGGGGTTGCGCAATCAGAGGGGAGGCTGAGCGTGTTGCTGCCTCACCTCTCGTCTCTTCCTGTATTTGCAGCGGAGCTCCGCAAATTTGGCGATTTTGACTATAACAATGATTGGAATCGTACAGAAATGATATTTATAACACAGATCAGTGGAAAAAAAATTCTTAATTTTTTTTTTACTTTTCGTAACAGCTATTGTCATTGGAGTATGACAGGTGAAGCTCTGCCTCCCCTGCCTCCCCTGACCGCACGTCCCTGGTGGCTATGTATGGTGCGAATGAAGTTCAATATACATCCATGAAGTTCAATATACATCCATACAGTAACATGGAGTGCAGCACAGAACAATTTAATTTGAATTGATAAAACGTTGAAATGCATGTATGATGAGCTTCTTTCGCACCGTATGTAGCCGACCGTGCTAATTGAAATGCAACCTCTTATCTCAATGCATGGTGGGCAACACGTGCTTGGGGAAGGACTAAGGATCAGGGGGGAGCAGGGTAGGGTGGGGAAGTGACTTGTCAAAGGCGGAGTAGACAATGAAGGTCGAATGCCTGTATACAAAGAGGGCCGCGTGGGGGGGGGGGGGGGAGAGACTAGGTAGAACAGATGGTGAGGGGGAGGAAAGCTCACACAGCCAAGGCCAGGGGTGGGAATTTTTTTTTGACTTGCGGGCCACAATGGGTTCTAAAATTTGACAGAGGGGCCGGGCCAGGAACAGATGGATGGAGTGTTTGTGTGAACTAATATAAATGACATGTAAAAATCATTACATGAAAGGATTTGGCCTTTAACAGGTAGCAAAGCAGCATTTATTTGCAAGGCAATTTAACAAATTGCACGAACATGAACAATACAAAAACATGTCGTAACGTGACTGATCAAACATCGTGAAAACATCTGAGGCCTGCGCCCAAACCAATTACCACACTCCTGGTCAAAGTGCGCCATCTAATGGGGAAATGGGGGCATTACAGGAGAAAGGTTACATTTAATTTAATAATAATAATAATATTTGGACAAAGTTCGGCGGGCCGGATTAAAAAGCCCACCGGGCCGTATACGGCCGTACTTTGCCCGTGTCTGGCCAAGGCCATTGCAAGACAAGGAGCAACCTCCCTGAGTTTGGATGTTGAATGTGGATGTGTCACAAAGCTGGCTTGATTACAGCCGAGTGGGATGCTGTTGGCATAAACGGCGCGATATAAAGTGAAAGTACCAAATGAACTCAGTGCACTCAACAGTCGTCTTCTTCTATAGTCGTCTTCTTGTACGGCTGCTGATGCAGATGCACAGCAACAACAACACAGTCACGTGGGCAAGCCCGACAGCTGCGTCAGGGGCAGCGGAGTGTATTGTTGCTGTGGTGTCTCCGTATTTGTGGATAGGGCATTATGCGTTTTATGGTCTGCTCTGGATGACCACAGTCGCACACTGGAGAGTTTTTGATTTTACATTTGTGCATCAGGTATACGCATCTGCCATGGTTCATGCGGATGCGGTTTAGGGTGGACCGTTAGCTTATAGTGGAGTAGCAAGAGGCAAGATGGGAGAGCTAGGTTTGAGAACATCTTGTTTAGGCCCATACAAAACACTGAGAGTGAAATTGTAATTATATATTGAATTTCTCAGATTGATGAGAATTCATCTCATTTAAGTGCACGCAAGCCTGGTGGCAGCAGCATTCTGGAGTTTCAAGAGTTTTCACTGGGGGGGGGGAGGATTTTAGGAGGCTTTGGGGGAGAGAAAGAATTGCAGTCGTAATAGCCAGTGACAAAAGGTATGAATTAGGGTCTCAGCAACGTATGTGGATGAGAAAATCATAGATGCAGGAGATATTGTGCACGCGGAAGGTAGGCAGTCCTAGAGCAGTGGTTCTTAACCTTTATTGCAGCCTTGCACCGCTTCCATTCGTAATCGTTAGTACAAAAGTATAATTTGATGAAACAAAGTAGTTGTTTCTGTTTTCGATGATTTACCTTCTCAAAAAATCTTGCCATGTCTCGCACCCGCAGAAAGGGCATCTCGTGCCCCCAGGGGGGTGCGTGCATCCCACGTTCGGAACTTGAAAGATAAGGAAAACAAATTAGCCCTGGATCAATAGTGGCACTAATTTTAACACAATTCCGTGTGAAGATATAGAAGCGTGCATTTGTAAAGAAGCTTAGTTTAATTTGTTACAAAAAAGCCAAGTCAATAGCTTAACACACAGGCTTTTTCTTTAAACACTGCGATAAACTTCAAGTGATATAACGACAATTTTTTTTATCACACCATACATTGCAGAAACAAATGCAATGATATAAACTCATTGTGTTGTTGAGTAAAAGTATGGGTAAATGCGTATATATATGGCTAACCAGACCAATTTTATTGCTTAACAAGTCTGAATCTGCTGACGAGACCAAAAGGTACCGGCAACAGAGTTTCCTTGCATAACAACTAAAAGGTAATTTTATTTGCGTTCCGAGACACAGCAAAGTGTTCTGCTCTTATATACGCTTCATAGCCATAGCTTGTTCTTGAGCCAACATTATTTTCGAAAGTAACACCCCTGGGAAACATCCTGACCACTGCACCTCGCCAGCAGGGATCCTCACCAGCTCCCCGTCGCAAGACACGCAGTCAGCTTGAGTATAAACGGAGGGTGAAAGATATTAATGCTAAATAAGTGGCACACACAAACAAAATTAATTAATCACCACTGAAATGTTGACCGCTAATAAAATGAAGTTGTGGCTGGCAGAATATGACTCACCGCGTACACACTTGGGCATGCCATTTAATTTACGAGTGTGGTCACTAAACTGGCAAATTCATCTTTATTAGATGGAAAACTGAACACGTGTGTGCAGTTGCTGCACGGGTGACCCGCCATTCAGCAGTTTATTGCCCGAAACTACTCCTCAGGTGGAGGAGGCGTCATCAAAATAAAGTTCTGGGTTGCTCTGTAGGTGCAACTTTACAGGTATTAAAATACATGTCTCATCGTCAGGTTCGGTGTGATTAGATCTTACATGTCATAGCCCGGTATCATAATGCATTGGATCCATCCCACGTACTCCCACCTCTATTTTTTTACATACAAAGAACATCAAATGCGTGATACTGCTCGACCCGTCTGCCTACTAATGCGAAGGACTGCAAGGGCTGCACAGAATGAATAAGCTGGGGCTTGTTTTTTAGTGCATTTTGAGCATAATTAAGTTGTCACTGTTGAAACACATGTTGACTCTTTTCAGCTTTGGTCTTATTAGTTCAGTGAATCGATTTTTGTTAATATAATTTTGTTCATTTGAGTCTTTGATTCACGAGCTGCAACGGTTGCTGCATTGTGCGATATATTTGCTTCAGTCTTGTTAGTCCTTTTAGAGCCACAATACATATTCTTATTAGTTCGTTTAACACGTAGGCTTTTTTTTTTAGTCGTTCTGTAAGAATAAAAAACATACGTAAATACTTTTTTTACATTGCTTTTGTTTTTACATAATACTGCTTAAGGAAAGGGTTAATAATTAATTTAATATTCATGAATATATATCAGCAGAATAAAACAACAGTGCAGTTAATTGGGACCAAGGGCTTATGCCGAAAGTGCTGTATGTGCGTGAATTGTAAAAGAAGGGCTATTTATCTAAACTAATGATTCATCTGCTCGATTTAATTTCACACGCATAAGCAAACAACAAAGAATGCTGCATTTACACGTGTGCATTACTGTTAATTAAAACCAGTCCCTTGCACTGAAAAACAGTTATATTGCAACCACATATAATTACCCCATCCTACAACAACCCCCCCCCCCCCCCTTAAAGAGAATCAGTTCATACGTAATTTAATCAAGCGGGACTTACAGAACAGTTCAATTAACATCCAGCCATGTTCCAATACGTAGCCAGATATTCTTCAAAATCCCCATAGCGGTGACAATTATACAAAAATAACCCACGGTGTAGCAAATTTCTGCTGCTGCTTCCAAATTATCACAATTTTGGAGGGAAAAAAATTGGCCAAGTAACGTTATTATTACTAATACACTGGATCTCTATGACGACCAGCAGTGGCTGCGAATGTTCTTTCGCGACTTTTAACACGGCCGTGGGAAAAGGATTCACTGCGTGCACTCGCAACGTACGGTACAGCTGTGTAGGTGTAGCATGAAGGTTGCTTCATTGCACGCCATGCGGACCAGGTGTGCGCACTTTGCATATTCCTCCAGACGCAACGTGGCGAGATGTTATTTAGACATTTTCGAGCGATTTATTTGACAGGCGCATCAACTAAACTGGCCTCTCTGGATCTAAGTATGTATTATTTACAACAACAGCAACAACAAAAAAAACTCGGCGTATTTGCTGACATTTCTTTAATGTCATCTTGGAGATTGTTCAGCTCTAACAAGCGTGACTATTATGATTGAAAACAACAAAAAACATGCAATGGTTTCCTTCCTTCTTAAGAATTTCGCACAAATGTACTGTATTCACTATATGGCACGATTATGTAATGCCACAGCTGTTTATTTATACAAGCAGAGAAATTACGTTAACATTTTTCAGTTGAGAAGCATAATTAAGGATAAATGCCACTACATAATAGACTTACTTCAGGCACAGCATAATGAAACGCGATTTTTGTATTACACAAAATTATGTTCATGAATATTGGTGAATTGGTCAGTCCGTTGGCTTGCAAGGCATATTGCACAATACATGTCCACAGTTTCCTGGCACCTATTACTATTGTTCATATCCTCCAGTTCTGACCCAGTGCCTCTGCACATCATATCCGTGTAGAATATGGACCCTTTTCTTGCCAGCATCAAAATATAACAATATATTTAACCCTTTCAGGCAATAAAACAGGTGTTAAGATGTTAAAACACCAAACAGAATCATTTTTCAAGGAATCATGTCTGCATTAACCACGCATACTTTGGTGAACATGCAAACAAAAACACCTATTGTTATATTTTGATACTGGCAAGAAAGGTCCCATATTGTAGCTGCTCACCCCGAGCCATAAATGCCCTGATAGTGGCATTGTCTTTGTGCTGTTCGCCTTTTGGCGTTCTCTAACACTTTGAGACTAGGCCCTAAAGAAAGCTGTCTCTGGTGTGGACCAATCAGTTTCAAAGACAACGCAAATATTATTAGAGCATGCTTTTTGTTTGAATGTTCACCTAAAGTACGTTATTATTATGTCTGTGTAGATCCGTGTTATAGCGTCCATTCTAGTAGCGTTACTTTTTCAACTATCCCTTCTCTAGTAAGTGCCCAAGTGAATCCTGACCGTGACTATCAAAGCCAAACCATGACGTCTATCACAAAGCCCTCAATTGGCTCGGCAACCTCGACATCAACGAATAAGCGTTGCTAAGCACCCTGCCATGTGACAACTAAGATCGTGAGCCACTTGTCCTGTTGTTGCTCAGCAAGTCGCTTACTGCCTTCATAGAAAAGGCGCCAATGTGACGAGATGCCTTGCCTGTTATACAGGGATCCGTGGGGTTCGATCCAGACCCTGACACCTGATGTATACTTGGAGTTGCATGTTCTCCCTGTGGTCTCGTGGATTTTTCGCCGGGTTCTCAGGTTATTCCCTCCACATTTAGAAACATGCATTTCGAGTATTTGGCTACTATACTGTACATTTCCACGCGATAAGCCACTTCGTTGGTCTTTCATTTGTAACTAGATCGTTTCTATAAAAAAAGCTATATAGCTCAGTGCGCCATACCTGCTAAAATAACCATAAATTTTGATTTAAAGCTTTCGTGACTGCAGTAATTCATATTCTTAGTTTTTTCGGTAAAGTCACGTTGAAGAGAAACAACAAAATATATATAAAACAATAAAAAAATTGTTTTATATATATTTTGTTATTTTGTTGTTTCTCTTCAACGTGACTTTACCGAAAAAACTAAGAAAATAACCATAGTTTAGTTTAATAGTTTTATTTATTTTCATTCTTCATGTGAGACTTCTTTGCTCACGTATGTTGATGCTCTCTGCAACCTTTATCGGATCGGATCGAGCTCGTTTCCTCGAAACGCAATAAGCATCAATATTTTAAACCCATAAAAAGGCAACTCTTTACATTTGCATCATGTAATTACGTTTTTTGACTTCCTAGGCTAGTGATGAGACTCCCACATTCTTCTCAGCTCGTTACATTCACTCCACGCTTTCTTCTGTTGATGTTTATTTTTATTCGCAATCCAAGCTTCCAAGGTATTTTGATTTGCTGAGTGTATCAAAAAATGCTACCATGCAGTGCTCCCAGTATGGTTTCATCATCACATTTGAAAGTCACGCAATGTGTTCTTTTTTGGCATTCACATGCAGTTCGATTCTCTTGGCTTGCACCAAGGTGGTCTGTTACTTTACCAACCTTTTAGGCTGTGCATCCTATCAGGGTCACCATCGCTCCCAAGGTCCACACACTTCTTTTTTTGTATCAGGATGTTGTTTGGGCCGAGGGGGTCTCCCCTTCCCCAAGACTTCACAAATAATGCTCAGCAAAAAAATATGGACACTTACGTCTTCTTCACTGAGCTTCTTACTTGTTAAATGTTGCTACACAGTTAGGCACGATTTAATCTGGCGAAATCTAGGGTTTGGCCAGTTGGCTAATACAATACAACCCAACCTAGTCCTTGTCATAATAAATGCCAGAACCAAACGCCACCTGATTGCCCGTGTTTATCTGTCGAAAGTCCAGGGAAATTGTGATGAGGAAGTGATTCATTGTCAACGTAGCACTCCTGAACAGATGTCATAAAATCACCTCCATCAGGTGAGATCACTTGATTTAGCCTTAGTGGTGTTTTACATATTTAATGTGGAGTAAATGACTTCCAATGATGTGCAATTTTACTTACAAATTTTAAACATATTTCCTTTGTGGATGCTGTCACAAGCTTTTGGAAAGCGTGTCCTTTCTATAATTTCCCTCAATGCCATATGTTTGTGCTAATGTTGACCTGCCTCGTCTAAACCATTTAGATTTTGTGTGAGAAGTGGTTTGGCCATCGAAAATGATTGCATTATAAAGCTTAACTAGCACTGAGTTGAAAGTAAAATTACTCAATTTAGATTTCACATATCAATCATCGCCACCGACGACAGACTAAATACTGCGTCAATTTGTGCCACAAATGGACAGCTGTCACCGGGGGATCCCATTCAAAATTTTGAGTTGTGATGCAAGCTGCTTTTAGTGTATATAACACTCTGAGATGTCCTGCCATTTAGGGCGCTATCGTAAAAAATATATAAATATTACAAATGTCCCTGTACTTGTTGGATTGTGTAAGAGTACTTCTCATTACGATGGGCACGATGTTGCTTGCTTCTATCATTGAGGATTTCTCAGCAGCGACGAGTGCCCGCTTTTGTGTGATTCTTTTGAACTGTGTGTATATTTTGCTGATGATTTTAAGTGAAGCATTTACAATTGGATGGGGCTATGGAAATGCCACTTGCACGAGGCAGACGGAAGCGAGGGGAGACCGAGTTTGTCCCCTGGAGGATCCGATGGGTTGAGATGTGAAGACTGTGGATGTGATTAGAGACGGGGCACAGAGTCGAAGCACGGGGAGAAATGCAATCTGAGAGGCCGAACTCATGCTAGAAAAAGACGAATATTTCAAAGGTCAACGTCTTGCCTTGATTTTGTGAGTGTTGTAGAACATCTCAAGCACTTTCCCGAAACTATACTTTGTTTTAGCTTTCCGGACTCTTCTACGAAGTTCTTGGTGTAGTCAATGGAAGCTTTTGTAGGAGCTGTTGATTGTTTCATGCTTTGGTGGAAAGGTTTATTATCCATCTTCAGCAAGATTTTCCTCCCACTAAGTCAATCATGTCCCAGGCAATTTCGCAATTGTCATTTTCAACTGGTCGTTTTACTTAAGCTTCATATACATTCATGTGGTCTCCTCTTTACATTTTCCAGTTATTCTTTACACACTGCAGTCTATTAGGGCATGTCGGATGATTGCAGCTTATTCAGAGAGGGCTTCTAGAATATTTTACTTGTTCATATTTGCTTAACCTATTTAACATTTTTTCTCAATGTCTCATATTATATCTTTTCAGCAACCAATTAATTTACTTCACTGTTGCTAAACATATTTTTCCCTTTTTTATGTGTGTTATAGATTTTCAGCAGTGAAATAATTAATACGACCAAACTTATTATTTTTTACTGCTATTATATCACATTAGATCAAAGACACCGGATATGCGCTTAGTATTTATTATATGTATAAAACATTATACTTTGATTTAGAATGTGCATACCTAAGCATCTCAAAATACAGTACAGACCAATCATATAAACATAAATAGCACGTAAGAAAGATAATGTAATTTATATTTGATTATTTAGGGTACAAATAGTTTAATGAGCTATACTTTGCCTTAGCCACATGCCTATCACAAGACAATTCTAGAGTTGGGCTGTAATCCGATTATTTAGGTAGTCAATTACTCTACCAATAATTGGTTCTATAACTCTTATAATCGGATAACATGAAAATAGGTGGAGGTGGGGGAAACTGTCACTTCTGTTTCCACATGTGTCACTGGACGGGAGGTGATGGACAGTGCTTTGGTGATCTCATTAGCAGCAGCATCATCATCACTACCTGTGCAACGCTGGGCATGGCTTGTTGGATTCCCAGTAATCGAGCACATAAATGTAGTCGAATACGATGTTTGATCGATTCGTGAACTTAATTAATTAATTGCCCCAGTTCGAGATGACTCCTTTTCCTAAGAGTCGATATGAACAACCCCATTACTACGGCAAATTATTTGACGATGCTGCCGTTGGCAGTGGTGCACAAAGCAGATTTAACAAACAAAAAAATTACAAAAAAAAAACGTGTGCACATGTGCGCCATGAAGAAGAGCCAGTGTCAGAAATGTCACCAACTACAGTAGACTCTCGATTAACCGCTCTAGTGACATGGAGGACGGCCGCGGATAATCCAAAAATATATAAAAAAAATATATAGGTATAAATTATGTTTAAGTTAAGAAAATTAAGAATATTTATCGGTATAAATTATTTTCAAGTGAAGAAAATTGAGAACGGATACTAACGATCGACTGATCGATGCGCACTAAGTGGAGAGCAGAGCCATATCAATCAACATCAATCAAACTCCGCCCACTGTTTTAAAGATATGCAACTACTGTAGTGTAGAGACGATGACGTGAAATTTGGATTAACGGGAGCACATATTTGTTTGGTTCAAGCACGTGACTTGTAATCAACATTTTCGAATATAACAATGTTTTTAGATGATTAATTTGGGCTTCAGGGAAAATTCCACGAGTTATTAATTTACGTCAAAATCTCAGGTGCACGGTTAATCTGAAAATCAGATCAACCGCAAGCGGATACATTTAATCGAGAGTCTGCTGTATATAAATATTTTGTAAATTTTAAGGCAGTGTTGTTTGATGTGGCATGTTGAGTTCGTTGTGACGGCAGCTCTTAAGAGCTCTCACAAATTAGTGAAAAACTGCCTCCGGATCAAACACCGATACGGGGAGTTTATTCTCTGCGTAAACGTATTGCTGACTGCGAGAGAAACTCGAGCATGCTGCACATGAGACCCTCCCACATCAACGAGGCCACATTAATTTTTCACGTGTCCACCCAGTGGCTCCTAACAGCAGCAGCCGCAGAGTTGCTGCCTCAGTGCTCTGACAGAGAGCATTACCCCGCAGAGCCAACCGGCCTTCTCCGTCTGAAAGCAAATTGTAATCGTTGAGCCGATATCAGCAACACAATTCGACCCTTGTCTTACATAAGCTGCAGGGGCGGAGCTAGGATTTGGACTTTGGGGGGGGGGGGCTGACTTCAATATTCTGAGATATCTCAGTGTGTAATGTTTTCCAATGGGCGACACAAATGTATAAAACTAATTTTATTGGATTTGAACGCGGAGTTTATTAATAGGTCGGAGCCGCTGATGTGGCTAATAAGTTCGATAAGTTGAAAGGCTGCCGCTCAAGCAGCCTGCAGGGCAGCACGAGGTGGCAGCACAAGGTGGCAGCCTGCAGGGCAGCACACAAAGTGGCAGCCTGCAGGGCAGCACACAAGGTGGCAGCCTGCAGGACAGCACAAGGTGGCAGCCTGCAGGGCAGCACAAGGTGGCAGCCTACAGGACAGCACAAGGTGGCAGCCTGCAGCATTTTGCAGCAGCCGGATAACCGGTTATCCCGATTACCGACTTTCCCAAAATTTCAGGGGGGCTAAGCGCCCCCCCAGCCCCCCCTGTGGCTCCGCCCCTGATAAGCTGTGTGCAAAAATGCAAACCGGGGTGTCAGTTGTCCATCCGCGCACATGTGTGCGTGCTTCGGGTGCGTGCGTGGACATTCGTGCACATCAGAATTTTATGAAACGTATTCCCTTGGAAATGTATTTATTACCTTTTTGCAAAGTTTGTATTTATTTTTTGATATGGAGCATGGAGTAAAATGATTCCAAAGGTTTTGGCACACAATGAGCACATGCACTTTACACACAATAAAGCTTATCTTTAATCGCATACTACATTAAAAACAACATAATTAAATGTTGTCCGCTACATTTAAACCCTGTCGGAATCCTGATAACAAATCCCAACATATTGCAAGAACTATGTGTGTGTGTGTGTGCAATCACTATGTGGAGAGAGTGTCGGTCTTCTAAAGGATTTCAGCCATAACTGGTGAGGAATAATCCCAGTTAAACCATAATCTTGGCAATTTTTGCCAGGGCTCATCCCCGCATAAATGTGTTTTCTTTTAAAATACAGCAGAACATTCAGACTCATTTCGAATTGCTGTCACAGACCACAATGCCTAGACACTGGTGCTAAGTGACCTAGGGGTGACTGAACGTTCAGTTGACACGGAGGCGAATAAAAAAAAAGCCCACATTTATGCCTCTCAAAGAAATACATTTGCATCTGTTGCGTTCAACAAATGTGCACATGTATAATCATGTGTTTGAGTAATTGGCAAAATTACGTATGAAACATTTTTTTAAGGAAACATATGTTGATGAAAGGAATGTTTTAATCCACCCACATGGCATGGCACCTCCAATTAGCACGGTTGGCTACGTACAGCGCGAAAGAAGTTCAACATACATACATACATGGATGCACGTATGGTGTAAGGGGAGAGAAACGTGCAAGATTTTGTTTTATCACGCGTTCTATCTCAGGCATGCCAATGGGCTCAATATGCAGCAAACACCAACAGTGGACTTATTTCTAATTTGTACGAGGGCGCACTTATTTTTAATTGTGGTTAGAAACCTGAGAAATAAATAGGTTACTGGAATAAGTGCAGCCTTGGATTGCTTGTCCATGCCTCCACTAAAAGGGAGGTGTAGAGAGCCCCTCTGGAAGGTACTTTGGCCTACTCCTCCACTCTACTCTTTGTATCGTATGATAAAAACACAGAGCAGCGTGAGCTATTCATCGAGCCCTTCTAGACGGTATTACGGCATTTCTGCCAACTCTTCAACACCGGCCAAACGTCTTGAAAAAAGATGGGAATACACGAAGCGTTACCCCATCACGTGCTCGCTGTCGATCGACTTCACTGTGGTGAACCCATTCGTCCTGTGGGGTGGACAGAGGCGAAAAAGGGATTTCATAAACGTGCACCATTGTTTCAGTTGCCACGACGGGAGATCACACCGGCTGCGTCTGGATTCCAATTCCAGTGGAATAACCATTACCCCACGGCAGCATTCAAACCTTAGAAATATAAATAATAATAATAATAAGAAATAATGCTTGAGTTGTCGTCTACAAAATTGCATAAAAATTGTAATGAAAAGATCAAATGTTCACTTAATGGATTGTCTGTGAGGTTGCCTAAGGCTTCTAAATTTTGAGTTTCTCAGATGTCTGATAGAATATTATCATACAAGTCATTCATTTTCATTAAACGCCCATGAGAAAAGTAACTCTTAATCCGAGTATCATGTTAATACTCTGGCCAATAGTATTCATGAGGCATAAATACAACATATATAAATGAATGGAAAGCACTTGTTCTGTTTACAATGTATGTCGTTATAATATAACATTTTCAAAATAAGATGCGAGTGTTGACAGAATGTTAACTATTTAAATGTGACTACTTTTTAAAGGTATTTATGTAAACAATTAGAGATTCAAGTATTGAATATGTGTAAAAGTAATATTTTCATGCACGGGTCTTTCTTGGATTTTTGGTATATATATTTAGAGCTTTATTCAACATTAATCTCTTGCAAAACATCTGGCCATCTTTTAAGGAGTAGTTCAAAATGACTCTGAGAATGTCTGTCTGGAGATTTTTCTTGTTGGAGATTCTTCCACCAGCAGTGGCATGAGCAAGTGACGGCAAGACTCGCCTCAACGTTGCCTCTACCAATCAATTAGGTTGTTAACCCACCACCAGCCGACACAGCCAGTCAGTGAGGTTTGCCACGTACACAAAACGTGCCAATCAGTTGCTACCGGTGCATTGGAGAGTAAACCCACAACATTTCCAGTTTGGGTACGACGTTTCGCTGGCGGTTACAACCAGCGAAAGCCTTACGTGTTAAAACTAAAACGACCGATTTCACGATAACCTGGGTGAAAACGACGTGCATTCCCTTCTTCCGGTGAGGAATGACCAATCACCTGAGTTGATTCCCCAAATTAAAGCCATTAATCATGGCAACAAGAAGAGGATCAGACCACTTCCTTTTTCTTCGTTTGTTACACTTTGTGAAAAGACAAATATTCAATGCTAATAATGAAGATCGATGTGGCTCCCGGCCACACTCGTTTCGCGATTGTAATCTTTTACAATTTGCATCGCACTCGTGTCAGCACAATCGCGGAAAGGGAAGAAAAAAATGATCCCTATCAAAAGCTCACAGAAATGGATTCCCCTGCGAGGAATACTACTTGTGCCAAACGGATACGCATTCCACTGAAGTACAGGGAACATATGTAATCGATCTTAAATTATGATGCAAAATATCACAATGTCACGTGAGGTTTCGTTTTTCTCAATGGTATTTAAGTCGGCTATGTGCACGACTCATATTGTGGCCAGGGTTGTCCTCGTCAGCCGGCGTTGTACCGAATGGGACGTACCTATGTCGATCTTCCTTCGCGCCGCTCGAAGCCAACCGCGCGAATCGGAGGCGCGGCAGGCACCTGCGGCACTCGGCACGCTTCGCGTGGGTATCCCATCGCACTTGGAAAGCATCACGCTCCGGGGAGCTCTCCGGTGCCTTGTCGGCTTGTAAGCGCGTTGTGTCGCGGAGAGAACCCGAACTCGAGACACTCTGAGAATAGCTGTCGTACGACACGAGCCACCCCCCCCCCCGCCCCCCCCCCAACTTTTTTTTTCTCTCCTAACAACAATTACCTGTGGCCGTTGATTTCAAATTCGCAATGCCGTGAACTTATCGCCCATGTCCTTATCACATTTTAATTGACTCCAATTAAAGAGGTAATTGGTTTAGGTGTACCGTTGTCGTCGATGCTGCTGCCTCCAAACGATGCCGACACGGGCGTCTCGAGGTCATGGCATTCGCGGGACAAACTCTGGCGTTTGGGCGAGAAGGTTGCGAAGAAGATCACACGGAGGCTCTCTCCGCTTGCGAAACGGCAGTTCTGCTGCTGGTGGTGCTGCTGCTGCTGCTGCTCATGCATATGTTTGTGCACACTATGAGACAGAGACACATATTCCGTGCTTCAATTTATGCACACGCATATGCCCGGGAGCATATTTTGGTGATATTAAAATAAGATGATTGGGAGTAATTGGTATAAAATTGCTGCATACTGCTGTGAACTACACAGCACAGCACATTTTCTTATCATTACCATATACATCCAAACATGCCAGACCCCGGTTCGCTACATTAATTGTCACGAAGCAATGCCAGGTTGCCACGTGATTGGTATGTTTTTAATAGCATGCCTCCTGGGTGGCTTTGAAGGCTGGCAATGACTCGCTGCCTCTGAGACCAAGTCCTGAAGGTTTGAGGCCTCATCTCTGCTCCCATGATGACAATGTGGAGCAGGTACTTTATATCAGCGGGACGTTAAGACTGATGTCCCATCTGTTTCACCGTGAACGCAGAGCTCCCACAGCACTCTAAGAAATATGAGGCCAATGTGTAACGCGCAATGTCCAAATGCACCTCCAAATTTGCTTGCAGCAGTTATAAAAAATAAAATACCGTCCCTAATATATATACTAATGCATCAATTAATGTTTCTTTGAACATTTTTTTCAAGGTTATGAATGGAAAAGTAAAAATGTAAAATAATAAAAAAATTATCACCTTCCTACCGTTTCATGATAAATCCTGCCTCATTTCCCACAATTCCCCTGGGTGAACATTAAACAACAGGATGTTCTGAAAGCTTTTTTCCTACTAAGTGAAAGCCTTTTATCATAGCCAAGCTATTCTGTGAAATTATAAAATTCAGTCTCTTTAACCTGTAACTTTCTGTATATAGTTGACTTTTTTTAATACATGTGATTGTAATAATGACAAGAGTAATTATGGTGATGGTGTGGATGCCTATCACAAATGCCATTGCATCGGAACTATGGGAGCAGCTCACAATAACCTCGCTTGCTTTTGTCTTTTTATATTTCTGGTTTTTTCTCTAACTTTTTTTTCCAATTGTGCTGTCAAAATCACATCGTGAAACAAAGAACCCATTCGAAACTCTCACAAAGCAATGTATTGCCCCATGTGAGAGAACAATTCTCAGAAGTGGACATCACAGAACTACCTCTGGAATCTGTTCAAGTGATCTATGATCACCACTAGGCGACACACTTTCCCGCACACCCTGCTAGAGAGAGCAATGGTCATCAAACGATGCTACAAAACTGATATTTTATAGTCTCAAAGCTGCAGTTTAGCGAAAATCAGTGCAGAACCAAATTGAATGCGAGTTTTTTTTTGTGTTCAGTCATTCATGACCAGGCTGAGACCATCGCCGTGCTACACTCGAGAGCCTGGTTTGAATCATAAGTAGATGCACGCATTCAAGACCCAGGTTCTCAGTGGTGCCAGCTCAGATCTCTGACCTCTGTTCCATCCGGGCACCTCTCAGTCTTACATAGCATGCGTGAGGTGGCAGCACCTCACACATGCTAGATATTAATTGTCACGAAGCAATGCCAGCTTGCTACATGATTGTTGTGTTTTTAATAGCGCACCTCCTGGGGTGGTTTTAAAGGCTGGCAGTGACTCATTGCCTTTCAGACCAAGTCATGAACGTTTGAGTCCTCATCTTTGCTCCCATGATGACAATGTGCAGCAGGTACTTTGAACTGGAAAAATATGAAAACAAGTTGAATGCTTTAAAAGTGTTTTCAATTACGCATCATTGCTTTTGGCATACACATTCGTATAAGATGGACTAAACAGTCAATATATGGCATGCTGCTGGGGTGCGTGATGGTTAGCACACTGAAATTGCAATCCAGAGGTCAACCCCTTGGATGTCCCAGTGCAGCAGTTGGAACGATGTGCAATTTAAACTTCCCCCTCGCCACCGCTGTCCTCTCCGGCAGCGTACATGTGTAGTGACATAGAATCGGTCACGTCGCAACATAGCGCTGACTGCTGGCAGGGAAAGGGATCTGCAGCTAACAGCAGCAACTGACTGACAGCAGGTCACGTGATAGACCAGAGAGGGATCTAGGGGAAGGGTTACGGAAGGGGCACATCGGGGAACCCGCGAGTAGGTTCCAGAAGGGGGGCGCGGCCGGGGGGGCGGAGCCAGGCCACGCTGACGGTATAAGAGGGGCCCCGGGAGGGGACCTCGGGGCCGTCGTTTGGAGTGGGGGGATCCCGGTCGTGCTGTTGGAGATTTCGTCACCGTCTTCACCATCTCTGCGTCGCCAGTCAGGCAGTCTGCCAGCTGTCCTGACTGGGAACCGTAGTTGCTAAAGTGTGAACTGTTAAGGCTGTTAATAAACAGAGTGCCTCCTACTCTTGGTGATTTTGCGTCAGTCACTACAAATGGGTTGATTTACACAGGTAATGTGTGGTTACCTGTGGGTACTCCCACCTCTTTCAATACATCTGGCCAGTGTGGAAGAGTAGGCCAACACTCCCCCTAGAGGGTCTAGAGTTCCATTTAGTGAAGGCTCATCTGCTAGCAGTGGTATTAGCAAGCATTGCAAGGCTGTAGCTTTACCTCAATATTCAATGTGCTACTCAATTTGGAACCTGATTTGATATAATTAGATACATTTAAGGTTTCTCAATGTAACATATTTTTGCAAGTTACATTTGATTATGAAGATGACTGAGCTGGTCTTCACTAGGCATACCACTATGAGCTGGAATATGGTTTTCCATATTTAAGGGCATCAAATGTCGGATAACAGCATCTGTGGTTGTTGGCATGACCTATTTTATGGATCAATGAGTAAAAAGCCAGACCGTATGTTCAGCCATGCTTAAAAAATAAAACAATTTCACATATCTCCTGACGTGTAGGAAACACGCTTTTGTGCCAGGATGCTACTTCATGTTGTCACCTGAATAAGTTTTCAGCAATTTTTACTTTTAGAAATATATATATCACAGCTATTTTTAATGGTAATGTTTTATAATGTGCAATTAAGTGTATTTAATATACTTCAGTGGAGATGATGGTGATGATTTACTGCATTGCGGAATGATTGATGATGATGATGATCTACTCCAGTCTGGAAGAATGATGATAATGATGATGATGACATTTATAAACATGGGGTAAGGAAAATAGTTTTCTAACTAACCATTAAATACCATCACACGTACTATATGAAACATTTTAATTGTGCACATTCAAATTAATCAACTTATTGTAAATGCAATTACTTTGGAGTATCCCAGTAAACTGGTCTGCAAGACCTATATAGGAATGTCAGAATAAAATAAAAGCCATCATATCTACAATGTATTGTTTGCTTGGTTTTTTTTCTCCCAATGTTGGTTTCTGTGCTTTCCATGCTCTTACAGGGCCAATGGTGCGTAGTCAATATTCTTCAATGGCGGTGTTTCGGTGAGATGGGAATATATTATTGGTGTCTACAATAAAAGTATCTTCTTCCTGTGTCTCAAATTGGATTTATGCAAATAGCGCATAATTATATATGCATTTTACAGTGTCACGTTATCAAATACATATATGTAAATGGTCACATTATGTTGGTAAACAAGTAAAAACTATTAACTAGATATATTTTTTTATTTTATCAGGTGAGGCCCACTGAGCTATATGGCCCTTTTTCAGAAGTGACCTGGCCACAAATGATAGCTCAACGAAGTGGCTTAACATGTGGAAATACCAGGCGAAGTAGTTAACATCTCACCATGATGAAATTTGATTTATTCACTACCTCTTGCTTTGCCGGTCTTTCAAGTAGAAGACATTGTATAATTTACGGCCTTACGTAAGCACATCTATTGCTTTATTGATATTCTTGCTCTTTGAGAAATGCCAAATGTTTAGCTGTATTGTCCCAAGATAATGTACAATCGTCAATCTATCCCACAATGACAGTTAAGCAGGTCCATTTAAAAAAATGACACAGTATAGTCTAAACACAAATCACTAAAATTGAATTATGATCCACATTATCAATAGGGACAGCAGATGTACAGTTTTTTTTGCTGATGCACTCTGTGTTACTCAACGTGTGACCTGGTTTCCACGGAAGGCTCAATATTCAGTAAAGACCTTCTCACAGATTGACTCAGCCCCACATCAATGTCCATTCTGCAAGTGATGAAGAAGGAATAACAGAGGTCAGTGGTGATGTTGGTCACCCCAATCCCTCTTGTTCCAAAACCTAGATACGTGACCCCAAGGGGAATATGTACCTTTAGTTCCTGTGATGTGAATATTAAATATTTCTGCTTTCATTTTAAGCGTTCAGCGACACAATTTCCAGTGAACTCTTTGTTGCGTGCATTGAAAGTTACAAATTATGAACCCGTATTTATGTATTTGTTAAGGTAAATAAATGATGTATGGATTTTGCAACCCTCGTGGGGTTTTTGTTGTTGTTGTTGTTTGGATACATAGTTAAGTATTTATGAGCGGAGATCTCAAGAGGACACTTCTTATAAACTCAACCAAAATTTCAGAAACCAATAATATCAAAGCTTTCACCACAATGAGGCATCGTCTTCCTCTATTTCAAAATTACACAACAGCGCAATATATCAAAGCTCCAATGCAAATGCAGGTTTTAGTCCTAATCCTTGCTTTACTTTAAGTAAACCCGACCCCCACCAACAGTAATTCAATGAGTTATCATGATTCAGGCTCACAAAATAATTTAAGAATCAATATTTATTCATATATCATGGGGAATGGTTGGATATGTATGGTGCGAAATAAGTTCAACATACATGCGTACAAAGGTGCAGCAATGGAATCGCTTTGCTTATCAAGCCCCTGGTGGCAGGGCCTCCACAACTTGAGGGGAGCTTCAGAGAAATTCCTCTATAGAGGGTGGTTGTGGCCGTACTCAGCCACCCTGGCCAGACATCTTGGAAAGAGGTGTTAAGATCCACACTTTACCCCACAACGTGCTACCCCCCGGTTAACCCTTGCACGTGGCATATGAAAAAAAAATATTCGACGCGTGATCTCGACGCATGTATAGTGAGCTTTAATGACCATTACATTGATGCAGCGTTCCACCACTTATATATATATTTTAAAAACCCCGCTAGTTATTTAAGTGTTTTTCCACACATGATTGCGTATGCAGCCAATGTTTTTCTTCCCAATTTTTCGCAGGAAAAGGAATTTGAGAATGTATCATTAATAATCGCATTCAACTACATTTATATATTGTAAGTAACCCTGAAGACTTGTTATCGCATACTTTTGTAAGTCCAGTCCATTGCGAATGTGCGCTGATCACACGTAGTAAGCCCTTTGGAATAGCAACACCGTTTTAAGTCTGTTGCAAAACTGACTCGGACTCCAGGATGAATCCCGAACATTTGCCGGTAACTGGTTCCAGATCTTCAGGTGGGAGACCATGATACGGCGCTGGCGGCATGTTACATCATTTAATTGCAACGTAGTTAGATAAACAGTTTTATGCAATAATATGGTGTGTTGGTTCCACATTATTTCTCACACTGAAAAAAACCCGAATTCATTACCAATAAGTTCAATGAGAGAAGTGACTAAATGGCTGATTAAATCATTACTGACTGTGATGTATCCATCCTACCTGCCTATGTCAGCTGTTATGTGTCTCTCTCTATGCCTCTCTCTTAGATCTCTCATGCTCACATGTCCTGTGCATTGCACTCTCATGCCTTTGGATTGCACTCTCATGCTCACATGTCCTTTGGATTGCACTCTCATGCTCACATGTCCTTTGGATTGCACTCTCATGCTCACCTGTCCTTTGGATTGCACCCGTTGGGTTGCACTCTCACGCCTTTGGATTGCACCACTCTTCGATTTCACATTAACATGCTAATCTCTCACATTAGCATAGCCACTTCCGTGCCCTCTTCTAGGAGACAGCTCTCCTCCTATCTTACAGTTACATGCTAATTTCTCACATTAACATCACTAGCCCCGCCCACTTCTTTATGACCCTTGGGCTACACCCATTTCAAACCTTTTAAAATAGTCTGCCTCTGCAGCAGATCATGCTTTCCCATCTGATGATGGACCCTTGTGTTGCACCCGAAACGTCGTTATTGATTTTATTTTATACCTATGTGACTTTACCGAAAGAACCAAAGATTATGGATTCCTGCAGTTACGAAAGCTTCAAATCAAGATCGTTACTGATGATTATATATTTTTTTTAAGTCACGTATTTGCGAAATTAAATTTTTTGCACCGTAATTGCCACTGGCCATGATCTGGGGGTGGGGGGATGTTTCAACATAAAGATCCACAATGCTGAGCGGGGAGATATGTAGTTTAACTGCAAGACGGTTGAATAAGAACAACATTCGTGTCCTGTCTTTTCATCTAGATTGTAATTATATATACAATAAATTATACGAGAATAACACTTCCCTTTTTTTAGTTTCCCCAATTGAAAACTTGGAATATCAGCCAAGCCATTGGAGGTTAACAAGCTGTTACTAATTAAACATGAGTCCGCAAAGTGTGAACAACTGTGGACATTTTATTTTAAATACAGATATCAGCTAATGGGGCATGTCGAACTCGAAACGTTCCACATCATGTAAACTGTCTTGGTTTTAATCCAATTGCCTTCACATGTAAATTTTTTTTTTTAAATATCACTTTCAAAGAAATGACAAGCTCTTAATTTCATCAGCGTATCTGTCCTCTATATCAGTATATTATTTTAAAGAAACTGTAACCGCTGTAAAGAAGCAGCTCAAAAATGAGATCTTTCATTGTATTTCCCCTTCCCCCCATCCCTCGCCTCACATCTTCTGCCATCGAGATCTAATTGTAAGCATTTGCAAAACCAAGCCCTGGTAATGTCATTGGCACTCATCGCCATTCGTTCGCCTGCAGAGAATGTGATCGTGCTAACAAATGCTTATTATCAACATCATGGCTGCGAAGATGGATTAGGCGATGCACACTCAAGAGCTGAAATAGTGCACGATGCACGTGTCGATTTATTTTCCCAGGAAATGCCCACTGAGCTATGTATCTCTTTTTCAGAGGTGACCTGGCTCATCATGTGGAAATGTAAACGCATGTTTCTGAATGTGGAGGGGAAAATCGAAGGACCTGGAGAAAAAATAGACGCGACCGCTGGAAGAAAATGCAAACTCCAAAATATATATAGGCGACAATGTAGGGATAGAACTCACGATGTGCTGTATACCAGGTGAGGTAGTTAACATCTCAACACCGTGGCGCCTAATCTCTCATAAGTGAACATCAGCTCTTTCTAGTGCCAATGTGGCTCAAGTGGTAGTGTGAGCGGCTCGCAATCAGAGCCTAAATTCTGGTTGGTGCTTTCACTCCACTCCATCATCTCTCTGGGATAGATACAATTATTACCATTTCGTGCAGAAGTCAACAATGGTTCTCCTATTGAGATGTTTGCCGCCTGCCATAGGAATGTTGAATTTCCACCAGCGGCTCATGGCTGTGAACGGAAGATTGAGCGGCGCCTCAATGCTCATTGGAGCAGAAAATAACTTCCACTTGTTTTGTGGCCAACCCCTTTTTTTGTTGCAGGGAGGTGGCAACAGTGATGAAGTGGCAAGCACGATGATGCTGCTGCTGCTGCTCCTACACCACTGGGCACTATTTCACTGCCAAACGGCCACAGCGTGCGAAATGAGAGTTGGTGGGCGCCTGGAAAATGTGTCACAGCCACACACTGATTTGCAGTGCTCTTTTGCAGCCAAAAAAAATGAATCCACAGGCTTGAGGCTCTTGAGAATTAATTAAAAGTGAGAGGCTGCGTGGGGTATGAAGTATGTGCACCCAAATTGGGGTACAAATCCACATGGTACATTTTCTTTGGTGGCACACAATAACAATACAAGCTCCTAAGGGTTATTGCCTTATTAACCTTTATTCTCCAAGCATTGATTTTAGTTTTCGAATCATCCCCGATGTTTAGCTTAGTCATTTTCACTCTGTTATGGTTTGAAGGCTGTGATGTGTAACTGAAAAGGAAGACCGAGAGCAATATTTAATCAATTGAATGATATTCCTTTGAACAAAAGAACAACACTTAATCAACGGCAAGTACAAATTGCAAGTACAACTTGCCGTTGCGTTTTTTTTTTGTCATTGCCTATGGTTTAATGATTTTAAGTTTGAGATCTAAGGGAGGAAAGTTAAACAAGATTCATTTTTATGCTCATTCTTTAATGGTTCTTACATTTAAATTAGTCTCAAGGTCCCCACACCAGCCAATTGATGGGTGCATAACAAAACACAAGTACATCTGATATTGACAGTAATATTTAATTTCATGATGTTATACGGACGTGTGACTTTTAACCCAATGACAGTTGGTGAGTTGAAGCGAAAGTGCCAGTGTGGGGAGTGTGCTTGTGATATAAGAACCGAGGTCACACTGACAGGCTGAGGGTTTGAGAACTGAAAATGCCACCCATGGCTGAAAGCAGTGCTCACGGTTCTGAGTGGAAGAAACAGCACAAATGCCAAAGCTTTACCGCCATTCAACTTGCCCCTATAATATGTTAGTCAAAGTTGAAGTCAAAGTGCTCCTCTGCCCACATTAATTTTTTTTATGGTGGTGATGAAAGTCTAGATTCTACCCAATGGCAGGGAGCATGTCTCCCTGTTGTGTGACAACCAACGTTTAATTTCTATCAAAGAACTCAACACTTTCATCAATACCACTGACAGCTGTGATATGAAGGACCATTGCCCAATATGTCGCCTATTTATATATATTTTACTTTTAAGGCGGTGTTATTGATGAATTTTTTGCGGGTTTTGTTTGTTATTTGTGCTGGAGTACCATTGCCAAAGGGGAATTAACAAATAATATATTCATTATTCTATTTTCTAAAATGTGATTGATAGCATTAAGTGGTCGAAGGTAGAGCAATCTTTCCTAAATCTGGCTTGTTCGCATGGTCGATTGTCTTATAAGTCTTCTTTCTTCCGGTTCAAGTGATCTTCGTCAGAACTCTATAGAGAGTGTTGTAAGGAGAGGGAACTTTCCAGGAGGGTGGTGACTGCAGAGATTGAATGATGAGATCAGATCGTGTGCAGGAGCAAAACTAGATTTTGACAGTGTGGCAATGACAGAGGGAAGGCCTTCATCCAGCGGTGGATAGATAATGGATAATTATAATTACGAGAAACAGTGGGATAGAAATGTCCACATATGTAGCTATTCTTGTTTCTTTAATGACCGGAATTTATGTAGGTCTAACTTTTGCATTAAATGCTTTCGTGTTTATACATGCATCTGTAAATTGCATTCATGCATTATTCAGTAAACTTCTGCTTCAGGGTTTTATTGTACAATCTAAATAATTACACTCAAAATGTGTTTCGCCAAAGTGTTACCAGATCGTTAACCTAATAAAATGTTACTGCATGTTTCAGAATTTCCATTGCACGTCCCCAGTATATTTTCGGAGCACGTATATTATGAATTCCAAGCACACTCGGCCTGATATAATTGGGCCACAGTTTAGCAATTTGGAAAAACAAAAATGTTTGATCAAGCACTGCAGACTTGCATTTTAATTTGTTAAACTCAGATCCAGTAGAAGTTAAACTTTGTCCGTGATAAAATTCTTATTTGGGCAATTCTACAAAAGGATGGCTGTCATGGATGTCATTTTTCAAAGGCAAAACCATGAATAAGTGGACAAGTTGCTATTAGCCAATGACAGCCCTATTTTGTCAAAAACACATGCCTTGTGGTAGGTGTTAATTGCCTTTGAGCTGATGCACAAAACCACGCTCGGTGCAGATGAGAGAAACGTTTGATAATTAGTGATGCACGGGGAAATCGCTGCTTTTGTCCAACTGTTTAAAATAGCTCTCATCCTAATCCTAGTGAATTATAAAAGGTCCGATAATGCTCTCGAACAAACTTACTTTCATTTGGAACACAGGATGTATTTATAACATTTGGATAAAATCAACAATACATATTTAGTCGGCACTAGGGGACAACTGAATGTGAGGACTCCAGCAATGAAGATAACAATCGTGGTTTTTGAAAAACACACTTTACATATAACGCACATATTGCAAGAACAACATTGTGAGGGTGTACAGCTCAACGGACACCTTGATGCAGCCCTCAAAAGGCAACTCGATTCACGTTATTTTTTTTGTCACGTTGAATGTACTGTATGCCTTTTAAGCACTGGCCTCCTTTGCCAAAAATACAAAGGAAGTCACGGAATAAAAGTTGCAAAGGTCACTGAGAGCATTCACGTGACCTGATTCCACCTCTCACGTCACTAAACGCCCTGCAGCAAGCGCCGAGGACGCACGCGACGATGGCCGTTCGTGCGGCGATTCAAAACCCCTGTTCGGTAATGGGTCAGCGGTGACACTGATTAATGAAGTTAAACTCGCACGTAATTTCCCACCTGTGGGGGCTTCACGAGCCTGAGATAGCTGCCCTGCCTTTACGCGAGACGCAGGCGGAAAAATAAAAAAAAATACCGCCTTGGCCGTGGGTTGAGGCTCAAATGCGCTGTTTCCGGCGACTCGCTTGAATGTCACCCGAGTGTTCCTGGCGCGCCAAGTGTCTCACAAGCGGGAATTTGCTACCCAATTAAAATTGTCAAATGCGATGCCACGTTGGCAAACCGCTTTGTTTACCAGATTATGATGATGATTTGTATACCTGGCAGCGCCACTGGTAGACAGATGCCATGCCAATGCACTCTTTAACAATAAATACAAAACCCCAATGCCACAGCCAGATGGGTTGGACATTACCTTCATTATAGATAAAATGGCACAAAGGATATGGGCCACTGAATAATCCAAAGATAAGGTAAAAACAGAACTGTAGCCTTATCATAGAGCCATTGATTTTTAAAAATAAATTTGTCATTCTGCTTACAACTCTTATAACGAAAAAACAAAAATCGGTACAAAGGATGAGCAGTACATAAACACAACAATCAGCACATCAGCAATTCCCTTTTCCAAAATTATAATTTGTTTTTTGAGAGGGCATGACCTGACCTGGAGAGCAGACGTAAATATTTAAATGGTATGTTTGGTTTGTTGTTATTGCGTGCGAGAGATAGACATGTTTTGACAGATCGATGAATTACAATGCTTTTAAATCATCAGCATACTGCTCATACGACTGCTGATTATACGAAGTTAACTTTCATTATCATCATCATCATACCATTATTTATTAATCTAAAACGCTTTGTTCATCATTACACTATTATCCCGAGGATGAGCACCTGTCCAGCGGAGATGCCACCAAAAATAATTTAACAGTATATACTGTAACCCTAAATTTTGATTTAAAGCTTTCGTGACTGCAGTAATTCATATTCTTAGTTCTTTCGGTAAAGTCACGTTGAAGGGAAACAACAAAATAATAAAATATATATAAAACAATAAAAATTCTCACGACGTTTCGACCATAACACAAACACACCAACACACCTGAAGACGACCGTTTGTGTTATGGTCGAAACGTCGTGAGAATTTTTATTGTTTTATATATGTTTTATTATTTTGTTGTTTCCCTTCAACGTGACTTTACCAAAAGAACTAAGAATATACTGTAACCCTGTTGCTTATTATGATGCACACAAGTGGGTTTGACAACAATACCTGCAGTGGAACATGCCTTTGGAAAGTCATAGGAATTTCTTCTGCAAATGTATATTATTTGATTTATTATTCCACCCCCCTCCATTACAAATGTATTCATGTTGAGCTGTCGTCATCGTGTTACGCTTCGAGTAATCAGATCAGGGCATGGCCCGTGAACGACATTTTTTAGAGGATTTATCTCAATAAAAATCCGTCAGGTGTGTTTAAAAATTATAATTTATACAGTAGAGGGCACAGTTTCCCATGTGATTTCCAATGATTGGCACAGTTGGCCATGCACCTCCGATTAGCACGGTTGTATACGTATGGTGCGAAAGAAGTTCAACGCAAATACACACAATGAGATTGCAACATAACAACCGTGGCAGAGGAGTTCGATTTTCAGAGGCACAAAGTTAGTGAAATCGTCGAACAAAACCAAACGAACGTGATGGGCTAACTTGGTGCAGAGACCGTCAACTCACATTTAAACCACGGCTCTCAGAGGTGCTGGCATAGCGCTTTGGCTGCCGAGTGACCTCTCCGAATTGATTTATTGTATATGGCATAATCTCCATCAATGCACTTTTGATGTAATGCAATGCATTTAATACAGCATAAGCGGGGGCTCAAAAATAAGATTGTGCGAATGTTTTTAAAATATTTCCCTGATACATTTTTACCAATTCTAAAATGTATGGGCAGGGAGAATGCATAGCTGATATCTAGAGAATTTCATATAATAATCTACAGTGCAGACTTTGTGACAGAGAAGGGTGACATGTCACTGTAGATACCCCTGAATGATTACGTAAAAATCACGTAACAAAGATAACATAGGTGAGGCAGAACAACTTCTTACAGATATGGGACATTTCAGGTCAGGCTTGCAGAAAGAATGTCTGGATAAGGTTGAAGCCAATATCACCATTATCTACTGAGCCAATGCTTGCCACGTAATTGTTTTAACAATGTGTGATAGTTTAATATTGTGTATATTTTTTCTACTAACTTACATTTATTCCATAATGAGGCAATGACCAGCACTGCACTGATTTAATGGAACACAATTGAAACATAAATTCAAATGCAGACAATTACTATTAATAACATAATTGTTGATGGAAGTCTGCATGTCAAATAAGTGTGTGAAATAAGAATATGTGTTGGAGAGCCAAGCCACAACACACCGGTGTGCTGTACTAGTGACGAATTGGCATGTTAAACTGCTTAAGGCACCCAAACAAACTCTATTAGGGATGATATTGGTCGCGAAAGCCTCCTACGTGTTAAACTGCTTAAGGCACGTTTGCACATTTATTTTCATTGAATTTATCCCAAGTATTACACCCTGCTCTTGGATGCCTCTCGTTTGTTTTTAATCATTATACATATTCTGGTAGATATAAAGGAGTTGGGAAAGGCAGTGAATTAGTTACATAACAAATTAAAACCATTTGATGCAATTGGGGGTATCTAATACAACGCTCTTGCGTAATATTGTCGACAGAGCTAAGGGAATGCCATGGTTGTCGACATCTTTGAGAGAGGACATAGGACACGGAGTAATACACACACTCTGATGTGTGTTCGAGTTGTGTCACGAGAGACATCTTTAACTGTTTAGAAAACGATATATAGACTGTATATTAAATTATCAATATAAATGTAAACAATTATGATGATGATGAAGATATGAATGCTGCATGCTGAAATTCGTGTATTCTGGATCATTAGACCAATATTTTATGTTAGTATTCTGGCTTGGCTCCCTTGCTAAACGTGACAATTATTAGCTAATCAGAATTATTTGAATATTTTTTTTCACTGAATTATGCGTTACATTTATTAATCTGCTTATCGCGTTTCCTAGATAGCTGCTCATGCAGCATTTCAAAGGATCTGTTATTACTTAAAACGAAAAATAATTGCCTCTCCGGTGTAGTTATTAGATTCATCTCCAAAATCCCAGCATCCAAGGGCCAAACAAATTTCCGAAAATAAAGACAGCCAAAATGTTTGACAACTTGAACAAAAAACATAAATTAGAAGCTTCGCCTACCCTAGTTTAGCTTATTTGGTGAGATAATGCATGAGGATATATATGAGAAACGAATTACTTTATTACGTAAAACTAAGTGTCACTTAAAAACCTGGGGGTTACACCGAAAGATTAATGACCCTATAATGGTTTCGTTAAATTTGTAAAAATAAAAGATTTAATGAAGTCAAAGAATAAAAGGTAACTTTTCTCCTCCACTGCCCCTTCTTCTCGCCATGGGAGAACGAGGGCAGAGTTGAACTTTCGACGCACTCGAGACTCGGTATGCCCCCCCCCCCCCGGTCTTCGTCAAAGGAAGGTTTCCCTGACGAATTTAATATCGAGGATGTGGCATCAGCATGGCATCACGCGTCGCTTTCACTGAGGATATTTCAGAAAAAAACAGCCACCGTCAGTTGCTGACGTGCCCAGAGCCGTAGACTGTAGAACAATCCACGACAATAAAGTCATAGTATCCATGCCAGGTTTTTAAATGTTACACGAGCCCAGAGGGAGAGTGCAGTTACTGATTGAATGTTATTGAAAATACCGAGAGAGCAAAACCTGGCATGGAATGGCTAAGCCATGCGAATCTTGCTGTTCCACCAGCACTGCTTAAATTATAACATGATGCAAGAACCCTCGTTAATAGTTTTTTTGGTGCTTGAATTGCGGCTTGCTTAACACTTCATTCTAGATTTGAAGTTTTCGTGACTGCAAGGATCCATACTATTTGGTTCTTTCGGTAAAGGCACGTAGGTGAAAAAATTAAAAAAAATAATACATCATACTTAACACTTACTCACCCATCTTCTGTGTTCAGTGTTTGTGACCTATACAACTGCTACTCAGTCCGTTATTTCCTATGTAAACTCATGCCATTATTCATGATATCCATCGTATCCGGCCATGGCTGAAGGGAATATTTCAGTGAGCAACTCTGATTAAATATGTTGAAATAAGAAAATTAATCAATACATATATACACAAAAAGGAACGCAATTGCAACCGTGTAACTTATATTTGTGTGTGTAAGCCCTTTGCTGATGAATACCAATGAAAAGCAGCTCATGCAATCCACTTGTGTGGTCTAATTCTTGTATGCAAGCAGATTTCAGTTATTAAAAAACAACATTACCATCGCAAGGCAGCCATACACTTCCATACTATCCAAATATTTATGTCTACATTTCCACTTCCGCTTTATACTCTGTATTGGCAGCGCGATAACTGTGCCACGTAATCCATTTAATACGCCTAAATTAATGTTGTAAAAAACACCCATGACTCGCATAAAAGGCACCAGCTGGATATTACGAGTACACCCTCTAATTCCCCAATGCTGAGGGCTTTAACCGTAGCTCCTAATTACTCTGAAATCCAGGCGAGGCCTGTGTATTTTTTTAAATGTATATTATGCTTTGTCTTTGTGAACCACCCCGTGCTAATTGCTTAGCGGTAAACACATTGAACTCTGGTGAGGAGAGGTGGAGGGGGCAATGTTTTTAAGCAAAGGCAAAGATCCCCCTTTAAAGCCATAACTGACTGATGGGTCAAGTATTATGAAAGACCGCCTATGAAGGCTGCAAAGCACACCAGGGGATGGCTGGTCAGCAACATGCCACGGACGCCTTCATCTCTTTAGTAGGTGATATTTACACAGCGCAACAGGTGATCAGTACCCTGGTGTCTACAAACTAAGTTGCCTCTGTGGTAGTAGTTACATTGGAGAAACCAAACGACATGTCTCGGACCGCATTCGTGAACACAAAGCAGACCTTAAACACGGTAGTACCAACACCTCGGCCGTGGCAGATCACTGTTATAATTTAGTAGGCTCACGTGACATTGACTTCTCCAAGACAGAGTTTATTTGCAAGCCACCTGGCTACCATGAGATATTCGTTAATGAGGCTACCCACATATACATATACAAACACAGAGACAATTTCAACCGAGAAGATGGATTCTGGCTTAGCAATCATTGGAAGGATTTGATAAACCATTTCGGGTCTTAATTGATTGTTCACGCTTACGGTGGCTTTCAGACAGCATACATTAATTTTTCGTCTCCCCCCTCCTCTTTTCCGAACATAGATGGACTCGTTCATCTAAACAAACTGTCAAATCGCTCTCCGTGGTGGTAACGTTTATAAATAAATAAATACAAACCGCCACTTCTTTCAAATGTTCTTGCCGTTGGTTTTCACACCTGATGATGACTGCTTGTGTTGCAGTCGAAAGGTCGTGAGAATTGTATTGTTCTATATATATTTTATTAGTTTATTGTTTCCCTTCAACGTGACTTTACCGAAAGAAGCAAGAATTTAACAGGTAATCACTTGATTTGAAGCGTTCGTGACTGCAGGAATCCACACTCTTTGGTTCTTTTGGCAAAGTCACGCTGCATCGACCTAGGAGAAGCCCAAGACCGGTTCTGATAACAGTGTAAAAAGTTTTTATTTATTTTTTTGTTCCTGGGTAGTAAGTGTTATTTCCTAATTGCTTATACCTCAAAAGTACAGAAAATGGCTATTATTTCCCACAAACTGTGCTTTTGTGACCAGAACAGTGATATTTTGAAATTTACCTATTTTCAATGAGAAAACGGGCGAATTTGCATCTTTTCTTTCACATAGTAAGAAACAAACAACATATGAATAAAAATTAACATGTATTTATACTAAAGTAATACTGGCCACAGCGGACCGAGTTCTCTGTGGGGAGGAACAACGTCAAGTGGGGAGCCACTGGTGGACCCCCGGAAGGTGCTGATGCCCCCACTGTACATCAAATTGGGCCTTAGGAAACAATTTGTCAGATCTGTAGATAAGGAGTCGGCAGCCTTCAAGTACCTTCAAGACTTCTTCCATAAGCTGTCTGAGGCAAAGGTCAAAGCCGGTGTCTTCGTCGGACCACAGATAAAGAAGATCCTGGAGTGCAATGAATTCCCCAAGAAGCTCACTAGTAAGGAGAAAGCGGCTCAGAACAGCTGTGTCGCAGTGGTTCGTGGCTTCCTGGGCATGCACAAGGTCGAAAACTACGTGGAGCTTGTTGGGACTGATGAAGAACTACGGCAGAATGGGCTGCAGGACGACCATCAAAGTCCATATCCTTGATGCTCATCTTGATACATTCAAGGAGAACATGGGAGCGTACTCGGAGGAGCAAGGCGAGCGCTTCCACCAGGACATGCTGGACTTTGAACGCCGCTACCAAGGACAGTAGAACGAGAACATGATGGGAGACTTCATTTGGGGGCTGATTCGTGAAAGTGATTTACAGTTTAATCGTAAATCTCGAAAAACTACTCACTTTTACATCTTTTGTATTCATTTTTGTATTACTTAAGTGTCAATACATGTTAATTGTGATTCATATGTTGTTTTTTTCTGACTTTAAGTGAACGAAAGATACATTCGCCCATTTTCTCATTGAAAATAGGTAAATTTCAAAATATCCCTGTCCTGGACACAAAAGCAAAGCTTCGTGGGGAATAATAGCCATTTTCTATACTATTGAGGCATAAGCAATTACGAAATAACACTTACTACCCAGGAACAAAAATTGTGTTACATCGTGTAATCGAACTCAGGGTCCCTGGGTGTTGGTAAAAGCCACGACAAGCAGCAGCAGTCTCTGGCGAGTGGTCGCAGGAATGTTTTCTTATACCATCTTGTGACGCCCCTTGTAAAACCAAAGTCCCCAGCGAAGTTCACGGATGCATCACGCCTTGCGTCGTTTTTCAATGCATAGCTTAAAAAAGGTCAGAATTTTGAAACACCTGCAAAAAAATTAGTTACGTCGATAAACACATCATAGGGCAAAGGTTCCTGAGTCTTGCTTGAAATGATGATTCTTGGCTATAGGTCGTTTTTTAGTGTGTTTTTTTTTTATTTAGTGGGAGTTTGCTCCTCACCTAATCACTTTTAATGGCGTATTGATTAATTGATGGGACATTGCATCATTTATGACGTCTTGAGTACTGAATTCAATTGCACGCCAATGCTTTTCGAAAAAAAAAAAGACCAGCTTTGAATAGGTTTTTTTTTTGGTTACCAGAAAATGATATTCCGCGAAGGCTTCATTATTTTTAAACTGTTATTCTTGAGGGGGGGGAAAAAAAATATTTTTATTTTTTAATGCGTCATGCTCGTGCTGCGTTTTACGTCTCCGTGATAATTCCAATGCCAGGTGCTCCGGCATCATCCGTGTTAGTGCGGCACACTTGCGTGATTTTACGATCGGTGCTGCGGTACGGAGACTGATTTTTACCTGTCATAAAATATTGGCTGGTGTCACACACTGCGTCAGGGCCATGCATTCTTTGGCATGCGGTCGCGCACGTTCACCCGCATGATTAACGCCATCGGGGCCGTGAGGTAATGCTTATAATCGCGTATTGTTCAGAGTAAAAAAAAACTAATTAACTTACCTTGCAACAATTCAATATAACATGAGACACGGAGATAATTGTGTCAGCTGACACCATTTGCCGTAATAAGTGGTGCATATCACAACCCTTATTTGAACACGTTGTAGATACATGTCAACTTAAATATGCAAGGACATGTTCTCAAGTTAATAATTCCCACTCTAAACGTGCACTCGTGTGGTGAGCCGTGATGTGTGCTGCACGTGCTGTTAAACCAGTCCGTGGCGTTTAGCTACAGAGCCCGCGCTGCAAGTCGATCTCATACCGTGCAGGTAGTAGTCCTGAAATTACGATTAATGCGTAAACATTCATGGGTGACCGCCATATGCGCGCGTCTCTTCTCTTAGCAGAAAGAAATCGTAATGAAGCTGTAATGCCAACAGACACACGCAGACACACACGGTCACACACGGTTGGGGCTGGACATTAGCTGAAAGCAACACACCCACGGAACGCGCACTCACTCTGTGTCGCTTACAAGCAAACCCGAAGATGCTGCGCGCAATCTTATCCAGCATCATCGTGAAGGTTGTTTGTGATGTTGTTGTTGTTGTTATCGATGTACACCTTTTTTTTATGCGCAGCTAAAATATTACGCAACTGAGCGCTGGCTACGTTATTAATGCGGCGTTGATGAGAGAAGATGTCTCCGTGTGCGTTTTAAATTTCCTTTCTGTAATTGTGATGATCGTTTCGCTTCGGACGTACAGAGACGACTGCCGCTCGCTCTCGCCGTTTCGCCGATCGAGCGACCGGGTCGCGCTCGCAGCGCTGAACGCGAAGGAGGAGCCGTTTCGCTTGCGCTGTTCGCTTCTCTTCAAGAGGGGGAGTCCTCCGCCGAGGAACCGTAGGAGAGGGGGGGGGGTGCGGGAAGCAGCTCACGGTCGGGGAGAGGAGGGGGGGCGCACGGGGGTGGGGGTGATGCCTGCACTGGGGCATTCGGCGTCCTCCTACGCACTATTGTAGCATCATCTTGAGCTCGGATCTCTGTCGCTAGCGACGCCGTAGTGGTGGTGGTGGGGGGCGATCGGGTCGATAGCCGGAGCCAATGTCATCATCTGGAGCCGCCGGCACTTCGAGGATGGCAGCAGGGAGGAACACGAGCTAGCCGGAGATCCGAGCGCACGCGCAGCGCTCCCTCTCCTGCTGCTGCTGCTGCTGCTACGAGTGAGTGCGTTGCGCGCCTCTCGCTCCCTGCCCCACTACAAGCGCCCGCCTCTAACCACCCCCCCCCCCCCCCGGTGCTCGCTCTCACAGCGGCTTCCAGCGGGCGCTCCATCCTGTCCCTCAGCCTTCTACCGAGGGGCAGCAGCGCCGCTCGACACCGCGCGCACCCAACGCTCACTCCACTTCTTGGGCAGCGCCGGATTAGTGTGTGGGGGGGGGGGGGTTTATGTTATTCTTCACCTTGGTATATCGCGGTGACCGTTGTCATTAGCAGTAGTTTACTTGGAGATTGTGGAAGCAGAAGGCAATAGCGTTGACGCGCAACGCAGAAGAGAGAGAGAGGAGAGATGGAGGCGAGGAAGCCACCGGCGCAAGCGGCGAACTGTCTGCAGGAGCTCACGAAGCTGATCGGGGCGCAGCAGGAAGTCATCGAGCGGCAGCAGAGGCGCTTGGAGGCTCTTGAGAGGCTGGTGGCGCAGCTGGGGCGAGAGAACGCGGCGCTCAGAGCCGGTCCCGAGCAGCAGCAGCAGCCCCCTGCTGAGCCGTGCCTCTTACGCTCCGTGGCCACTCTACCCGCGATGAAGGCTGATTCGTGAGTCGCACCTCACCACCACCACCATGCACCCCCACCCCCTATAGCCTTCAACAGACTGTTGGGGCAAGTGCTGTTAGCGAGTAGCACCTTTGACGGCCAGCACGGCACACGAGGGGCTGAGTGGCCGGCAACAACGCTCGGCCGATTCTGCCTCCCCAGGTACTCATTCGAGGCTGAGTCGACCTAGGGGAGGCACAGGACCGTTTCAGATAATCGTCACTGGTGTTGGCCGCCAGCGGGAATCGAACTCGGGTCGCCCGGGTTCGTAGCGTAGCGAATGCTATCCCGCTACACGACCACTCCCCGACCAGACACACTCTCACACACACACACGCGCGCGCAGAGACATGCGATCCAGCAACGCTCCAATGGTCAAAGCGTGCTCTTATTCCTTGTCGTTCATTACGATTGCGGTTGTATGTAAGGCAATGAGGTTGTCGTGGTGGTGGGGGTGGCAGTGGCTTGAGTGCCGGCATAGTAGTTCTTGTTTACCTGTCTAGATGCTGACGCTGCGTGCTGAGAAAGTGGCCGTAACTGTTTTATTGGGGTGTGTGTGTGTGCGCGCGTTAAAAGTGAAGCGTGCCGAGATCTACGAGAATGTGTGGTGGGTTGATTTTGATCTTCTCCCCTTCTGCTATCCGCGAAACTTAAGTTCCACGAAAAAAAAAACAACTGATAATGCGCACTTGCTTGCACGTTGTAGAGAGGTGCCATCGGAATATATTTGACGGCACAATGCGAGGGCCCTGCAGACGTTTTTACTGGTCACCACAAGCCATAACTATGGAGCTGCGCCATTAATTTGATGGACGAGACAAAAAAAACGCACACGCAGTGTGGCGCATCAATAAACAGTGCGATACTGGGGCTCCAGGATTATTTTTAAGTGTCTGGCACACTACATCATTAGTACAACACACAGCAGCGGCCACGAGACCCCAGCCGTCAATGCATTTCATACGGCGCGTCACCTGCAGATTAATTTGCATATCGCTCAAAGGTAAATAGAAGTAAATTATACGTGGGGTGTTTGTTTTTTATTTAAATGAAATGTATATTTGTTTTACTAGTGAGATATCCGGGGTTTGTTTGGTTGTCTTGTTAACGAGTTCAAACAGAATCTGAACTGGATTTTCTTGCTTGCACAAATACTGCCGGATACATTTTCTTCGGGAAAGCCAAAAGGCTGATGAGCTAAAGCATGACGGACGGAACACAGGAGTTGTGCTATCGCTACACGCTGCTTTTAACCAGTAGTAACTCTATATTAACATCGCATAATTAATGTTTATTTTGTTTACCAAATTGTTATTGTGGGTCTCAGCTATGAACTTGCAGAAGGTGGACTGTGCGATGCTGTTGTGTCAAATCAAAACACGTTTTTGGCTGTACCCTCTCGACCTATATTTTACTCTAAGATGGAGAGCAGACGACATGGTGTGCTCTTGTCTTGATATGCCCAAATCAGTTAACTTAGTAACATCACATCCAAGCAAGTTGAGTGTGTCTAATTATTGCCATGCACTCTCGTAAAAGTCAAATAAACTTCGCAATACTCAAACGTCGTTCATATGAAGCATACTATACTCACATATTCAAGTTGAAAGTTTACGAGAATGGTAATACAGTCTAACAACGTTTAAAATAAGGATTACTAAATAGACGCAATGGCTGGGACGGTGAGATAACCACCTCGTGTCCAGGTGGTACGGAAATTGTTACAAGAAAAATAATATGAATATCGACGGGATCGTAGGAGATCAAAACCGGGGTGGAAGGCCTCCATCCATGCAGTGGATTGACCAAGGGCTGCCGCTACTGATAATAACGCACGCATTTTGTTTGCAGCGCTCAGAAATCCAGACTTCGACCCTCGGGGGTCATCCCCAGCCAAGGTGGATGCGACATTTATTTGGCGCATGAGCTCCTCTCCTCGGGCTGAGCTCTACAAATTAACACCTTTTGTTTTAATATGAGCGACATACTGCGAGATGCAGGCGCTGGCGCACTAATACGAGCAACGTGAATGCGGGGGGTTAAACTCGCAATAGATGGACGCGACACTCGGGGGACATTCCCTGTCCGCAAAGAAACGCAACATCCCGTGCGGACGAACGACGCCGGACGAGGCAATGAGCCGTCGTTGATCTTGGGGGAGGAACGTAGCGCCGCGATTTGCGTTGCACAAGGATCACGATAGAGAGAGAGAGAGAGAAACAATATTTTACCTGCGTCCTTTTTACTGCCGAGCGATGGGGTGGGTGGGACATCGCTTTGCGGTTGATCGATCGATCCATAATCTGTTGGCATTGCTTAAATGCGCTGTATCGATCGGAGAAATTGATATTTATCACTGCGCCAGGCTCAACTGTTTGTTTAGTCGCTTTCATTGTCGCGCCTCTTCCCCGTGCGCGCCGCAGCAGCGAGTTACGCCGCACGGATCCAAGCGCTGCCGGGCCCCACGGCATTTTTAATATCGTATGAGCGGCACACGCCTCCTTCAAGTTGCTGCTCATAATCTAAATTGTCTTATGGTTGTTGTTGTTGTTGTTGGCTTGCACCACGTTGATTTTTGCACACGGCGTTTTATTACAGGATGCTTCTGTTACGCGTTGTCGCTTTAAGATGTTCTCTGTGTTCAAATTTTGTTTGTTGCGGTTGCACCCGACTTAAGAGCCGCATGGCTCACAGGGCTATACCTCATAAATGAAACTTGAAACTTGCTCGCTGGCATTCCGAGCGAGCGAGCGAGATGCCCTCCGCGTTAAGGGATGCGCCCAAACGCGGCGCGTGCCACGCATGAATTTAAGACGATAAGAACGATGCACAATGCACAGCGTGGATCCTCTGTAACACGTGCTCGTCTCCAGAGGACACGTTTGGTCCCAACCTTTTGATGCACGCGGCCTACTTGTCTCTAACTATAGGTGCCTAATCGCAACACATTTTAGAAAATAAAAAAATCCCCGAAATTGTATAATTAATCCGTCTTACAAGTGTTGTGATCCCTTCTATACAGAGAGAGTGAATGTTTTAACGCTTTCAACTTTGGTTGGAAAGCTTAAATAGCACCGATTAAGAATACGTAATACACACCTACACAAACGCGCATATATATTTCTTATAATGAGCACATTTTCTCGGAAAAATACATACCGTCTGCAGAATAATAATAATAATATCTGTACATTTGCCAAATGTGGGGTTTCTTAAGCAGGCACAGCCACTTCTAAATGTACCGATGAGCCACGTGAATCATTTAGTGTGTGCATGTAGCGGAGAGGCAGTGGAGTGGCGTAACTCCACCACGAACACGACTGACTACCGAAGTTCGACGCCCAAGATCAGTGGCGAGTATCTGAACTGGTACTGGGCCTCTCCATGTATGTCAACTTAGCCTGAAATGAGTACCTGTTGCTGTATGTAAGTATCATCACTTGTAAGACAAAAGGCAGCTGGGGCGCGTTGTTAGTCACGTCACCCCTTCATGTGCGGTGTTGGCTTTCACAGGTGCTCGCTAACAGCACTTGGCCCCAAACAGTCTGTTAAATCACTCGGGGTTCCTTGTCTTGATGGCTGTGCAGAATAAGAGTGTTTCCTGGTTTTAGTTTTGTTATAGCACACATTTCAGAGCCTCAAAATGTACCTTCATTCTCAAAAAAATGTGTTCGGTAGATGAAGAGATAATGTGATTAAATGAACTAGTTTGCAGGTGCTAGGTGGCTTATTACATCGCAGGATTGTGAGAGAAAGCAACGGCTTGGGGCGGCCTTGATTTAGCAGTTTATTAACCACAGATGATGAGATGAGGGACAAGAAAAACAACCATCCAGGAAATTCTCGAAATTTTGAGGCTATCTGAATTGCTTAAAGGCAGTCTCTGAAATGATCAGGCAGTCCCAATGAATTTTCACGGAGTCTACCTGAATGTTGAGTTTGTCTCTAAATTGCCTGAAGCATTTCAGGCGATTTTCTGGAAATATTTTTCATAGCAATGTATAATTGTCATGAATTGCAAATGATTGTGCATTGTTATATAAAAGAACAGACAAGATGGACTACAATTCCCTGAGCGTGTTCTGTGCTAGATGTAATGTTGTTATTGTTATTATTCTATTGGGATGAAACACCCAAAAAAATCGCATTTGTGCATAATGAAATAGAGTAGTGATGTAGAGATCCAGAAGTCTCCACCAGTGAAAGTGCCAGCCGTTGCAAATGAATTCATTTAGAAGTTTGTGCCCTGTCCACTTCACACGTGCCTTTAGCCCCCGTTGTGAACTGTGTTTTTGCGTTCACTGCGTCATCGAATTTCCAGACGCGAAACTTGTATTTTTGGTGAGGTCCGCGGGAAAGGATCGCCGGGATGACATTGAGAAACGTGGCGAAGCGTCCTCATTACCTTAGTCGCTAGTCCTATTTAATGCCGCAAATCAGACAACTCCTGCATAATGAGCGGATTAGTTTTCTATTTCTCTCCGTGCACATCCTCCCTTCGGGGAGCTTAACCACCCCGTTTGTGGAGATTAACACGTGGGAAAGCCAGTTTCCTGCTGTTTACCAAGGAACCACGTGGGGAAACCTTTTTTTTTTGCAGATTCAGTTCCTGTAGGGATATGTTTTTCTCTCCTTGAGGAAGTCACTTGGGGAGGGGAGGTTGGGGTGGTGGCGGTGGAGGGGGAGAAAAATAAGAGACCGCAGCGATGTTTGCGGCTTGTTGCTATGTGAGAGGAAGGATCACAATTGCCCTTGCTTGAGGGCATCTTGGAAGCAGGGTCATAATCTCCTTTCTGTACCTCGCGCCAGGGTCAAGGCATGACGTTTCTCGAACCCTTTAATGAAATTTGCTTAACCGGCAGCGGGAAACGATAACGGTCGGTACATTCCCTCACGGTGCATTTATAACAGTGCGCATAATTGATGTCTACGTTTTGACTAGATAGTAAGACGTTGCCAAGAGCCACTTTTCAATGATTGAGCGCAAATGTATTGAATCACAATGTGTTTGTTGACTGTAATTGAATTTTCATGATGAATGGTGTGGTTTTTTAAAAGTATTACAATGCACAAAGACAAATGGAAATATACGCTTTCAAGAAATTGATTTCTCTTTCGTTTATTGAAATTTTTTTATGAAACAAGGTTGGTTGTAAAAAAAATAAATCCCCCCATCTAAAACGGGATTAACCCAATGTCCTCTCACGTGAATTCCCGCCGAAGCATATGAAATTTGCTGAAAATATGACTTCATGAAAATCGTGTGAGAATACGCTTGGATGTTTGAAAAAAACACGCGTTTTATAAACTGATGGTGGTTACAATTGTTTGTGAATAAGAGTGAAATTAACTTCCTGTTAAGTTGTTTATTTGGCGCACAAATTTGCCGACAATGTTCCTGGTTCTTGTATTGAAGTAAAAACAGCTGTTTTGAAAAGTTAAGTCAACAAGCACTGATTTTAATGTGTAGCAATGACTGTTTATCTGAATGTTGTAAGAAAAAATAGAGATTTTCAGCCGTTCTCAGTCCACCAATGGATGAAGGCTTCCCCATTCCATGACAGTCATGGGGGTTTTCGACCATACTTCACCATGCTGGTTGATGAATGGGGGAGAGGGGCAGGTCCGGTTGTCATATCACTTTAGCACTGATTTGAGCCATGGCAGGGAATTGAACTTGGATGGCAGGGTTCACAGTGCATTATCCTAACCACACAAGCACCTCCCCCCACCTTACTTATGGGCAACAAATGTAGACTGTATCTTTATTGATGGTAACTTAACCGCCCTCTTAACCTGTTGTGGACTTACCAAATCCGGTGGACTGTAATGTAGCCAAGAGACGGGACCGCAAATGGATTGAATCTGCCTGAGCAGAGCTCTGGGTGTTATCCGCTTATATGTGTGTAGGTTTTTCCAGGTGATTTGGGCTGTCTGGCAAATGCTCGTTAATGGAATAAGGCAAACATCCCAGTGCAGGACCTTCCTAAAAAAAAGAGGCTTAAGCCACAGTGGGGCTTTTCTCGATGAACAAGGAAGGGCATTAACCATTTCGCCAGATATGAGATTCTAAATGCTGATGAGACCCAATAGGTTAAATGTCTTCCCCTTTTGTTTTCCTTCCGGCCAAACTCTTTAAGATTTGTGTTTGCAATCATGCGTTTGCACTACGTTCATACATTTTTTATCGCATATATATGACATTGTAGTTGATGGTGTAATGTGAACCGTTTTCTTCTCCCGATGTAATTTTCTGCCGAAAGAAGAGAAACGAAGAAAAAGAGCAGGAGACGGACGAGATAGCCGCCCGCTGTTGTCACGTGACGAGCACGGGCGTCGCGTGCAGACACTGCATGCACGCGCGGCCGGACCGATTCCCAAATGCGTTTCGCGTTTACTCCGCGAGCAAGCGAGAAGCGGGAGAATTTGCTCGTTCGGTACAGCACATGCTGGCGTAACTTTACAAGTTGATGTCCATTACCGTTCAACTTCCGATGGGGGTATTTATAATCGCACACTGGGAATGACGTCTGCTATGAAACGCTACAACTATAACCGTGTGGTTATTAGCACGGTTGGCTCCGTACGGTGCAGTGTGAAAGAAGTTTAACGTACATACAGAGCAAAAGAAACCGACTCGGCTCAACGGATTTAACTCGCAACCACTGTCACCGCAGCTATAGGGATAAGCGTGTAGCTTTGTTCCTTAAGCTTCAAGGACTGTGGCAGAATTTTTCAGCAAATAAAAGTACTGTATAAATACACCTTTAGAAAAAATGAATAGCATAATATTGCTGGTAATTCCATTTCATTTAATGTTCGTAGCTGTTCGAATTTTTTTTATAATTTCTGGTAGATATTAAATTTTAATTAGACCCATGGGGTGGAGGCAAAATGGGCAGGGTTAATTTGTCAAGTTGGAGTGGCTTGGATTATAGTCAGTTCGCTGCATAAGATTAAATGAATTTAATTGAGATTAGGGGATAAAATCCGACTGTTATGTCACTGTACGGCTGTAGGAGCATTTAAAAGGCGATTTAGGATGGTTTCCGTCCTAGTGTCTGGATTATATTTGAGTTTTGCCGAATTGGATTTGATTTTTAAAAAAATCCCAATAACCCACTGCTACCTTAAGATGGCGGAGGGCTGTGGACACTTTGTATATGTAATCGTTCAGCATTACAATTTAATTACCACATACAGTATGTTAATGCCCTTTGGAAATGTGTTTTCCTGGCTTTAACTGTAGACATTTTCTCAAATCTAACGATTAGCTCCTCTGGTTATTCTTTTTATTTTTACCATTCATAACCTATTGACCCGAGTTCGTTTCCCAGCCTTGGCTCACGTCATTATTCCATGATATCAAACTGGCCCTGGGCGCCCCCCCTTCATCAGTCCAAAATGAGGATCATGATAAAGTATGGTCAAGCATCCTCCCTCCCTGAAACTGTAAGCATGTTGAACTTCTTTCACATCTCACGCGACCAATCGTGCTAATCGGAGGTGCAGTAAACCGACACTAGTCAACTCACACGAGAAGCTGTTACAGTCTTTCTTTGGGAAAACAAATATAATTATTAACCTCTGCCACGGGAATATGGAATTTCTACCATGGGCTCAGGGCTGTCAACAGAAGATGAGCATGACTCCATGCTAATTTGAGTGAGAAACCAATATATTTTGTTTATACCCTCCATTATAATTCAACGTAGCTATTTCACCAGGCTGCTATGCAAACATCTGCATTCTTTTTTTGCAGTGGTGTGAATACCATCATCGGGGAGATGGGTGGGTGACTAATGAGGCTGATTCACTGTCAGGACACGAGACACTAATTCCATACGCTTGGGTTCATATCCAGGCAGTCGCAAGTTATTGAGTGTTGCAAGTTGAATGCCTCGGCCGTAATCACCACCGGGAGTAAACAATTTCCAAATTAAACAAGGTGTTTTAACTTAATGCAATAATGTTCCATGTCTGAGGATTATTGTTTGACGGCAGACACAAAGGTGCGTTATATACCGAGTGTAGATAGAAGCGACTTCAGAAGTGTTCCGTGATGTCATACGCTGAAGCTATTCTCTGGGCAAGGTGATGCACCGCTAGCTGTTAGAGTAATGGTTAGATAGTGCTTCATCTCGTCACATGGTGCTGGTGTCGCTATCTGAATACAACTGTGGGAAAAAATGCTCACGAATAAATACTTCAACCGAGAAGATGGATACAAATTGAGTAATCATTGGAAGGATGTTATTAACCAGGTAAAACTCTAACTGCTTTGTATTGAATTTTGATTTAAAGCTTTCGTGACTGCAGGGATTCATATTCTTGGTTCTTTCTGCCGGGTATTACTACGCCACGCAGCGCTCGCCCTCCCCCACACCCCCACCCCTCCCTCCCCCCCTTGCTCCTCCCACTTTCTTACCTATATAACCTCTTACCACGGCAACTCTCTCTCCCACTTCAGCAAACATTTTCTTGCTGTGGTTTCCCCACCTGATGATGATTGCTTGTGTTGCAATCGAAACGTCGTGATTTATTTTATTTTATACCTACGTGATTTTACCGAAATAACCAAAGAGTATTCATTTGGCAGCTTGTTTGTGATGGAAGGCATTCATTAACGGACGATGCAGACAAATTACAGATTCTTATATTAGAAAATTACTTTTGTTGTTCAAAGATTCTCAAAGTTCTACTGTTGACTCTGCATAGCTGGGCTTTAGAGCTGATAATAAATTATGGGCAGAAGGCCTTATTTTCCCAAACACTTATATTTCACAACTTAACCACTGCGATTTCGACAGCAACACACACAATGCAAACATTTGTGCGAGATAAATGCATGGACAATTTTTGTTAAAAATCTATATCTATTATTTGTATTTCTTAACATGTAATCTAAAACCATGCTCAGGCAGAATAATGTATGACACAATGTTTTATTTTTTACGTTGTTTCCAGTTTGTACAGATCTAAGCAAAATCATATTTTTGTTGAGCTTGCACAGTTACATTTGAATATTTTATCGTTGTTATGCTGAGGTTTTTTAAAAAAAAAAAAAATTGGTCATTCTGGCGTAACTGTGGTTGTTTAGTAAAAAGTACGCGGTTAACCACATTCATAACGTAAGCGTTACATCAATAGGGATGCTGCCAAGCTGGAATAGGTTGGAACGTGAGACGTCCAATCCAGCGATCACCTGTTCGATTTCTTCAATTCTTGAATCAGGAGATCCTGTGTGGTGGGGTAAAGTGTGAGTACTTCCACCTAGCCAGTGTGGAAGATGGGGCTCCGCTGTGGCGAGATGTTAACTACCTTGCCTGATATGCAGGAGGTCGTGGGTTCAATCTCAACCCTGGCGCATGTTCTCCCCGTGGTCACGTGGATTTCGGTTTTCCTCCGGTTTTTCCCCTCCACGTTTAGAAACATGCGTTTAGAGTATTCGGCTGCTATCAATTTCTGCATGATGAGCCACTTAGTTGACCTATCATTTGTGGCCAGGTCGCATCTGAAAAAGAGTTAATATATTCGGTCAAACTACATCATCTGAAATAATTATCTGAAGCTCTCTCTCATCGGAGACCATTCTGCCAGCAGTGACGTGAGCAAGTAATTGCGATGCTGCATTTTAAAATGTGGTGCAAATCCAGAGACAAACGGATACCTACTGTGTCCAAACCCGGCCACAATCTAAAAACCTGGGCACATTTTAAAGCTGGCCATGGATTTTTCTTCAGGTATGATGGTTCTAAAACCATTGGGAAATTAACCCAGAAAGACCTCAGTTTAGGCGAGCTATACCACACGAAAAAAAATCACCGCTGCTGTTCATAAATCTTCCAGTCATGTGTGACCAGTGGAATTAATGTTCTCTGCACCGACTCATTGTACTGCGTGTGGTCAGTCAGTTTGGAACACCTGGGGTAAACTAGAAGAATATTTCAATTCCCTCTGACTGGTTGTTCCCCACCACCACCACCATCTACCAACGATGTAAAAACTTGAAATGTAATTGCTATGCCAAGGCCATATAAACAGTATACAAGTTAAACAATTTTTTGAGTAATAAATTGGTCTGAGAGTAATTTCATCGCTCACATTTCAAAACCGTTTTGACTAATCTCCATGAATATATCGTAATGTTGTATTTATTTTAAATGTTGGAATAGGAATACTCAACTATTGTATAGACCAGTGATTCTTCATCATGACTCCAGTCTTGCATTAATTTGGCTCTCCATCGTAAAAAAATATATGTAATGTTAATAAATATACAGGTTTGATGAAACAAAGTAGTTGTATTATTTGATTTAGAGCTTTCGTGACTGCAGGAAATTTTATTGTTTTAAATTTTATTGTTTCTCTTCTACGTGACTATACCGAAAGAACCAAGAATATAAAAAAGTAGTTGTACTTGCAGTACGTCCTCGTTCTTGATTTGTGTTTCGATTATTTACCATTAAAAAAAAAATCTGGCCACGTCTCGCACCCCCAGAAAGGGCATTTCGCACCCCCCAGTGGGTGCGTGCACCCCAGGTTAGGAGCCACTGGTTTAGACCGTCTCATCACTAATCAGAAGTGTGATCTGTGTCAAACCAATTACGGAAAGCAAGAAAAGCCTACTTTTTCAAGACAGCAATCACAGTCCAAACTGTGGCTGTTTTCGTGCGCAACTCGGGCATAATGGTTTGCCATCTTGCAGGAAATGTGCCTTTCTCTGCGAACATCTGGCAGGGTTACGTTTATATTGGATGCCTGACAAGGACACGTGCGACAATAAGTGGGACCGCTGAGATATGTCTTGAACTCCCCCCCCCTACCCCACTCCACCCCCTATCCACACCCCCTGTAACATCGGCAAAAATATTCTCAACAGGTCACAGATGGCACGACTAAGAAAAGAAAAAAGATAAATTACAAAATAGATAATGACGTTAAAAAAAACCGAGCGTCTTTGTGCAATTAAGCCGAAAAGTATTCCATTTCGTTTATCATACCAGATGCCTGTTGTAATCTCGCTGGGAAATAAAACAACAAAAAAAGAGACCTGCAGGGACTCCGCCTGGGTGTTTTGTACATTCATCATTGATTACCAGGACCATGTTAAAGAGACATCCAGCACACCCATGTACCGTATAGTATAAGACGGGGGGGTGGGTGTACGTGTCACGGCGTCTCCTGCTGCTGCTGTGCATGCTTGCCTAAGTCACGACGTGCGCAGTTCGCCTCTGGATGGGCAATTGGGCTCCCAACATGCAAGAGGCTGTCCGAACAGTGTTTCTTACTGTGACATTCCATAAACTTACACGATAATGGTTGTTGTTTTGGGTGGCACCTCCCCCCGCACCACCTCACCCCCCCCCCCCCCCCATTTTACCAACCCGAATTTAGCAGCATAGTGAAGTATGGTCAAAATAACTCCATGACCGACATTTGCAAGGTCATATAAATAGCTGTCATCCATGGGTGGATATAGCGCAGGAAGAGGTTTATTTATTTATTTTGTGCCTATTATTAATGATCATCATGACCATCAACGGTCATGGTCAATCCACTGCTGGATTAAGGTTTTTCTATTTCCATCATAATTTCCATCACTCACGACCTTGTGATGCGCTGATTCACCTTGCTCATCGTTTATTCATAACCAGAAGAGAGTCCACCGAGAATAGCATTCTCTCTTTCACGGTTGATCTGGGTAAAACAAATACAAACATAATAATGATGTATATATTTTCTAAAATTGTAAAAAAATATATAATGTAAAACTTTACAAGAATAAACATTATCGCAAAACAGCATGCAAAGATTAACGTTGAATAAAGATTGAGCAAAAAATAAATAAAGTTGAACATGAATTTAACACGTAGTAGGCTTTGGCGACCAATATTATGATTCACAATAGATTTTTTTTTGGTCGGATTGTGTTAGCAAAATGTGTGTCGTATACCCTCATCCACCCAACACAGCCAATTCATGAAGTTACATGTTGTGAGATTTGTTCTCCAGCACACCTGTGGTGCTGCTGAGGCAGTCATACATGGACACGTTTGTTCACGTGACTTTATTAATCGGCTGTGTCGGGTGGAGGGGGGCTGTACGACACATCATTTTACTCACGCGTTCCAACGCAAACATCTATTACGAATCACAAGTTGAACGTATCAATCAATTGTTCCACTGAGCCTATTGTTTTTACACAGAGTTCTGTTATGAAGCTCTGCGTGTATATATGCAGTGGAGTGTCTGTAAAATGTTGCTCTCAACGTGTGCTCTATATATAAACACATCCTAGCGATATCAATCGCCACATGGGATGTTTAGAAATACAATGTGCACACCAAAGTGAGAACATTTTGCTACTGGTCTAGTTAACATTCAAATAGTACACTGTGCCTGGTGTCTTATTTTGCGTATGAACTTCCAAAATAAAAGTATGGCTTTTAAAAATCAAATACAAAGTCAGACTCCACTCATGAATATTAAATATTTGCGAGGCATTGTAATGGATGTGGTGGTACCAACGCTGAACAGATTCTGTATTCAATTACGACAGCTGAAATCATGATGGGTAAATGTTCAATGCACACAATTATTAACATGGACATAGCCAACCATATTTTTATATATGAATAAATACAATTATTTTCCAGCAGAGCATGCTGTGTACACTTTGACATTTTTCAGATTTAACATCACATTCCCACAGCAATCCTTTCAAAACACTTGATGAAAAAAAGCACAAAAGTGTCCCCTAATACACAGGGCTTGTATTGACAAGAAATTGACTTATTTCAGTTTATCCGGCCCAAAAGGCATTGTCGATTTTTGGCAGTTCCTTTCAGTCCCATGTAAACACTGAACGCGAAAGACGAATTGCAGGGCAGCGTGCTTGCACTCGTCTGCAATGTGTTGCAGTTGCCATGTCAAAGCTAACAGAACGCCGGTTGTTATTACCTTCTGCAATCTGTACCATAACCGCATGGCGATCCACCTTCTGTAGAGGACGGGTTTGTGTAAGTGTTAGTTATGGGGGACGCAGTGGGAGGGCGGCAAGGAGAGTGGGGGAGAAGCAATGGAGTTTGACGCGGCCGCTCTTCGTAGATCACAGCACAATAACACAACGCAGCAGTGGGGCAGGCAAGCTGAGCGACCAGTGGCACCCGTTACTACCTCCCACCATGCAATTCTCCACTGGTGGGCCCATCCATCTTTTGTGCCTTGTCTTCCCAATGCCCTCTCTTCTTTTTCCCTCTGTGGCCCTTCGGGACCCTCACCCGCCCACTCTATCTTACCCCCCCCACCCCCAACTATCTCATTAGCCGCAGCACTGCATGCCATTACCCCGTCTTCAAGACAGTGGCGGTACACGTGCTGTATACAAAGTAATCGTGGCGAAGGCAACTTGTGATTAATTGCAGACATGTTAGTGAAGGTGAAGCGAACGGTGAACAAGCAAGCACCATCCAATATGGTGTGTGAATTTGCACGCGCATGGATCTACTCAGCTAGCGAGTGCAATCCACTGGATGCATATATTGCTCAGCTGCTATGGATGCAGTCTTGCTAAATTGTAAAGCCTACTTTTTTGCAATGGGTGGCAACTGAAACGAACTCATATGGGTATTCTCTAAATTGGTTACTGAACCAGGATAAGATATACATTCATGGCTTGAATTATCACTGCTTTATTCATGAAATGACAATCATTTTGCTGTTAATGTCAGGATGCAAATGATCTTGCATCACCATAACTGTGATGTACAATGAAGCAAGGTTATTTAAATCTATAGATATTTGCACATGTCCTCAAGCAATCCAGTTAAACATTCGTGAAATAGCGAGTAGAAGGAATTGTGGTATAGGTACAACAATGGCAGGGGTCTTGTGATGGACTGCGGATGTATGATGCAGAGAGTTTATTGCTGGCCATGGCTGTGATGAACTATGTGTGTAGGTAAAGATGCTGAAAGATCATTATCCAGGTTTTCTATCCACATCCTACGGTGCCCTTGCGAGTGCCTACGTTATTGGCATTTTCCATTCCCATGAAAAGCAATGCAGCGGGAAGAAATTGAATTTTTAAAAAGTACGGTGGTAGGAAAAATGGCAAATGTAAAGCATTACAATGTCAAGGATAATATGCTAATGCTTTTTTTTTCCTGAAGAAAGCTCCCCTCTCCTCCTAATCCTTGCTGGCAGTCATCAGAATTAAATAAATGTATTGCATTTACTCTCCTTTCTTGCTCAATGTATCAGGCAGCGTGGCAGTTCAGTGCTCAGCTAATTGAGTGCTCACCTAATGTATGATCGCGCCGAACGAGCCCCCCTTTGTCACGTGTGTGTGCGCGTTCTCTCTTTCTCTCTTGCAGAGCTGTGTATGTTTATGTCTGGAATGGATGTGTGTGTGTGTGCCGCGTGCTTGATAATAATGGTCTTCAAGTGTTATACGTGCACCTTGGGCAACAACATCTCTCAACGGTCAACAATTTCGCGTCTCTTTTACATTAAAAAGCCAGTTCCTTCTCGATCGGACAACTACGATCGGCTGGACTGATGGCACGGACGATATGAAATGTGGATGCGTTTGCTCCATGACCTTCTGCCTCATCTTAGTTTTGTATCTTCCTGGTATTATTAATTTGCGATTAAATGTTTCACTCTGGAAATACGTAACTCCGTGTCTGGATAATTTTTTTTTATCTTGCTGCTAATATTTACATTGCAAGTAAAAACAACATTTTAAACAAACATCCCATCAATTTTCATTCCGCAAACGGATGAAGGCCTCGCCACACCATGTTAAAGCCGTGACGTTGTTTGACCATACTTCACCACGCCGGTCAGTGCGTGTTAGAGGGGGTGGGGGGCAAGACCAGTTCTGATACCAAATTCAGTTCCCGGCCACGATGTGAGACGTGGCCGGGAACTGAATTTGGCTCGCCGGGTTCATGTTTATGCTTGCCAACCACTTTGCCACCGTTCCTTCCCGATCATTCTAATTTATTGCAGTTGCGTATCTGGCTTTTGTATTTGCTCGTATAGCTGAGCTCCCACTTAGAACAAAAAAATAGACTTGTAGCCTCAATGGTAACTCGCACCTGGTGATAAATACGTATTTTACTTAGCACAAAAGTACCCAATAATCATAACAAACAATTATTTAATTTGTATCTTAACGCAGCAGTCAATGCCACTTTGTTCGGGTAAATCAGTTACAAATGTGAACTATTAAATGCTCCAGCTATGAAATTAATATTAACAACAACAACTTCATTTCCCGTAACACTGTGTGTTCGATATGCAGGTAGAACGGCGGAAATTGAAATGCAAGGCAATCCCAAAGCAACTTTACAATGCACACCGATAAATGCTGTGCATTTCACAGGAATTCGCAACGGCCTTCGAGCGTGCCAACGTGTGAACTGCATTTGATGTACAGTATATCTCCAGAGTTGTTTATCATTCCGGTTTTATCGGCATGCCACCCGTGTTGCATATAAGCCGTTCACATTGTTCCTACATCACTCTGCAGAGGGAACGGCATTGTGTGGTGAATTGAAAGTACCTCGGACATTATTTTGTCACGATTATGATTGTATACCTGCAGGTAGCGAAACATTGGTCACCGCCAAATTCTGCTGATGTCGTGGAACGTAAGAAAAATACGATTGTATAAGAATAATGTGTGTGTGCATATATAGTGAATACACATATCCTCTCACATACATCTATTTCATAAGCACTGTAAACATATGAATTCAGAATGCGCAGCAATGTTTATAAAATGTCTAAATCATCCACTCATTGCCCAGCTGAAGGGCATGGCGATTCATGGCAAAATTATTCCTCTATTATGAAGCGAAGAGAATTATAGTGCCATCTAATTTATTTGGGTTGTGATTGTATGTTGGCAGTAACCAAACATTGGTTTGATGCAACATTGTTTTCCGCCTTTAGTGAACCTTCTGGTAAATAAACAAAGGTGCAAGGATGATTGAACACAAACGCGTGCCTAGCGCGTGCAATAGCGGTGGTTGTGGACTTCACAACGAACCTGGTGCCATGAGTCCGATTCCCAGTCACGCATTAATTCAGTAGCAATTGATATGTGAACCTGTCCTGAGTTTCGTATAGAAAATAAAATACAACACCGCAGTCACTCCCCTGCTGGATTAAGGCTTCCCTAGAACGTGCTGGTCACGTTTTTTTTTAACCATACTTCACCACACTGGTCATTCCGGGTTGGTTAAGGCAGACACAGGACCACTTTTATATTATTCCCCACTGCTGTTAGCTGTGGTTGGGAATCAAGCTAAGGTCATTGGGTTCAAAGCCCTGTGATACCAGTTATGGTATCACTGCACTGCCCTAAAGCCTGATTTGTTAATCAAGCAAAGGCAATTGGGGTGCATAGCGCGGTGTGCCGCTCACCACTGCATCGCCGCAAACCCCCGTTGTAGATAAATACGCCGTAAAATGAGTGCCCCGGTGTAATTTATTGTCATTAGTGGGGATGCAAAGGTGGCGCCTTGCGTGTTGCATGCAGAGCTGAAGAGAAAGTGAAATGCCTATACAATTCCCATACGTTAAGAGGTGTCCGGGGTTTGCCCTGAAATCAATGTAGGACTAATGCAGTGCTTTTTCATTAGTATGTACGGTAGTGATAAAGAGTGTGCAGCCATTAGTAATAAACCAATAACTGATTTCAGAGACCTTTATCTTGCATGTCACCAGCGGAATCTATTTGGTATAGTGCTATGGACAAAGCAAGCATCGATGATAAAAGATAACATGTAATTCTTTGATTGTATCTCGTGTACCACTGCCACAAGCCAGTATCTCTATAATGCCAGTATCTCTATAATTCCAGTATCTAGATAATGCCACTATCTCTATAATGCTGCATTAAGGGTAAATTGAATACAGCATTTGTTCCCAGATGCGTTATTGGGCCTCGCATTCGAAATTCCTTTCATTACTTCTGTGTCTCTTCAGGCCTGAATGCAAATGTTTCTAAACATACCAGAGGATCGGCCTGACTACACCCGATGTCGCGAGATCTCAGAAGCCGTGCAGCTTTGTTAATTACTTGGATGGAAGACTCCTTGTGAATGCCAGGTGTTGTAGACGTTGAATTGTGAGACTTGCCAGGAGATGGCAGTGGAGTGATGGATTGAATGTAACTGTCTCGAGCTGTGAGTGTCATCCCCTTTGTATGCGTGCTGCATGTTCTTTGCGTTCTCCGATTTCCTTCCACATTAAGCCAAACAATTATTCATGGGCTTGACCAAACATTCCAATGTAGAACCCCCCCTGAAAATAATACTGTAGTCTTCAGACCCATTGAGGCTTTCCTGGGTAAATTAATGGCATTGGTACTACAGTGTTAAAAAAAATGATATAACGGTCAAGTAGTAACAATGCAATACAATTTTTAATTGTATAGTCTCTAAATATAGCTGCTAACAATAGTTACTCGATTACTATTGACTGTTAATGTGTTAGTTTTAGGCTTACAGTTTAAAGTGGTAAGGTCCATGTATGTTCAGTAATGGCATGCTCTTCCCACACCTCGTCACGGTGGCGAGATATACAGGAGGTCGTGGGTTCGATCCCGACCCTGATACCTGTATAATTAGAGTTTGCATGTTCTCTCTCACCGTGGTTGTGTCAAATTTTCTCCGGGTCCTCCGGTTTTTTTTTTCCTCTACATTTAGAAATGTGCGTTTAGAGTATTTGGCTGCTATAAATTCCCACGTGATAAGCCACTTCATTGAGCTATAATTTGTGGATAGATCGCTTCTGAAAAAGAGCTATATAGCGCCGCGGGGCTTACCTGCTAAAATATATATATATATACACACTACTGACCCGCCTCGACTGGACATCTGTGAAAAAGAGCTTTGTAGCTCTTCGGATTCCTCCAGTCTAAAGATACTGATTCACTCGCCAAACGACACCAGATCTTTTCATGAGAAGCCACTTTTTTAAGGCCCCACTGACTATTCACGTAAACATGTGGCATTACCACCATCTAAATAATCGCACAGGATATATATAAAACATAAAAAGTCATAAAAAATATAGGGCCCTTTGTCAATACACCGTTAGACAAAGGCCTCTACATGCCGTGTCAGTCATAGGGGTCATTTGACCATACTTCACCACACTGGTCATTCCAGGTTGATTAATACGACTGCAGCAGTCCCTTCTTGTCCAGCGACCAGTGTACATGCATAAAGTCGACTCTTCGTTAGAAAATACAGTTATTTTCCGAATAACTTTTTATGAGACTGCTATGCATATTAATTGCAGTAAATTGTGCGAATGCAGAAACCAAAATAGTAATTTATTATTATTATTATAATAATAATGGTAACCCATCGTAAGATAGTGATGTCGTATTTTCGCACATGATATCACAGTCTATGGTGTTTTAAATGAATAATCTTATTTTGTCCTGATTGATATTCATAACCGTGATAATTTATGTAATCATCCTGCAAAAAAAATGCTACACTTACCTTTGTTGCAAAGCGGTGTGAATTATTATCTCTATTCATTTTTGTAACAATTATTCATAGAGTTATGTACTGCTAAAAAATATAATTCATTTCTCTGTACGTTTCAATATGTGGAGTATAAAAATTCCAATTTATTTTTTATTTGAAAGCCAGAAGGCGTGAAATCCATCAACTTGTCTGGAATTTAGAATTGTCAATGGTTGCCCACTATTTACAACTTTTCATACCTACAAATTAGTTTTTTTCTCCTCAGAAAATAAAATGTAAGTTTTCCCATCTCAAATCCATTTAGTGACAAAATAATTTAGGACAGTCAAATTGAAATGTGATGCTTCTGGGGTAATTTTGGACACATTCCGACAAATTTAGGCGGAACCAAATTGCAAGTTTACCACTTCCAAAATGCGCCCAAATACTTTGCGACCAAGACGGCACCTCTGCCGCTGGCCTTTGGACAGCCAGAAGTTAATTGATCACATCCATCACAATCAAGGAGGGCTTTTGTGTGCCGAAGAGTGTGCTGAACGAGAGCCTGGGGACATTTGTGTCTGCTGGCCATTGCTCAGCGCGTGTCGATTGCTCTGCTTGTTGCTCGGTCGGCAGTTGTGCCGCCACGGATGTGGGTGAGGCTCCGTCGCTGAGAGCCTGAAGATTGTTCGTCACCCAACTGTTAGCTGGCGCCCGGGGGAGATTGGGCTGTGTCACGTGGTCGCCAAACCGAAGCAAACATTTTTGTCCCTCTTGTTTTACTCAGCCTCGTTGCGTCCAGAGGGTTGGCCGAGGGATACACTTACAGTAACCCCTTTGACGTCCAATAAGAAGTCGGATAATTACGTTTCAACTAAAGTACGGTGTATGTCTTTATTCAGGGGTCACTTAAACATTCCTTTACATCCTTCTGCATGTTTTTTTGCTGAGCCTCAACAGTTTTAATCGACACCCAACAAGGCTGCCAATTACATATTTTTACATACTTTTGGGATTGGATTTTTTCCCATTGCTGTAAATATGTATATCCTTATTAATGTTTCATTGTGAGCTTTTTACATTGAAAATATTGACTCGGGTTATTGGGCTAAATTGCGTCTGGAACACATAAATAACTTTTCAAATAATGAGATGTACTCATTAGTTGTCCTGGGAAATCTGTCTTCCTGGGACATTGTAAGTTATGATTTTTGCCAATTGCATAAGAATACACTCCTCAAGACATTGCACATTAATTTAGTTCTCCCCTCTCCAATTGTAGTGAAATATTCTTCTAATTATACTTCTCGGTTTTTATAATTCAGATGTGGCAACCATAGTCACCAATTGTGAGCTTTTCGATTGAAAATATTGACTCAAGTTATTGGACTAAATTGCGTCTGTAAGACATAACGAACTTTAAAAAAAAAATCAGATGTACTCATTAGTTGACCTCAAAATAAAATGTATTCATCTTATTTCGAGGTAGTAAGATGGAATCAGCTTATTTTGAGGTCGCTGTCCTGGGAAATCTCTCTTCCTGGGACAAAGTTATGATTTTTTCTAATGGCCTAAGAATACACTCCTCGAGACATTGCACATTCATGTAGTTCTCCACTCTTCAAATATAGTGAAAGATTCTTCTTTGCATTATAGTTCTCGGTTTTTATAATTCAGATGTGGCAACCATAATCACCAATGCCATGGTGGATGTGTGGGATTATAGGAATGAACCTGAAGCCAGAACATCTTCATTGTACATTATGAGGCCTCACTCATTACACACAAAGTGCTTGCCACAAATGAACCACAATACCTTGCTGATCTCGCCAAGGAATATAAACCATCATCACGCGAACTCCGGTTATCCACGCAGTGACTTTTGGCTGGACATTGAACAAAGACGGTCACTGCATCGCGCGCTTTCAGTTGAGCTTCTGCGGCCATCTGGAAAGCCCTTCCTTCCAACATTAGGAAGCCACTGGAGCTATGCACCTTTTAAACCATCTAGATTGAAAACGTATTTCTTTAGAACTGCTTTTTGTGTTTAGTTTGTTGTCCTCCCGCACCTCCGATTAACACGGTTGGCTATGTACGGTGGGAGAGAAGTTCAAAATACATATAAGGTGTGTGTAGTTTGGTCAGTGAAGCTTCAGCTGCTGCTTGAGTAATCATTCTTTAAATTAAAAAAATAACAATGGATGGTATTTTCATGGCCACGCTGGACAGAATTTTGTCCCTCCCTTACCCATTTAACATAAACCCTTGCATTGGAATGAATACCAATGTCAGCGGTCACTAAAGATATAGTATTATAAATGTTATCTGTATATTGTTTTCACAATTCACATATGGTAGTAATGTGTGTTAAACTTATTTCGCACCGCGTGTAGCCGACCATGCTAATCAGAGGTGCGGGAATGTCCTGCAGTACATTGATATGTAATTGATTTGTAATGCAGTACATTCATCAAAGCCACATTTCCAACCACAGTTCTGTAATTATTGGGAACATATTTTAAGCATATTCAGCACATAGTGTGTTTAATTGTGAGCCTATATAATTTCAACATTATCTCCGTGCCGATTACATAGTTTCTATACTAGATTGACTCCATGCTAAATACTCTACCGAATAGGAAACACTTTGAGATTAATTGTTAGATTTGTATTATTAATGGATTTCTATGCCTTATGTAATATGCATTTCATAGTTACTCATGTATGCGGGCACATGCTCATAAAAATCCGGGTCCCATGTGATTTTTAATCAAATGTAAAGATACTCGTACGCCATATTAAATGTGAAAAAAATGTATCTAATTCATAATCAAAGATTATGAATTAGCCATCACGTACACTTTTAGAACATTTAAAAAAGATTAACTTTGCCGTCGAATATATTAAAACAAGAAATTGCAACTACCAGCAAAGTTTTCTCCAGTGCATAATTATTTAGGTCACACAGACAGAGCTATTGACACAGACGGATGTTGTGCATGCAATTGCACACACTCACTAAACACGAGCACGCGAATACCACAATGTCCCGGCCAGGTGGCTCAACGGTAGAGTGGGTGCATCGTAATCAGTGGTTGGGGGCTGGATGCCTCGGCACATCATCCCCCTAACAATGATGTAAAAATGAGTAGTGCAACACTTTGTGGGTAAGCCAACATTTATTACCTTACGGAGAAACTCAACCCTGCACAGTGCTGCACGCAAGAGATGAGCACCACCTCATTGCTGATTTGAGCAAAAAAAACATCACTTTGACTGGACTCATAATGATATGCATTCTCTCACAAATGCGTCGTTAATGTGTAGCCGTACATACATTAATTGAATGTTGCGTCGGCCTAATTAGTTATTAACTCGGGTTAATTTCTACTGCGGTGTTACACATTTGCACAGCTCAAGTGCACACACTGTGTTTGCACGTGCACATAAAAACTAATGGAATAATATTAGATGTACACCCCTGGAGAGGAAATGGGGGAAATTATTTAAACGTGAGAGTTGAGGTGTATCTGTCTATAGGGAGAAGGTAGCCCAGGTGTTGTGGATTCACCTTTCTGCTTATAGAACAACAAATACAATTGCAAATTTTTACATTCTCCGAGCATGCGGCCAATTTAGCTATATATGTTTTATTATTATCCAAGAGCTCCCCAGGTGGACTTCTCGGAAAATAACAAAAAATAAATAGACAAGCCGAGGTAAATGCCATGGGGCAGACGAGCGAAAAATGAAAATTTCTCATCGGCCAAGTGAGGTGTTTCTCACTTGCAGTGGAATTTGATGGTGTCAGCTCAGTCACTAGCGACTGCGCACAAAAAAATTGTCTGCAAAATAATTTGCCGCTTGCCACCACACTCTTCGAAAAATTCCGCGCTCTCGCTGTCTCTCTCTCTCTCTGATCTGCGCCGAGTGGAATTTTCCAGTCCACGTTCCGGCAGGTGTGCTCTGCCTGAGAAATGGTAAAAAAAAGACGTGGTAAATAATCCCTTGCCATCCATACATTTTTAGCACCGTGCTGGGGCCAGGCATCGCCTGCAAATGCAACTTTTATTGGTTGAACACCGTTGTTGCCTCGGAAAGTCTGCTCAGTGTGCCCCAGTGCGCATAGGTTGTGGCCAAAGGAGAGTGGCGATAGCACTCTGATGTGTTCTCTGGTTGTATCGCGTGTTGTTTGGCATGAGATCCGATATTTTTACTCCACGTGCTGCAGCATCAGGGTGCTCGACAGCACGACCGCAAAACTGCCTATGCGGCAAAGGTGGTGATGTTATTGTTCATGTCTGACTTTAAACGCCGGTATCTGGAGGTGTCATTGATGTTAACATCAGCTAGCTTGAGACCTGCTCGTGTGCAATTGTCAGGTACGTCGTAGCATCACTTGAGCGTTAGAAATGGTGACGGCTCAGGGAGGACTTCATCTAGCAGGGGATAGCTCATGGCTGATTTGTGATGATGATTTTTTAGACGTGTAGGAAACATTCCCACATTCAAGGATGCGTTGCATTTTTATCATTGCGGCGAATGTAGGGGACCGCCCGTGGCTGCTGCTGGGTCCATGTGAACCCATAACGCACAAAATATTTACACATTTCTCACTGTTCACACATTGCTATGCATGTGTCATGAGATTAAATTAAAAAAATCCGTATATATCGATGAACTGACGTGTCATTGATCGTTAAACCTGTATAGGTATTACGCAGTGGCAGGTGAGAAGGAAAAGCATTGCAGGATACCCTATCGCAAACACGGCACATTTTAAAATGCAGAGTGTGCGTGTGTTGTTGTTGTTTGTTTGTTTTTCAAAGGCCTGACTGCAAAATAGATTTCCTGGCTGGAGCCAGGGGAAGGTCAGTAAAGTTTTCACTAAATTAGGTGAGTGTGGCACAAAGTGTGTGGACTAAAACATATGCCGTGCAATTAACCAGGCCAAGGCCCGTTATCCCCCGTTGAGGCCCTAGTAACAGCTGGAGGAATGTTGGTCACATTATAACTTGCCAGTTGTGAGGACCATTACTGAAACAGTTACCACGTCAGCGTTTAGTAATGCAGCGCAACAACAACAAAACGTACAATGGAAATGAGTTTCACACAGAGAAGAGGTAAAATTGCAGGATGTAAAACGTGTTTTGTTGCTACTTCATCAAATTTGAGTCGACAAGCAGCAACGAACAACTTAGAACACAATGGAAGAAGAAAATGTGAGTTGAACAAAAGAAAGCTCTGCTTTTCCAACGCCAAGATTTCTCATGAAAATCTGAAATTGATGCACAAGGCGATCTAAATTACCCAGTCTGGAGTTGTACCTCTAGAAATATTACATTTAGGGTTTACTGAGTGCAATGTGTAATATCTTCTCTTTGCATGCGTGTGTCCATAATTGTTTAAAATTTGCTAAATGTATGTCCATGTGCTGCAGATCAGAGCGATTTAAATTCGACTCGTGAGGCCGCTTGCGTGCATTAAAAAATGATTTTTGTTTGCATGCATTGCGTAAATGAGCTTGTGATGTCCTCACAATTTAAAATGTTGCTTTGACGTTTTACGTTAACCTGTGCATGGTTATGTCTACATTGCACCGTGCGTTTATGTTGTGTTCGCGTTGTGTTCACGTTGTGTTCACTTTGTGTTTGCGTTGTTTTTGCGTTGTGTTCTCGTTGTTTTTGCGTTGTGTTCACGTTGTGTTTGCGTTGTGTTCGCGTTGTGTTCACGTTGTTTTTGCGTTGTGTTCACGTTGTGTTTGCGTTGTGTTCGCGTTGTGTTCTCGTTGTTTTTGCGTTGTGTTCACGTTGTGTTTGCGTTGTGTTCGCGTTGTGTTCGCGTTGTGTTCGCGTTGTGTTCACGTTGTTTTTGCGTTGTGTTCACGTTGTGTTTGCGTTGTGTTCACGTTGTGTTCACGTTGTGTTTGCGTTGTGTTCACGTTGTGTTCACGTTGTGTTTGCGTTGTGTCAACGTTGTGCTCACGTTGTGTTCGCGTTGTGTTCGCGTTGTGTTTGCGTTGTGTTCACGCTGTGTTCACGTTATGTTCGCGTTGTGTTCACGTTGTTTTGTGTTGTGTTAACGTTGTTTGCGTTGTGTTCACGTTGTGTTTGCGTTGTGTTCACGTTATGTTCACGTGTTCACGTTGTGTTCACGTTGTGTTCACGTTGTGTTCATGTTGTGTTTGCGTTGTGTTCACGTTGTGTTTGCGTTGTGTTCACGTTGTTTTTGCGTTGTGTTGGCGTTGTGTTGGCGTTGTGTTCACGTTGTTTTTGCGTTGTGTTGGCGTTGTGTTTGCGTTGTGTTCACGTTGTTTTTGCGTTGTGTTGGCGTTGTGTTCACGCTGTGTTCACCGGCACTGCAGTGATCGTAGCCCACTGCGCTGCCAACCCACCCATCTGACCTTGATTCCCAGGCATGGTTATCATCAGTGACAAAGGGATATCTGAATTGGTCATCTTGGGCCTCGCATACGTTGACTCATCCTTAAATGAGCACTTGGGACAGTGGGTAAACATCATCACTGGGGGGGGCGGGGGTGGATATAGGTAATGAGGTGTGGTCCTTGCCACAACACCCCTCATGTTTCTTTGCAGCCGCAATAGGAGTTCGCAAACAGCACTCGCCGCAACAATCTATAAGGCTGCACGGAGGATTTTTATCTTCGCTTGTACTTGACGCATTTGTCTACACTTGTGGCTTTTTCTCCACCCCAACCCATACTCTCGTGGTGTCAATATGAAGGCAAACATTTGTGTCGCATGTAGTGGAATAGCGAGTGGAAGACTGTGTGTAATAGCCAATAGCAGTCACTCAGTCCATCCACAGAGTGGAATCCTGCAAATATATTGAACTCCTGTGAATAACAACAGTGCACTCGTGCCAAACGCAAAAAAAATATAGAAAGGTAGCGCCGCTGGCCTCGTCGCTTGCTGGAGCTGAGAGCCACACTCACATTGAAGCTCGTGCTCTAGATACTTCACGGGCCTATTAAGCCATGGCTATGGTAAATCTGTCACGTTGGTGGTGTGGTGTTTGCTCCAACTTTCAATTCTCTCACTCTTGAACGAACAGGTCTGATGCGTCATGCATTTGCAAGTGACGTGGGGTAGTGAATCGACAAAACTCGTGACCAAAATTCAGATCCGCTGACGTGCGCGCATGCCACGCGCAATCCGAAGGCGAAGGAGCTCCGCCGCCGGCAATGTCTCGCGCAACATCGAACCTGCGAAGAAGAGCGCTTAGGTTTATGGGTGACAGAATTCTCCGCTTTTTCGGAATGTCTTAAGTCGGTTGTGGTTGCCACACGAGACTAATTAAGAGAATGCACTGCATGCTCAGGGAAAACTTCCCTGGGTTAAAGAAACAAAACAGATGCTTGCAGTTTTTTTTCTTCTTCTTCTTCTTCTTCCAATACTGCTGCTGGAGTTCGCCGGTTGTGGCATCGGCGGAAGATGCCGTCTCGTGCACGGGACCGCCAACGACAGGGGTCGCAGAGCGATGCGATGCAAATGGTCCTTTTTTTGTACACTTCCAGGTTTGAGCTGTGGCCCAGTGGTTAGCGGATTTAACGGCGCGGTTGGCAACATGTTCCCTTTGCAAGCCTGCGTTGGTTTTTAAGGACGGAAACATCTCGAGCGATCTTCCAGAGCACGGAGCAGACGCGTTCCCTATTGATCACACTCGAGAGATGATGGGATGGGGGGGGGGACGAGCACGTGTGAGTGAGTTGCACGTGGGAGGCGACGCGACTACCTGAGTTTGACTCCCGGCCAAGGTCAGTTGCGACTTGTTCTGAGCCACCACTGGTATGACTTGGTCTTGAAATGGCTTGCAGAAGTGCAGTGCATGGACATCTGGCCATGTATGTGTACGTATGTTGAACTTATTTCGCACTGTACGTGGCCAACCGCGCGAGGCAGATGTGCAGGGAGGGGGGGAGGACAACAAACTAAACAGAAAAAGCAGTTGTAAAGCAAAACGTTTTCATTCAGAATCAGAATATTTATTCATATTGGAGGAATTCGATGAGCTATAAAGCTCTTTTTCACAGATGTCCAGTAGGGGCGGGTAAGAACGTCGTAACAACAAACAGTACAAAAACACGATAGTATAAGGAAGGTAAATAAATCACCCAAACACGTAATTTTTTTTACTTAAACCATTCCCATCCCACCAGGCAAAGCCCACTGAGGTATTAACGATGGAGCACAGAAGAAAGCAAATTGACCAATCATCCCACTGGACTTGAGGAAATGGTTTTCAGCGAGTGACGTAAATGCAACAAAATATAATCGGCAAGTTGGATTAACAAATGGGAAGTTACACTGCTTTCAGTATACGTGTCTCTTCTTTATATTTTGTATCCGGTTGTCTAAAATGCGGTCCTATTGTGTTGGAAGGGAGGAAATTGAGCAAGAAGTAATCATCTAAAGTGGCCAGATTGTGAATGTTAAGGAAGTTGTATACTTGGGAAGTCTACTGACATGGGACGACTCCACGAACGCTATAAGAGCAATGGTCGCAAAGGCATCAGGAGTAATGGCAAGATTCAATAACGTCTGGAGAAGCAAGCAAATCAGCTATACCAAACGGAAGATTGAAAGAACATGCGTGTCCATTTTACAGCTTTGTATGCCTGCGAGACTTGGACATTAAAAAAAGACTGACAGACATAATATATTGGTACTCAAAATGTAATGCTACAGAGGAATACTTCATCTAAGCTGGACCCAAAGAGTGACCAACGCAGAAGTAATAATAAAAAGGTTGCATAGAGAAGAAGACCTGACGATGCAGGCAGTGATGGGAAGGAAACGGGCACTATTTGGACACATGTTGGATAAACAACAGGAAAATGAAAAGTGTTGTTGTTTGAAAAAAATGGAAGGGACAGGAAAGAGAGGCACAAAGCCATTGTCACAGAGAATGACTTGGTGCCAGAAAGATGCGGCACTCCTTGAGCATATTGGCACAAGACAGAGGACAGTGGAAACAAATGACGACATGGGCAGTGAACACTATATGCCCATGGATCGTGATAATGACGGTGATGATTATGTTGGTCTTTTTGAAAATACAAACAGCGAGGGCGGGTGCATCAAGGTTTATATTCATGCGTCTGTCCGTCACTTCGTGCGTAAGAGAAGCGCATGAAGGAATCACAAATAGGCTCCAGGTTGCCACCTTGAACTCCCAAATTAACTTCAACTTATTGTGTTTCCCCCCCCCCCCCCCCAAATCATAACTCATTAATTGCCGTATGCCGCGGCTGATTGATTCCTGTGGGGCATTTATTCGCCGTCGGTGAAATGGCAGCTGCGTAACCATTAAGTCGCTCAATCACAGGGCCATGTCACCACTGTGATGACCAGCTGTCGTTTTTTTTAACAAAGTCGCCGCGTCTTCCCCTTGCTTGCTCATAATTAGGGGGGCCCAAGTCAATGATGATGTCGAGAACACAATGAAAGAGTAAAAAAAAAGTCTGTGAACATGGTGGATGATGTACAGACGTGTAGAATCTCTGCATTATTTTTCTATGTTAGTGGGAACAAAAGCCGCTTTCTTTTCGTCAAGGCAAAGTGAAATCGTTTGAAGGCCACGCTGCCCAAATATATGAATCATTCGCTAAAAGCCGATGTGTGTGTGTGCATGCAATTCAAGTGAACATTCATTTTGTGATTTTTTTTCACAGGTTGTTTTTTTTAATTGTCAACGATGATGGGAAATATGATTTGCCAATTATTTTTGACTGCACGAATTTGTTTATTTTTTTTATTTTGGCGTACCAACAACGATAGCAAAAATGCAGCATTACCGGTCATCAGTGTTTTCCCACACAACGTATACAGTGAGGGAAAAATGTATTTGATCCCTTGCTAATTTTGTACGTTTGCCCACTGACAAAGAAATGATCAGTCTATAATTTTAATGGTAGGTTTATTTGAACAGTGAGAGACAGAATAACAACAACAAAATCCAGAAAAACGCATGTCAAAAATGTTATAAATTGATTTGCATTTTAATGAGGGAAATAAGTATTTAACCCCTCTGCAAAACATGACTAAGTACATGGTGGCAAAACCCTTGTTGGCAATCACAGAGGTCAGACGTTTCTTGTAGTTGGCCACCAGGTTTGCACACATCTCAGGAGGGATTTTGTCCCACTCCTCTTTGCAGATCTTCTCCAAGTCATTAAGGTTTCGAGGCTGACGTTTGGCAACTCGAACCTTCAGCTCCCTCCATAGATTTTCTATGGGATTAAGGTCTGGAGACTGGCTAGGCCACTCCAGGACCTTAATGTGCTTCTTCTAGAACCACTCCTTTGTTGCCTTGACCGTGTGTTTTGGGTCATTGTCATGCTGGAATACCCATCCACGACCCATTTTCAATGCCCTGGCTGAGGGAAGGAGGTTCTCACCCAAGATTTGACGGTACATGGCCCCGTCCTTCGTCCCTTTGATGCGGTGAAGTTGTCCTGTCCCCTTAGCAGAAAAACACCCCCAAAGCATAATGTTTCCACCTCGATGTTTGACGGTGGGGATGGTGTTCTTGGGGTCATAGGCAGCATTCCTCCTCCTCCAAACACGGTGAGTTGAGTTGATGCCAAAGAGCTCCATTTTGGTCTCATCTGACCACAACACTTTCACCCAGTTGTCCTATGAATCATTCAGATGTTCATTGGCAAACTTCAGACGGGCATGTATATGTGCTTTCTTGAGCAGGGGGACCTTGCGGGCGCTGCAGGATTTCAGTCCTTCACGGCGTAGTGTGTTACCAATTGTTTTCTTGGTGACTATGTTCCCAGCTGCCTTGAGATCATTGACAAGATCCTCCCGTGTAGTTCTGGGCTGATTCCTCACCGTTCTCATGATCATTGCAACTCCACGAGGTGAGATCTTGCATGGAGCCCCAGGCCGAGGGAGATTGACAGTTCTTTTGTGTTTCTTCCATTTGCGAATAATCGCACCAACTGTTGTCACCTTTACATTATGAGACCTCCTTTGCCAGAAACAAGATATAGGAATAGGTTTTACCCTTTTAACTGGCACAAAATTAACACCTTTATTCAAGGCATCATGTTTGCAATAACCACAACACAAGCAGTCAAAATGCAAACAAAAAAGACAACTCTGAAAATAAAAGGCATCTTCTGGTCCAACACCAATGGAGACTAGGCTCTAAGAAAAGCTGTCTCGGGTGTGGACCAATCAAATTCAAGGACAGTGCATATTATTATCAGAGTTGTCTTTTTTATTTGCATTTTGACTGCTTGTGTTGTGGTTATTGCAAACATGATGCCTTGAATAAAGGTGTAAATTTTTGTGCCAGTTAAAAGGGTAAAACCTATTCCTATATGTTGTCACCTTCTCACCAAGCTGCTTGGCAATGGTCTTGTAGCCCATTCCAGCCTTGTGTAGGTCTACAATCTTGTCCCTGACATCCTTGGAGAGCTCGTTGGTCTTGACCATGGTGGAGAGTTTGGAATCTGATTGATTGATTGCTTCTGTGGACAGGTGTCTTTTATACAGGTAACAGGTTGAGATTAGGAGCACTCCCTTTAAGAGTGTGCTCCTAATCTCAGCTCGTTTCCTGTATAAAAGACACCTGGGAGCCAGAAATGTTTCTGATTGAGAGGGGGTCAAATACTTATTTCCCTCATTAAAATGCAAATCAATTTATAACATTTTTGAAAAGCGTTTTTCTGGATTTTGTTGTTGTTATTCTGCCTCTCACTGTTCAAATAAACCTACCATTAAAATTATAGACTGATCATTTCTTCATCAGTGGGCAAACGTACAAAATCAGCAGGGGATCAAATACTTTTTTCCCTCACTGTACATAATATGGAATTATTTTACCTTTTTTAAAAGAAAAAGAACTGCGCTTCAAACAAATTTACGTTCAAAACGATGACTGGCTCCCGGCTATTTTCCTGGTCAAGAACTCTTTGCCAACCTCAGTGGCAGCCCCGTGGTGTTGTGGGGGATGGGGGGCTGCGGTGTCCTGCTCCGCACTACCCTGCTGAAGGTTCAGCCCCCTTCTAAATTCATTGAGTAAAAAAAAAATATTGGTGCAGTATTTAACAGTGGTGGTATTTAATTAATGAAAGAAATCGAAGCTCTCGCCAAATGCAATTGATCTGCTGTTGTTTATTTCGATTAATTTTCAAGCTGCATTTGATATACTATATAAGCTGTCTGCAAGTAGTTATAAGGGGCTGGGAAAAATGCAAAACATTACTACAAAAGACTACATGGGTGCCACTGTGGCGAGATATTAACTTCCTCGCCTGGTGTGCAGGAGGTCGTGGGTTCGATCCTGATCCTGGAGCCTGTATATTTCAAGTGTGCGTGTTCTCCCCGTGGTCGCGTGGATTTTTGTCCGGGTCCTCCGGTTTTTCCTTCCATATTTTGAAACATGCGTTTATAGTATTTGGCTGCTATAAATGTCCACGTGATAAGCCACTTCGTTGAGCTATCATTTGCAATTAGGTTGCTTCAGAAAAAAAGCTATATAGTTCAGTGGGCCTTACCTAGTAAAATAAAAACAAAGTTTAGTTATTTTTTTAATAGTTGTTAATGAAGCAATGTACATTGAAGTCTTTACTCATATGCATAGGGACACAATGCTTAACGCAGACTGCAAAAATAAACAAAATGAGATAATTCCACTTACGCGATTAAAATGTATTTAAAATGTGTTTAACGTTTACTGTGATGATCCACGTCCTGCAGTTTTTACATGACCCCCCCCCCCCCATCCTTTAAACAAGGCCAGCATTTAAACGTAATCAACCTTTGGACACGTTCTTTGGGATCCACCTCAAGGCCTTGATCCCATAATTTTGTGCTTTTATGCAACAACTTCAAGATTCGGAGCCCTCAATGTATACACCACTCTGCCCAATCAGGAGCTTCGTAGGATCCAGACCCAGGAAGTGCCTGTGCAGTGGAAGAGGCGAGGCTAACGGAAAGGATGCGATCACAGGATATTGCATGAGAGAGTGACATTAAGATGGGAATTCCTCTGGGATTTCGTGGGCTCCATGGCGGAGACGGGAGTGGGAATGAGCATAACATGGGAACGAGCAGGGATAGGCATCATAGTCACAGAATTGATGGGAATGGGATTATTCATTTTAGAAGCTAACAATAAGGGATGAGAATTGAGTTAATGGGGGAGGGGGGGTAGAATGAGGGGAAGAAACTATGGGCACAGAAACTGGAAAACTAAATGATGTTGATGATGAATAACACTGATTCGTTTAAGAAAACTATCTGGTAAGATAATGTTTTTTGCGTAAAGGACCTTCTTCAGAGGGGAGAGAGAAGGGGAATGGGAATCGACTAACTTAAAGCCAATCCATCTCTGTCACGTCACTGTGCTCTGTAGAAGGTCCACTGCCTCGATCGCCAGCCTATCATGTGTTTTCTCTTCCAAGAAAGTGTTAATAAATGAATGTAGCGAGGTTTTTTACGGTTGTGTCTATATGCCACTGCCAATGCAGTCTCATAATGTTTGCTTTGATTTATCATTACAATTAATGCTTTGTTTCGTCTTTTAGTAACCTGTGCTGTGCTGGTGCCTGTCTCTCTATGAAAAGCTCATGGGGATGGGGAATTAATTTGTTCAAATCATTGGACAGGAAACTATCTGAACACGGGGAAAAGGTGCAGCCCCGTCAATATTCTGTTTTTGTCACTGCCGGCGGAAAGGATTCCATTCGAGAGCTCCAGAGAGCATGTCTCGATGGATTTTTGGCCTACTCTTTGATGCTGTACCAGATGTCTTGGTCGAAATGGGAATACGTACACTGTACCCAACCGTACACAACATACCGACCAGCTAAATGTGTCTTCTTGGTTCTTTCGGTAAAGTCACGGAGAATGGAAACAAAGTAATAAAAATAAAACATAATAAAATCAAATAAAATTCTCACGACGTTTCGGCCACAACAATGAAGCGCTGTCGTCCCGACAGTTCTGTTCCTTCACCTGAAAAAGGCTACTTGTGTTCTGGCCGAAACGTCGTGAGAATTTTATTTTATGTTTTATTTTTATTACTTTGTTTCCATTCTACCTGACTTTACCGAAAGAACCAAGAAGATGAATCCCTGCAGTCACGAAAGCTTTAAATCGAAATTCAGCTAAATGTGGTGTACCTATTTCTACTGCTGAATGGACATATGTGGGGGGGGGATTTTTTTTTTTTAAACTTGCACCGCCGTTTCAACTGCCCCTATGCCTACCCAAAGTCTCTCTGCATGTACAGCCTAAATTGGGAACAATTCTGAAGGCACAGGATGGGATAAAAGTCAAGTTGAATTTTGATTTGAAGCTTTCATGACTGCAGGAATCCATACTCTTTGGTTCTTTCGGTAAAGTCACCTAGGTAAAAAAGTAAAACAACAAAAATCACGACGTTTCGGCCACAGTCACGTAGGTAGAAAAATAAAAGAAAAAATAATATATCACGACGTTTCGATCACAACACAAGCGGTCGTCTTCAGGCGGAAAAAAGAATCCAGCAGTAGAACTGCTGAACCAGGAAGAGACAGCGAGAGAGCTGTTACAACAAGAGGTTATATATGTGGCGAAGGGCACGCAGGTGGGGTCTGAGCTGGAAAGGAATTCCATCCCCGCACACATGCACATCAGCTGGTCGGTATTTTGTGTACGGTTGGATACAGTGTGCGTATTCCCACTTCGACCAAGATTAACACAACTACCTCCGTGACTTTACCGAAAGAACCAAAGAGTGGTGTGAAGTTTAATTCCTGTATCACTCTCTAAATTGCGTCATCATAATTATCAAGTGGCACAAGCAACTGACAATCACGCGAGTCGGTGAAACTAAAGCTTTGTTTGAATAGGCAGGGTTGTGGGATGGTGCTGGGGGGGGGGGTGTAAGTGTTTTGTTTACGTTGTAGGTTTCCAAGATTTTCCTGTTCAGGTGTGTACTGCGTTTTATTATTTCCACATGATGTCCGGACATTTCACTCCACATGCTGGGAGAAGTTTCATCGCTCCACGTGCTGGGATCTACTTGAATGCAATTTCAGTTCCTGAATTGTCAAACATTATTAATAATGTCATTATACTTGCTTCTATGTATGTTGAACGTCTTTCGCACCGTGCATGGCCAACCGTGCTAATCGGAGGTGCGGGGGAAGGACAACAAACTAAACACATAAAAGCAGTGCTTTAGAAATACGTTTTCAATCGAGATTTTAAAGTGCAAAGCTCCAGTGGCTTCCTAATATCAGAAAGAAGAGCGTTCCATACAGCCACAGAAGTGCATCTGAAAGTGTGTGATGCAGTGACCGTCTTTATTCGATGGTTAGCCACATGCTGCTGCGAGCATGTTTGTAGTTTGCTTGATGGTTTTTGCTCCTTGACGAGATCAGCAAGGTATTGTGGTTCATTTGTGGCAAGCACTTTGTGCGTAATAAGTGCGATTTTGTCATGTATTCGTTCAGCAACAGAATGCCAATGCAGCTCAGTGAGCACCAAAGAGACACGGTCGGATCTTTCAGTACCTGTCCTGCTTGCGCAGGAAGGCTTCACTGAGTGTCAAGACTCTTTTTCAGGAGGATCCTGCCAAGTTTTGGCAGATCCTCCTCGGGAAATTTTTCTACGTGTAATCCCAATTGAGCCATTTTCAGCTAATGTTTCAGCAACGGGATATTTAGCCAATACCAGTTACAATGTATGTTTTAAGCGTTTGATATTATTTTATCATGCCGAACAATGCATCACAACCCGACAACACATCGGAGAGAAACTTTGTTAGTTTCGTATTTGCGAAACTAAACACGTTTAAAAAAATATCCCTAGCTCGCCCATTTTTACAGAAAACAAGTGTGTTCCAGCTGGTGGGTTTGTGACAAAGGTGAAGAGTCTGTGCTTCTGTCAGCCAGCAGGCGGGGGCTTGATGTTGAGCGATGGCTGAGTCAAGTGCAGTGTGGTTATAAGGAAAGGTCGGAGGGAGGGAGGAAATGAGCATTGGATACATGCAATATACTGTGCCTATCACGGCATTATAGAGGCATTTTGTGTCACGCTCAAGGCCAGACTGATTTTCTTACCCTGGCGCTTTCTCGAATCCCTTTTTGTATCGCCGCATTTGTTTTTGTTGATTTTCTCTCGTTCCTTTGCTCTGGGGAAAGAAAGAAAGAAAGAAAAAGTTTTCCAGAGATATATGAAGGATTTTTCAAGAGCACCAGGGGTTATATAGCCACATTCCGCCTATGAACACGGCATTGATGTACCAGTTGCAATAACATTGGCCCTACATTTTCTTTCTGGACCAATATATTTAGCAGTTACTATTCCAAAAACGAGCTTGAATTGAATGTATTCCAAATAGCATTGATCCAAAAATTGACTACTCGAAAATGCAATTGGTATACCCATCGATTTTAAAACCTGTAATCTCAATGTGGTGGGACTTAAAAATATGTCCGAAAAGCAATTCATCTGAATATACTATTACATTTAAAAAAAATGTAAAACTAACAGAGCAGACATGCAACACCAAAAACATGCATGTATGTGTAGTGATTCTAGATTTGAAGCTTTCGTGACTGCAAGGATTCATACTCTTTAGTTTTTTTCAGTAAAGTCACGTAGGTAAAATAAAATGAATGAAAACAACTAAATTAAATCACGATGTTTCGGAGGCAACACAAGCTTCCGTCTTCAGGTGGAACAGTCACAGCAAAATAGCTGTATCAAGTGAAGAGAGCTCTAAGACACCCGATATTATATACAGGTTAAGGGGGGGGAGGAGCCAGGAAGGGACATGGGTGGGGGGGAGAGCTAAGTTAAGCCGCCTTTTGTTGTTTCTCCCACCATACAGAAACAACCACCTGATACTCCGATCAAAATCATCACACTGCCATACATAGCAGGCGTTACCAAAAAGATTTCCAAAATTCTAAACAAACACAAGATCCAGGTCCGGTTCAATACGGTACACAAAATCCATTATCTTATCCCATCCATAAAGGATGTCATTCCTGACTTACAGTACCCCGATGTTTATAATTTGAGTTGTACCTGTAGTGACTGCTATATCGGGGAGACGAAACGACATATTTCTGACCGAATTCGCGAGCACAAATCAGATTTGAAACACGGCAGAACGAATTCTTCGGCCGTGGCTGATCATTGTTTCAACACAGCGGGTTCTCATGACATTGTTTTCTCCGATACCAAAGTACTTTGCAAGCCTCCCGGTTATTACCAAAGATTTGTCCATGAAGCCATCCAGATATACAAACATAGACACAACTTCAACCGAGAGGATGGTTTTAAATTGAGCAACCATTGGAAAGATGTCATCAACCAATTCAAACTTTAGCTGCCTTATAATTGTACAGCCATTTCCATGTCTTCCAGTGGGTTGTACTCGCTCTCGTGCAGCGCGCCATCGCTTCCCCCGAACCCCCTGCAGCATAACAAAAGGCGGCTTAACTCAGCCCTCCCCCCCACCCACGTCCATTCCTGACTCCTCCCCTCCCCCCTTAACCTGTATATAAGCTCGCGTGTCTCAGAGCTCTTCACTTGATACAGCTATTTTGCTGTGACTGTTCCACCTGAAGACAGAAGCTTGTGTTGCCTCCGAAACGTCGTGATTTTATTTAGTTGTTTTCATTTATTTTATTTTACCTACATGACTTTATCGAAAAAACCAAAGAGTATGTGTAGTGAGTCACTTCTGAGACACTAATAGTAGGAGGAAACACACGTTTATTCTACACCTTTGGACACTGTTCACACATGGGATAACTATAAACGGGTCAGAACAGCCAGCACGCTGTCTGACCCACGACGCCGGAGACGTAGCACCTTGGGTTCCATCCCACCGACAGACAGCCCCTATCCAGCCTCGGGACTTCCCTCTTATGCCCCCCGGCATGGCCTGGCTCCGCCCTCGGCCACGCCTCCTTCTGGAACATACCAGAAGGTTCTGGGCTACCTTCCACGTGTCCCCTGCCTGGCTCCGCCCTTGGCTACGCCCCCTTCTGGAACCCACCAGAAGCTTCTGGGCAACACCCTCACATGTCCCCTCGGGGTGCCAGGTCCTCATATGCCCCCTTCTGCCAGCAGCCAGCGCCACGCACTCTAGTGACCCACTCCGTGGCATTGCAATGCTCTGCTGGCAGAACGGCTGCCACACCCTGCTCTGCTGGCAGGTCAGCCGTTACGCCCACATTCCCTCTCTCTGTCAGTAACCAGCGCTACGCGCCTTATTGACCCATTCTATGTCACTACACATGTGTGCTGGTGACCCACGGGGGGGGGGGTCTCCTGGCAGAGAGTGTCTCTATCTCGGCTCTAGTCTCGCTGAGTGGGACATCTGAAGATCAGTGACTCCCTTAACTTGGGGTGTCGCAGTGCAAGATGTTAAGTCCATCGCCTGGTATGAAAGAGGCAATGGGTTCGATCCCAACCCTGACGCCTGTATATTTGGTGTTATCCCCGTGGTCATGTAGATTTTTCTCCGGGTTCTCCAGTTGTTTCCCCTCCAAATTTGGAAATATGCGTTTGGAGTATTTGGATGCTGTAAATTGCCACACGATAAGCCACTTCGTCGAGCGATCATTTGTGGCCAGGCCTCTTCTGAAAAGGAGCTCTGTAGCTCAGAGGGACCTTACCTGGTAATTAAAAAAATGCGTGAGCTTAGTTTAACTTATGCGGGGGTCTCAGGAGGCTCGGAACCAGGCCAGAGGTTTAGAAGTGCCATCTGCCCGATGATGGATGGTGGCTTTGATCAGTGGATATGTACCCAAAAAATACACGTGTCAAACTGTGGCCTAGATAATAATATTAATGATAATTAGGAATAATATGCACAATCTACTTTCTTTAACCTCAATGTGATGACTTAATTGAAATGCCCATCCCTGGAATCAGGCCACCACAATGCATGCCAAGTGTTCTTCTTGTGCTTCGTTCTACATAAGCAAATGCCTCAGGCAGAGGTTACAGTGTAAAAGGACGCATTTAGTCGGAGTATCCTTTCTTAGATCATGCGCTGTTTTGAATATGAATGCAGGTTTTTACCTGATTTTATTTGCCGCATGGATTTGCATTGCTGTTCTTGTAATGGCTTTCTTTTTTAAAACATAGATCTCCCTTGAAAGAGAGACTTGTGCATTCATATGATCAGAAATAAATGTTCTGACTGACTTTGGAAAGGTATTGACTAAGAATCTTGAGCCAGGTTTAAATTAGGAAGAAAATCTTGATTTGAAGCTTTCGTGACTGCAGGAATCCATACTCTTTGGTTCTTTCGGTAAAGTCACGTAGGTATAAAATAAAATAAATCACGACGTTTTGGGCGCAACACAAGCGTCCACCTGATGACGGACGCTTGTGTTGGGTCCGAAACGTCGTGATTTTTATTTATTTTATACCTATGTGACTTTACCGAAAGAACTAAAGAGTAAGGAAGAAAATCACTCATATGCGCTGTATATGTTAAGGCTTTCCAAAACGCATTTGTCTTTAACTAGGAATAATCGCGTTATGTTTCATGCCACAGGGCACAATGGTGTCACACGTGATATGACGCCATTGATCAGTTTGGCTGGTTTTCTCCAGGGTTAGTTCGTAATAGTAAGAAAATTTTGTAATCAAATATGATTTATATTGTATTACCTGAATGAGAGTTATCGTGATCCCATGTTACAGACAAGACGGACAGGGCAGAGCAAATGCGTTCAAGTTTTCAACCTTACCACTATTGAGTTAAACATTGAAAACCTGGCTTTGTCATGAAAAAGCCCAACATTTTAATGTTTAAGTTGCCCTGTTTTTTTCTCCCACTAAAATATTTACTATTGGAGGCTTTATTTTTTTTAAGTGTTATGCAATAAAATATCGTCTTTTACACTGGCTCTGTAATTTAACACATGCATAATGAGAAACAAATACGGCCGAGATCCGCCATCCAGTTTCTCGCATGCACAAAGACCATCGCGCGCACACAAAAAAACGCAGCAAGCTAGAACATTTTAAATTTCACGGAGCCTTCAGTTCGAATTAGTGGGCACACTGTGACTCCCTCAAGACTCGTATACAGCGTGCAATGTACGAGGCTGTCAAAATCCATCTGATTAAGGCTCCAAATTGTTATTAGCAACGGCTGTGCTCTATGGATCTTTCCTGAGTGCCTATGTGGGAGATAAGCAACGGTGCGTACCATTATGCTTTCCCCAGCCCATCCACGTTCATATTTATTTCCAACATTACAATGTGAGATTATGCGGGGCTTCTTGAAATGTCAGTAATTTTAAACATTGATCACAATATCAAGGTTCAGTTATATTACTCTGAGAGTGCTCTGGTTTGTGGGTCTTAAATCAAAAGTAATATTCTTATACTGCTTCGGAGGATGCGACCGTGGTGTAATGGTCAGCACACTGGACTTGTAATCCAAACACCACCGCTTCAATCCCCCAGCGGTTGTAAAACAATGGGGCAAGTCTTCTTTGGTTCTTTCTGTAAAGTCACGTAGAAGGAGAATAAAATAATAAAATAAAACAATACAATTCTCACGACGTTTCGGCCACAGCACAAGCGGCCTTCCTCAGGTGAAGGAACAAAAAACTGTCGGGACGACAGAGCTCCAATGACGTCGTCCCGACAGTTTTTTGTTCCTTCACCTGAGGAAGGCCGCTTGTGTTGTGGCCGAAAGGTCGTGAGAATTTTATTGTATTATTTTATTCTCATTCTACGTGACTTTACCGAAAGAACCAAAGAAGATGAATCCTTGCAGTCACGAAAGCTTTAAATCCAAAATGGGGCAAGTTTTTTTTCTTAAAAAAACAGGTCCCTGCAGGGTGGGCTGGTAGGACAAGTCTCTGCGCTCTCTATTGCTGATTTTACACCCAACAGCACGAGATTTCACTTCGTTAAAGTATTGAAAGGGGACGGACGGACGGACACATTAATCTATTGCAGGCTGGTACACTCAGTTTACAACTTCGTTCCTACCAGTATAACAGGTCCCTGCAGGGTGGGCTGGTAGGAACATTGGAATTTTGCGCAATTTTATGACATTGTTACTTCCAAATGTTGGGTGCAATAAGACATATCAAGTCTCTGCGCTGTCTATTGCTGATTTTACACCCATCAGCACGAGATTTCACTTCGTTAAAGTATTGAAAGGGGACGGACGGACGGACACATTAATCTATTGCAGGCTGGTACACTCAGTTTACAACTTCGTTCCTACCAGTAAAACACCCCCTCCCCCTCTGTACACCGCAGTGAAGTTCATCAGCAGGTCGGGTATGGTGGGTGAAAGTGCGGGTATCTTTCACCTCTCCCAAGACGTCTTGGCCCGCGTGAAAGAGTGGCGCAGACACGCTCTTGGAAGGGGCTCTCGATCGCTCGTGGAGACTGTTCCGCCGGCAGCGGCGTGAGCAAGCGATTGCACAGTTCCACCGCTGCCTTACGAACTATTGTCCGGAACAATTTGTTGCCAAGGTTGGGTGACAGAGTCGCTGGCGGAGATTGAATGCTTTCCACTGCCCTCGTGTGGAGCCCCCTCTTGATGTGCCTACGCCATCAAACATAGGCACTTGAATTTGGATTTCGTCGTAATGTTCTCCCCCGAAAGATCGCTTTTCTGCACTCTTATCCGAAGCGAGCATTGCAACTGGAGTTAGAAGGTTGTTTTTTTTTATGTATTCCATAATTATTTGGCCAATATCGCGCGCACTGTATTTCCTTTAAGTTATGTAAGTAAAAAAGACCTGAGAAGTGAATGCCATCGTTAACCAGGAAAATGAAACAGCATTCAGGTCTCCAGGCAGGATCCTTGGACCCAATTACAGCATCTCATTAAAGTATCTGATATCTGCGCACGCTGTGCCAATAGTAAACTGGCAATCAATGCGTAAAGGACCACGTGCCCATATCAAACCCTCATCATTGTCCTGCTCATCAATGGATTATTGTTGATGTGCTTAAAGGTGAAAGATATTCGAAACACGCACGTGAAAAGACCATTGTGGTCTGCCAGAGATTAAAAATGATACGCGTTATCTTCTGTACGCTCCATGCTGTTGTTGCTGAGGATGTAATTAGCCATGGCGAAGATGGGAAGCGGGAGAATTGTAGTGGATGCTATTGGGTGAGATGTTTACTGCCTTAACGATCACTGATCACTGCGAAATCGGCACCACACTACAAGCTCTCGCCATCTCCTGCATATAACCCTTACAATTCGCTAATAAAATACATCTGTTGTGTCTGTAAATTACACTGCAATGGAAAATAATAGAAAAATTGCGATGGGAAAAAAGCATTGTGCAGCCAAGTAAGGCCACCGTATAAAATGTTAATTCGTAAATGACTGAAAAAAATAACATTCGTATGACTGAATGACTTTATAATTACCACATTTTATTCCGCATATAAATGAACGTGCGGGTGGAGTGGTGGCACAGTGGTTATGTATGTATGCTGAACTTCATTCGCACCATACGTAGCCAAACGTGCTAATCGGAGGTGTGGGTAGAGGACAACAAACTAAACACAAAAAGCAATTCTAAAGAAATGAGTTCATCACACTGTGCTGTGAATCTGGTAACGTGGGTTAAATTCCTAACCATGGGGAGCATCAGTGGTGAGTGATGTCTGAAACAGTCCTGTACCTGCTATTGCTTCAACATCCAGCATTGGCCAGTATGGTGAAGTATATCAATAAACCACCGTGACTCACGCGGTTTGGAAGCCTTAATCCAGCAGTAGATTGACAAAGGGCCATTTGAGTTGATAAGCTAACATATTAGAAATCATGTTGAACAAAAAACAATTGTTATAGGAGATTATGTGTTTTGAGAATTTACAACGTGTCAAGCAAATTAATATTGTATCTTTGCAGCTTAGTTTGTATCGGTCTCTTTACTTTATTTAGCATCAAAGCTTTCACTGCAGGGGTCCATTTAACATACCACCTCCACAGAATTGAGCCACCTTTAAATTGGACGTGTCAGCGAGTTATAACTAACATTGATTGTCCTTTTAAATGAATATATGTCATTGCGATCAGGCCACGTGCTTGATTTGGTTGAACGTGGTACCCCTTTATCTGTCCCATTTCCAATCTGTCAGTGGAATCGTGTAGGACAAGATGATAACTCGGTCTGTTTGCCTGCAGGGGTTTGTGTGTGGGGGGGTTAACACATGCCTTACTTAGCCGGCCTGTCACATCAACTGGAACCCCTTGCCCTTGCCACCAGAAATGGTGACGGCTGCTACGAAACAGAAAAAAAAAACTTGGTGCCGAAAACAACTTCCATTTGTAGTTTTAGAGGGGGGAAAAAAAAAAGATGATTAATTCACACGTCTTCAGCCGCCCGTGATCGGAGTGTTACCGTGCTAAACTTGGGTTTCTGGCGCAGTGGAGGAAGAGGGAAGAAAAGCAGCAATGACATCTGTTATGAGTAAAAAAAAAATACATAAATGTAAGTGCGATGTAAGAAACGATCATTTATAATTAATAGTCCGTTGTCAAATATAGCGAGCACTGCGACCACGGTTGTCAGTTGTCGTTTTTCACGCGCGGGTCACACTCTCATTTCTGCGACGTCAAACAAAAGCACCCAAAGCGGTGGTACTTGCTTTGGTGCTGTAAGCAGGATTATGGGACTCTCAGGGGTCATCAAGCAAGAACCTAAGGATTCGTGTGCTCAGGTCGATAGTCAAAGTGTCCCCGTGGTACGATGTGTGTAGAAAAAAAAGAGTGGCAATGCAATTCACCCCCCCCATTTTATCTTTGCCATGAGCACAATTCCATTTATCACCGTGACTTAAGTAAATCCATTTGGTTCATTTTATACGTACGTATGTACGTTGAACTTCTTTCGCGCCGTATCCAGCCGACCTTGCTTATCGGAGGTGTGGGGAAGACTGCTTAGGGCTATTGATGTAAATGTTGTCACTGTAGGTGCAATGTTGGCGTGAAGGTAAATGCTGAGATTTGAAATCGCCAGCTGCCACTGAGGATTCTGTGGGTTCTCAGGATTCCCCAGTCACTGCTCAGACTTGCCACTGAGCTGCTGCTAAACTTAAATCTGTTTCTCTACACGGAGCAAAACTCTGGGCAACCTCAAAGGCCCACTGGCATATGCAATTCATTGACATGGGTGGGTATAATGATTCAGGCATTCATCGATTCAAGACAATTATGATGCTGCTAATAATATATGCAAGATCGGTCTTCATTTACTTTAATAAAATATGGAAAAAAAATCGCTCACTAAACTTTAAAATAACATATCCTAGCAAATAGGTGTTTGAGATAACTGTATCAAATACTTTCAAGCTATTGAAATAGCCAAAGTGAGTCTGAATAGCCGAGATGAAACACCTATCAAATGTGTACTTTTCATTTACTGTATTGTCATCATTATCACTCGTTATTAAAAACGTACCTCCCATGCAGTTCGTCGAAAGTCCCCCAAGAGTGGAAACGCTAATTATGAACAGGTGGCAACGGTGGATACGTGGGTCAAATTGTGCATGCAAAATCGATTATTTCCGATGAATACATATATTTTATAGCACAATAAAGTCTACAAGCACCACAAGGACAGAGAATAATTGTTCATGATTCACATCATGACCGTGAATCATGACCTCCAGAATCGTGACACTCAATTTCATTATTGTGAAGGTGAATTGTTACATTCATAATGATTGATATTACTCTTTGCAATGAGTGGCACATTTGCATAAAATATACAATCTAATGTGAACAAAAATATTCACGTATCTGAGAGGACATACACCGGAGAGATCGAGCGGTTAGATAAGTTCATGTTTTTTGCACTCGATTAATTATAGCTTTGGGAAGCCTTCATCCAGCAGTTGATTTATCATGGCTCATGATCACGATGATTCACTTTTCATGACATTTTACATATGCGTGAATGATACGTTACATTTTATAATCAGATGCAAACTCTGCTCGTTTGTAAAAAAAAAATATGCAGTGGTATTTTATTTTGCAGTGCAGAATTTTTTGTGGACATCGGCAAAATGAATATTTTTATTCGACAATACAAAGAGTTGACCCCCCCCCTCCCCTCTAAATTGATAGATCAGAAAAGACATTGTCCATAGCTAAGACTGTATATGTGGGCATAATTGATTGCCAAGGTATTAAAAGTAGGTCGGGTGATGTTGGTAACATGTGCACTAAAAAAGAAGGGAATTCTGCCATGCCTTGAATAAAAACAGGCAGAAAATGAAGGAGAATAATAATTTAATGGCGACACAATTCTTTGGTTTTTGATGCACCAGGGACACAGTGAAGCTTAACCAGGCAAGCCATCACCTTAATAGACCAATGTCGAAAATCCTCACATTTCAATTTCCTATCCAATTCCTTAAAGCCTTTGAAGCCGATGCATATTCTGGCAAACAGGAACGTGACAATAGTCCAAGACTAAAATTGTAATATAAGGATAGTAAAGACAAATCTATTTCCCATGCGCAGTGGAAGAATAAAGCAAAAGCAAACCAAGCATAAGCTGAGTTCCCCAAGTAGTTCAAGGGGCACCGGACTCTTGACAAAATAGAGTGCATCAAACATTAGCTGAATTCTACTTTTCATAAACGTACACGTTACCATCGTACGTACATAAATCTCTAAAATCTCTTTATTGTCTGCATCTTTCTTCTGTCATCTCGCTCAATCTCTATCTGTCTACGTGTCTCTTATCTCATTACATCTGCATCTCTTTCTCTTTTCTGTTATCTCACTAAGAGTAGTAACATTGAAAGGGATTTTATTTCAGTTTGGAGTCTGCAGTGGGCTGGCACCATCACTATTCATGGAAGCTGAAGTACACAACCGACATATTATACATTTGTGTTGAACTGAATAAGGTTAATATTCATCATGATTCATATATTATGATTTGTAATCGTTTTTTTTTTGGTTAGGCCAATAATCGAAGCAAATCTATTTTGTTAAGATCCTCCACTACCAGACACAGCCAAATAACATTTAAATTGTCACGCGGTGCGCAAGCGTCTAATGTGCCAATGAGGATTGTTTTCTCAGCTCATTGAGTTGTTGAAAAATAATTCTCATACGACCAACATTTTAGCAATCAAATTGAGCAAATGCTAAATTTGGTTCAGTCGTTCTTCTTCGGCTTACGAGTGAGATGAAACTATAATGTGTGTGCTGAAAGCGTATTCATGTGACAATTTATTTTGGCCTTGTCGGGGTTATACAGGGTTATTGACACAAATGTGGTTAGATCATAATGTGGCCTAACCGAAAAAAATAATTTTGAATCGTTATATTAGCGATGAAAACTTACGTGTTAAGTTAAATATGTTAACATACTCCCTTCAGAGTAGGTCAATCGAATAAAGCAGTTAAAGCTGAAAAGAGTAATTTAATACAAGCATATAGTGCAACATTAACACGTGTAATAATAATTAAAAATACCACTTAAGTCACAATAGCTTGCGTCTATTCAATGAAACTTCACCACTGGATGGAAGAAAACAGTAAGTAACATGTGTGAGGTGAGAATACAATTGAAACATGTAGGATTTTGGAATAACAAGTGGGATTGATGATATTTCAAACGGAGATGTTTAATGGCCCTAACACGTGCTGAATTGGCTCGAGCACAGGGCAGGGATATAAATCGAAACAGATTGATATAATTCCATCTACGAGGACGGGAGGAGAGTTAATGTAAAAAAAAGGCGAGGTGAGGTGGGGGGAAGGAGGAGATGAGGGGGAGAGGGGTGACGAAGTGGGGGGCAGTGGCAGGAAGAGATTATAACTATCGTCAGTCCATTTCCATCTGGGGTGATTAGCATTGCACGTGCGTTTGTGATTGAAAAGAGTGGCGCAGATTCTGAGCTGCATGCAGATTCAGATACCAGATAATTCCTGAAAGAAAACTTTGGAGACTGCTTTGAATTCCAGAACACTACGTACAAATGTTTAAACGGTATGATTTAAAACAAATATTTCACTCATCCATTGGGCCTATATGCGAGTGCGCGCGTGTGTTTTTTTTGTTGCTCATCTTTTTAAAATAATATTGCCCTTCAAAGTTGCCAAGGTTAGCGCCAGTCACCGACGTGCAAGTTGTACGGAGGAAGTTTTGTTTCACTTGACGTATATTGGTGGCGGCGGAAATGAGGCAAGAAGGAAAGCTATAGGTTGGCGAGCGTGAAGGGCTAACAGTAACAGGGGCTAATAGGAAGGGCATAGCCCTTTACCAGCTTGCATTCACGCAGAGCCTACAGGTAAACCCTCTCAGAGTAGGACACGGAATCATTGTGGACACAGGCAATGCGATAGTACCGTGAGCGGGGGCGGGGGGGTGCACGTGGTAGTTCGATGCCATAAGTGAACCGGTGCCCATCTACCATGTGCTCTGCCCGCGGCAACCTCGTGCTCTCTCATGTTTTGATGTTAAATAAAGTAAATAAATATTTGTACATGAATTTTTTTTTATTTTGAAATGATAAAAGCACCATCCTCCGCTAATATTAATTTCAGCCATCCCAAAGAATCTGTTCATCTGCCGCCTATAGATTAGAGAGAGAGAGAGAGATGCAATGTCTGCTAAAATGTGTGCACGGTAAAGCATCTGCGATGTAAATCGATGCACCATTCAACGTTTAGAATTTGTTTAAAATCAGTATGGAAACTCGGTTCCGAAGTAAACGTATAAGTGCGAGCAGCAATAGTTCAAGGGTATGAAGTGAATGTTGGCCTTTATTAAAAAGTTGTATTCTTGGTAAAAAAAAAGACAAATGGCAGGACCTTGTATCAAAACGATGAGCTCTCTGACAGATAAGAGCAGAAAATAGGATGACATTTCAGAAAAAAATATACTGTGTCGTGTTGGTCATTTGTCCAGTATTGCCCAAGTGGGAGGATTTGAAGCCATGGTGGTAGTGATGGAAGTAGGGCGGGGGTTAGCATGTCAGACACCGTGAGTGCCTCTGCCCATATTTCTCTCCTATTTTTATTTTCAACCTATTAGATTTATGTTACTCTCTGTCAACACGCACAATATTTACCGTATAGAGTGGAATCACCTAACGTGCTTAAGCCGCTTCAAAATCCCCCCAGACCTTATAAGTCCCATGCCAACATTCTGGCGCTGCAATGTGGAAGCTTTTCCCGTGTCGCTTCTCTATGGGCTCCGTGAAGATTTTTGGCAAACGAGCCTTCGTCGATGGCAAATGTGGTTAATCAGACACTTCTCTCTGCAGCACCCACACGCACGAGTGTAAGCCAGCGCAGTATTTTATTATAGACTTTTCTTTCGCCGTGTGATCTTTTCCTGGCATGAACGACGTGAAAGTCATTTGCCCTCATTCTGATTCCTAATCATAGAAGCGAGGTGCTGTGATGAAATTGTAATGCCATCTAATTTGGCACAAGGCAACCGATGCTGTTCTGCAGTGTGGTGGAGGTGGTGTTCAATGAACACAAACGCTGACCTTTGGCATCTAATATTAAACAATCAATGCAACAACCTAGAAGCGTACTTTCAATAGAGAGAAACAAAGACAAAAATACGTTCATTTACGTAATATAAAAACATTTGGTTGACGACCAGGCAACCAGCACAAATGCATTGCCAGAGAGGCGAAAACACAAGCCAATGTGAGCGTTTAAATTGGATGCAATGTATAAATTAAATCTGTCACAAGCATCGTGAATGTGATAAAAATGAATATCGTACAATTCTAAAATTATCCGCAAAAAGGCCACGCTGAAATAATTGTGTCACCTTGGAGCCTGCGCCGAAGGCTTTAGTCAATAGAAAGTAAATGTTGCTCTGCGAATGTCCACCGAGACCTGTTAAATATGACTTATGGCTAGACCGCCGTGTTATATCGGCGGTGAGGGAAGGGGGGGGAAAGGTATGCACGGTCAATCGAAAGCATTCTGGCTGCTTACCAGTTCCCTTAGGGGATTGTAAGCTAGATTATAGGGTACCAACTCAAGCCGATTAATTTTGTTGTGAAAATGAGATACAGTAGTATCATTCTATGTGCTCGACTATAAATTGACCCAACTGGAACCTGCGATGCATAATAAAACATTTGTATCTGAAATTCCTTTAAGAACCTGTGATGAAATTGAACAAAACAAAGTCTTCAATAGGTATAATTTTCAAATCAGTGCAAGTTTGGTCGTATACCCCATAGTTCACCACACTAGTCAGTGCAGATTGGTGAAGAGGGTTGCCTAGGATCAGTTCAGATATCATCCGTCATGGATGTTATCTCTGGCTGGGAATCAAACTGGAGTGGCTGGGTTCAGAGGGCAGTACACTAAACATCGTGTCACTCCTCCCCGCTGCACATTAAGTCGTATATTACTGTATTCTTCACGTGGTATGATGCATTCATATTGGTAGCTATCAAATAAAACTGCTTTGCCTGCAGAAAAGGGGTTAAACCTTACAGTTGTACTTTTATGAGTTTTTTTTTTTTGGGGGGGGGGGATAATAATGCCCTTGGCTTATACAGGAAAGCCTCATTGAGTCTCAAGGCTTTATCAGGAGGAGGGCCCTGACGAAGTTTGTTTGGTCCATTTTCTATGAATGAGCTCCGTAATATTTAAAATGTACAACAGAGAAAGAGAAAACGGCAGAGAAAACAACTTGAAGCCATTTAAGGTAAAACAAATCGTAATGTGATTCAAGTTATACGTGCACGAAAGTGCACCATTTGACGTGGGGATAATTCTAGGATGTGTGCAACGCACCACGTTGAGTGACTGGCACAGAGACGAGACGTTCACGCAAAAATGAATTTTACCCGCGGCTCAAGACAAAAAAAAAGCCGTGCATTCATAAATCCCGAACGTGTAACCTACACTGTTGACATTCCCAGTAAATGTGACGTCTAATAAAAGCGGGCACTTTAAAATACTTTACCTGCCACGTGCCGCTTTACCGCAGACAGTTAAATAATCGAGCTGTCATGTGCAGCGTGGCAGCATGCTGCTCAGCGGTCTTATTTATTCAACCTATGTAAATTCAATAATGAACACACTGTAACACCGATGAATAATGAATGATGATCGAGTTAGATATTTAATTAAACGCCCGTCCCTGGCAACGAAGCTGACAGCGCCACCAATCCGTGCCGCCACGTGGCCGGAGGTGCAAGTGTGAGCATCTCATCCGTAACGAGATCCCGGGGGATGGGTGGGGGGTGGGATCAGCGCTGACCTTCAAATCGCAGGTCAACGGAAAAATGCAAACTGATCCCCGATCCCGCCCAAGTGTAAAGCGATGGCCACTTATGGTGACGGCTGAGAGATAACCCCCCCCCCCCCCCCCCCCCCCAGCGTAGCGGAGTGGCCGAATGCTCATTATGTGCCCATCGATTCTCCACGCTTCGTAATTTTGGGGTACGTGAATAACCCCGACGCGTGCTCAACAGTGGGGCCGGTCCCACAAAATCCTATTACGTTAAAGACAATTTACCTCGGCGCTACAGGTGGGAGGGTGGCTTCAAAATAAGGTTCACTCCTTCCTCGAAAATATAGGAAAGCTTTCCGCGTCGCCAAATGCCATTAAAAAAATGTGGGCACGGCTTCAGCTAACAGAACCACCCCAACTCATTGCCACGGGGCTTTCGTGTTGCATGATCAAAAGGTCGCCACTCCATCGGAGAAGTCTGCTCTTCATTTAATGATCAGAACACAGAGATGAGTCCGTTCCTGTGGATTAACCTCATGTGCTCAACCAACAGATAGAAAGAGGCATCTGAATTTGGTTCTACGTGGTTATAACATATGAGCTATGCACTTAAGTTACGTGTATAACCACTCTGTTGGGAGAGCTGTCTGTTTTTATTCAGATCACTCTCATGCCCGTCTCGGCAATCACTGCTCCCCCCATCCTGCAAGCATGTTCCTACCCAAGCGCAGCCGTTTCCCCCCCCCCCCCCCCACAATAACTATCTACAACACTTATCCACCATGTTCCCGGTTGGACAACTACATTGCTTGTCCCGTCTTGCCACGAAATTCCCAGCATCCGTCTCGGACACCCGAGCTCGAGTTGCAGCAACTCATTTCCGAGCTGCTTGGTTCGGCTCCAACTCTCTGAACCGTACAGCGATAGAGATGGCACTCCTGCTTCAATTACCCTTTTCTTTACACGCCGACTAATCTATCTTCTCTTCCAAAGTGCTCTCCATAGCCCATCAAAAAACCTGCCCTGCTGAAGCAATGCGCCTACTTGACCTCATCGTCACAGCCCCCTGCCTTATGGACCTTGCTGCCTAAGTTGTGCAGGATCCTCTACCACCCCAACCTTCTCACCCCCTGCTGTGACTGGCGATCCGACTCCTTGTAATTATACATTTGCCTCCTTACCGCGTACATGCATGTGAACTATTGAATGGTAATAGAATGAAATAACAATGCGGGTACAGTACATTGGACATGGTGACGAGATGGGCTCATATATTTATTGCACAAATACGCTGCTTAGGAACGCTAAGAACGCAGTAAAAGCCCAAATTACGCTGACTTTTAATTATCGCGCGATGATTACGTCCTATGCAACGTGCCGTAATTCCGTTACCCATTGAAAGTGTAATACTGTACAGCCCATAATTTATGTAAATACAACTGGGTAATGCTAATCACCATGGAAGGCAATCGCCAATATTTACAATTGTGTAATGAACAGAGAGCCAACATATACACTAGCAGAAGCAATTCCTCTGGCGTTCAATGTGGTTGATATATGTCACCGAGGGATTTGAAGTTCATGGGGTTGTATGTTTATATTGTATTCCCTCTACACCTGCCTGATTTAGTTTATTAAACGGCTAAATGAGTTTCAGCAATAACACTTACATTCCCTTGCTTATAAACCTCCCAGAAAACAGTGGGATTATTTTTAACTGTTATTGCACGTCTTTATTATCGCTGATTTGAGCAAAAAAAATTCCACAAACTCTCTGGGTGTTGCTGTCTGCCGTGTCTCACACGGAATCGTGGAGCATGATCATTTGGCAATTACTGGACAAAACAAAAAGTCTGGTGCACGAAAGTAATGTGTGGTGTATGTGTGACCATCACCTTGTGTGGTGATGAAATCGGCTTCGAAATTGGGCTGGAAAAAAACCCGCGAATTATTTCAACAACTCCGAGCGGTGGAAAATTCGAGGGCGCCATTCCATTCAAGAAGTTATATCTATTATTTTTAATATTGTGGTACATGTAGCGGCTGCAAGGTGTTACATGCATCATTTACATAAAGGGGCCGTCCATAAATGACGTCACGCAATTTTTTACGATTTTTGACCCCCCCCCTCGTCACACGGCGTCACAAAAAGTCAGACCCCCCCTAAAATATGACGTCACGAAGCTCTGCCCCCCCCCCAACCCCCAAAACATTTTAATGGAACATTTATTAACAAGTCTATTTAATTAAGTATTTTGATGTGATGTCACGTTTCTCACCCCCCCCCTCCCCCACGCTCGTCACACATCGTCACAAATGTCTGAACCCCCCCCGCTAAGTGCGTGATGTCATTTATGAACGGTCCCAAAGTATAAATATTCACAATCCTGTAATCTAAAGTAACGGCCAGGCGTCCTCATGCCATGTCAGTCCTGCGTGGTGTTTGACTATACTTCATGCCTTCACTCTCATTTTTCTATTTTACCTTTCTCTTTTCTATCTCGTTTCTGTTCTTGCCTTTCTCAATTTGTTTATATAGTTTGTTATGATATTGTTTCTTATATCGTGGCAATGGGTGGCCATATATGATTACGCACGTCTATGCCGATTGTCTGGACTCGTACTCTCGTCCTGTGCTTTCCGATGCTGCCTTTGTTGTTGCTGACAATGAGACTAAAATAAAATAAAGAGGTGCCAATGGCTGACTTTACAAGAGGTCACAGTTTGTTATGCCATTGACAACTTTTCAAGGAAGGAGCATCACCAATCTTTATTGTCCATAATCCCAACGAGATGAGAGTCTCCTTTGCACAGTAGACTTATTTTTGCCATCAAATATGTTAAGGCCTTCGCTATAGACCCGCCTAAAATTAATTGGTATAAAAAGCAAGTGTGAGGTAGCCTGGCCTAGTCCAAGATGAGGAATGTCTCCAATATCGGGAGTACAGTGAGGGAAAAAAAGTATTTGATCCCCTGCTGATTTGGTACGTTTGCCTACTGACAAAGAAATGATCAGTCTATAATTTTAATGGTAGGTTTATTTGAACAGTGAGAGACAGAATAACAACAACAAAAATCCAGAAAAACGCATGTCAAAAATGTTATGAATTGATTTGCATTTTAATGAGGGAAATAAATATTTGACCCCTTTGCAAAACATGACTTAGTACTTGGTGGCAAAACCCTTGTTGACAATCACAGAGGTCAGATGTTTCTTGTAGTTGGCCACCAGGTTTGCACACATCTCAGGAGGAATTTTGTCCCACTCCTCTTTGCAGATCTTCTCCAAGTCATTAAGGTTTCGAGGCTGACGTTTGGCAACTCGAACCTTCAGCTCCCTCCACAGATTTTCTATGGGATTAAGGTCTGGAGACTGGCTTGGCCACTCCAGGACCTTAATGTGCTTCTTCTTGAGCCACTCCTTTGTTGCCTTGGCCGTGTGTTTTGGGTCATTGTCATGTTGGAATACCCATCCACGACCCATTTTCAATGCCCTGGCTGAGGGAAGGAGGTTCTCACCCACGATTTGACGGTGCATGGCCCCGTCCATCGTCCCTTTGATGCGGTGAAGTTGTCCTGTCCCCTTAGTAGAAAAACACCCCCAAAGCATAATGTTTCCACCTCCATGTTTGACGGTGGGGATGGTGTTCTTGGGGTCATAGGCAACATTCCTCCTCCTCCAAACGCGGCCAGTTGAGTTGATGCCAAAGAGCTTCATTTTGGTCTCATCTGACTACAACACTTTCACCCAGTTGTCCTATGAATCATTCAGATGTTCATTGGCAAACTTCAGACGGGCATGTATCTGTGCTTTCTTGAGCAGGGGGACCTTGCGGGCGCTGCATGATTTCAGTCCTTCACGGCGTAGTGTGTTACCAATTGTTTTCTTGGTCACTATGTTCCCAGCTGCCTTGAGATCATTGATAAGATCTTCCCGTGTAGTCCTGGGCTGATTCCTCACCGTTCTCATGATCATTGCAACTCCACGAGGTGAGATCTTGCATGGAGCCCCTGGCCGAGGGAGATTGACAGTTCTTTTGTGTTTCTTCCATTTGCGAATAATCGCACCAACTGCTGTCACCTTCTCACCAAGCTGCTTGGCAATGGTCTTGTAGCCCATTCCAGCCTTGTGTAGATCTACAATCTTGTCCCTGACATCCTTGGAGAGCTCTTTGGTCTTGGCCATGGTGGAGAGTTTGGAATCTGATTGCTTGATTGCTTCTGTGGACAGGTGTCTTTTATACAGGTAACAAGCTGATATTGCTCGTTACTTGTATAAAAGACAGCTGGGAGCCAGAAATCTTTCTGATTGAGAGGGGGTCAAATACTTATTTCCCTCATTAAAATGCAAATCAATTTATAACATTTTTGACATGCGTTTTTTTGGATTTTGTTGTTGTTATTCTGTCTCTCACTGTTCGAATAAACCTACCATTTAAATTATAGACTGATCATATCTTTGTCAGTGGGCAAACGTACAAAATCAGCAGGGGATCAAATACTTTTTTTCCCTCACTGTATAACGATTGTTATAACCTGAAAATCTTAATATTGGCTTCAGGCTACCGAAATAAGAAAAAACGCACATTTTATTACAGTTTTTATTTTCGTGCAACTTGCATTTGCTCAAGGTGAAAAATACTCTGGCTTGATTTGCCTCGGTGCATTATGCAGTGATTTTAATTCATGCCCATGAGTTATTTATTTACTGAAAGCTGAAAAGGTACTATGATTTTTTAATCACCATTTAAAGAGTTTTTTTTTAGCATTACAGAAGTAAATAATTGAAAGCGGATATTCAAGTGGGCTAAAGGGCCTTACCTTTGAGCGGTGTTTAGCCTTCGATTCTGCAATGGCTGTTCGTGACAGAGCAGCCGAAGTAACCACGCTGTAGCCCACGACGGGTGGCGACGCTCTTTGACCATTAGCAGCATTAACAGTTATTACTGGGCGGACAGATGCAACACAATCTCAAGGCTTAGTTTGAACTCTCTGTGTGCATGTGGTGGACAGATGCAACACAATCTCAAAGCTTAGTTTGAACTCTCTGTGTGCACGTGGTGTGTGTCCTTCCTGACTGAATGAGAGGATCCAGTGAAGAAGGTCACGGCGTACTGTATGCTGCGTTATGCTTGCATAGTCCACCCATTATGGTAACCGTGGAATCATTGAATGACGTTAAAGATGATTAAGTAGTAAATTGTTTCGTCTGCTTTGGCCACACTCTACTGTGGTAAACAATAGGAATCGTATTGGCTGCATATACAAATTTAGCCCTTTATTCGGCATGGCTCTTGTTGAACAATTTAGATAAATAATAGTAAAGGTGCATCCCTGCAATTGCTTGCTCGTGCCATTGTTTGCTGAAGGGCCTTTACTAGAGGGTGGGCTCGAGATCCCCTAAAGAGGATTTGGCCTACTCTTCCACACTGCCCAGACATCTTGCAAGATGTGGGGAATACCCACACTTTACCCCGCCACGTCCGACCTACAAAATGAATAGCTGCGGTGTTCCCATTTCTCCTGCTGAGTGAACAGAAGTGTGTGTGGGGGGTGGAGGGTTTGGGGGGGGGGGCAGTGGTGATTAAAGAATCTTGCAACATTGTTTCAAAACTGCCATGCCATCAGATCGAATTGAACCGGTGACCTCTGAATTGCAAGTCCAGTGTGCCAACCATTATGCCAGAGCAGTATCCCCGACAAATTTAGTAACATGGCCAATATACCATGTGTGCATTTCAGCGATACATCCTTCTTCTAAGTGTTGACAAAGAAATGCACCAATGACAGTTATTTAGAAGCATATTGAAAGCCTTTTTGAAATGGTAAAATAAACATCTTTTGCAAGCATGCCTGGAGGGAAATACCGGGAGAAGGATTTCAGGATGCAATTCCAGTGCAGAATAAATACACTAAAATTGATTGTACAAAGAAAAAAAATAATTTTGATAATACAAGTGAAAAACATAACCTAAAATTTAATGTCGCTATACATGTCTATAATAAAGTGCTGAATATTGATATGAAAGCCATACATCTTAACGACTATCAATTTAAATAATTAAATTTCGTTAACTATATTTGCAGTGGCTCTTTCTATCTGCCTGCGTTATTAGGTTTTCATTGCTACAGGGATTTTTAAAGATGACAATAATGGACAAAAAATAGTTCCAGTTGTGAAATGTTATGCAGCACATAATTTTGGCCAAGAGCTATTTAAGTTTGTAATTAGAGGTGGCATGTTTAATATCACCGTAATCAGTACGTGCCGATAATGGTTGTAGGCATTGAGCTGTTTACAGATTGTGAACTTGAATTTTTTTCTTTATTCTTAACAGAAAACGAAATCTTTATTGAATTATTTTGGGAATGACGTAATGTATTCAGCGGGATGGGTTTACAGTAACTCCATTAATCCTAGAACTGTTATGTTGTTGACCCGAGGATTTATTTTAAAGCATCACTGTAGACTTTAAGACATATTCACTAACGGCCTAAAATATACAGAGGCATCTTGTCCAGGTCAATTCCATTTCTTGTTTTCTTCGGTACAACCTGAGAGGAAAAATGTGTCGTACCAGCTGTCAGGCTTTCCCGATATAATTTTCTGCTGTTCAGATTTGAGCTCGCACTAAAACAGCATCCTCTGCTGTACTTCAATTGATCATCGCAGACAACCATTGGCCATTGCCAGTGCAGATGGGTGCTGTAGCAATGGATCTCTTGGAGGAATTCGATGGTCTAAGGCTACTCAATTCTATTATCCAAATTACAATCTAAGTTCCAATTCAGATTTCCCGCGGCGGTGTGCCGGAGAGACCGGCACTTTTGCTTGCACACAGCCAACAGGTTAAGCCAAAAGAAAACATTTCTGACCCTCAGCCAATTTCCTACAGACCCCCCGAGGGGGGTTAAAAGCAAGAGGTAGTGGTCCTTTTTTACATAAAACGATCTTCACGAGGCCTTGTTTAACTATTAGGTCACAGAATACGCCATCAATTTGATGCGGTTATTCTCTTCTTCGAAGCATGGATAAAAGTAAGGTTCGACATAATACTGGGAAAGAAGAAGAGGAATACGTGGTTTAGAGAGCAAATGCACATTAGGGACGCCATATTGACTGTTTAAAAAAACTAGAATCGGCTTGGGCTGGATGCATTTTCAGAAGTAATGACGGTTGTGACTGGTTATGTAACGCCGGTATAGGCAGGAATATGCCTATGAGGGTGGCCATTGCATGTATTGTTGAACTTCCTTGACAATGCACATAGCCAACCGTGCTAATCGGAGGTGCGGCAGATGGTGAACAAACTAAACTACAAAAAGTAGTTCTAAAAAAAATAGTTTTCAATCTAGATTTTAAAAAAAAAATTCGTAGCTCCAGCGGCGTCCTAATATTAGAAGAGCGTTCCAGACGGCCGCAGAGCGCATCTGAAAGCGCGTGATGCAGTCACCGTTTTTGTTCGATAGCCAGCCAAAAGCCGTTGGGTGGAGGGCCAGAGTTACGCGACAAGGTTGATGCCCCTTGACGAAATCGGAAAGATATTGTGGTTTCATTTGTGGCAAGGACTTTGTGTGCAATGAGTGCGGCCTTATCATGCATTCGTTCGCCAACTGGAAGCCAATGCAGCTCGGCGAGCACTGGATGCAGAGTGGCCACTGTGCAGATGGAGCAAGGCAAAACACCTTGCGTGCAGGAGCAATCGATATGGGTCGTGGCATTGCAGGATTGTGACGGTCGATGACTCCATGTGGAGGCCTTTATTCAGCAGTAGATAGATCATAGCTGATGACGATGACTCTCAGCTTTGTTGCGATGCCGTCTGCTTTGGTGCTTTGCCTATGTCTCTCGGCAGCTGTGGATTACTTATATAACTGACATGTGAATGTAACAAAAAACATTGTTTTGACCCAGATTTAACTTAACCGCACTATTGTGAGCGGGAATATAAATAATTAACGACACCACGAACCAAAACGGCAATGTCTTTACAAGCTGGACTCATTCTTCATGTCTTGGTTTCCAGCAGAGGTCAAATAACCAACACTGTATCGTCCATTACTCAGTGTGTAAGTGGTTCGGCGTCCAGGAGGTTACGAATCAAAAGAGCAAAACAAAGCAATTGTGATCATGAGCTTCAACAGTTTGCGATCCCCATAGTCGAATGGTGTTTAAGCAGCCAATAAAAGCAATGCCCACCAGCGGTGCTGCGTGCATTCCGCACGTGCGCATTTATCAAAGGACATTCATTGCATTGAGCACATGTGATCACATTTCAGTGAATCGCTCACTTGTTTCCCACCTGCTGTGCCACACTGGTGACGGGTTTTTTTTTATTTTTCAAGTATAAATAACAACCTGTCTTCTGTAAAGCGCCTCTCGTCGCCTACCCATGTCAATGACTGGGGTGTTTTGTTGAAACCTTGAAGATCTTTGTGACAGATGTGTGTGTGTGTGTATATATATATCCCAGCTTTGTTGGAGACTCTTCCCGAGCATTATAGTGAAGAAATTGACTCCTAAGCACTTTGTGTGATCATTGACACAAAGCACATATCTCCTGGGCTGGTTATGTGAATGTCATGAAGTTTACCTCCATGCTGTTGTGACGCGTTACGTCATTACGGCAGGTGCAGCATTTCGAGTCAACGCTGACGAGCCTGGGGAAATCCGCAGGCCCACATTCGCGTTTCGTCACACGTCCTGGTTTTTGCCACGGTCGTTCTCTTTTTTGAGGTGGCTGACATTGGAAATCCGTAAATCTTCCCAGGGCATTAAAACTATCCAGCGTTTGGCAGTTGCATATAATAATGCACTGCTCAAGAACAATGCATTTGCAGGTCGTTACCCTCTCTTCGAGTATTGTGAGACATTCCTCCTCCCGTGGTTATTCCCTGGTGTTTTGTCCTTTTAGAGGTGGCAACCTTAATCCACACGAGCAATACATAAAAAAGCACCTTTGGAAGGGAAGCGCCGCCTGAAAAATGTGCACATTTTAACCTTTTGAGCGGCAGGGTTTTTCCAACCAAATTCTACTCCAGGCTGATCACTAAATGATGGCGAGTGCTGTGCATACGGAGGTGCTTGGCGAGTTTCCCAGCACGTGGAGCGAAATGTTTGGCCATAACCGCACCTCCAGTCAGCACGGTTGGCTACGTACAGTGCGAAAGAAGTCGAACAAACACACAATCACGTTGACCAGCACGCGGCTCAACCACGAACGGGCAACGGAGACTCATTGCATCAGCGAAATCGCGAATATCCACGCAGCGGAGGTGTCAGCGTCTCTGACGATGCGTGGTGAACAAAAACAACAACAAAAAACACACAGGTCTCAATCACTGTCTTATTTTGCCGGTCCTTGTGAACTTTCATTAGAGGAGATTAACACGCGCACTTCCAATTCGCACAGTTGGCTATGTACGGTGCGAAAGAGGTTCAACATACATACGTACAAGAACCAGTTTTGAAATGTTTTATGTTGCTCTGTCGCTAGGTGTTGTCGTTGGTGCGAGTGCGTGGTCATCCAACGCAGATTGAACATGATGTATAGCAATTGCCAGCACAATATAATAAAATGAGGGCACTGAATACACAAACAACAATTGTAGCAGCAACAACAATACATACAATGCAACAATATACGGAATACAACGAGGTTAGGTTTTTCCATCTCTGAGGTACAGAAATAAAGTGGTACATGAGGGGAGTAGAATATCTCCCAATACCAATAGAGGAGACAAGCTACCGTTAATTGCAATGTCTTGAGTAGTGAATTATTATGCGACTGATATATGGCCCAGAAGGACTTCTCAATTCCTCAGGACAACTGCCTCTAAAAGAGGCCGATCTGAGTAAAACCAAGACAGGCAGCGGCAATCTGAAACGCAATACACGAACACCTAACATAAGCATAAAATTATTAAACGATATGATTTACTGATTATGCAATTAGATGATGACCGTGACATCATGTGTTGTTTCTGTACACAGCCACATTTTGTACTGTGCTCAGCATGGATGAGAGATGTGCTGGGTGGGTCCGTCTGGTTTATTATCCACTTGTGGTCACTCTGGACACGAGTGGGTCGTGTAAAGACAGCATTGGAATCATGAAGGTTGTAAAAACAATGAAAATAGTTTTAAAATGTAACACTGCTCAGATCTGCCTTTTGTAAAGTGTTCTGACATTGAGATTGAATTAACCATGTCGGAGATTCATAGGAGTTTGTGAATTGAGGTAGGGAAGCAAGTACCGTTTGTGTGGGAATTTCTGTTGCGATAAATATTTACACGCGTTCAAACATACACACGTGCAGACTTACGGAACGCAATTCACGTACACAGTTTAAAAAAAAAAACCCAAACGAATTTGCATATGTAATTATTGATCACCCTGGCGACATTAATTTAATATGCATTTACGGGCGCTGTTTCTGTCATTGTGTGCTGCCCTGCACGCTGAGATACAAATTCAAATTAATGTGGATGTGTTAAATTGATTTTCATGCACACAATGGCTTATGTGCGTGAAAGGTCGATATCCGCGCTGTGCATATTTTTTTAGGTGATTTTGCGTGATAGCCAATGTTTTAAATGTCTCGGCATGAAACGCACCGTCAAATCAGTGGCCGGCATGCATTTATTCATGAATATTTAACATTCTAATCACCCTTGGTGCTTTTACAACAAAAAACATTTTCTTTTTTCGAGGTGGGGGGAAGGGAATTAGAAGTTATTTTATTGGCTGCAAATGAGTGTCGCAAGGAAATTTTAAGCAGGCTAGGCTCCGCACAGAAATACGTGTCCCAAGAGGCACAATAAACATAAGGTATTCATAAGTTAAGTGGAAAAGTGTTGGAGGTACGTAATTTATGTAAGAGCCTCGTGGAGTAAATTTGAAGCAAATATGAAAAGGACAACACGGTATGCATGTTTGAATATACATACGCATATCAGTATATATGTGAACGTTAATTTGCATATGTATATGCATCTGTGCCTCTTGCTTGCTAGAACGTGACTGATTGACACTAAGGAATGGAGTATTCCCTAGTTTGAGTCCCAGGTGCCCACGAGTATGCACAATATATTTAATTACAATTTTTTGCTAAATTAGCATTTAGCTCCGGACCTAAGGCATTCCAAGGTAAATTTAGCACTCAGCTTGGGGGCACTCTGCATCATTGAACATTGAACACTCAAACCATAAAGCACACCATGAGAAAGTCAGTCTTCTTCAGCGGTCGGCAATGCAGAATATCTGCACTGCCACAAATGCATTTACTTTTACAGTGTATAGCCATTTTTTTCTCTCAATCGGCTGCAGTAGGTATACGGCAATGATGACTACCGAACTTGATTCAAACTCGAGAAAAGAAAGAGAGCTAAGGGCAAGTCACGTCGCCGGAAGGAGAAATGGCCGATGGTCAAGAATAATTGTGAAATGGCGGCCAAGCAATGGAACGTGTCCCGGAGGACATCTGCCAAGGACATGCAGAGACTGAATTAGTTCGAGCGCATGATGCGGAAGTTAGATCGGTAACATTGTGGGGCTGAGAGAGATGTTGACAGATTTGGGGAGGCCTTCATCCAGCAGCGGATTGATCACGGTTGATGATGAGACTTCGAGGCGGATGCCCTTTTCGTCACATTGGGTAAATGACCGTCAAAGATGATGGGGCTGGGCCTTTTCATTAAAATCGGAATATATCAGAGCCAAAGTATTTCCCACTTTATACATTTGACTTAAAATACAATTTTTAAATGCAATATTATTGCGTCACGAGCATCTTGTTTCACCGAGGCAACAGAAAGCCTTCGTGCTTTCTTTTAATTGTAATTGCTGTACACAATGAGACACCAAAATAAATATTGACCATCCATGTATTGTATATATTTGTGGTAGTGGTGGTGGGGGATGGGGGAAGAATTTAAAAAATATATTCGTATTTTACCGTACATGGCCATAGTTTTACAGCTGCTAAAAGCTGTTGCGTCCCTAAACAGTGGCGCTAAAACATGGGACAGCTCTTCACGGCAGCTACGAGACCGTGACATTCGCGATTGCATCTTAAAGTCGTGTTTGCTTGTTTGGTCTCGAGACAGTTCCAGTGTTCTGGCCGAGCTTTCTATAGATTGCTGACAGGTTGTGGTCACTTCTCAGTCGGTCGGTAGTCCTTAGTGTCAAGCCATGTATACCGCAACATGTTTGATGTGAAAAAATATATAAAAGTGAGGCCATTACGGTGAAATCGTTGACACCGCTGCCATTGTTTAACTTTATATGCGCGCCTAACATTTACGAGGTGAATGTACAATTTCATGGGCAGCAGCGGGAAATTGTTAGATTAATAAAAAAAGATGATGCATTTATTGTTAGTTAATGGCTGCTCATAATTACGATGATGTGCATTGGCAAATGTCACTGCTTGAACATTTTCTCAGTCAGTGAACCAGTGAAGGGGCTGCTGAAGCTCAAAGGATTTCGTGTCAACAAGTTCTGAAAACTCTAACCCACGAGGACTCTTAACAATTGGGTTACTAACCTCAGGGCGCCAATATCCACATGGAATTATATTTAAATGACGGATCATTTTGGATCAATTCCAAACTTTCCCTTAACTTAATTGCCTTATTATTTTGACGCTAAAAACACTAACAATAGCCATTCATTCTTTATAATTAAACCAAAATGTGCCTTTTGGCAGTAACCAAACACACTGCAGTAATTGCATGGCTAAGCATGTCCTCTTCTCCCTGCTGTGTGAGCACCGCTGAACAGCTTCCCTGCAGTGTGTGAAAGTGAACAAATCAGCCTTGCTAGAAGAAGAAAAACAAACGACCAACCTAAAAAATGCAACTCCTAATTAGATGAATAATCGGAAACTGAATTACATCATCATCAGCCATGATGTATTAACCCACTGTTGAATAAAGCCCTCCCCAATTTGTCGACATCCCTTCACATTTTTGCGACGTAACAATCCACCCGGCACCAGCACACGGGCTGATTTTATTGTCCTATCGCCTCAGTGGGCATCCTCTCAGATGCATTCCTTTGCTTTGGCCGCAACTCGGTATAATTTTTTTTATCGGCCATCAATCCCTTGTGTTCTGCCCGAGCTCACTTTTTCTGAACAAGTTGAATTAACCTGAATGTTCCCTGATCCATGTGTTCCTCTTTGTCTGTCAATACAATTCCAATAATGTGCATGCATCTCTGAGTGATTGTCTGCACACTTTTCAGTTTAAAAAAAATATTTTTGTTAAATGTTATGACCATTTTTCTGTACGCACTGATTCTCCGTTTTCCAATTTCCAAAAGCACTCCAACTTTCGAATGGCCACCTCTTTATGTCATCATTTTTATTCCAGTCCACCTTCAATAGCCTTCCGAGGTAGACATTCAACTGTTTAAAAACGGAAAATACCATTGAATGCGTGTTAAATGAAATGCCTCGATCAGTGATCAACACAAAAAAGGTTTATAATCAGTGTATAGGCCTTAATTGGCCACATTAAAGATTTGTACCATGATGCTTCACACGCCACTGGGTCGTAGCTGTTTGGGTAATCGGTGAAGAGAAACGCAAGTGAAAACTCAGCCCATTATTGAAATGGAATGTCTGTGTGAGAGACAGTGGTGCTCAAGAAACCCACACCTGGCCCTTTGACCTTTACAGACAAGCGCTCTTGCGTGATGTGAAAAGCTCTGATTTACCTTCCAGTGCACTCATGTAAACAGGTTTTCCTGCTGTAAATCTTCCGGTAGGAGATGGGTAATTTTAAACATGGTAATTCGGCATAGAAAATGTAAGCACTGCTTCCAACAAATAACACCACCAACCGTCATTGACTGCACCAATAGCTGCTTATGGTTTATGCATTTAACCTACGACCAACTCACCAAAGCATTAGGTCTCGTTAGGTCTCGTAAGCTAAGCACATTTTTGAGCGTGGTTAGTTACTTGGATGAGGAGATTGCCTGGGAATACAAAGTGGTTGTGAGTTTGGACTGGGGAGGTGATTAGGAGCTGCATTGTAACAAAGGATTATTTAATCTATCTGTGTGGAGCTTTGTGCGCAAATTGGAATTGGCCAAAACATCCCAACGTAGCAGAAGCCTCCTTAAAAGCAGTTTAAAGACTCAGTGAGGGCTTTCGTGGGTAAATAAACTTTTCATATTTTTCATAAACATTGGCCACAGCATTGAAATCGGTGAAATATTGGCGGGCGACAATATTTACTCCCCGACTTGCCCTCGCAAACTGAAGCTCACGCGCAATCATGGGGAATGTTTGTATTTGATTTTTTTTGTTGTGTTTGTTAACATAGCGAGCACGCTCCATGCCTCATTCACGCGCCTCACGTGATGGTGCAGCACCACAGCATGCAGAAGGCACCGCAAGGGCCGGATATGCATCTTCCGTGCAGCAAACAAATAACGGCTCCGTTGTGACTCCCCCGGGGGACGATGCGGTTTTGCTTCTCGTGTGCGTCGAAGCCTCGCGGGCTCGGGCAGCTATTGATCTGTTACCGATCGCACGAGGCAGCGCTGCCGAATGTGCCGGGGGGGGGAGGGGGGTCACCCTCCCAACCCAGACAGAAAGCATAAACTCCTCGTGAGATGGACGCGATGGATATGGCCAAGAGATGGAGGTTGTGAGATGAAGGGAGATACAGATGAGGCCAAGAGGGAGTGAAAGGTTGAGAGGTGCAGACAAGCGCTAAATATTGAGTTAGGTGAGAGAAGCTAGATACAGACAAGATAGGGACGAGAGAGATCATTGGATTATTTGTATGCTAAATAGCTTATGTATCTTTTATTAGAATTTGACTTGAAAGTGGTATTCGATTCACCCATTTTTTTTCCCCCATCAATCCGGTGCCCCTAGAGCTAACGAGAGCCCGAAGCGCTTCCAAGCTTGGCAGGGTTCACTCAAGTGCCGTCTTCTTCCGGACAGTCCTGTTTCTTCACCTGAGGAAGGCTACTTGTGTTGTAGCCGAAACGTCGTGAGAATTTTATTCTGTTATAATTATTATTTTTATTATTTTATCTCCATTCTACGTGACTTTACTGAAAGAATCCAGAAGATGAATTCCATATACATGTTATTCAACATCTGATTGCATATTCTGTTATAATGCCGAATACGAATGGTGAGCCACACAATCTCTGCAATGTCTGTGCATTATCGTTGGAATGATAAAAGTCGAACTCATAAATGAAATAATGCCCTGTGTGGTTAAGCACGTATATGTGCATTTAATGGTCAGATTTATCCACTTTACTGTTTCTTGAGATTGCTTCATGTTCACCAATCACCTGGCTTGTTTATTTGACTTTACACACGTGAATTATGAGTTTCCAGCCAAGTTACAGTAGCTCAGGCGTGTGTAAAATTTATTTTCTGCCAACAATGAAGCTTCATAGATGGCTACAACGACGTGGGAAAAAAGCAGTTTAAATGCCATCAGAGTATGGAAAATAAGAATAGGGTTTCACCCTTTCTGGCAATGAAACATGTGTGAAGATATTTAAACCCCAAATAGATACCTTTTTCAAGGAATCAAATCTGCATTAACTGCACACTGTACTTGTGGTGATCATGCAAACAAACGCACGTGTGGTTAATGCAGACTTGATTACTCTTTGGTTCTTTCTATCTACGTGACTTTACCGAAAGAACCAAGGAGTATGGATTTCTGCAGTCACGAAAGCTTCAAATCAAGATCAGACTTCATTACTTGGCGAAATGTGTTTATTTTGTGTTTGAACATCTTAACATCTCTTTTATTTCCAGAAAGGGCAAAAACTATTCTTATTTTTCATACTTTGATACTGGCAAAAGGGTCCCATGGGTAAATGCTATCAGAGTTCGTAAGGAGGGGAAATGTTCGAACGCTTAGGTTTTAGTGCGGGGTCGTGAACTGAATTGCAATATGTGAAGCACTTTGTTAGAAACCAATGTGGTGAGGCAGCAGAAGATGTACTCCAATAAACACATGTATAATTAAAATTCTCACATGATAGCGGAGTAATCGGTACGACTCGTAAGTGCAACACAATGCGTGCGCAACATTTGAACATCCAATATTAATGGGTTTGCCTACAAGAGCCAGAACAATGTTAAAAAAAGCAAGAAGCAGTGAAAAAGACAATCTCAGTGCATTTTGTTTACCCCAGTTCCTCCCACGAGAAAACATGTATTTTCGGGGATATAAACTCTTATACCTGCATGCTGATGACCTCTGCCCAGACGTGACCGTCGCATGTGAAGTTTTATATCAAACAGACACATATCACAGAACACTCCATGCTCCTTGGTTCTTTCGGTAAAAGTCACGTGGGTAAAAATAAATAAATAAAGTTGATCGAAACTCTCGTGATTTGATTAACTTCATTTTTACCTACGTGACTTTACCGAAAGAACCAAAGAGTATGGATCATTGCAGTCACGAAAACTTCAAATCTAGAATTAACCAACCTTCAATGCGCTCGTCCACAACACGAACGTTTGGTTAACGAGATTTCGTGTAAGCCAAACTATAGACACTTTTCGATTAACGAAATAGAATTTCCACGTGAACGAAGTTTCAAACGACACCCGCCACGAGATTAAAGAAGAACTACCTGAGAGTCTGCATCATCCATCCGTGACAGCATAACGGTAATCCCTACAGTGCAACAGTAACGCCTCCGAATCACATTTACAGGCATTCCAACATGCAGATCAGTTGGCGAGTTCCCTGAAAAAGGTCTTTATTCGTCAATTATCGTTCAATAATTTAAATATTAATGTTCGTTATTATTATGTTTGGATTGTGAAGAGGTTTGGAGAAGAGTTGGAATGAGATAAACACATCCCTCATGTTTTGTATAAAATTAATGGAAAAAGCCATTTCCAATGTACCGGTACTTAATCTTTGTTTTACGCGTGTATTTTTTTAAGAACGCATCCCTTTCGTAAATTGAGGGATACCCATAGTTGCTGACGTTTCGGGCAATGGCCCTTCTCGACAGAGAACATTCACGCGCACCAAGCACATTCATGTGCTGTGAAATTTTGCCAATCGTATATACCGTATACGCTATATCTTTGAAGGCATTGTTGTTGCTGTTGATGAGTGTGTTGATTGTTGTGTTGAATGTCCTTGTGCACCCCTGCGAATGCAGCATTACAAACTAACGCGTCTCCACACGTAGTGTTGCAACAGGCAGAAAATCAACTCGTGAGCACATGTCGATTTTGTTTTACATGTTATTGCCACGACGTAAAAAAGAAAGCGGGAGCCTCTGCTGAGTGACCACTCCACCTAATGGTGACACACATTTCTTGAGATGAATTGTCACCTTCAAAGGTTCCAACAGCCAAACTAAAGCAACGCGTTGAAGATTCCAAAGGGGGAGAAGATAGTCATATTGCGAGAGATTCTGCAAGGCTCCCTAGCTGTTTTACATTCTGCATGTTTAACCCATGTAGTGCGAGGTTGTAGTTTTCCTTACTGGAGAGGCGGACGGAATGTTTTGATAAAAATTCGAGTTGGTTGGGAACTTTTTCTCCAAAACACTGCCAGGAAGAAGCATGAGCTGGAGTTGGTGTAGCCGCAACAGTGCAAAATATTTCGCGAGAATGTGTAATGCCTAATGAAGCGGGTCCTTACTTCTTTTCACATCGCAATGAATAAATAACCGCAAAGGTTTCCTGCCAACCTCAAACCACCTGAGGGGTTGGACGGGATGGGTTTTGTTTGCGTGTAAAACTTTGCAGTGCCCTGTGTGTTTTTTTTTCATGGGGGGGGGGGGTAGAGTGGGGTAGTGTTGTATTCACATAAGTCATGGCGTGAAGAAAGAAGGGGCGGGGAGAGGTTGGCTGGTAGTTGGAGGAAGGTCCTTAGCATGCTGTGAGAGGTCATTATAGAAGTTTCATTGTAATGAGAAACTCTAAGATAAAGGCCACGGGAAAGTGAGTCTGCGGTGAAAAGGAGGCACACGCATTGCCCTCTGACAGAAGGGTCTCAACCTGAACCAGTTCTGTTTTGTTATGCACAGCACACTGGTGCACATTACTCACTGTATATTCCAGCACAAAATTTGCCAAGGAAATTTTTATTTTTCCAGGTAAGGCCCACTGAGCTATATAGCTCTTTTTAAAAAAAGTGACCTGGCCACAAATGATAGTTCACCGAAGTGGCTTATCATTGTGGAAATGCATAGCAGCTAAATACTCTAAACGTATGTTTTTAAATGTGGAGGGAAAACCCGGAGGACCCGGAGAAAAATCCACACGACCACGGGGAGAACATGCAAACTCCAAATATACGGGCGTCAGGGTCGGGATTAAACCCACAACCTCCTCTATACCGTGCGAGGTAGTTAAGATCTTGGCACCATTGCGCCACTTTATTTTTGCATGAACTATTCCTAAAAATAAAGTAATGTTTTCAGGCTCTGACCCACACGGTTTCATTTTTTCACAACGGAAAACTGTGAAAAAGTAACCACCTTGTCACCTATTCTTAGTTCTTTCGGTAAAGTCACGTTGAAGGGAAACAATCAAATAATAAAATATATAATATATTACTGCAGTCACGAAAGCTTTAAATCAAAATTTCACCTTGTCACCTTTGACTTCTCAAGACATGTCTTGCTGAATAGTTTTGATGAGGAAATATTCGTACCTTGTGGCCATTGCAAGGATTTGATCCATTGTGGAAAGGCTCCTCTTACGGCTAGACGCGGACCCCGGTTTCCAAAAGAGTCGCGGAATAAAACAAGTCACACATTTCGGGCACTTGCTAGCGACGGGTCCAGTGAGGATTTACCAATTAATTATTTTGGCTCGGCTCTCAAGGTCCCAGCCAAAGACGAAGCAGCACGGCATGATGTCGGTGGCACAACTTTGGCCCCACTTGGACGAGTTTTGGTTAAGCAACATGGTCACCACTGAGTCCAAGGTTTTGTAAAGTCAAGCGCCGACCTTAGATATTGGTGATATCGTGCACGTATCTACGAAGATAATTCTCCCATTACAGAAATGCATAATTGTCTTCGGCATTCAAACATGTTTTGCCTTTGTCTTGCACAAAGCAACTGGCTAGTGTTTGTTGTGTTAAAATTAATTGAAGGACTGCAAATCAGAGCTGGAATTAAACCATACTCTTCTTGGTTCTTTCGGTGACTTTACCGAAAGAACCATGAAGATGAATCCCTGCAGTCACGAACGCTTTAAATCGAAATTTAAACCATACTCCTGCACCACAACTATGTATTAAAAATGTGTTTATCCAGGAAAGGATATTGTACGCATGAGTGTTGTGCACATGTTTGATGCAACAAACATGTTGGCAGATATGATAGTTAACCGATGAATTAATAAACACTCGTGCTTAAGAACAACTCAAAGTGGCGATGTAAAGAAACGCTCCCAGCAGCCCCAGGAAAACATTTGATTGAACACTGGTAACATCAACAGAAAAGCTCCCCATGCCTCTGTACATATTAACGCACAGAGAAAAGGTCACGTCACATTTGATTACCGGTGCCATTTCGTGATATATGATATTTACATTCGCTCATGCGGTCACTAGTTTTTCAGCAACACTTTCATGATAGACTGTTTTTTTTTAATCCTTCACTCATTGCAAGATCATGAATTATTCGTTACGCTTCACAGGTTATGAGCAAATCGGCCGGAATGTGCCTGAGCTTGTCGGATCTCGGCAGCTAAGCAGACTTTGAGCCTGGATAGTTCTAGAATGGACGGTGCTCGGATGGATAGTGCTCGGATGGATAGTGCTCGTACACAAATCGATGGCATCTGTGGCTTTTGGTGGGGCCACGTAGCGGTCAGCAGACGACGATGCGGTGAAATTCAGTGTTGCGCTGGCATTCTGCCTTCGCAAGCCTCCACTGCCCAGTGTAGGAAAGGAGGGTCGAATGACCCCCGCGACCTGCATGAAGCGCAGAGGCCCTCACACAGCAGGCGGTTTGACAATACGCGTTGTTTTGAACACGACAGAGAGTGACCTGCTATTGTAACATACGTTAGGCTATCGGCCCCCGAGACATTGTTACACGAGCGGATGAAACGTAGCATAACGCACTTTGGCATTGATGCAAAGTTGTCAGGGTAATGTCAATTCGTGTCTTTAATCCGAGGTGTCGTTCTCCTTGAGGCGTTTTCTAGCGAGGTACCTCTGACCCCACAGAGAGATAGCAGACAGAGAGTGAGGCAATCAACAGCCGCACTCGTCCCTCGTATCCAGTGATCTCGAGATTAATAAAGGTCCTTGCTGCTGATTCACACACAGAGTTGTTCTCTTTATTACTCAGCGGGTACACATCCCCTTTTCCCGACAATGCAATCAGTTGGCAAGAGTAAGGGGAGCTCATAAAATAGCGTTCATAACTTTAGCAGACTTTTGCACGGAATTTTTAAGTACTTCTTTCTTAAATCGCGGAACAACAAAATATGGGCAGACCCAGTGCAGGTAGCAGCGCTTTTTTTTTAAGGCTGAACTTAATTATGAAAAGTAACAGACAAATGTGCCATGGGAAGAAACTTTTGCTGTGACGTGCTTTAGAAATACGGTGCATCGAGGAAAAATATAGAACACAAATGTGAAATGTACACATCAGAGACATTGAGAGATGCAGTGCTCGTAATTACGTCGAGACTCAAACATGGGGAACACGTGGATTAAATCCCCTGTGTGTGTGCAGGAGCCGGAGTGGACGGTTACATCGCAGCAGTGTGAGAGCTTGGGGGAGGCCTTCATCCAGCAGTGGATTGATCATGGCTGATGATGATGATGATAAAACCAAGGTGCATAATATGTTCTCTCGATGTAAGGTGTTCAGAATGCCGTTCAACCGGCGTGGACTACTCACAAAATAATACATGTGTTTACTTGAAATTCAAAATGTATTATTTTTGACGAGTTCAGCGTTTTAATTATATCAGCCAGGAATGTAGGGTCTGCGGTTAATTACAATTATTTTCAGTGCTACACGCGACGAAAACTCCCATCTAAAAACACTTCTATCAAATATTACATTCCTCCCCCCCCCTTAATTTATTTTTAATAGCATTTTATTACACAGCCATAACCACGAATTTACACATCCACGGCTGTTGCAAATGAAGGAATATCACAAGTGTGGTGGCAAGTAATTTCATATGCAAAGTTGACAGCTTCTCAACCGCCGGCAGCACCTCGGTGGGGCACAGCTGGGCGGGGGAGGGTACTACACCCTCCCTCTTCACTTGGTCGATGGGGATGGTGAACAGTAACAGCTCATCGGTCATGGTCAATTCCCTGCTGGATGAAGGCCTCCTCAAGTTGCCATCGTCTCCCACGGCCCTCCTGTGAGTGAGCAACAGAGATTGTACGGCCATCACCGTGCGGGCCCACTGATGTTTCCCGCCGCCTCTCATTATCTTGCGATGTAATAATCCATCTGTACCTATCTATGTATGCATATTGAACTTCTTTCGCACTGTACGTAGCCAACGGTGCTCGTCGGAGGTGCGGTGGAAGGACAACAAACTGAACACAAAAAGCAGTTGTAAAGAAAGTAGTTTATAATATGGATTTTAATGTACATAGCTCCAGTGACTTCCTAATATATCGGAAGGAAGAGCATTCCCGACGGCCGCAGATGCGCATTTGAAAGCGCGCACACATACACAAGCTGATGGAATTGCTCCATTTCCACATATACTTATCTCTCAATAAACTTTAGCCATCCCCATTAATACTCTTTGGTTCTTTCGGTAAAGTCACGACGTTTCAGGCACAACACAAGCGTCCGTGATCAGGTGGGACAACCACAACAAGAAACAATTGCTGAAGTGGGCAAAAGGGCTGCTGTGACAAGAGGCTATATAGGTAAGACAGGAGGGGGGGAGGAGCCAGGGAGTAGAGATAGAGAGGGGGGTGTGGGGTAGGGGGAGTAGAGCGCTGCCAGAGGGATTAGAAAACGAGCAAGGGAAAAGTGGGCGGGGTTGGGAGTGGGAGGCTGAAGAAACTGGAGATGCGGATATGAAGGCAACACCATAAAGCGGTTAAGGTTTTACCTGGTTAATAACATCCTTCCAATGATTGCTCAATTTGTATCCATCTTCTCGGTTGAAGTTATGTCTATGTTTATATATCTGGATGGCTTAATGAACAAAACTTTGATAGTAGCCCGAAGGTTTGCAGAGTACCTTGGTCTCGGAAAAAACAATATCATGAGAGCCCACAGCGTTATGACAACGGTTAGCCACGGCTGGAGGTTTGGTTCTGCCGTGTTTCAGATCTGACTTGTGCTCGCGAACACGGTCTGAGATATGTCGTTTCGTTTCCTCAATGTAACAATCACCACAGGTGCAAATTAGTTTGTAGACTCCAGGATATTGCATGTCAGGAATGACATCCTTCACAGATGGGATTAGATCACGGATTTTGTGTACTGTACTGAATCGGACCTGGATCTTGTGTTTGTTTAAGATTTTGGAAATCTTTTTGGTAACGCCTGCTATGTAGGGTAACGTGACGGTTTTGATTGGCGTCTCAAATCTAGATCCCCATTAATGTTTCAGTGAATTCGGAGGTCGAGGGAGGTTTGGCTTAATTTGACAGTAAAAAGTACGTATTATTATCATCATAACTTTCAACTTTTGAAATAAAAACTATAGTGCGTTAAAATGTTACGGAATCTGATATTTAAAAAAAACACCATCGCTACGTGAAGCGAGGATTTATCTGAGGGCCATTGCTCAGCAGAGTGATGATTTAGCTGAGAGACTGTGCCTCAAGGACTGCATTCACTTTGGCATGGCTCAGAAACATGGCCATGAACAATAAAACAAGGAAACAAAAATTGTACGTGTGCAAAGATGCATCGACAGACACGTGCTTGGAATTACACTGAGGTACGGAAGGAGTAACAGTGGATTGGAGACCATACGCAGGTTAATGACATAATTCAAACTGTGTAAAACAAAAAGTGGACTCTGGCCAGAACACGATGCACCGATGGTGAAGAATAACAATAGATAGGCAGCCAAGGAATGGAACGCATTCGAGTGGATGTTCCTTGAGAATATGGAGCGGTGAAATAAGCTCGTGTACACGTTGCTCTGTGGATTGTTACATTGCTCGCATTTCGGAACTGTGAGCAATGGCAGGCGACGACTTGAGGACGATTTTATCTGCGGCAATGGATTGATCATGGCTGCTGCTGCTGATGATGATGTAATAGATCTGAGTCAGGTATTAAAATCCACTCCTTTGCAATGTTTAAAGGAAGCTGCATCATGTGCTGTCCTCGCAGGGGCAGGGCCGCGGTATCAGAATGTCCATAGCTGGGCCCCTGGGTTTCACTCACCTCTTGCCACCACCCGCCCCTATCCCAGATACCATTGTAGGGTCAGACTTGTAAACTGGTGGTATTGCTTATCGTCATCATGTCATGGTCAATCCACTGCTGGATGAAGGCCCTTATTCTAAATATAGTGTCATCAAATCTCCGGTTTCATACTCTTTGGTTCTTTCGGTAAAGTCACGTAGGTAAAAAAATAAAATCAAGTTAAACAAATCACGACGTTTCGGAAGCAACACAAGCCTCCGTCATCAGGTGGGATAGTCACAGCAAGAAGTAATTTGCTGAAGTAATTTACTTATTGCTGTGACTATCGCACCTGATGACGGAGGCTTGTGTTGCTTCCGAAACGTCGCGATTTGAATACATTTATTTGATTTTTTTACCTACGTGACTTTACCGAAAGAACCAAGGAGTATGGATCATTGCAGTCACGAAAACTTCAAATCTAGAATCTCTCTGACTTCAGTTTCATGTGCGTATTGCTTGTAGGCTGCACGAGAAAGATTGAATGTTCACCTACAGCTATATATTTTACAAACCGGAACATGGACTTAATGTCATGTATTTGACATCAATATGAGGAAAAATGTACATAAATGGGAATTGATTAAATAATTGCCTGTGCCTCGCTAATGCACTCATATCGATAGCAAAAAGTGTTCCTATTGGTGTACAAAATATTGATATCCAATCGCAAAAAAATATATTGAAACTAATAGATGTGTACACACATTTTTTTTCTGCATCCATGCAAGCGCCCACGAGTCACTTAGTTAATTTTAACAATGAGAAATAATATCCGGGTCACAGGAACGTGGTGCAGAGAGAATTGTTGGGATGGGCGCTGTGCAGACGAAGTGCCCGCCCATTGCCACCTTCCCCCTGCCCACTCTACCTATGCGCACAGACACAAAGACAAATATCCCCCTTATAGCCTTAACAGACTGTTGGGGCAAGTGCTGTTAGCGAGCACCTATTAAGGCTGGCAGGCACGCGAGGGGGTGGGTGGCCAGAACCACGACCGGCGGCCTTTGTCTCCCCAGAGGAGATGTTTACACATCGCACCAGCTACTCATTCGAGGTTGAGTCGACCTCGCGATTTAGATACGCGTCACTGGTGTTGGTCGTCTGCTTCGTAGTGCAGCGCGCTGACCGCTACACTACCGCTTCCCACACGGACACAACAACAAGTGGCGGTGACGTTACCACGACGCTTGTGCCAGGCTATGTGCACCTTGAGGCCATGTGAAGTGTCGAACGCCCGCTGGCAGGAGGTCACGGAGCAGACCCAGATGCAACAAGTCGACTGAATGAGACGACTGGCTGATGCACCATCTGTGCCCCCTACTCTACCAACTTGCTGTGCTTTAGACACAAACGCTTCCCTCGTTGTTGTGAGCGTGGCTCCTCCGCCCTCTGTTGTTGTTGGAGGGCGACTACCTCCAACTGCCCAGTAGCGTCCTTCACGAGCCTCCTCCACAGAGGCCGATCTTGACACCGCTGGTACCAGTCATCGGCAAGTCCACTCAGCTTCACATCCTCCTGTACCACATCACTCCATCTCTTCTCTAGCCCGTGCCGCGCCCGTTTCGCCCCCTCGATCCGGCCGAACAAAAGCTGTTTAAGCATGCGGTGGCTGGGCATGCGGGCTACATGACCCAGCCAACGCAGCCTTGCCTGCCGATGGGACTTTGTCCAGATCTTTCAAGGATTTGTGAGCTCCTCACAAATCCTTAAGAACGGTAGAGCATTTCTCCATATAATCCACACGCAATTACCACAGTACCTGTGCACACGGACGCAGTACTTGTTCACACACAGACACAGTATTGTGCATACTTTTGGGATCGAAGTATGAAAAATATGTAAAAGTATATTTTAAAAAATCAAAACAGTCTTCTTGGTGATGCACTCAGAATCCTCTTTTTATGAAACACGTGCCCTTTGCCATTTATACAGAACGGTGTTTACATTTGTTGTGCTTTTTTTCCATGCAAAATGTTCCAAAGTATTGCTCGGCCCTCACTGCTGCAATATGCAGGACTGCCTCTTTAATGTTTTGATAGATCTCCGTTTTTTAAAATATTCAGCATATGCACGTATATATTTTGAGCTTCTTTCGCATCGTACGTAGCCAACTGTGCTAAGCAGAGGTGCAGCCATTTCAGTTACCATTTTAATTGTGCATTATATATAAAACAAAATGTTTTTAATGTTTATTAATACATACGATGAGCGTGCATGTTTACATTTGTGCGTTCACATCAGTGGTCATGGTTTCTGTTAGAATGGTCGAGCATTTCTCCATATCATCCACACGCAATTATCCAGCGATGTTTTAAGAAAATGAATGGTTAGTATATGCCGCAACTGGATTTTTTTTCTTTTTTTCATCAGGCAATAATAATGCTCAAGCCCCATGGGACCCAAACTAAAACACTTTAATGAGACAAAATGGGAATGCTTTTTTGTGCAAATGAAGAAATATACTTAAAGAGAAACGGCAACACTACGTTAAAATAATACGAGCAACAGAAACAATACCACACACACACACGCATGCATATGCTTTGACCTGGTCAGCACTATGCCAGGCCATCTTTGCCTCCACAAATCCTGATGTGTACACACCACACGAGGTACTGAGTCGACTTCGTGTAAACTCAGTACAAGTTCCAATCTCACCACTATTGTGAGCAAAGGCTGGGGAATCGAACCAGGGTCGCCGGGTTCGTAGCACAGCGTGCTAACCGCTGCACCACCGCTTACACAAAGACAAAGATCCCCTTTGTAGCCTTTGGGGCAAGTGCTGTTAGCGAACAGCTATGAAGGCCGGCACGGCACATGAGGGGGTGTGTGGTCAGCACCACGCCCGGTCACCTTTGTCTCCCCAGTGGTGATGTTTACACACCGCACCAGGTACTCATTGGAGGCTGATTCGAATTCGGGGAAGTCCAGGACAGGTCAAGATAATCTCCCGTGAGTGGAAATTGAACTCGGGTCGCCGGGTTCGTAGCACAGCATGCGATCAGCTGCACCACCGCTTACACACACAAAGACAAAGATTCCCCGTATAGCCTTAACAGACTGTAGGGGCAAGTGCTGTTAGCGAGCACCTATGAAGGCCGAAACGGTACACGAGGGGGTGGGTGGCCAGCACCACGCCCGACCGCCTTTGTCTCCCCAGTGGCGATGTTTACACACCGCACCAAGTACTCATTTAAGGCTGAGTCGACCTAGGGGAGGCCCAGAACCGGTTCAGATAATCGTCACTGGTGTTGAACCTGGGTCGCCAGGTTCATAGCGCAGCGCGCTAACCGCTCCACTACCGCTCCCCACACACACACGCGCACACACGCACGCACACACACACACGCACATACACGCACTTGTGCGGCATGCTTTACGTATTTTATATTCCCCTCCTGTGCAGGTGTCGCCGCGTGCAATTTGAATAACGCTGCAAGAGCCGGCGAACAATGTTTGACGAATGACGGCATAAAGTCGCCGTGCTTGAGCGCTCCTGTAGCCAAGCATTCCATCGGAATGTCGACTCTTACGAAGCTGCTTCGTCACGTCGCAAGTGTCCCGGGGATATTATCGTGGAGGGGAAAAAAAAGATTACGCTTCCTCGTGGCTGATGCTTACGGGCGAAGAGGCAAATGAGGTCAGCGGTTGGATACCACAACGCTGCGCAGTCTTATCTCCGTGAGAGTGTCTGATCAGTGTCAGTGTTTGTTTCTGCTGTATTGAATGTGTTTTTTTTTTGGGGGGGGGAGGGGGGGCCTGGAGGGCCGGGGGGTGAAGGTTTGTTTTGTTTAACTTTCTTTATGTCAAGAAGAACTATACGATGGCAATGTCATGTCACGCAACCATTTCCTTCTCTCTAACCGTGTTAATTTTCTGACAAGATCGTCTCTTGGCTTGGGAGGTTTTCAGCGACGACACAACTTACATATAACCTTTAACCCGCACTAATTCGATTTAGTTGTGTTGTTAATGTTCAAACCATGGACAAGTGTACTGATTCAGAATAACTGAGATGTGTAATCATAATCCTTTGTAGTAAAATATTGTATGACGTATATTTCATCACGGTTTATTTTATTTTTAGTGATATTTGCACACATTAATTTACCTATTATATATATTTTTGGAATTATTTGAGCTCCTTCCTGAAAAGTACAATTCCATCTCATTGACCAGAGCAGATTATATTTCACCTGTGATTATTTCAATGTACACCTTCCATTCATTCCACATGTTAGTGTTATCAATGCTTTGAAGTAGGCATAAGAGTTTTGAGTTAGGTTTCTCTGACTCCCTCGCTATCCATCTTTTTCATGATTACCTTTTGCAAAAAAATCGATAACCCACCTCTCTCAATCCATGCTGGACTTCTGTCCAAGCATTGAACCCTGTCGTACTAGTTTTAGATGCTCTAAGTATTACTTTTGTTTTCTCTCCTTTGAAAATGTGTCGATGTACAAATAAGTGAAGGAGTTTTGCAACAAAGATCATTTTGCCATCAGTAAAATAGTTCGATATTTGTATTTGTACATGTATAAGTGTAACCCTATGAACATGGTATATTGCACAGGTTTTTTAAAATACATTCCAGCCTGGCTTTAAATCAGGCTGGATTGTGTGAGGAGGCTCACAACATCCTTGAGAGATCTGGACACAGTTCCGTTCGTGAAGTTCCACCAGAAGGCGAGGCTGTGTTGGTTGGGTCATATGTAGCCCCCATGGCCACTGAGCGGTTGGAGCCAGTCATCCTCCAACAATAAAGCAGGGTGGAGGAGTGATGCTCCACTAAGAACAGATTGCTGGTCGGCTCAAACACAGCAAGTTCAGTGGGGAACATAGGTGGTTCATTTGCCAAGTCATCTTGGATAACCCATAACCCCTGTGCCTCTCCCACCACTTCCTGCCAGCAATCCTTCGACTCTACACAACACTAAAGCGCACCTAGCCTGGCACGAGCACTTTGGTGCCATAGCCATCATTTAGTAGAGAATGTGGCACATGCATTACAGACCTTGCCTGTGAGACGTCACGATTCTGTCCCCCAAAGTATCCACGCGTCACACCCCCCCCCAACCCTGTCCTTCTCGACCCTTATCATGAAAAGATTTGCTCATTCATAATGAGAAAATGTCATGTTTCCATTGCTCTCTCGCCACGAAAAAAAGTCACTAAATGGCGCGTCAAAAACTCGTACAAAATCGAAATCAACACGCAACAAAAAGACGTCCGAATGATCGACGTTATCGTGCCGCAGGTTCTCAGATCAGGAGATATCTCGACTCGCCCCTCGAAAATCTCGCCGCCGGCAAAAAAAATAAAACGGTGACGAGCGCTCAGCCCGACGAGCTGCCGGGGGCTCCGAGCGCGCCGCCTCTGGCGCGATGGATACGGCAGCATCGGAGGGAGGTGCGGGGAGGGCCTGCAGTGGATCCCAGCCGTAGCAGTGTGCGACGTCCACTGCAACGGGACAGAATCAGAATTTTTATATAGGCTGGAGGAATCCGATAAGCTATGAAGCTTCTTTTTTTTTCATACGTGTCCAGTATGGGCGGGTCGGTAAGTTACAATCCGGACACGGTACAAAAAACACACAGTAGCAGTGCAAAATATAGAAAATGGTCAGCAAGGGATCAAATATATATTTTAAAAAAATCGCACATTTATTCATTATATCAGTCCGATTTTTTTTTTTAGATTGGGCAAGGCAGCAAAAACAACAACAACAACAACAAACAGTCCCGGACCACACCAAGATAACACTACACAGTAGTAGTCCCTCAATGAAATGGCACATTAACATTGAACTATCGACACACAGGTCAAGATAAAAGTTACAAATCACATTTGCAAATGTGCCTGTAACCAGCACTATGCAGGACAGCTCCCTCTGAGCAGAATAAAACCAAGCAAAGGTTCCCTAGGATGCTGCCATCCCCTTGACAAGTATCACAGATTTCACGGACCCAATTTGTCCCTTTGAAAATCTAATTGGAAGCGCTTTAAAAATGTTTGCGTTTTGAACGCGTGTGTGTGTGCTTTACGGTAATAGCTCTCCGACGCATTTTTTGGGGGTGCGTTGTGCAGTCTAACATTTCACTTCACTTTTTCCACGTTTCTCGCCGCGTGCTGCCAACTCCTTCGCGAACTGAAATCGGTTAATGCGAAGAACGCGTGGCGTCACAACCCTGAAAACACATCGGAGAAATCGCCGTTGTGGCGAGATCACGGCCACAAATCGGATTCTCTGAAAAGGATGCGGCAGAGGAGCCACATTGTCTAAATATTGAATAGGCATCTAACAATGTATTGATTTATGAATTAAAATCGATTCTTATGTTCACAGTATAAGAATAATGCATGTGAGAAGCAATTCACTATTGATGCGTATGATATGCAAGTGATGTGCCGATTCCGACAGTCAAATCACCCAGAATGCGCTCGATGGCATCAGATCTTGGATGCTAGGCAAGGTTGAGCCCTGGATAGTGCTGGGATGGGTGATCGCCTTGGCCGAAATACACGTGTGATAGGCGTCGTGTCCAGTAGAGGGCATTGTAGCAAAGTTCATAATTCTGTTCTAGATTTAAAGCTTTTGTGACTGCAAGGATCCATACTCTTTGGTTCTATTGGATAAAGTCACGTAGGTAAAAAATAAAATAACAAAAATCACGACGTTTCGACCACTTGTGCTGTGGTCGAAACGTCGTGATTTGTGTTATTTTACTTCATAATTCTGCTCATCGCCTCACCTTCAGTAGCCCCCGCAATGTCCAGCGTAGTGAAGTATGGTCAGATACCCCTCACAGCCCGCAAAGGTGCATAGTGGCCCTCATCCAGCTGTGGATTGCCAAAAATAGGATGGAGTGAACAAAGCTTTAATAACTAGACAGAAAGGAAGCAATAAATTATGCTGGTAATGAGACCTCATATAAATTAATCTTAATAACGACGTCGATAAAAAAAAATCATCACTTGGGCGTTGGTGGGGGGGAGGCGGGAGGGGGAATTTATAAAAAAAAAAACAGGACTGACTATAAATACTGTAGATTTGAAGCTTTCGTTACTGCAAGGATTCATACTCTTTGGTTTTTTAGGTAAAATCACGTAGGTAAAATAAAATAAATGAAAACAACTAAATTAAATCACGACGTTTCGGAGGCGACACAAGCTTCCGTCTTCAGGTGGAACAGTCACAGCAAAATAGCTGTATCAAGTGAAGAGCTCTGAGACACCTGAGCTTATATACAGGTTAAGGGGGGGGGGGAGGAGCCAGGAAGTGACGTGGGTGGGGAGGGGAGGGGCTAAGTTAAGCCGCCTTTTGTTATGCTGCAGGGGGTTCGGGGGAAGCGATGGCGCGCTGAAAGCAAGCGAGTACAACCGCTGGTAGAAACCGAAATGGCTGTATAATTATAAGGCAGCTAAAGTTTGACTTGGTTGATGACATCTTTCCAATGGTTGCTCAATTTAAAACCATCCTCTCGGTTGAAGTTGTGTCTATGTTTGTATATCTGGATGGCTTCATGGACAAATCTTTGGTAATAACCGGGAGGTTTGCAGATAACTTTGGTATCGGAGAAAACAATGTCATGATAACCTGCTGTGTTGAGACAATGATCAGCCACGGCCGAAGAATTCATTCTGCCGTGTTTCAAATCTGATTTGTGCTCGCGAATTCGGTCAGAAATACGTATGTCGTTTCGTCTCCCCGATATAGCAGTCACCGCAGGTACAACTCAATTTGTAAACACCGGGGTACTGTAAGTCAGGAATGACATCCTTTATGGATGGGACCAGATCATGGATTTTGTGTACTGTATTGAACCGGACCTGGATCTTGTGTTTGTTTAGAATTTTGGAAATATTTTTGGTAATGCCTGCTATGTATGGCAACGTGGTGATTTTGATCGGAGTATCAGGTGGTTGTTTCTGTATGGTGGGAGAAACAGCTTGGTGGATTGTACGGTCAGAGTATTCGTTCATCTTGAGGGCCAGATGTACATGTTTTTATTCACTGGCCAGGTGGTGTTGGTCAGAAATGCAATGAGCCCTATGGTATTGTGTTTTGATGAGAGAATTATTTTGAGCCGGGCGGTGGTGGGATTCAGGCTTCAAGTAGGAATCTGTGTGGGTGGACTTCCTGTAAACAGAATGTCCCAAAGAGCCATCAGTCCTCCTCTCAAACAGAACATCCAAGAATGGCAGCAAGAATGGCAGGTCTCTCTGTTCACCAGGGTCCCAGTGCCGGAAACCATAACCATAATTGAAGACTTGGTCCAACATGGACTGAACCCTGATGTACCTGCGCTGGTTAGGCACTGCCTCACCAACACTTACGGCGGGCCATCGCTTCCCCCGAACCCCCTGCAGCATAACAAAAGGCGGCTTAACTTAGCCCTCCCCCCCACCCACGCCCCTTCCTGGCTCCCCCCTTAACCTGTATATAATATCGGGTGTCTCAGAGCTCATCACTTGATACAGCTATTTTGCTGTGACTGTTACACCTGAAGACGGAAACTTGTGTTGCCTCCGAAACGTCGTGATTTAATTTAGTTGTTTTCATTTCTTTTATTTTAGCTACGTGACTTTACCGAAAAAACCAAAGAGTATAAATACACTGTTTAAATAAAATATTAAATTATGTTACCTTGAATGTCTACACGCTTACGCGTCATAACATCCATGACACGTCTCGTGTGACGACGACGAGCAGGAAGTCTTAATTACGTGATGCAGAGGGTTACATTAAGATATTACATGTAAAAAAATAAATATCCTTGACGCATTAAATCCCAAAAATTGAGTCACCCCATAGTTGTATCGTTAATGCGCGCTAATTACGCTTCACACATTTCTTTGAAATATGAAATTTCACGCCACACACAAAATATATATAGCGGGGTCGTTTACGAATTAAGCACTTTGCGAAGAATCGTGCCGTTCTTACGCCGGCAAAATCTTCACGCCGCGCGTGCATTATTTTTAGCCCGTTGCCGTGAATCCTTGAAACAAAGATGTTTCCATCATCCTTCCATTCTTCTGGGCGCGCCCGATGGAGCCGATGGACTCGTGCCACCACCATCTCTGTAATTATTCTCAGCCCGCGTTATACTGCGAATGAAAAACCGCCACCAACCTCCACGAGGGAGCTATTAGATGTCAACTTCCCACGTCCCAATAGTGCCAGCATGGTGATATTATCTTCAAGGGCTCTTTCTGCTCTGGAGTGGACCACACATTTTTTTTTTATTGCTTATAAACAAAGTGGGGGGGGGGGGGGTTCTGTGTGTGTGTGTGTCATTCTTAACAGAAATTTGGTAATATTGGGGGATGTTTTGTTTTTGCGTACTTGCACGTACAAAATTTATTAAAATGAAACGCGTCAAAACAATTGCTGATACGTTTGCAGAAAGGCCGGTGCTTTTGGCTTCGTTATTTTATATTGGGGCAGTGGTGGGGGGGGGAAGAGGGGAAAATTTCAGCTACTTTTGACACTTGCAGATTTGGACGAAAATGAAATATTTATGTGGCAGTTTTACAATCCAAAACATATGTCTTTATCAAAAATGTTGTCACAGTCAGATTAGTTACATTAAACGTTAAGTGTGGTTAGTTACGCGTGTGGTGTCATGTGGTGGCGATTCCCATTCATGAACAATAACAGTGGCAAATATTTGAGTCTGTCCTGGGCCTCCCCTTGGTCGACTCAGCCTTGAGTGTGTGTGTGAACATCAACATGGGAGATCGATGTGGCCTGGCGTGATGTTGGCCACCCACCTTGTCGATTGGCCTGCCGGACTTCGCTAACAGCACTTGCCCCCAACAGTCTGGTAAAGGCTACACGGAACATTGTTTTGTCTTTATCTTTGGTGTGTGACCACCGAAAATTGTAAATCGGCACTGCACTGTCAATCAGCAGGTCGCGTGTGGGTGCTCCCACCTCTTCCAAGATGTCTGGCGAGCGTAGAAGAGTAGGCCAATGTACCCCATAGAGCTCTATAGAGAGCTCCTTTTAAGTGGAAGGTCTCCCACCAGCAGTGGCATGAGTAAGCAATTGCGCGGTTCATTTGTGTGAAGTGTAAACTGAAAGGAACACGTGACTCAAAATAACAAAAAAAGGCTCTTATCGTTGTAGATTAGTCCCGAGGGTGTGTCTTGGGTTGTCTGTTAAAATGTTTAATCTCCCTCTATGAGGGAAATATTGTTAAAATGATTATTGGAAGGGCTCCAGTGACATCACTTCAGTGATTAATGATTTGTTAAAATAATGATTTACTTCATTAGCAGGCTTTGTGACTTTTTTCAAAGGAGATCCTGGACAAACAAGAAAAAGCAGCAACAAATAAATGAAATACTGCATCAAAATAGAGTATATGTACACATCAGAGATGCACAAACGACCATTACATTAAATTTAAACATGTATAATGAGACTGGATTTGTAACTGCAGATGTCTAACAACCAGATTTAAATTTTAAGGATGTATTAGAAAACATAAATAACCAAAAGCCCAACACATTCGTCAGTATTAGAAAGTTTAGGAGAAACATTGCAGCGTTGTCTCTTGACAGCACTTTTAAAGGACTTTATTAGGTTTTTACTCATTACCAAGGCTTCATGCTCATTTTAGACAACAGCCTAGGTCACCATCAGCCACCCGCCGGTTTAATCCCCAAATCCCGTCGCTATCTCTCACAGTCATCCATAATAGAAGGTTTTTTTGTTGGGTTAGATCGCGTAAATACCTAAATGTGTCGTTAAAACCCGCCACCACCCGACACAGCCAACTAGTAAGGGTTGTCACGTAAACAGAACGTGGCCAATTCGTCACTAGTACAGCACACCGGTGTGTTGGAGAGCCAAGCCACAACATTTACAATCTGAGTACGACGTTTCACCATTACAGCCAAATCTCGTCCCCTTTCAGCCTTTCTTGGGGAATATGATTTGTTGTGTCACTATCGTATGTTAATTCAGTAGTTAGTCAGTTGGCTGATCGTGCATTTAAACTGTGGGTAGTCCCACCTCTTTCAAATTATCTGTCAATCTGGCAAGCATGGAAGAATAGGCCAAATAATTGCGAGAAGGGATCTCGAGTGGAAGGACCTTCGACCAGAAAGAAATTGCAGGGCTGCACCTTTACCCTTTAAACAAAATATTCATCGGCCCAGGTATGTACTGTATCTACGAGAAGAGTCCTGTTGTTATGGTTGAATTTTCATTTTTTTATAAAAGCATGTCTCATATGCAATGATGAGGTTATGGAAATTCATTTCTTGGCTAAAGTGCAATCATTATTCTGGTACAAACACATTCTTTCTCTGACACCGCGAGTGTCAGCCTATAGGCAAATGTTACATTGATTGTATTAGTCAACATTTGGGCTGTACAGAGTATTAAAATAGATATCCAAAAGGGAATTGAAACCTCTTAATACAGAGTACTTATCACGGTATATATTAAGACATACCACTGATCATCAGCATCAGCCATGATATATCAACTGTTAATTGAAGGCCTCCCCTCCCTAAGCTGTCACCATTTCTCGTGGTCTTGCTGATGCAGCAATTCATCAAGACCCCCGCGTACGAGCTGATTCCGTTGCTTCGTCTCCACGGTAGAATGTTCTCTTGGGGCGTGTTCCCTTCTTTCGTTGCCACTCCATCCATCTCGTTTGTCTCCACCACCAGCTTACCATCCCTTCCAGCTACGTCTCCTGCCCAAGCCCACTTTTCTTAACGGCCATTAATAGGTAATGTTAGTGGCCCGATTAAAATTATCACCATTAATCAGCTTTCTGTGGTCAAGATTAAAAGCAAAACTGCTTGTGTACAGTAAACAATTTGTTGTGCATCCATATTTGATCATATGTTAGTGTAGCGTGTGCATACGAAATGTCAATGAAAAGCAATTAAAAAAATGTGGTGCTTTTACATAAACTGGATTGTCCAATGAACATCTTGCACAGTCCAGAAAATGGCAATGCTAAGATTAGCATTGTCCACAGCAAAGACCACTGTGAATATTTTTTTTTATATATCCATTGGCATACGATTTATAGCATTCGTTTTTACAGGATGCGTGTCAGCTAACACCCCATGTTATTAATAGACCTGTGTCGTGTCTGGCAGAACATTGTCTTATTCAGGGCTCAATTTCTCACTTCATATTGTTCGGAATGCATTATGTCCCATACGGTTTAACGTTGCGGACATTTGTGCGTCCTTTCTAAGTCTACCTCAAGGACAAGGAAGTAAAATTTAAGCACGTTCCTCAAGGACATCTGGGACTCATACGCACCTATATTTGCGCACCACCGCGCACACCACCGCAGTATCATGAGCAGGCGAGATTGATGTGGCATGCCAAATAATATCCAGAACAGTGTTCCGGACTGTTCTGAGTAATATCAAGCACTGGCCTTATTCAAACCTCATCTTTGTCAGTCGTATGCCCACCTCAGCTCCCTGCACATCGCACATAACGATGTCAATGTGCTGGTGACTGAACGGCACGTCAGTGGATCTTATTATCGCGTCAGTCATCTCTTAGACGGGTGTTAGTTATATCGAGGAAATAGACTTCTGATGGTGCTTGGGGAAATTAGCCCACATCCTATCTGTGGTATGGTATTTAACCAATATACCACTGAATGTACCCGATCTCGTTAGATCTCAAAAGCTAAGCAGGTTACTGCCTGGGTCACTGCTTGGGAATATACCAGGAGGTGTCCACTTTGTCGGCACGGTGGTCAAGCGATGGCAGCACGGCAGTAGATTCTTGAATCTGTATTTAGAGCTCTTCGTGTTATCGTGCAGTACACGTGCATTTTCTCCAATGTACTCCATTTTACTCCCCGTACGCTAAACACTCGTGAGCGATATTTTACAAACATCCCAACGTAAGATCTCACTGAGTAAGAGTTTTTAGAATTATTGTGGCTTTCCAGGTAAAATTAAGGTCGAATATTGTTCCATTAGTGTACTTTTTTAAAGTGGAAAGCCTGAGTATGAATGGAAGCATTGACTTCAGTTTAAAACTCAATTGCAACGCCAGATTGTGTGTTAAAAAACAAATGCAACATGACCAGCCCAGCCCTTTTTTGTTATAAAGGGTCATGTTTAGTGGAAACCACTTAAAAGTTAATTACGCTAAACATTTGTTCGCACATTCTCTTATAGGCCACATTAAGCGTAATTAGTGTTTTATCGCAGTTTATTTTATTTACAATTAATTTGTTACGTTAAAGTGCTTTTCGGACTCATATCGAAAACCATCCTGTTTGTAATGTTGCTTCATATTTTCACATCTTTTTAGGCCTTAGAATCCTCCTTTTGTCAATTTCAAGCTCCAAACACTGGCTTTCGTTCCAAAGTTTCGCGTAAATGACAACACTCATTACTGCTTTTGCTTTCTGGCTCAGCACAGAACGGATTGAACTTTAACTCAAAGTGCGCTCCAAAGCGCAGCCCCCCGGAAGAAAAAAAAGTGTGTCGCCGTTTACAAATAATGTCAACTGGCGGGAGAACGTCGCTATTATTCATGACATCCTGCATGCAAAACATGTGCCCGCGACTTCTAACAACGGGAGCCAAGGGGGCACACAGAGCGGCGTTAAGGCGGGATTCATTTTCAATTCCTTGAAATGTCCGTTTGGCCCAGGAGAAGCGTGGTTACCTGGGCAATCACTTGGCAATTGACATTTTTTTTCGACTGCACAAAAATTACCCTTTCAATGTGTTGAGTTTGGTTTCAAATGTGGAACAACATTAGCAAATATTGTGGGGCATCCATTGTGGCATTCAATGTACACTCCATTCAGTGTCGAGAGTAAGTTGAGTGGAGAGTTGTAAATCACGAGTTGCATGTGCTTTATGCAGCCACTGCTAAGGGGCCTTCCATAAATGACGTCACGCGATTTTGGACGATTTTTGACCTCCCCCCCTCGTCACACGGCGTCACAAGTCAGACCCCCCTTCAAATATGACGTCACAAAGCTCTGCCCCCCCCCCCCCAAATATATAACATGCTTTAAATCGCTTTAAACTATTGTTATTGTCGTGCGTATATAATGTGGCGCTGCACTCTGATGTTGTAGGAGAAAACATTTATTAAAAAGTCTACTTAATTAAATAGAACGTGTTGTCTATATTTATTTAAAGTTGCGCATTTTGATGTGACGTCAAATTTCTCAAACCCCCCCCCCCCCTCGTCACACATCGTCACAAATGTCTGACCCTCCCCCCCCCCTAGATGCGTGACGTCATTTATGAACGGCCCCCAAGCCTGGGTTGACCCACTGATACATCAAAAGGAGTTAAATAAATTGTTAAGCCTCTTTGTCCATTCTCACAAACTTAGCATTTACATTAAAGCCACCAACATTAATTTTGTCAGTGACTATATATAAAAAGGTCAAAAGTTATTTCCTGTTCAAATGAGCAATAAGGCTGTGCTCTTTTTCCGTTTACAGCCCTGAGTTAGTGGTGGAAATTACACATTGCTCTGATGGGGGCAACAACAGTTGACTTCCCAACAAAGTGGTACTCGTTTGAAGAGTCGGGATTTGAACTCACAACTGATCGCGAGCTACTCACTCTGTCACTGAGCTATCTGGAGAGGCTGCATTGGACAGTGATATTGCAGAAGGTTAATACGTTGGCTGCCCCTGTGCACCACACCGTATCCTGATCATATTAGACGTAATTCATTACATTATATTCATGAAATGGCTTCTTATTCTTCAAATAATCATTATTATCATCATTGCCATAGCATCATCGTTTGGAGTCGTGATTAACAACATTTCATTCTGCAACAGAGAACTTTATTGAAAAAATATAATATATAACGTTTATGGCAAAGAGTAACGCAAAAAAGACAATTGACGAAATACATTTTATAATTACCCACATGTCATCATCATTAGCCATGGTAAATCCGCTGCTGGATGAAGGCCACCCCAAGTCACCGCCATCCTCTCGCTCCGCGATGTAGTAATCCATCTGGCACTTGCAAATGGGATCGTTCCAATGCTTCATCTCCCCAGTGGACGTCCTCTAAGATGAATCTCCTTACCTGACTGCCACTCCACCATTTTCCTTGAGTGTCGACCTTCATCCCCCTGCTAGCGACGTGTCTTGTCCAAGCCCATTTCCCTTAACAGTTTCCATTCTGTCAATAACCTCTCGTGTGCTCTCTCATCCATGTTTGTCCTTCTGCCTTTCAATGTAATTCCAAGCACGCAACTCTCCGTGCCTCGTTGAGCGCTTACCAATTTGTGTTTTATATATATATTTTTTCACTAATGACCATGTTTCTGCACCGTATGTCACAGCAGCAAGGTTGGAAACTTTCTTCTCTTGGCACGTGGGTCCGTTACTTTTCAATATCATGTTCGGGCTCCCAAAAGCACCCCAATCGGGTCTCGTCTGTCTCTGTATAGTTTCCTTATTTAAGCAAAACTATTTTAAGTTGTGGACTAAAGTCTTTCTAAAGTTGTGCATGCTTTCCATGACCTTCTCTTGCTGGAAACTGATTGCATTGTCAAGAGAAAGGATGTGTACCCTCTGAGTGACTGAGTGATAAAAAGAACAGCTTCTGTGTATGAATCAGCAAGGCATGTTATCTTGAGATCACTGTATGAGGGACAAATACTTTGGTGATTACCTCGCTGTTTGGTGCTAGCTCGGTTCAGCCCCTTAAATGTTGAATGCGGCCATTTAACCTGTTATATTCTCTAATCGATGATTTCGTTTCCTTATCTCACAATGAAATTCTGAAAAAAAAGCAATCCATCTGTCCATGTCTCTGTGCTCACTTTGCAGTTAAGATTTGTTTTTAATGTTAATGACCACATTTATAAACCATGTTCCAAACAGAATAGCAGTCAGCTTTTCATTACAGATTATTTATGTTCTTTCTATTAAGGCAAGATGGAATATTTTGTATTGTTATAGTAAGACTCAAACTGATATATTTATACTTCACAATTAGCGGCATTGTTAATTGTTAGAAAATATGTTCGAAAGCGAGCCATTTCTTTATTTCATCTAAAATTTTCAGGGTGTCCATAAAGGTCCCATCCACGAGTGTAGACTTCTAATTATAATTATACAGCAGCGTGGTCGAAGACTTGGATTTTATAATAATAATAGGGTTTTTCCCCTTTTTTCTGGCAACATAACTGAAACCTTTTTACAAGGATACATGTCTGCATTAACCACAATACCTGCAGTCAAAATGCAAACAAAAAACATACTATGATAATATATGCATTGTCCTTGAAACTGATTGGTCCACACCAAGGGACGGCTTTCTTTTGAGCCTCGACCCAATTGGTGCTCGACCAAAGGGGAAAAAGGGGAAAAGCCCTATTATTATATTTTGGTACTGGCAAAAGAGGTCTAATGATGACTTGGATTTTGTCATTTAAAACAAAAATCTAAACAAAAAATTCTCGAGTGACCTTCCACAGCATAAACGACAGAAGCGTTTGAAATAAATCATACTTTAGATGATGGTGAATGACTGAGAATCTTTTGAACTCTTGTTAAACTGTGTGGTGCCAATTCCATGGTAGTCGTGTGGAGGTTTGTAGGGATGACGCTAATTCCGTGCAATATTCACAATTCTAAGTGTATGTGTGCGTGTATAATTTTATCATAGCTGCTTTTCAACAGCATTTGCCCCAACAGTCTGTGAAAGGTTATACGGAGAATATTGTATTGCCTTATAGTATTATTGACCTTGCTTAAACTGCCATCTCATTAAATTCGTAGCCCTATATTGATCCATCGCTGGTTAGAAGAACTTCCTACGCCTTTCGGTCACGGGGGTTGTTTGACCATAATTCACCAGGATATTCAGTGCGGTTTGGTAAAGTGGGTGCCCAGGACTGGTTCGGATATTACTCCCCTTTAGTGTTACACGTGACCAGATATACAACTCATGAATGATAGCACAATGTGCTAACCACTACGCCGTTGCTCCACCCCTCTATCAAATTGTATTCCTTTCATCGCGGATAATACCTTCAAGCACACCCGGTATATTTTGTACGAGAGTTTCAATAAGTAAAACAGACTTTGAATGATTCTGTGACCTCTGTCAAGAGTGATTTTTGTAAAAAAAAAAGTGTAAGTGATTTGGGGGCATGACCAAAGTACTCCCTCAGCAATATTTTTTTCCCATGATTTTACCACTATACGACTGAAATATCTGACAATCGAAACGTTTTGTGGCGTCCTTGAACAATTGCCCATTGGAAGAGTGGTGAGCTGTTACATAAGTCGTGTCCTCTAAGAATGAACAGACAAGTGGAATGTAGTGACAGCTTGATAAATCAAGGAAATATTTACGGGGGAGGGGGCAGCTATAATCAGGACGTTAGCATGCTTGCAGTGATGTCAGAAGAGGCAGGTGAGTTGACGCTCAAACTCCAGCCTGCATCACTTGTGCCTGGAGGTTAAGTTGTATGGCGGGGTGAATAAGCATTACGCACGCACATATTAGCAGGCACCAGGGTAAGCATGGTACAAAAAAAGTGCATTCGATACGTGTGTTGAACTTCTTTAACGTCGTACGCAGCCAACCATGCTAATTGGAGGTGCGGGATACCCCAGCCCACACCAAGCCCCTTCACTCGTCCATCTGTCTGTGTGGACATCTTATCTTATATTTATATGGCGCTTTTATTCAAGGTGCTTTACAAGGGCTGTGAGTGGTACAATGAGGGTAGCTAAAGGTGACACGGTGACTAGGGATGGGGGTATAGGGAGGGAGGGAATTACGGTGGGTACCTAGGGATGGAGGGAAGGATGGGGCCAGGGAGAAGGGGTTGGAGTCTTGAGGGAGGAGCGGAAACTCCACAGGGAGTGGATGCTTCTCGCTGCTTAATGTGGAGGGGAAGTTTGTTCCAGTGCAGGGGGGGGCAAGTAGGGAAAAGGAGCGGTAAACGGTGCTTGTGCACAAGGGAGAGGGGGGAACGGTGAGGAGTTGGAGGAGAGATTGAGAGCGGAGCGAGCGGGAGGGGACATAAAACGAGACGAGGGAAGCGAGGTAATGGTGGGGCAAGGCCATGAAGAGATTTAAATACCAGTGTAAGGAGCTTGAACAGACACCGGGAGTAGATGGGGAGCCAGTGCATTTATATAATAATGCTCTCATGTGAATATAATTTCAACAGTAACAAGGTTGAAAAAGCAGCAGGCAAGCAACCAATGTACCTCTGCTGCGGGCTGCTACGGCATAGGTGCAATTTGGTGGAGGATGACTACGTGGAGAACAACCCTGTTCGTATCTTGTCCCGTTATTTCAGTGGCACAGCGCGATTGGCATGGGGCCTGATATGAGTAAAGAAATGGGGCCACCTGTTCATTTTTTTTCCCCATTCGTCATAACCCGGCACCTGGGCATCTCCGGCACGTGAGCTTGCGCTGCAACAGCACCGCCTGTACACTTTATAGTGACGGCACTCAGTGAAACACCGTCGTGATCGCCGTTAAGCAATTGTGAGTCGGGGCGATACGTCTGCGGCTCCTGAAACAAGACGGCGCCTTCGAGTTGATTTCACCCACTCGGCCAAGTTGACAGGCCAGTGTCGACAAAATCAACTCAAATTGTGGCCATTCTCCTTGTTTTGCCGACTCCAAAATCTTCCGCAGGGAATGACAAAGAGCGGTGAGGGCAGTGGCGAAGGTGGCCATGTGTCATGAGCAACAGACTGTACCCGAGGTGGGCATGGTGCATTCTGCATTTTTTTTAAACGATTTTGCCAAAAAGAAAACTCCATGTTATTTTAACTGCCGGGACAAGGTGTTATCTGTTTAAATGTAGGACACCACACCCTGGCAGTGCATTCATAATGGTGGCGGGGGGGGGGGTATGGATTAATCATGCGGGCAAATTACCTTAGTTGCGAGCAAATTACCTTAGTTTGCGCGAGGTTTATCCCAGTTTTTTAATGAGCTTTTTTTCCTATAGTTAGGTGAGTCAGAGTCATAATAACAAGTTCAGGAAATGAACAGAGTTAAATTATATTTAAAAAAAATTGCTTTGTAAAATGTGCTTTAGAGCTCGTTTTTCCCTGTGTTGTGTATTGCAATGGAGAGCGGTAGTGCAGTGGTTTGTGCATTGTTCTACAAACCCAGAGTACCCAAGTTTGATTCCCACTCATGGCCAATATGAATATCTGAACTGGACATGGGCCTCCCCTAGGTCCACTGAGAAACTGGTGCGGTGTTTATATATAAAAAAAACATCAGCACTGAGAAGACAAAATCTTCCAGGCGTAGCGCTGGCCACCTACCCCCTCGTGTGCCGTGTTGGCATCCATATAGTAGCTTGCTAACGGCACTTGCCCCAACGGTCTGTTAAGACTATATGGGGAATATTTGTGTTTGGTTTGTGGCCACCCAGCAGTATAAATGTGTATAGCGCAGTGAGCTAATCGGTAGGTCTCGTGTGGTGGGGGCAAGTATACAGGGTGTTCCAAAAGTATATTGTAAAAAGTTTGCCTCTGGAAACTAACATTTTACACTGCTCACAGCAACCAAAGATAAAACAGAATGAAACAGAATTAAGGAACTTGGACTTATATTCTTGGTTCTTTCGGTAAAATCACGTAGAAGGGAAACGAAAAAATATATAAAACAATAACATTCTCACGACGTTTCGACTGCAACACAAGCAATCATCATCAGGTGTGAAAACCACAGCAAGAAAATTTGAAAAAAAAAGTGGCGGTCATTTTTCAAATTTTCTTGCTGTGGTTTTCACACCTGATGATGATTGCTTGTGTTGCAGTCGAAACGTCGTGATTGTTTCCCTTCTACGTGACTTTACCGAAAGAAACAAGAATATGAATCCCTGCAGTCACGAAAGCTTCAAATCAAAATTGAACTTGGACTTATTTAAATTAAATATTATAGCCCTAGCCGTAACCCTTACCGACATAGTCCGGCTATATTTGTATATCACTTAAAACTGGCTGAGCCAGCACAATAAAAGATCATTAATATCTCATTGGACATTCAGTGTACGGCAAGCTTGTGCATGACGCGTCGAGCAACAGCGTGATGAAAGAGCAATGCAGAATTCGGCGCTGAAATGTTAATGATTGTTATGCTATTTTATTAATTTTAATCACCCCTAGCATATAACGCGTTGCCTTTGCGTTGATGCATGGGCTCTGGTGCTGCTGATGTAAATCACTCCTGAAAGAAAGGAGAAAAGCGCTGAGTCTTACGTAACCAGTATTTTAAATGCAAGGAAATATGGTTAAACCTACCCTTTTTCAATTAAAAACGATCCACAGTGTTGACAGTTAAATATAGTGTTTCACGGGGTAGTCAATAACTTTCGCTGCAGAGAAAAAGGCGCCAAGTGAACAATGGAGTAAAAACAAGCGTGAAAAACATCAGGAAAGCGAACAAAAAAATCCAGACGCCTTCACTTCAGATGTTCAGTAATTATCGGTGCAAGTTCTGTTAGCGAGCACCTATTAAGGCTGCCACAATGCACGATGGTCGGTGTGGCCGAAGAACTGCACAGCCTTTGCCTCCGCTACTGTACTGAAGGTGGAAAATCACCGCCGTGTTAAGTGCTCATACTTAACAACATACTTAACAACATTAATGTATTGGCGGCGGGTACACAAGCACAATGAACAACGCGGAATCTCAACCCGTTCGTCAATAACACTGGTGCGCTATGTGAGGAAGGGCCATTACCCCAAAAATGTCACCTATTGTATTATGTTATTTTTAAGGCGGTGTTATTGACGAATGTGTGTTGAGTTTTTGGCTGAGTTGTAAAGGGGAGATTCAGGTCTTGTTCAGATCCCGTTTTGTGAATTTTTGTTATTCATTGTGCGGGTAATAACACTCAGATCTCTGAAATAATCTTATATTTCACTTAACCGCGCAAAAGTGAGAGCTTTTAAAGGTGACTGCCTGTGTATTCGTCCATTTCCCTTCCACTACAGTGCATAGTCGCTTTTTATACAATACTGCAATCTTACACTGATGTGCCCCTTTGCTTAAATGGATGTAGTTTTTCGTACAATAACACCTGTGATGAGGCCCACAAGTTAGAAACAAGCTCAGAGTTTTCCTGCTTTAACAAATGCAGCCATAAAGTACTGTTACAAAAGGCCAATGGGGCTACGGACAAAAAAACATCAATGTTATTCTGTGTGGAGAGATGTAGTTTTAGGGTGTTCATTATTTATTTATTACACACCACCACAACTAAAAGTTAGATTTTTTTTTACAGTTACGTATGTGTTCAGGTAAAGTTGCAGCCTTGCAATTGCTTGCTTATGCCAATACTGTACTCAGAAGGCTCTCCACCAGGAGTTCTAGAGAGTCCTCTCTAGTGGAAATGTGGCCTCCTATTCCACCCTGGACAAAGATCTAGGAAGAGGTGAGCGTACCCACTCGTTTCACCGCAAAAAGTGACCTGCCAATCAACTAACTGTCGCGTTTCCATTTATACTCTTGTGTGGACAGTAGCAGGAGAGATTTAATAGTTTCTATTTATTTTATTTGCTACACAGATAAAGTTGCCCATTGTTTCAACTGCTGAATCGGGAGATCAAGTGAAATGTCGCCATCTGGACTGCTAGCTCAATGTGCAAACCATTACTGCATGGCAGCCTAAATATATATGTGTATTAACAACTACATGTATATATCAGTCAAGAGATTGCAGTCTGTATACTGTGATGGCAACGGGTATTAACGGAACATTATCCCTGAAGCTTAGCTCGGACCTCTGGCAAAGCACTCTACGCCAAAGCACTCTGTGCCATGGGCAAAGCATGTGCAGTCCATATCAAATCTGCACACACACACAGGCCACGTGTGTGTATGTCTGTATACAGGGTCGACTCAGCCTCAAATATGTACTTGGTGCGGTGTTGTATATATATAGGCCTTTTTCCAAAAATTAATATTAAAAATTATTCTGCAATTTTTAAAATAATAATCGATAAAATAAATAACTAAAACACCTTCTTGGTCTTCTGGACAGACCTGTTTCTTCACCTGAAGAAGGCCACTTGTGTTGTGGCCAAAATGTCGTGTGAATTTTATTTTATGTTTTATTTGTATTATTTTATTTCCATTCTACGTGACTTTACCGAAAGAACCAAGAAGATGAATCCCTGCAGTCACGAAAGCTTTAAATCGAAAAATAAAACACCCTCAAACCCGCTACCTCCCACAAGCACCAAGCATCTGGAGGTCGTAAAAGGTCATTAAATAATAAACTCCGGGGCAAAGGGAGGTTAACGACGATCTGCAAAATCTCCAGATTGCCAAAGGACCGCATGCCATGACCTGCTTGGCGCTTTGGACAGTTCACAAAACAAATATCCAGAATCACAGGCACGGACACAGGGCACAGGGCAAACGGACATTATAACTGATGTATTTTTTTTGTACGGAAAAAGTTGAAGCTTGGCTATAAGAATAAGTCGACATTATAGACTGCAGTATTCCTTATTTTATTTCTTATTGTATCTTTCTATCTACGTGACTTTACCAAGAGAACCAAAGTACATGAGTTCCTGCAATCACGAAAACTTAAGTCCAAACTAAGCTGTATCTCTGGCCTCGAGAATAAAAAGCACGGATCCCTGGATGCAGACAAGGGAGCAAAAAGTAATAAAACCCTTGAAATACCGGAGGTAACATCTAATGACATTACAAATCTTGGTTAAACATAAACCAAATAATAATCACAAGAGATTAGACTTAGGGTAACTCAAAATAGATACGAGAAAATAGGTCAAACACACAAGACCAGATCATATGTATTCCATGAAATCAGAGCCTCCCCGGCCACCTTTGTCTTCCAACAATTTGACACAAACACATGGTAGCCATGAATACATATGAAAGGTGCGTCCCCTCCCTTAGCGGACACCGCAAAGAGAGGGGTTGGGAGTGCAAACAAACATCAATTTGATGTAAAGCAGCCCGCCCGGGGTCACCAGGAGGGGAGGGGGGCAATCAGGCGCGGCCGCGGGGGGAGAAGAGCATGACGGAGTAAGCATCTGTTTTTTTTTCTCTCGCAAGAGACGCGCAGAGGGGAGATTTTTCGGATATAAACAGCAACACGGCACACACAGTTCAGCTCGACTAGGGACAGCTCGGCAAGGGACAGCTCGGCGAGCGGCAGAAGAGGGCGTCGAGCGGCAAGCTCCGGGGTGAGACTCTGCAATCAACCAGGGATGGGGAGACTTGCCGAGTAGCGATGTGTCACCGAGCACGAGTTCAGAGCTGACAGGAGAAGCATCGCTCAAAGTCATTCTACCCTGAGTGCCAGCTCCCACCAGCAGCTACAGCCGAGCAATAGAATAACGAGCACCAACGAGCAAGCATCCGGGATAATGGGTGGCAAGCCCAAGCATCGACCAAGCCAGCATCACAGAGAACCAGCTCCACCGAGCAAGGGTGTCTGCCACCAGCGAACGAACTGTACGCGCAATTGGGCATCATCAAAGAGCACGGGGCAGGAGGGAGCGCGTGCGGCGCAGCTCCTCCAGCAGTGGAAGGAGCCTGTATATGCCAGCGGACGGGCAGCTAAGCCGACGCCCCAAGCAATAAAAAGCAACGAAGGCGTTGTAAGACACGCCCACCGTTGTAAGACACGCCCACCGTTGTAAGACACGCCCACCCTGACACACTCACCGCTCCGCAGGGGACAAACACATTTTTGATACAAGGGATGCCCAACCTCGGCGTTTGCTTAACGCAAGAAGATCAACAACACTCACACATTGACACACGCAAGAAGACTCATGATAAGTGCGTCAACTATTAGCTGATAACGAAGAACATTGCGGCCCATTGAGTTACGTGGATACAGTCATTTAGAAGTATTTTAGTCGTTATTTTTTTCTCTTTATTTTTAATTGCATTACTATTACCAATGAATTAATTGATGAAAATAAACGTTTAGAAACCTACGTTACGAATCTACACACTCACAGGGAGAATACTGTGTTGAAATCGTTCTTTTGATCACAGAATCTTGCCCGCGAATTAATTGAAGCCTCAGCCAATTGATAAGCATTTGCTGAAGCAGGCACACTGTCGCACACCATTGTTCCAAGACATTTCGTAATTACATAATCTTCCCAATAAATTCATTGCCGTATACCTTTGCCTTCGGGACATGTTTCTTTATTACCCTTCGTATGAATATCGTTGCATTAATTTTTAACGACTTTTTCTATCACCGTATATGCTCGCGTTACTCTACGGAATTAATCGATTGTACTGTTACCCAGTTTACAAACGTGATCATTGAGGGTTAAATGTATGGATCCTGGAGTACTGTGTTGACAATTTCAAGCATAAGAATTTGCATATTAGAGTGTTAAGGTTTTGTTTAGAAATTAAAATTGCTTAGCACAGAAGTGTCTGAGTGGTTCCTTCCCAAGTTCATGCGTAATAATCTTAATAATAGGAACTGTATCCTGCGGATGAGATTTGAATTTGGAGACCTGACATTAACACACTAACACATAATCAGTAAATGTTAAAGCGAGAATAAATTGTATTATACCGATTGATAATACATACCTAGACAACGAAGCCGAGCTTAATCTAGCATACTTACAGCACACCTGCATAACTTCATACACTTAATTGTTTTATCCCGATTGATGATACGACCCTGGGCAACGAAGCTAAGCCTAATTATCATAACTGCTACCATTAGCATAATCGCATACATTCGCATACATTCTCAATAAAAAAAAATCATTTTTGTTGTTTTATTTTTTACCTACGTGACTTTACCGAATATAACCAAAGAGTATGGATTCTTGCAGTCACGAAAGCTTCAAATCTAGAATTCGCATACATTGATAAGATTATCTCGCTAATTAGCATAATTTATGCGCATAATTACATCAGTTAACATAATTTCGGACAATTACGCATGTTCCCAAATTTAATTTAATTTTTATTATTTTCATTTAAATTTCAATACCCGGCATATACAACATAAGTGTGTAAACATCTCCACTAGGGAGATAAAGGTGGCCGAGCGTGGTGTTGGCCACCCACCCCCTTCTTGAGCTATGCTGGCCTTCATAGGTGCTCGTTGACAGCACTTGCTCCTACAGTGTGTTAAGGCTACACACGGGATCTTTGTCTTTGTACACAGGGTGGCAAGGGGTGGCGCGGTAGATAGCGCATTGTGCTACAAACCCACTGACATGAGTTTGATTACTGGCCACTTCCAACATGAGTGGACTCTATCTGGAACTGCTTCTGCATCTCCCCGTAGGTTAGCTCAGCCTAAAATAATTGCAGAATGTGTCACGTGTCTCGCGGACCACACGAATCGTGAAGGCAGCACCGTGGCGTTGCGATAATTGAACTTTGCAGATTGCAGATTTTGGCTCCCACGGGAGTCAGCTGCCCAGGGATATGGACGAGGATCTGTTTTGGGTTTTGCTTTTGACACTTCATCTCGCCTCATATCTGACTGGCATGGTGGGGGGGGATGCATGGTTAATGACTTGTGTATTCTCATTATGCTGTTGGAAAAAGAAAACGCACCACATTAGTGACATAGACGGATACAAATGAGAGTTAAGAGGCAGCGTGAATTGAGATTGCTTCTATCGCAATGACTGCATAGCCGGCATAATGCATATACAACTTTATTTTATTGCCACGGATGGATCGGTTCACAATCTATTTTGTTTTGTATTTTGTATGATAAAATAACGTGCTCAGATGAAGAATGCAAACTAACTTTGTGTATATAAATATCTAAAACAACGTTTCGCGCCTGATTAAAGCCAAATAGACATTCAAGATTCCTGTTCTGGAGCGTCCTGCGTTACGATGTTTCGCCATGGTTCATTTCAACGTGGGGTACAACAGAGGTGTAAGGAGAAAACCCCACGTGATGCGAGAAAATAATACTCTTAAGGTCTGCACTGATAGATTCAAGAATTTATAACTGCACCGCCACATCCTAGCCACTTCAAAGCCCAAGCATGCAACACGTGGTATTCCCAGGCAGTCTCCTGACCAAGTATTAACCAGGCCATTGCCTGCTTAATTTCTGAAATCTAGCACCTTCAGAGTGATTTGTCCATGGAGATGTTTAATAAACGGCAAGCAACGTTTGGCACAATTAAAACCATCATCCTTCTTGCCTTCTTCTCGGTGCGTAGATGTAGTCGCTCAAATATGTAGTCTGCTTCCGTACGAGTAGATTTAAACGTTACAAATTGCCTATCAGAAGAAATCTCTACGGAATGTTTCATCGTTTGTCATTAAAAAAATAACTCAACGCATTCATCAATAGCACTGTCTAAAAGAAAAAAAACAAAATATTCAATAGGTGACATTTGGGGCAAAAGGCCTTTCTTCATAGCAGAGGGGCTGTTAACAGTAGGAGGACCACTGTCAGAAGGGTCGCTTGTTATATATGGTTTCCTCTTTAGGGGCAGTGTTGACAAATGTGTTGAGTGGTTTGCCATTTGTGCTTGTGCACCGCTGCCAATGCGATATCATGAAAAAAACCAAACTCTCCTTCATGAAGGCAGATGACAGGGAAAGAAGAAATGAAGGAAATCAAGTGGAAGCATCTCCGAGTAGAGTTAATAAACCTCTTATGTAATGTACAGAGTCATCACTTTCCATGGAAAATACATTGTGATACACACTGCAGGCATATTTTTTGGATAAACAATTGTAGTAATAATAATACTACATAATTGTAGATACCGTAAAAATGCTGTGCTATGTTTGTCTCTTTTTCTGGAACACGTTTTGTTCACCTTCCACGTAGGAAACTTTGAATTTATTCATTGAAAAATAACTTGCAAACGCTCTTTTGTTGGGTCATCAAGTGTCCAATCGACTATGCTGTTCTGATAGAGATGGCACATCCTCAAACACCACAATTTAATGTATTTGTGATGAAAATGAATAATTCTATCTGTGCAGTTTTCTCGCCAAATCGTTCTCTGGCCGAGACATCACAAACATTAAATGTTCGTTTTTTTAGAGTTTATCATCGTATATATATACATTTATATTTATGGGGTGCATCGTTGGTCCTGTGGTTAGTGCGCACTGCGTTACGAAACAAGTGGGTGACCTGAGTCCCTTTGTTGACCATGGTTTAGCGTCAGTGGCATATTATATCTAAACTAGTTCTGGACCTCCCAGTCACCAATTCGCACTGGCCACAGTGATGAAGTATAAAAAACCCACCAAACCAACATGTTGAAAAATGTATTATTATAAATACTTTCAAAACATGTATTCTTACTGCAGTGACACAATTATTCATTATTTATCTTCATGGACATGCCAGTAGACATTTGAATCTTTGCTAAATAATCTAAAATTACTGGACTGTAAAAAGCAAGCAGCGTACCGTGTATATTGTTTGCACACCAATTATGAATTTCCCCATCTTGCAATATGCATGTTTGAGCCATTTAAAAAGCACGAAATGCAAATATTTACCACTTAATGAGACAGCCATCGCAGACCATGACAATATCATTCTCAGTAAATACAGGTTCCCCTCGTTCGGTTTTGTGCGATTCGTGTCTATGCGTCTAACCTTTTTCTACCAAAAATTTGCTCTATGTGGTGTGAATTCACTCATATCTGGCCGTGCGGTTGGGCTTGGGACAACATTGTGCGTGCGTGTAATGTATGCGCTACTTGGCAGCCAGCTGTCTTGTGCAGTTTTGCTTTGCGTGCCCTTTTTTGGACGTCTTAGAACGATATATGTGTGTGTTTAGACCACTGAAAAAATACGATTTAATAATATAAACCTTCACTCGATTTGCACTTTCATTGTACACGTAAAACAAACGCTTTTGTGCATTTTTACATATCATTATATCAATCAATCAGATTTGCCTTATAGACACATTTAGGTGGAAATAAAATAACTGTACTGGCAGCAATTACATGAACGACATTTTAACCGTAAATGATGTACGATTTAAAAATATATATATTTTATGACAGACTATCGGTCGTTGCTTGGTGACAATATTTTAAGGGAGGATTATGCATCCAGACAGGATTAAGTTGGGCGTCTGCCAGATATACATTGTTAAATCTGCCACTTCATGCCTGCTACGTATCTGATCGTATCCAATGAACATGTTGCAGTTGAGATTATGTGCGCAGCTGCGCATCGTCACATGGTAAATGCATTGTGTTGTCATGTGCGGGCATGTATATACAATATATAAACACAGCTAAACGCAGGGACATATATATGGTATTTTACAAATGCAGATGTTGCCTCCGATATCTGAATGAGTACTCAAACAGTACCAAAGCTAAGACAAAGTAATGACAATAGTGCGGCTCATTGCTGTGGTCATGTTCATATTATATATTGAAGAAAAAAGGAAATTCAATTCATGCTGGAAATATAGTGAAAGCAATTTCATTTAATAACCCATTTATATTTGGCTAAAATGTTTCATTGGGATTGAAGAAAGAGACATGCAGATCACCAGGCGGATGGGGAAAAAAGTAAAATGGAAAGAGGGAAGCATTTCGATGGAGAGTTGCAGAGGCTTAGATTACGTCCATAGCCACAGACACTACTCAGCTTTTACAGACGAGATTCCAGAGACAGGCGAGTGTCGCTTCAGCACATCCTGTGCGACGTCTCAGCTGTGAAGCCCTCCCATGGGCCATTCAATCGACAAATAAGTTAGCTGCGGGCGATATGTTTAGCACAGCGCGCGACTGGCAGTTGCGGGGAACCACACCAAATGTGCTGGGCATCGCCCGGTTAGGAGGGAGCTCTGGAGAGGAGTATAAAGCATTGCTGCGTTAAAAAGGCCAAGGTGGCCCTGCGACCCTGACAAGAGCACTACATCAAGGCATGCCTACGTTCCCAGGCTGAAAGTTAATTTTAGAATATATTCTTTGTCACCTGACTTCTGCAAGCCATCGTTTTACAGTCGGACAGCTCGCAAAATTATTAAACTGGAAAGAACTACCTGGTAATGGTCATATTAAAATAGCATGAAGCCGAAGACCCTATGCTTGCTATACTTATCAGACACTAACGCGAAGTACCCGACGTTGCCCGGTGGAACAATATATTTCAAAACTTCTCTTAAAAACATAACATATACATACACAAATACTAAGCTTTTGTGAAAGCCCGGCGTGCTGTTTGTCTGCCCATTTGTCCGTCAACAAAATTATAAGAGGCTTGAAAAAGTCCAAAAAGTTATAGAAAGTGGGGGTAAATAGATGATCTAAAAGGTTTCTGAAAATTGTTGACCCCCCCCCCTAAAAAAATATTTTTACCCCCGCGTAGGCATATGTACTGTACCTATATACGCTACATACAATAGAGTGAGTAGTATCTAGTGACTCTATAGTAGTATCGATTGACCCTATAGTAGTATCTACTGACTGTACAGTAGAATCTACTAAGTCCAGTAGTAGCTACTGACAAAGTAGTAACTACTGACTGTAGTAGTGTCTACTGACCCTACAGTAGTATCTACCAACTCTATAGTAGTAACTAAGTCTATAGTACATAATAAAGGTTTTTGGATTAGATCGCGTTATTTATAAATGTCGTAACCCTCCACCACCCGACACGGCCAAACAGTAAAAAATGTTTCACGATACACAAAAGACAAATAGTTCACTACTTTAGCCCACCAGGGTGTTGTGACACATTTAGTAGTATCTACTGACTGTATAGTAGTATCTACTGACTGTAGCAGTATTTACTGACCAAAGTGGTACCTGACTGCAGTAGTATCTACTGACTCAATAGTAGTATCTGCCGACTCTGTAGTAGTATCAACCAACTATATAGTAGTATATACTGACTTGACAGTAGTTTCTAATGACTATAGTATCATCTACTGAATCTATAGTCGTATCTATTTACTCTAAAGTAGTATCAACTGACTATAGCAGTAACTATTAACTTTATAGTAGTATCTGCTGACTATAGCAGTATCTGCTTACTCTACAGCAGTATATACTGACTCTATAGTCGTATCTACCGACTCTACAGCAGTATACACTGACTGTAGTAGTATCTACTGACTATATAGTAGTAACCACTGACTATAGTAGTATCTGCTGACTCTATAGCAGTATCTGCAGACTCTATAGTAGTATCTGCAGACTCTATAGCCATATCTGCTGATTATAGCAGTATCTACCGGCTATAGTAGTAACTACTTACTCTACAGTAGTATCTCCTGAATCTATAGTAGTATCTACTTACTCTATAGCAGTATATATTGACTCTACAGTGGCATCTACCGACTTTACAGTAGTATCTACCGCCTCTATAATAGTATATATCGACTCTATAATCGCACTAACTTCACATAGTATAGTGGTGAGGCCTAGTCCTGTGCAGAGCCCCCAGCCTCGCCTAGATTGCCCAGCCGGCCGAGGTGGCACCTTTGCAGGCTGGAGCTGGGGCGCTACCCCCTCCACCAACATCCCACCGCCTGCTCTACAGTAATAGTATAGTATTTAAGGTCTATGATAGTAGTATCTACTTACCCTATAGTTGTAAGTGCACACATTGGGGTGGGGGGGGGACATCATACTTTGAATAATTAACCTCAGCGTTGTGCATTTTTTTTCATTTTTACTGAATGCGAATTCCCCCTCCCCCGACCGACCGCATGTGTGCGTTGCTCAGGCAACCACCGGTCAGCGTTTCGCGCATGCGCAGATGCGTGCTTTAGCGCGCCCTCAGTGTAGTGATATAATAATTAATAGCAATAAATTGTTGATTTAACTACTTTAAAGTAGATGGATGTGAAATACAAATAGCGCTAGCTCACCACGGGGCTTATCGCTGGGTATCTGGGTACTGTTTTTTTTACGTAAACCCCACAGTTTGCGAGTTAAATACGTCGCAAGTTGCATCCACACACAGACACACAGACACATAGACAGACCGACAAAATTTTACTTTTATAAGTAAGATAACCTTGGAACAATAATAAGCTGTGAGAGAAAATGTGAAGCGTTTTGGCTGTCGTAGAGGAGACCCAAAAAATGTCAGCCGGGGGTGTTAGAGTAACTTGTCACACACAACATGACTTCAAGTGATGGCCATTTGCAAATTTACTTTGCTTACCAGGATGGAAAAGGTTATTGTTATTTGTATTTGTTAAGTTCAATTTCATTGCAATTTTGAATACTTATATACCGTAGGAAAGTACAGCAATGGGACAGTGGGTAGCGCACTCTGCGATGAACCCGGCGACCTCAGTTTAATCACTGGTCACAGCGAATATCAGCAGTCAGTGACATCTGAACTGGTCCTGAGGCCCTACCACGTCATTCACCAACCTGCACTGAGTAGCACGGGTGAAGTATGGTCAAACAAACCCCACTGACTGACGTGGCGTATGAAGGACTTCATCCAGAAGTGGACTGACAAAGGGGCTGTGAAGTATGAATCGTTTATGATTCATACTGCAGTAAGTAGAATTGCTGCCACTTGAGAAATCATATGGTTTTACTAACCCGGAAGGCTGTCATTTTATTCTTTCTCCAACAGCTTTAATGTGCATGAAACCATTTATTTAACGCACGCATTACCATATAAGCCATTACAAATGACATGTTACGTGTATATCACGAATAAAATAAAATACATCCACACCCATTGAGGGTTTTCCATGAACTGTTCTGAAAAAGAATAATCGCACATCACATTTCGTGCAATTACATATAATGAATAATCTACCCTAGATATACATACTGAACACATGTAATATATGTATATACTATGCTCTTAATGGCCACGTATATATGTGTGTCATGCGGCATATTATCATCAAATTGCTCTCTCTGTACAATGAATAACCCCTAGAGCACTGTGTTTGTACCCCATGCTGTCAACCCCTGGGATTGTATATCCCAGTGTAACCCAAGCAGAAAATGGAACCTTGCAAATTATACACCGTACAGCTTGGCCTTGTGCCGGGGATATTAATTCGTAGTGGACTGCGATGTATTGTGAACGAGCGACACTGGACATGGAACCCCCTTCCCTGCCGACCGGCGTGTTTGAATGTGTTTCACCCCCCATTCGCAAACCTGAGCAGAAAACGCTGATTCTAATGCTGCAAAAAAAAGCCATTGTTGCTGCTGTATCATTTTTATTTCAAGCGGTTAAAAGTGTGACTTGGGCAGGACACATCGCTAGAAGGGGTGATGATGGCAAATGGTCAAGAATTAATTATGAAATGACAGCCAATGAATGGACCATCTCCGAGAGAATGTCCATACCGTGCAGGAGATGGAGCGATGGAATCAGCTCCTGTGCAGTTGCTGTATGCATTACTACGTCGAAGTACTATTATAAGAGATGGTGGCAGCAAATTGTGGAAACCTTCATCCAGCAGTAGATTGACCATAGTTGATGATGTTAATTTCATTCAGCGTGACTTTCAATTTTATTAAAATCACAGGGACAGTTAAACCTTTAATTGAAAAATTGTAACTCATAATAGCCTACAAAGGTACTGTAGGTCAATGATGTACAGGAATGTCGCTGGATTTTATGTTTTAAATGTATAGCTTGTAGAAACAGATGCCGATACTCATTGCTCAGGATATTCTTGAACTGAATTGTGTGATGACTTTATTATTTCTGTAGAAAACTTACTTTCATGGATAAAAATCTATTTGTTCATAAAAAGCCACAGTTGGTCTCAAAACTGTGTCAAGTCCAGCATTGTTTGGTCAGTTCCCCTTCAATTGGTTGTTATGTATGTGAGAAGAAACTGGAGTACTCAAAAAAGTACATGCATACATACAGGCATAGAGACATACGGACATACACAGAGGCTCACATGGATGGGTTCTCTCACCCATCAGCAGTTTTGAGGGCTTCACAAGTCTCTGCTATCCACCACACCTTATGTGTTCTGCATTCGCCAACACTTGAATAAGAGTGCAAGAGAGCTTTTTTATTTAGTAAATGTGTTCTTATTTTATGGATAACATCCAATTACAGTACAAATAGAAAACACATTCGTGACCTCCCCGATGTGTTTTTGAATTCTACTCCAAATTGTTTGGCATGATGCCCGGCGTTTTACTCCACTTGAGGGGAGCTTCTTCAGCAACGTTATTGTTCTTTATCACGCAAAGACTGTGCGATCATCATGTCGAGTTGCTTATCCCAAAAAAGTCGGTGGTAATAGTGCATTCCTGAAGAAGCTGCCAGTACATGGAGTGAAACGTCGGACATCGTGCCAAACAACAGGCAATAGAAATGAGCAAACGTCGGAGAGCTGCAGAGCACAACCACGAAATTATTAAATGGTATTTTGTTTGATATGATTCCCTTTGCCTGACTAATTGAAAATAAAATGCCTCTCGCCTTTTGATTCCAAAGGCTGAGCATCACCCTGAAAGAGATCCAAGCTTCTAAATGCATAAATATGCGAAATAATTAGAAGTATCTGTTGTACATTGACGTGATGACGTTCATGAAGTGTTGGAATAAGTTGTTATATCAAAGGTCCTGGTGCTGAAATAGACTTGGCCATCGATTTATACCAAACTTTTTTTTATCATCCATAAGAAGCCTAAACCTAGATAAAAGGAGCGGTTTTGTATGCGTCGATGTTTCAATGTCACAAAAAGGGCACATTTCTATTCCATTATGTTGTTGATAGATTTGCTGCCAGTGGTTGGTTGAGGCAAAAAAAACACAATTTGCCTGACCGCCCAGGTGGGTTGTTTGTCCATCAAAAAAAATAGACGAAAATGCATTCATGTGGACGGTGCACTGTTGTTGAAAATAATGGGCGAATGAGCATTGAGCGCATGTAAGTATAACCTAAGTGGGGTTTTATTTAATCTGGAAATGGGTCAGGATGACCTCGAAGTCTTTCGTGAACAATTGCTGGAATTTTGGTTAAGCCAAGCCGTGCTAGGGCGAGGATGAACAGAAATGTGAAAAGATCAATACAGCCATGCCCCCCCTCCTCCAGGGAGTTAAATAAAATTGCAAATTACAACCAAACAGAAATTGAATGTCAACCAGTGTGAATTAAACAGAGCCCATGCAGTATGAAAGGTAATGCATCTTTTTTTAATGCAAAGCAATCCCCCTCATTTGAAAGGCCGATCGTTGTTCAACCACAAGGATTTTCATAAAAAGAGGGAACGCCATTCATTTTCTTGAGAACTAGCATTGCGGTCAATCTCGTCGACGACATCATCTCAAACAAAAAGAAGAAGAAAACTTTTCCAATTAAAACGTGAAAACACGTAAGTGTTCACAGTTTTATTAAAGCAACAAATTATTAATTTGCATGGCATCGCATTCTCCTGGGGCTTTTAAAACATGACTCGCAAACATGATCCTGCGTACATAAAAAAATATTTTCTTTCGCTGAGAATAATATATTCTCCACTCATTAGTAAAGACGCACGTTCATATTAAGACTCTGACATGTACGCCTTTAAGGAACATGATTTACTTAGCAAATAATGCTAAGGAATTATCATTATTGTTTTACTTCATTCGTGCCATCATTTATTCTGTTGGCCCTCTTCTTTTCCTTAAAAAGAAAGCATTGCCGTGGGTCAGATCGCCTGCCGAGATCCGGCAATTCTGCACCCAAGATAATGTTTATTCATTATTGGTTTGAAATGCGCAATAAAATATGCATGCTTTTGATTGCTGGTTGCTCATATTTTTTCAATATAATTCATTAACGAGCACCGGTGAAATGTCCACATCTCCCCGCGTGTCTTGTATGTTAACGAAGACCTCTGCCAGCGGGCTGACAGTGTCCTGGCCTCGTTAAATGCATTGCGCTTACAGTGGCGGCCAAAATGAGCTTCTTTTCCTGCGAGTTGCCGGTTTCAGCAATTTTGAATTGGCAACGGAACTGTTTGAGCCACTCTTAACCGCTTGCGGTAGCAAGTTGTGAAGCATCAAAGAGGCACAATCAATATATATTTGGAATTGTATTTCTTTATTATTGTTTTCCAATTCGCTTTAACTGTATGGCATGGTGTAGGCAATGCTTCTGGCTTTATTAACGACGCATCGTAGAGACTATAGTGAGATTGGTGTATCCGCTGGGTGACGTTAATGTGCCACATTTAGCATCGCTGCAGTTTGGAAGTCACCGAAGCCGCGGCACACTTTGAAGTGCTGGAATGCTGCACGTGTGCGCGGTTGCCATCGCCGTTTCCGGCACAGATCCGGCATAGTGTAACAATTTTTTGTTCTGGGTAGTAAGTGTTATTTTCTAATTGCTTATGCCTCACAGGTACAGAAAATGGATATTATTCCCCCCACAAATTTTGCTTTTGTGAACAGGACACAAAAGCAAAGTTAATAATCCACACCATTAATAACACTGTGTAACAAATGCATTTATCTTGACTTAAAGCTTTTGTGACTGCAGGAATTCATATTTTTGGGGGTCTTTCGGTAGAAGTACAGGAACAAAAATCGTGTTACATAGTGTAATCTTGCCCCTGGGTGGCGTGTGAAAGACAGTATCACAAACTGCTCTCTGCATCGGAGAGGATATTATGCTTTCTGTTCCATCTCTTTGTGGATGTTTAACATGCCAAGGCACTCTTTGCACGACTAATGAGCTAGACAACTGTGCACTATTGTGGTATTGAGGCCACCTAAAAATAATTCGTAAAATGTTCAAGGAGTTTTATATGCTTAACTGCTTTCGAGTGTTTAAATCGGAGGAATGCTGTATAGTCTGCGACGCTGATTAAAGTATGAACTAAATACTGTAAATATTTCTATATAAACAAAAATGGTATGCAGTGTATGTACTTTATCTTCGAGTGATGCGCTTGCTCGAAAATTACGTTTTAACCCATTGTAGAAAAATTGCCATTCGCACCGTGTGGAAAAGAAACGTGTCCGCCATGCACAATGACTTTACAGCATAAGAAGAGCCGGTCACAGTCTGTTGAGCATATTGGCCACATTTTTCCCCAAGCATAGCAGGTATTAGATATTGGCCAGTTTAAGTGCTGCACCCAGGGCAGATGCTTTGAAGCACGGAATACATGAAGCCATTGTGGAAGGGGGGAAGGGGTGGGTGACAGTGTTGAACTATTCACCTAAATGTGCCATCCTTTGCTGTTTGAAAAAGGTCATACCTTGACTTCCTCACAACAAACGGTTTTATCTCATGGAAAACGTTAATGAATACACTTTTTGCTTTTTGAAACCACCTGTTAAAGGTTTCTTGAAACCACGTGTTCATTGTTTCTTGAAACCACGTGTTAGTTGTTTCTTGGACCCACGTGTTAATTGCCTATAGGTTTTGTCACGTGCAAAAGCACAACAACTGGGAACGCAACAGTGCGGATGCTTGGAGATGGCTGTAGGAAAACAGGGAAAAGGTGCGGCCCTGGAATTGCTCGATAACAGCCACTGTCGGCGGAAAGGGGCTTTCCACTCGTGCAAGGGGTATTCGACCGACTCTCTTCCCATGTTGACCAAATGTGTTGGAAGAGGTGGGCTCACCCACGTCTTACCCCCACCTCTTTCACCACACACGACTCGCCGTGATGCGTTCAATCACACTGCTGGGTGGACAGAGGCGCGCGGGGTGCTTTGATAGAATTGCACCATGGGCTCAACATGCCGCGGCCGAGAGATGCAATCGAAGCGACGGCAGGTCCAGTGCGTTCAGAATGAGAATCGGAATATTTGACTTGTTGCGGAGGAATTCAGTTTTAACCATAGCACCACTGTGACAGCTCTGCTGTAGGTATACCATGGCATGTTCCTACTGGTTGCAATGGCGTATGCATGTCGAACTTTTTTCGCACCGTAGGTAGCCAACCATTCTAATCGGAGGTGTAGGGAGGTGTACTACCATCCACAGACGTAGGGCCACGATGACCAATCTATGAATGATTCAGCAACCCCTTTGTATGTTGTGTCTAGCTAAATGCTACAAGGAAACAATAACACGACACGTTTTTTTTTTCAATTTGTTATCTGCTCTTATGCATGCACTATCGTCAGAATATACGATGTGCTTCAAAAAAAATGTTAACACTTTCGAGAATTTGCAATAACACCACGAGAAATGGGCCTCCAGGCTCTGGAGACCATCCAGGCATGCGTTGACAATGATGGTGAACAAGTGGAGATTATTTGACTTTTTGAAGCTATTAACATAAATTTGTTATCACGTTACAGTGGAGTATTTTCCGTTTATTTTTCCATTAAAAACGATATTCCCATATAAGTGTTAACATTTTCTGAAGCACCCTGCATATTTTCCATGCTCAAGCATTGAACTCTGGTCATTTGCACCGGTGGTTCTGAGAAAATAGCTGATATTCCACATTCCTATGACAGAATCGAGTTTCGATCAAGGACATTCACTGACTGGCACTCACCAGTAGCGTGCCTGGTGAGTGCAGAAGAATTGACCAAAAACACATTCCTGCGGAGGGAGCTGGTAGGAGCGTTGGGTTGCTCGGTCAATGGCCAGGGTCAACGGCGGCACCACGTGGTGTATTCCGCAAATATTCCCGACTATGAGGGCGGGCACAAGCCGGCGTGAGTAGGTTAAACGTTGAGTTTTATAAGGGCACCACGGGGTGACCAGCCCCTCCCCACCCAGCCCTACCCCTCCCACCCCCCACCCAGCCCCACCCTCCCCACCCAGCCCCTCCCCACCTTCCCCACCCAGCCCCTCCCCACCTTCCTCTCCCCACCCAGCCCCTCCCCACCCTCCCCTCCCCACCCAGCCCCTCCCCACCCTCCCCTCTCCACAATGCCCCACCCCTCCCATTTTTGGAAGCACGACGGACGGACACAATAATCCCCTGTGGGCTGGTGTAACCAGGAGGTTCCTACACAGTGTTACCCAATACAGTGAGATCCCTAGAGCTCCCTCTAGTGGTGACGCTTTTTCCAGAGAGTGACACGATCCCAGCACTTGGGAGGGCTGCACTTTCACCTTCACCAAAGAGGTGATTGACTAAGTTGAGCCTAGCTGGGGATTAGATCTCGTGGTTGAGATCCAACTGTTTCGATCAAAACAAGCAATGCCTCATATTCTTGGTTATTTCGGTAAAGTCACGTACAAGGGAAGCAATAAAATAATAAAAATATAAAACAATAAAATTCTCACGACGTTTCGACTGCAACACAAGCAATCATCATCAGGTGGCACACCTATATTTTTTATTTTATTGTTTCCCTTCTACGTGACTTTACCGAAAGAACCAAGAATATGAATCCCTGCAGTCACGAAAGCTTTCAATCAAAATTTAAAAGCAATGCCTCGTCTATTAGTACGGGGAATATCACGTTCGCTGCTGTGGATTTGCCTGCAAGAAACATTATTTGATTCATGAGGCTTCTTCTGGAGGTTTAGCGCGCTCGCTAATTTACGCAGTCGTCGCTCCCAATGAGATGTTTTATTGCGCAAACAAATTGGAACTGCCCCCGATGTTCATTTTTCCACTGGAAAACGGCGGTACAACTGTCCTGAAATGTGCCGTTGTTAATTAAGAAGCTCGCTCGCATTTTTCTCGCGCGCGGCAACGTCGCAGTCAGTTCAAGGCGTCCGTTGCTGCTGAGAGTGCATCAAAAAGGGACTTTTACCGTGACCCTCACGTTCGAAATAGAGGAGAGCACAGAGCTTGCGCTTAATCTTTTCGAGGTCATCGGCACGACGCCAGGCATGGTAAGCGCACCGACTACAAAGGGCAGAGTGCCCTTGCTGCTGCTGCTGCTGCCTTGTCACCCAATGATAATGTAATGTCGCATAAACGACCAATTAATTGGAGCGTTAGAATTGAAAGTCACGAACGCCAGTGAGGAATGTATCAAAAATATCCGTGGTTTTTTTTATATATATAAAGGGTCTTGCAAAATTCCTTGCACATTGATTGGTCAAAAACTGAGGGCTCAATATGTGAATTCCCACGTTGTTACTTTAATCGATACCAGAAATGGCGGGTGATGTTATTTCACTTAAATTGTCCTGTCTGGTGCTATAGCAGACAGTTTTGTGAAATGAATCTTCACATGCGATCATTAATTTTAAACGAAATTAATGGACACCATCTGTCCCTCTTGTTTTAGTGCCGAGGACCAAGTGGAAGCTGTCATGATATCTACAGGGGTCTGTGCTCTACCTCCAAGGTCTCTTCAATTCCAGTACATCACTCTAAAAAAATGACTCATTAGGGCCGTCAAGGCGATGCTAACAAACATCAGCACATTCCGATGAACAGGATGTGACAGTAAGAGACCGAATAGGAAATCCACAGAAATGAAATTATGTATGTAGCTCCCATACAAATATATGGTCACTTATTTTCATGCGTGCATTTGCTACATCTTTCATAATATGGAACAATATAGCTGAGAGCGTTTTAATATACGTAAAAGAAATATGCCCTTTAAAGCTGTTGGTTGATGGTCACAGTTATTCACAACACGAACACGGTTTGAATGTCAATCCACTCCTGAGTGCTGTGTCAGTTATGAGTGCTGTTTAACCATACTTCAGCATGTTGGTGAATGCAGATTGGTTCACATATCAATCGATATCGATGTATGTCTGTATGTTGAACTTCTTTCACTCCGTACATAGCCAACCATGCTAATCGGACGTGCGGGGGAAGGACAACAAATTAAACACAAAAAGCAGTTTTAAATAATTTATTTTTCTAGATCATTTAAAAGTGCATAGCACTTTTGTGGCTTCCTAATGTCGAAAGGAAGAGCGTTCCAGACGGCCGCGGAACTGCATCTGAAAGCGCGCGATGCAGTGACCGTCTTTGTTGGATGGCTAGCCAAAAGCCGCTGCGAGGATGACCCGGAGTGTGCGTGATGGTTTATGCATTTGTGGCAAGCATATTGTGCATAATGAGTGCGACTTCATAAGATGTTCACCGAGACCGGGAATTAAACTCAGGTCGCCGGGATGATGGAGCGGTACATTGAGTGCTGCCAACTGCTCCACACGTACAGTGTATTTTCAAATAATATCTTTAAAAAATAAACACGTTCGTCAGTAATACTACCTTAAAAGTAACAAAAAATATGTAATGTTTCAGGCAATGTCCGTTCAAATAGGACACACATTACATGATGTAGTTTTTTTATTCTTATCTGCCTTAACCACAGACCTTGCATGAGCAATTAAATAAACTGCTACCATATGCACACCTGATTAGAAGACAAACTATGGGCCGTGTGTGGAAATTCTCACATTTGCTGTGTAAAATAACATTTTATATCTCTCGGCATGGCAGTTTAAACATTGGGCCATTGCTTGTTTTTTTTTCGATCTCCTCACCTCTATCCGCCCAGCAGTATAAACGGGGTACAACCACAGTCGATCGGCAGCTCCTATGCGGCGGGGTAAAACGTGGGTAATTTCACCTCTTCCAGCATGTCTCACTGGTGTTAAAATATCATCGAAAGCCTCAAGGGGCTCTCCAGAGCTCCCTTTAGTGGAGGCCCATCTGCCAAACAACGTCAGGGTTTGCACCTTTGCCTTTACAAGTCACTACAGTGGAGGAGGTTTCTACCAATTTGTAAATTATATACTTCCAAATTGTACACGTTGAAGCATGTATTGGATCGGAAGCCAACCTGAAAAAAAGGTAATGTTTTTGATAATATACTTCAAAACATTTTTATATGGTGGCTTTTCTGAACGATAGCAAAAAGCTTGATTTAATACGCTGTTGCTAATGGATGCAGAAATAATGTAAGCACTTTAGATGCAATATTGGGTACATGACGTTACTTCATAAGTAAACCCTATTCTGTAGCCATTCGAAGATGCAATTCTCAATATTTTAAGCTGCAGGAGACGATCTACATATCTCAATCAGTCCAAGTCTCCTGTAAAAAAAGGTGATTCGTGCGTGGCCACCCCCATTCCGAGTCCCCCATTCTCTCAACCTCTTGTGAAAACAAACTATGCATCCAGCCAACTTCTGTTGGCTCCTTTCCCTTCTCCTCTCCCTCTCTTCCCTCCCCTCTCATCCCCAACATCTATATTATATCGTTGACTCTACTCCCCTTCCTGTGGTGTGCCACTGGTAAAACAAGCTTTACACTTTTAAAGAAAGTATCAGACGGCTTTCTCACTGTCACCACAATCTTAACCAAGAAGCGCAGCCAACTCTCCATAGAACCCAGTGATAGTATAGATTTATTTTCCAGGTTCAAATTAATCCCAGGTGGGCAAATAAAGAATCTGGCAAAATACAAATATATCCTGGATTTTTTTTCAGGATGAATATAAATTCTGAAAAAATTTTAATTCTGAAATTAAAACAAGCGATTTCTAACACCATGAATCTGAAGTCTAAGCTGCTCCCGCAGTTGAACGAATCTGTTTTAACGTGAGAATTATGAAAAAAATAATAGTATTTGTAAAAAAAATATATGGTACCCTCTCACCAACCTATATTTAATCAAAGATGAACAATTAAATGCATAGGGTATTCTATAGATTTATTGATCATGAAAACTCATCATCAAAAGGAATCTATCCACTGCTGGATGAAGGCCTTCTCAAGCCATAATTACCATGTCTCATAGTCCCGTGATGTAACTAACAATCCTCCGAGCGTCTGATACCATCGTGTTCCCTCCGATGGCTGCCACACAATCACTCTCTTCTTATCATTCTAGATAACTGCGAATGCAATCCAATATTTTCTATGCTATGTTTTTTTTTCCATGGATTTGTTCTGCAAACGTCATCTAGTGGTTCGAAATATAGACATGTATATTTTAAAACTATTTTTTGAGCCGACGAGCGGTCTGAAAATTGTATTCCGCTGGTCTGCTGGAGCTTGCCTACAAAGCGACGAGCTTGATTGCCTTGCACTCTCATCGGGAACTCCGTCTTCCATAGAAACATCTTCCGCATTGTACGTCATACATCAAAGTGTGATTATTACAGCTACGTCAATTGTGCTTCGTTGCGTCAAAAATAAAATGCTCATCACTATGATTGAAGATGCTGCCATGGTGTTAATGGTCAGCACACTGGAATTGCAACCCAGAGGGTTCCTCATGAAGCAGCGTAAACAATATTGCCTTCACTCTAATCCCAAAAAACTCTATTATGGATAATATTGCAGGTCTCTTAACCCACCCCCCCCCCTTCATTTCTCTCTGTCCACCCAGCAGTATAAATGGGTACACCACAATTAGTCTGTCAGCAGGTCATGTGTGGTAAAATGTGGGTAATCTCGCCTTTTCGAATATATATTTGGGGAATGTGGAAGCAAAGGTCAAAATGCCCTCTGGAGCAATGGCTCTTAACTTTTTCTGCAGCCTCGTACCCCTATTGGTTCTCAATAGTTAAACATTTATAATGTTAATCAGTACATAGATTTGTTGAAATAAAGTAGTTGTACTTACGTGCCCATGCTTAATTTGTGTTTTCGATTATTTACCTTCAAAGAAAATCTGGCCATGTCACGCACCCCCATAAAGAGGATTTCACACCCCCAGGGGGTGCGTGCACCCCAGGTTAAGAGCCACCGCTCTAGAGGAGGACTCTGTAACCCCCCCCCCCCCCCCCTCGTAAAGGCCGTAGCACCAACAGTTGCATAAGCAAGCAATTGTAAGGGCTGCACATGCATCTATTATTGCTGTGATTGGGCACTGTAACTGAATGTCATTGAATCAAATCACTCTTATTAGTTAAATAAATAAAATAGTAGTTTAAATGTGGATCCTGGGAGCTATGCAGCGACTAGCAGGACTTGCCGGGTGTTGTAGGCGTGGGGCTGAGAGGTGTGGCCAGGAGATGGCAGTGCTGAGTGTGACCTCCCTCGTATGCGAAGTGGATTTTGTCCAGGTCCTCAAGTTTATCTTTCAGAAACAAAACATTTCAATGCAGGACACTCCTAAGAAAAGGCTCTTCAGACATAACAAATATGTTTTTTTTTCTGAGTAATTAATAGGTATTGCTGGATAAGTAATTGGCAACTGTAGCATTTCCTCCATGGTAAATAATGGAATGATCATAACAGCTTATTCATAAGATTGGTTTCCAAACAGCCTTAGACACATTGAGGACAGGTTAGTTACAGTGTTTTGTGGAATCACTGTATGTTTTGTGGTCTGTTTAATGCTAATGCTGCTTTCAAAGTTTACTTTGATGCATTTTTGCTTCTGGAGAATAAAAATGGGACTCCAACCACATCGTAATATTTCATCGTGCTTATATTGTATCAATATTATTAAAACAATCTAAGTTAGGTTTATTATTTCGTCTCAGGAAATTGTGATGAATAAAGCACTCACAAAGCAGACCTTGTGAGCATTTAAATTTCAAAGCATGATCGTCATCATCAATTGTATGCTCATGCCTGAGATGTGGGTTACAACATGTACACACAAAAACAATTATGCTGATTGTGAATAATGAACGAATCCATGATACAGGATACAGCAAAACTAACGGCTCCTGATCAATGCATTTTTAGAAACTCTGAAAGTTAATAACTTAAAACCCACTCGTGATGCAAAAATTAAATGTAATACTACCCTAAATATAATAGAGATTGCCAGTGACATGAAGACATAAAGTCACGAAATTAAATTAACTGCTCGTTAACAAAAGCAGCTCTGTCTATATCTCTACAAATATTACAGTGATCAATGGGATTAGCAACAATGAAGACAAATGAAATCACAGAAGTAAATTATGCATTACCAATTGCATCATACCCCAGTCTAAAGCAAGGCTTTTATTAGCAATGAAATAAATATACATTAGGGTAATTGAATACAGTGAACTTTCTCACCGAAGTGAAAAAAAATTATGCCTTAAGCTTCATTTTTTTAAATGTTCTTTTTGCAAAGGTTATGTATTTATTAAGAACACTCTAACACAGCAAATAGGGCTGTTGTCACATTCTCATCATTAGCACGATGGACTTGTTATCCAAACGTCGCCGGCAGTAGAAACAAGAGTGGAAGTTTCCTAAATCCCCTCTGCCTGTGATCACTCACGGGCACAGTGGCCGGATGTTAACTACCTTGCCTGGTATACAGGGGTCATGGGTTCAATCCTGACCTTGATGCCTGTATATTTGGAATTTGCATGTTGCCCCTGTGGTCGCGTAGATTTTTCTCTGGGTCCTCCGGTATTTCCCTCCATATTTAGCATCAACATAAGTTTAGAGCATTTGGCTGCTGTAAATCTCCACATGATAAGCCACTTCGTTGAGCTATCATTTTCGGCCAGGTCACTTCTGAAAGATAGCTATATAGCTCAGTGGGCTTTATCTGGTGAAATAAAATAAAATAAACTATTTGAGTTTTGTAGCAGCATAAATGAGTTCATCACAATTAGTCCACTCGGCAGGTCGTGTGTGGTGAGATAACAGGTGGGTCCTCCCAAATCATCCAAGACATCTCACTAGCGTGGAAAAGTGGCCCAAATTATCTTTACATGGGGATCTCTGGAGCTCCCTGTAGCTGATGCCCTTCTGCCAAACAATGGTGCGATGAAGGGATCACAGGGCTGCACCTATACATATAACACATGCAGTCTATTCATGCGTACGTAAATATAAGCAAACATATTTATACACAACGGAACATTTTCCAATGCTGGTCATAATATAAGTCCATTTGCAAGTAGCGACATGGCCCAGTGTTAGCTCGTTCACTGCTTGTTGCAGAGGTTCGCGGTTCTAGGCTGGTAGGCCACCCTGGTTAATGCTGCATGATTGTTAAACCGTAAAAAAATACACGCCATCTGCTTCACAGTGAGGAGCCCATTGTGTGGCGGTGACATGTTACACGTTTTCAAAATAAACAAACACCTGCAAATTTGTCAATTGGAATTACAAATAGTCATGATCGTGCCCCCCTTCTGACGGAATGATGCCCACTTGCAGGTTTATTCGGAGTCGCATTGTGCCGCACAGGGCTAGCAGCCACTGAGGCTTGCCCTTCGAATGTTTGAAATGAGACGTGATGCAAAGGCTTTTTTTATTGATTTTAGTTTCTGAGGAATACAAGCGCCAATGTAAATGTCATATAACGGGCCATCCATTTCGTACGTACGGATGGAGGGGAGAGGGGGGGTTAACCCAAATGCGTACGCTTGCGTATGGGGGGTCTACTGACAATTTACGTACGCATAGGAAACGGGGGGGGGGGGCGGGGTGAAGCCCGATAATAATTTGTCTACATTGGCCTTCAAATGAGCCGCAGTTCAGTGTCTTCAGCTGTCAGACAAGTGCTACCGGGAGAAGTGGGACTGTGTGGGAGAGGTGTCACTTGTGTGCCACCGTACCCCTGACTGCTGGCTATCCCGCTGCTGTGCCACAGCCTGACACTGTGCCTGTTGACGAAATCCCTACAATACGTCACCTGTTGGACTGGGTTCAGTCGGCGTTTGAACCTAGCGGACACTAGACAAACGTTTTACAGGTACGCAACTTAATTCTTTAATGCAGCCGGTGGTGGACTATCTGTTTGCCTAAACACGTTAGTATTATTAATCCTTGATCGTTTCTGCGTGGATTCAATATCGGCCGTTCCATAGGATTCGGGGGGTGGGTGTAAAAAGTATGCGTGCCTACAGGGGGGGGGTTGGAGGGGTCAAGATTTTTTGCGTACCTACTAAATGGATGGCCCCTAAGGTTTATTCTTATTACTTATTATTTGATGAGTAGTTACGGTCATCAGAAAAGAAAAGCACATTGCGGTGGGGGGGGGGAACCACTGCCCCTGGACACATTGCACCATGCATATGCATGGCTGAGCTTTGTTGCTGTGGGCTGCCGTGTGGGATTGAGCTGCGAGCCGACACGATGCACTAAGGGCGATAGAAATCTGTCGGGGGTCCGATCATTGCCCGTTCGCCAGTGTCTCCCACGGACTCTCGTACCCTCGCAGAATTTGTTTGAAATGTAATCTTTCGGGCGGCTGACTCAGACATCAATAACCGAATGTCTAAATTATTGGCCACAGGGAATGCATTGGAGAACTTTGTCAACCGGGCCGTTTGAACAACTAGCTCTCGTCATGTTTAATTACGTGAGTAAAAATAATGCATACGTTAAGTTTGATGGTTCAGTTTTTACTTTACATCGGGCGCACCTGTCTGCTGTCTGCGAGAATTGATATACAGTAAAACCTTGGATTGCGAGCACAATTCGTTCCGGAAACGTGTTTGTAATCCAAAGCACTGGAATATCAAAGCACTCGTATATCAGTTGTGATCACGTGACGCTCGGCAGACAAGGCGTATACGTGCTGCTCGTATTGCAAGACCTCGCTCGTTTATCAAATTAATATTTATTTATTTGAAATTGCTCGTCTTGCAAAACACTCGCAGACCAAGTTACTCGCAATCAAAGGTTTTACTGTACTTTTTCTTTTTAATCAGATGAAGCTTAAAAAAAGCTTGATTGTAAATGTATGTTTGTTAAATAATATTCAAAATAATAAAGGGATATTTCACTTTGGATAAGCACAAGACTGATGCTATTAAATGGAAGTTCATCCATCTGCAATAAGTAAAATAATAATGCATGATACTCGCTATGCAAATTGTTACGTACAACACTTAATTTACTAGAAGACTTATTTGTTGCAGCTTGGGGAAAAAAGATTAAGCTATGCCGAATTATCCGATGACACAGGGTTAATGACTTTCCTCATTTAATATTTTTTTTGTTACAAACTTATATTCCAAGTCAAATGATCCATACGTATTTACGATGGTAGTTATCCAAATACACCCTCAATTAATTGCGTGTATTATTAAATGACCCATTGAGGTGGGTGACAGTGTCTCATTTTCTAGGGCTGATTGGCTTTTAGTTTTAATTAAATGCTAATCTTCATGGTGGCTTTGTTAGCAGGTCCTGGTGAACGACTCGTGTTGGATGACTAATTAAAAAGCTGTCATTGTGGACGTGGCCAATGGCGCCAGAGACCCCTTGATAATTCTGATGTTTCTAAAATGAACGCAAGAGAACACACAGGTTCCGGAAGTCTAATCTGCTCCAGCGCATGAGACCGGATTTTAAGCTTGGAGGTAATGATTAATTAAGGGAGTATAATTTATGTTATGAAACCGAAATTCCCGTAAGTATGAACATTGCAGTCTAGTACCTTAACGTGCAAAAATACACTTTTCATCAGCTCTGAAGTGTGATACATCAGTTGTATATGTGTGTGTGTGAATTTCAAAGACTTAAAGTTAAAGGTGCAGCGCTGAAATTGCTTGCTCATGCCGCTTTATAGGATTTCTTGGCCTACTATTCCACCTGCCCATTGATTCTGGTCTACCCATTTATACTGCTGGGTGGTCATAGGCGAGGGGAGGTAAGAGAGATTTAATACACTTGCCCATTTTGTCAACTGCTGCACTGGGAGATGGAACCCAACTTGCGACCTCTATGATTTCAAGTCCATGCAAATACCCCTTGCAAAGACTAAAAATAGTCGATTAACAAAATAATATCAAATAAGGTGATCTTTGATTCCGTAATTTGTTTTACCAAACAGCCCATCATCTGCACTGCCACATCAAACAACTCTCAGGTTATATTCTTAGTTTTTTCGGTAAAGTCACGTTGAAGAGAAACAACAAAATAACAAAATATATATAAAACAATAAAAAATTCTCACGACGTTTCGACCATAACTCAAACGGTCATCACCTGATGACGGTCATCACCTGATGATGACCGTTTGAGTTATGGTCGAAACGTCGTGAGCATTTTTTATTGTTTTATATATATTTTGTTATTTTGTTGTTTCTCTTCAACGTGACTTTACCGAAAAAACTAAGAATATGAATTACTGCAGTCACGAAAGCTTTAAATCAAAACTCTCAGGTTTTTTTTTTTATCCCTCTCATGAAGGTCTCAAGACTCACACATTTCGTCAAACTATCCAAAACATCTCGAGAAGCTCTGGCACTGGGGAATGGTGTGATGCTCAATACATTGGTAATGAGAAAACATTGACATGAAGCTCATGTAATGTAACAATGCCGAATATGGCAAAAAAAAATCCCCAAAATATCAAGAAATGCAAAGATTTGTATTACAGTATTGGACTGCTCTACTCACGAAACGTCGTGAGAATGTTTTATTGTTTTATATATATTTTGTTATTTTGTTGTTTCTCTTCAACGTGACTTTACCGAAAAAACTAAGAATATGCTCTACTCACTTTAAAATTGTCGTTACGTGTATTGTTGGGTATGTTAAAGTTGTACCCACTGGAAAAGTGACAATGCATCAAATATATATGGCCATATGTTTATTGCCATACGGCCAAACAATGGATATTCACTGCTTAATCCTGTGCCGCTGTTTTTACGAAGAAGACCCAAAAAAAACCAGTGTACATAGCCGAGCAGTAACCACGGCACATTGCTGACGTTTAAACAGTGTTCGGATTCTAAATGCAAGGCACGGGGTGACACGACATCGCTGAGACATTGCATAACAGGGCCAGGGTGAGAGCCTGATTTGAAGTCAATGCAACAATAGACACAGTGCATACGTACATGTTCAGCCACTTTGTCAAACCCACTGCTAAATGAGGGGCTTCCCTCACAATGTGGGTTCTGGCGGTGATTTTGCCATACTTCACCACACCGGTCAGTCCTTGTTGGCGACGGTGGAGAGGATAGATGTACAATACAACAACAATGGGTTTTTTCCCCCTCCAAATCTCTCTGTGGTGCACCACATAGCCCCGCAGCCTATAACAACCTCTGCTGTGCCCTTCCAAGTACTAAAAACCTGCTTGGCTTCTGAGATCTGATTAGTTCCACGTCTTAAGCAGTGTTAATTTTTGGTATTGATTCTTTACTGTTTTAAACAATGTTGTCTACTTTATATACATATACAAATGAAACAAAAACAGTACTGTATGGTGCATATATATCTGCATTTCATATTATAACATTTTATACATATACAATAAATAGCTCCTAAATAATAATATTGGCACAGTCCTTTGTAAAATTCGCTGCTGGAAGTCCCTTCCCATACCGTGTCGACCAAGGGGCTTGTTTGACTATACTACACCATGCTGGTCAGTGCGGGCTGGTGAAGGGTGTGGGTGTGTGCACGGGGCTGAATTGGATATATCTCACGGGGTTTATAGTGGAGTGCTCTAACCACGGCATTAGTGCACTACCGTTGCATCCCATACACAGTTATATATGTCTCCAATATTATGTATTATAATGATTCTTTATTGGTCAGAAGGAATAACTAATGGCATTCAAGAAACCAGAAGACATGTCTCGGACCGCATCCGTGAACACAAAACAGACCTAAAACACGGCAGGACCAACACCTCGGCCGTGGCAGATCACTGTTATAATTCAGTAGGCTCACATGACATTGACTTCTCCAAGACAGAGGTTCTCTGCAAGCCATCTGGCTACCATGAAAGATTCGTTCATGAGGCTATCCACATATGCAAACACAGAGACAATTTCAACCGAGAAGATGGATTCTGGCTTAGCAATCATTGGAAGGATTTGATAAACCATTTCGGGTCTTAATTGATTGTTCACGCTTACGGTGGCTTTCAGACCGCATCCATTATTTTCGTCTCCCCCCTCCTATTTTCCGAACATAGATGGACTCGTCCATCTGAATAACTGCCAAATCGCTCTCCGTGGTGCTAACGTTAAAAAACGCCACTTTTTTAAATGTTCTTTCTGTGGTATTCACACCTGATGATGATTGCTTGTGTTGCAGTCGAAACGTCGTGATAATTGTATTGTTTTATATTTTTATTATTTTATTGTTTCCCTTCTACATGACTTTACCGAAAGAACCAAGAATATATAATGGCATTCAAGTTTATGATTTGCAGGTAGTCAATGCGCGTTAAAGTTCTCTACAAATAGACAAATCTATGAGTTCAAAACAATTCCAGTTAAAATAAACATTTCGAATTTATGTTTTTGTATCCACGTGCAATCCCTATATGAGTGCGTATTGATTTTTTTTTTTTACCGGCGGTTGAACTGAGATCATCAGATATTCTGCAGGCATAGAGTTATGATGCTCTGCATTCCAGAGTTGTTGAAACGCCTCCATGGATGGAATTTCCGCGCTACCTCTGCAAGTTATTCGGTGATATCGCGTTAGCGGCGATACACAAGCACATACAACAGGCAAAAACAAAGCTCAATGCATTCATCGAACACACTGTGGCCTTAAAAGTAATATATATAAGATGTGACATTACGACCACGGGCAGGACCTCATTGTCCTTATAATGTTTAGTCGTGTGTGAAAAAATCTTTAGCAGAATAATATAAGGAGTCGGTTATGTTTTCCTCATCTTCTGTGTGGACTGAAACCCATCGCTGGAGCCACTGGATTACTACCGCAGTTACCTCTTGTAATTTGACTTAAACAAATGATAAGTAGATTTTTATTTTGTGTTCACACATGTTCATGCCTGTATGCATGGGTTAGAAATGTGCATAGGTAAATGCATTTGCAATCTTTCTAATTGTGTTTGAAATAAAAATGTCATTAAATAGTCAATAGAAAAAATATTGTGACTATTAAACTTTCTCCATTATGCTGTTGGTTAAAATCGTCCAACCTAACGGCGTGTTATTTGCAACGTTGCGAATTTTAAATATACTCAATTTACTAAATGTAGACACAATTGGAAGATTCCCTTGCATGTGTGAATAGTAAAAACTGGCCTAAATAAGAACAATATGTTGACTAATGCGTTAGCCTTCTTGTGTGAATGTCTTCAATAATAAGTGCATACTTACAATTTAGTTTCTCTAGAATCAGTGATCCACCTATGACGAATCAGGGGCGCGATCTGTGGTGTGCTCAGGCATAGGACCAACGCTCTTGTAGTCTACTCAGAACACAGAGTGGAAGGTGTCAACAAGCAGGCTACTGCAAGGCTTGTGACCTTGTTCAAACAACAAAGCAAAACAGTGGGTTATTATTCGTAGCCATTGTGACGCAAATGCTAGTCTATTGTTTGTGAAACACAGGATTCACAATTCACAAGAATGCCATGCTTGACTTGTGCACACGTTGCCGAGCAGTGAGCATGCACCAACTGCCTAGCCAGTTTGCACGGAGACACCGGTTTGATTCTCACGGCGTCTGTGGGCAGTTGCTAGTGTGTGTGTGTGCCTTGTTAGGTGCTCGCTAACAGCACTTGCCCCTACAGTCTGATAAGGCTATACGGGGGATCTTTGTCGTTTTGCCGTTTTGCTATAAATTGGATGTTGAAGATCCCCATGACTTGATTCACGAGGGTAGGCCACTGAGTTTCATCATCGTAACCCATAGCCCAGACTGTACGTAACTCGATTGCAAAAATGGAATAGGAAAGTCGTGGCTTTGTTATCCCTCTCAGTGCACAGTGCTTCGAGCTCGGCTCACCTGAGTTCGACTCGCAGCCATGGCTAACATCAGGTGGTGAGTGAGATCTGAACCAGTCTACTAAATTCGCCAACCCACACTGATCAGAGTGGGGAAGGAAAGTCAAACAATTGTACTATATCCTCCGCTACTGACAGCGTGAGGAAGCGTTCACCCAGCAGTTAACTGACAAAGGGCTCAACTGTATGTATTACTTATTATTTATTTGTAAGAAACAAAATTGGTTGCAAACTAACAATGATTAGCGAACACAAAAGGGTCGAGATCATTCACAGGCCCTCGAAAGATCGTGAGTGAATTTTATGGTTAAAGGAATGTTGAGTTATGCACGTACGTGTTGCTACTTTCCATAAGATGAAACCAACACTGATTGACAGTTAGTCATTCCTATTTTACAGCTGTCTAAGGCAATTGTGTAAGAGGGGCGGATCATGTCATGAGTGTTGCTTATACCTGAATATCGCCCACCTAGCATCGGTACTGTACCATCTGACTCAAAACGTAAGGTGCTGAACAACTGTGTACAATGACATTGTGGATTTCTGTCACACTCTTCGTAAACACACACATATATAAGCACATCATCAAGCCAGAATAGCATGTACAATATCCATTATGATTTATTCATTTGGGAGAAATAACTAAATAAAACGTGACATTTGTGCAAATGTCAAGAATGGGTGTAGGCAATTTGGATATTATTTGTTATAAATTTCGCGGTGGGAATATTAGCAGTGCTATCATTCGTGATTTAAAAAAAAAACATCTCTGCCGCTGGCTCACAGCTCACGCTCCTCTCTAACTTTTGTTTATTCTTGAGAAACAGCAAATAATCAAGAGGATTTGTTTCCCGACTTGCTTTGGTGCTTGTGGAGGCAGCAGCCCCAGTTTTATATCCTCATTTGAAATAAAATCGGTGCAATTCTGTGCATGCCCTAGCCCCCTTAGAATCCCGCTCCCCTTTGCACATACGGCCAATTTGCCCAAGGGTAATGTTTTTGTGTTTCAAACACTACTCCCCCTCCTCGTATCCCTACCTCGCAGCAATTTAAACCCTGTTTGAGAGTGGAAACAAATGTGTGGCTGTGAAAGCAGACGAAAAAAAGTCAACAGGAATGGTAAAGCAACTGAATATTTACCGCTATCTTCCAATGTAATTGTTTATTCAGGCAACAAATTACAGGCTGGCCACGGCTACGTTAACGGTTGCAGAGAATGTGGTCCACAGGCCTTCTGGGATCCTGCCATAAAAAGTTCACCTTGAAACTCCCAATTTTCCCAACCTGCTGCTGCGAACTATAATTTTTGGTTACGATCGATTTTTGGGTAAATCAAGAGTGTTTTTAGATTTGCACGCCTGTGTTTCGAAGAGATGCATTTTGGCCCCCGTTTGGGGATTAATTACGCGGTGAATAACAGCACACGGTCAAATAGGTAACATTGATTCAAAGCCCTTGCATATATTTCCCTTCTTATTGAGCCATTTATGTCGTCTTGTACATGCGTTGATGAGCGATTTAAGGACTGGAGGGTCACCCTTTGACGTCGGTCATGCTTGCGAATAAATAAAAATCGCGTGCCAAGGGAATGTGCAGGGGAATATTCTCTTCGCTATTATGTGTGTGAATAGAGAAATAGTTAATAATAGGGGGCGGGGAGTTGTGGCGCAGTCCATAGCGCTCACTGCTACGAACCCGACCACCTGACTTCAATTCCCGTTCACAGCCAACATCGGTGATGGATATCCAAGCCACTGCTGCGCCTCCCCGAGGTCGACTCAACCTTAAATAAGTACCTGGTGCAGTGTGTAAATATCAGCAATGGCGAGACAAAAGCATCTGGGCATGCTGCTGTCCACCCACCCCCTAATGTACTGTGTTGGCCTTCAAAGGTGCTTACTTATACCACTTGTCCCAACAGCATGTGAAGGCTACATGGGGGATCTTTGTATTTGTTTTTTTTTAAGGGAAAAGGTTGTTGTGTGATAAATAATAATGTATGGTCATTTATCAATGCTTTTTTTTTGTTGGTCTTGGGGGGTTGTTTGGCCATACTTCACACGGTGATCAATACAGACTGGTGAAGGAAGGTGAGGGGTGTATGTTTCCCAGGACTGGTTTGCACATCACTCGCCGCTGATGTTAGCTGAGGCCGGAAATCAAACTCATGTCCCCAGGTCCATAGCACCATGCACTATTCATCTGTCATCCCCACTAATATCAATATACAGTGAGGGAAAAAAAGTATTTGATCCACTGCTGATTTTGTACGTTTGCCCACTGACAAAGACATGATCAGTCTATAATTTTAATGGTAGGTTTATTTGAACAGTGAGAGACAGAATAACAACAAGAAAATCCAGAAAATGCATGTCAAAAAGTGTATAAATTGATTTGCATTTTTATGAGGGAAATAAGTATTTGACCCCCTCTCAATCAGAAAGATGTCTGGCTCCCAGGTGCCTTTTATACAGGTATTGAGCTGAGATTAGGAGCACACTCTTAAAGGGAGTGCTCCTAATCTCAGCTTGTTACCTGTATAAAAGACACCTGTCCACAGAAGCAATCAATCAATCAGATTCCAAACTCTCCACCATGGCCAAGACCAAAGAGCTCTCCAAAGATGTCAGGGACAAGATTGTAGACCTACACAAGGCTGGAATGGGGTACAAGACAATTGCCAAGCAGCTTGGTGAGAAGGTGACAACAGTTCGTGCGAGTTTTCGCAAATGAAAGAAACACAAAATAACTGTCAATCTCCCTCGGCCTGGGGCTCCATGCAAGATCTCACCTCGTGGAGTTGCAATGATCATGAGAACGGTGAGGAATCAGCCCAGAACTACACGGGAGGATCTTGTCAATGATCTCAAGGCAGCTGGGACCGTAGTCACCAAGAAAACAATTGCTAACACGCTACGCCATGAAGGACTGAAGTCCTGCAGCGCCCGCAAGGTCCTCCTGTTCAAGAAAGCACATATACATGCCCGTCTGAAGTTTGCCAATGAACATCTGAATGATTCAGAGGACAACTGGGTGAAAGTGTTGTGGTCAGATGAGACCAAAATGGAGCTCTTTGGCATCAACTCAACTCGCCGTGTTTGGAGGAGGAGGAATGCTGCCTATGATCCCAAGAACACCATCCCCACCGTCAAACATGGAGGTGGAAACATTATGCTTTGGGGGTGTTTTTCTGCTACGGGGTCAGGACAACTTCACCGCATCAAAGGGACGATGGACGGGGCCATGTACCGTCAAATCTTGGGTGAGAATCTCCTTCCCTCAGCCAGGGCATTGAAAATGGGTCATGGATGGGTATTCCAGCATGACAATGACCCAAAACACACGACCAAGGCAACAAAGGAGTGGTTTAAGAAGAAGCACATTAAGGTCCTGGAGTGGCCTAGCCAGTCTTCAGACCTTAATCCCATAGACAATCTGTAGAGGGAGCTGAAGGTTCGAGTTGTCAAACGTTAGCCTCGAAACTTTAATAACTTGGAGAAGATCTGCAAAGAGGAGTGGGACAAAATCCCTCCTGAAATGTGTGCAAACCTGGTGGCCAACTACAATAAACGTCTGACCTCTGTGATTGCCAATTAGGGTTTTGCCACCAAGTACTAAGTCATGTTTTGCAGAGGGGTCAAATACTTATTTCCCTCATTAAAATGCCAATCAATTGATACCATTTTTGACATGCGTTTTCTGGATGTTTTTGTTGTTATTATCTCTCTCACTGTTCAAATAAACCTACCATTAAAATTATAGACTGATCATTTCTTTGTCAGTGGGCAAACGTACAAAATCAGCAGGGGATCAAATACTTTTTTCCCTCACTGTACATAATGCTGAATAACCTGAATAGCAGTCTCGGCACAAATATTAAATTGCTTCATTTTGTTTAAGTGACAAACCTTACTAGTTGGCTGTGTCAGGTGGTGGCGGGTTTAACAACACATTTATATTTCCGCGATCTAACACAAAAAAATCTGTTATGGATAATATTGCTTATATTTACGATATTTTGTTACTAAAATCGGTCCATGGATGTCATCCACTTTTAAAGGTAGCCCCTTAATGATTTGACACACTTTGGCATAAACTTGAGAAGTGACGCCTGCAATGCAAGCAATATCTGTCATCAGTGGAAATAGCATTAATCAACCAATACTAGAGAAGCAATAGGCATTATAGAAATTATATAGAGATGCCACATATATTGTTGATATGCATCTATATATTTTGGAGTATTGAAAATTCTAAAAAAACATAAAATGTGGCAAATGTCGACAAATGTTGCGTAGTGATTCAGCTATTGTTATGGATATGCATGACATTATGCGCCATACACAGGATGTTTTTGCATTAAAAATTCCTCTCTTTTCTCAACCCACTCACACTTCCATCCCGGAAATAAAATAATTCAACAATAACATTCTTCCATTGACTACGTCTCTAAACTGTATTCATCCGAGCACTGCAAACAAAAACAAGGACGGCTTGAAAGAAAGCCCCTGACATATTTGTTGTATAACACGTAGGAATTCTTGTTGGAGTTTGGATTTTTTTGTCTTTCGGTGGACAAACCAGTGTACTTGTCAACCCCTTTCCAAGTGGCAAAGAGCATGGCATGGGCCTGGGAGTGGCTCCAAGCACTTCACCAGAATTACGAAAGCATTTCAAATCGTCCTTTGACTCTGAGGCTCGTGTGATTTTGACTTTTTTTTTACTGTGAGGCTTTCCCAGGACATTTGCCAGATATCCTGACAACCAGAAAATATTAACACCTGGCAATTCATGTCCTTGATGCTGTTTACTCTGTTGAGTGATGAAACTGCTTGAATGTAGTGCCTGCAGAGGGGCACATCCATGAGAACGTCAAGGTCACTCTTGTCATTTTCTTCTTAATTTAATTGCAGCTTTTTAATGCATTTATATAGTTCATAATACGGTTTTGCCCTATCACAGTATGCCATCATTGTGCCTGTGGGGAAGGTTCATATACTGGTGTCTTGCTGCTCATTTTAAATGTTGTGGCCTGCCGGAGCGTGTCTGTTACCACTGCGTATCTCTTCACAGTTGTGCAGCGTAGCTCTATGATGACATGTTTTCGGGTTGTTCTGCCGTGTGTTGTCTCAGCACGATGTTCGTCACGGATGTTCGCTCCACTTACCTGGAAGCGTCTCGAGGAACTGATCTGATGTTCCTGAATAAGCTCCGAGCACGTGGAACGAAGCGACGGACATCGCTCCAAATATTTAGGCGTTGCAATCTAAAAAGATATCGGAAAGTTACGTCTGTTACCACAGCACGTCAGTGTTTGGGAGGTCTGGCTGCGGAGATGTCCGAGGTATGCCATGTTAGCAAGGTCCTCCATCAACTTTGGCATTCTATGAAAGAACGTCAATGTCTAACAATCTGGGGGAGCTTGAATGGTCTGCTGTACCTGTAGAAGTGTGACCGTTTTCGTATTTAATATTGCCATGTTATTATGTTGGCTTGTGTTCGTTTCTGGTTCCCGCGATGGTTACGTTTGATCGAGATTGCTTACATTGGTCCAGCAAATATTATGCGTAGTTTATCTGGCTGTAATTATCAATTTGTTCCAGTTAAGCACAATTATGTGAAAATATGTTGTTAAATAAAGCATATTTTGCGCATGCTGCCACCCAATGCAACAGTTAATTATGATGATATCTGCCTGCTTCAGTGACAGATTATGCCATTCAGTGTTCATAAACACTGGTACATTAGTTTAACGCGTAGGCTTTCGCGACCAATATTATTCATAATAAAGATTGTTGGGTTAGATCGCGTAAGTATGAATGTTGTGTCGTAACCCTCCACCACCCGACACAGCCAGTAAGGTTTGTCACATAAACAACGCGTGCCAATTAGTTTGCTACTTCAGCCAACCGGTGTGTTGGAGAGTAAATCTGCAACATTTACAATTTGAGTACGACGTTTCGCTGGTAAATTTGGATTGTCAGTATCAATCTAAATCAGAACTTTTTGTGCAGGGCTAGTATGCCAAATTAGGACAGCAGATGCAAGACGATACAAGTGGATACAATATTAATCGCTCACCACATTCTTCCATGAGAGGTCATTCATAAATTATGGGGGAAAGTTAAAGCCTGGGTTGTACTTTTAAGGTGGAAAATTGCGAAATACTTTTTCGATAATTGCTTACCAGAGAACTGTTGACGCCGTGGTTACCGCACTGTGCCATGAACCCACAATGTAAGCTTGATTTCCCGCCATAGCTAACATAAGTGATGAGTGAGATCCGAATTGGTCCCGGGTTCCCTTCGAGCCAACCTGCACTGACGAGAGGAGTGAGGTATGGCCAAAATCCATGAAAGCCAACGTGGCATGAGAGGATATTTATTCACCAGTGGCTTGGCAAAGGGATGAAAAATATGATTATAATAATATTTTTTTAAAAATACAACTTAATCGTACATATCCACAATTATGCTAATGAGCTGTAGTAAGATATTTAGTTTTATCAGTATCAATAATATTTGTACCTATCAAGTGATTGGCAACCAGCAATATGGTAGATCCTTCCAAAGTTCCAGTGTAAACCAAACCTGGGTACACGCCACTGAAATGATCGTGGGGCTTCTGAATGGTTGCATTGTCTCATGATATGACGTCAATAGCCCGTTTAGAATAAAATTAGGAGACTAATGTTTGAAAAGTTACGGTTGGGTGTGTTCCTAGTGATGTCAATGCATTGACATATTCAACTCTATGGGAGTGTCATTACAGCAACATCCATCATCATCAGCAACTATCCATCCACCGCAGCTGTGACATAAGTGACGTAACTAGATGCGCTTTACATTAATATTTCCCCCCCCCCCCCTATCGACCCAGCTTCAAATCCACATCTGACAGCCTGAGACTCACAGCCTAGACACATATCTATAAGATAAGAGCTATGTGTTCTTTGGGATTGCGTCTTCCTTTCAATCACCGCCGAGGCTCGAGATCAGAGCCTTGTTCCCTGTGTGCGAAACGTGGAACCGGGAGAGCTCTCCTTTGCGAGACAGCTCAGCGATGGACACTCCCTTTCCATCCCCGAGGAGAAAACGCCCCCAGTTTCCCGAGCGTCTGTTTCCTGGGCAGTGGGGTCTCGGCCCTTTCCTGGCCAGGAGCTGCCGAGGCAAGTGCAGAACGAATAATCAACCTCCCTTCCAGCAGTCCCTGTGGATTCCCACACCCCCCACCCTCACCACCGCCCACACGCCTTCCCCCCACTCCTCCTGCCCAAACTTTGCTTCCCAGAGCCAAAATTATGGGCTTAATATGCCAGTGGTGGCACGCTTCACTGAATCTTTCGCGAGGGATGCCAAGAAATTCACAGCACTTGTCGGCTGATGAGAAATTTACAGCTTTAATTACAAGATTGGAGTCGGCCTTCCTCACCGCTCACTCCAATGGCCAGCGATTGTGAGGGTGCATCTCGCAAAGTAATTCCCATTGATTTTGCTTTGCGTTGTGTGTGTGTGAGCGTGCGTTTTTTTTCCCCTCATTACTCCCGCAACTTTGTTTCGTAGTAAGACTTTGTCAATGCAGGTCAACGATGATGTGAAAAAATTGGCTGCTAGTAAGATGAGGGAGTTTCACCCCCGTAGGCATGACCATTGCACAAACAGGCATTTCCTAACAATGCTGTGCACTGCATCAAGTTGCACTGCTTCCTCCCAGGCCTCTCAGAATTACTACACACACGTGCTTTTTTTTACATAAATGACAAATTATGCACAAGGGGAATACAATGCAATTCTTAAGATCATGCGCATGATTATTGATGTGATGCTAAACAGCATTTCTATTACAAGAGATGGAATGGATAGGGGAAAAAAAACGCACGCACGCACACACACAAATATTGATTCCAACCCTCGTACATAGTTTTCTGTATAGAAAACAGTAAATTAAGTTTAAATGTGTTGACAGAGACAGATGGTGTTTAATTAAAAAAGTCCCTGCAAAGGTGAGCATGCATTATTTACAGCAAGGGTTGATTTTGTAATTCCTGTCATGTTCTATTTGTTATCAGTCATACAATGCCCTTGCAAGAGCAAATGAGATGGCGGTTCAATTACTGCTTCTGCATTATTTTGCCGTCAGTCACTTGAAGATCGGGGCTCACTCTGCGTCGTCTGAATGAATTCCAGAGCTTCACGCCGACTCGTTCGATTCGTCGCAGCGCCCCACAAATCTGGCCACGTCAGCTTATCTTACTCGCTTAATTGCCAGAGGTAAGGGTGCGTCCCTCCAATATCTTTCTCACGCCGCTGCTGACAGAACTGTCTCCATTAAAGAGAGGAGCGCTCGAGAGCGCCTGCGAAGGGTATTTGGCCTGCTCTTCCACGTCTTGGAAGAGGTGGTGTGACCAGGTGATCGACTATGTGTTTACACGGCTGGGTAGGCAGCGGCAGAGGGGATTTAAGAACGTTTCACCGCTTATTTTAACGACCGTGACTTGACATAGAAGCAAGCCAACAGCGTCTGGAATGCAAGTCACCATGCGGCAACCCTGACATCACGGCAGCATCTAAATGTGATAGCTTAGACAATATTCATGATTTTTATTTATAACTTTCATGACTGCAGGAATGCATATTCTTTGGTTCTTTCGCTTAAAGTCACGTCGATAGAAAATAACAAAATAACAAAACCAAAAACTCACGACCTTTCGATCGCAACACAAGCGGTCGTCATCAGGTGGAGAGAAAATGGGGGGGGGGGGAAGCCTCCAACTGCAACTGTTTATAACAACCAAGCTATATCTGCTGCAGCAGTTACATTGGGGAAACTAAGCGACATGTCTCGGACCGTGTTCGTGAACATAGAGCAGATTTGAAACATGGTAGGACCAATACTTCTGCCGTAGCTGATCATTATTTTAATGCGGCTGGCTTACACGAAATTGATTTCTCTAAAACGATGGTACTTTGCAAGCCTACTGGCTATCAACAAAGATTCGTTCATGCAGCCATCCACACACAATTTTAACCGAGAAGACGGTTATAAACTCAGCAATCATTGGAAAGATATCATCAACCACTTTGGGTCATGATCTGATTTGTAATTTCAGCTTTTTTATGAATCCACTTCTAGATGAAAGCTTTCACATGCTGCACGAACCATGGGAGTTTTTCATTTAATTTTTACCATCATTTACAAAGCCAGTCGTTGCGGATGGTGATATGAGGCACCCAGGACCGTTCAGATTTCACTCACCGCTGTTGTCAGCGATGGTTGGCAATCGAAGTAAGGTCACCGGGTTCATGGCACAGTGCTCTGAACACTGTGCCACTCCTTCATCCCTAGCCTAGATTAACCTCATAAATGATACCACATTTGCAATATTTAATCCTGGATCAGTATCCTTTTGCATTGCAAGTTGCATGGATACAGCAATGACCCTGAACATTTTTTCGCACCCCTGCAAATTCTCACTGGTGTTTTTACAAGAAAAAAACACACACATATATACAACAGATGAACAATCATCGTGGACCCTGCGCAGGTTGTTGGAGCAAGTGCTGTTAGCAAGCACCTTTGAAGGCCTACAACAGCATACGACAGGGTGGTGTGGCCAGAACCACCCTCAGCTGTCTCCAGACCGATGTTTATTCATCGCACCAGATACCCGAAAGGTAAAGGCAGTGAGTAAGAGTTGTAGACGTGCGATGTGATCTTGTCCCCAAAGTGTACTAAAAGCCTCTGCTGTACGTTTGCCAAACTAAAATTTAAGTCAGGGTCACGACAATTTCGGACAAAACACAGGCAACTAACATTGAAAATAATCAGATGAATATAAAGTGGTGTAAAATGAAGACTCATGAACAGGACTACGTTGTGTTTGAACATAATCCACCTGTGCTCCGAATGCAAATGTGATCCTAATCACGAAGTGTGGACCTTTTAAAGGTTGAGGCCATTTCCATGCATAAGAAAGGGGGTTGCATTTCCACCTGGAAAATGCTTTGCAGGGGTAACAAAAATAAATCGCCTGCACATTCCTTTTGAACCCCATGAAACCACAGTGTGTACTGCTCGGTGTCAATATTACTTATTTTTAGGTTCGCGAGCAATACATCTTAATATGTTTATTCAAGTTTTTATTAAATCAAATATTTATTGTGCATTTGATAATCGAATAATCAGGCTTCCTGTGGTGTTACAAACTTCATTGGCTACCTAAAGCTAATAATTTAATTCTGAATCATGTATTATTTCATGAAATGTTTAAATCTTATCCCTTATTATGAAGAACAATATATAATTCTACTCAACATGCTGCCGCCGCGACCCTCATCAGGACAAGCGGATTGACAAACGAATGAATTAACATATATTTAATGACCTGAATGAAATCTAATGTTTAGGATATAATAATAATAACAATAACTTGTTGGTAGATTATGTTTATACCTTAACGAAATATAATGTAGAGGAGAAATTGATCAATTATTGTTGGATTTGTTTTTACAGTCAAATATTTCGGGGTAAATCTGAACAGGATTGGATTGTTTAGATCCTTTTGGGAAAGCCACCCAGGGGACATCGTTCTCCACCCCTCCTCTTAATCTCCATTCCTCAACACAACGGTCCCTGCCTTCCCAGGCCACCTGACCCATCCCCATGTTCCTCATCTCGAGGTCATCAGCGTGCTTGATGCATCTTGAGGAGCATTGATCGACGGAGCAGTGGAAGGGGGTTGGCACATTCAGTGGGAAGGCAGGCTGTCATGCATGAGCGGGAGGGGGGGGCTTGCTTTTGGTGGCGACACACTAATGTATGTGTGTGGCATGCAATGCATTTGTAACGCATCAATGAGCATGTAATTGTACATATCCACAATGATGCCAATGGGATGTAGTTAGATATTGAGATTTATCAGCATCAATACGATTTGTGCCTGTCCACTGATTGGCAACGAGCAATGTTTTTGCTCTTCAATATATCCCCGCCCCCAGATCATATTTCAATTGTGCAATTGTCGGTGATGTGTCACGAGACAGATACATTTCTACCTGGTATTCTCACAGAGAGCAGTGCATCACGCCATGTTGGTGAAGGCCTCTGGAAGATGGCATAGAACGATGTCTCAGATGCCTATGAGCTGATTCTGATTCACAGGAGAGGTGCAACACTTTCACGCTAGCCCTGCTACATGGGTGTTCATCACACGGCAATCGCAGCACGATGTTTTTTCTCACCGTAACTAGAAATATGTCTAATTAAGTGAAAACCCATAGTTAATTCGATTTGTTTGTATTTATGCTCTTATTGGTGAGCAAGCCAATACTATCAACTCAGCCCACTTGAGCACCCTGCTTTAATCACAGGTGGCCGCCTGGATTTTTAACCAAAACGATCTCAGCCGTGCCAGCTGAATGCTCTGATGTGGCCTTGTCCCTCTGAGTCTGAGCCACCCAGCAGGTGACAGATCCTGGACCGCTGACCGATGAGACCACATTGCTCAGCTCAGGGTCCCGTCTTGAGCACCGAGGTCACTGAGAGGCTGCGGCATGACCTTGAGTGCTCCGGCCGTAAACAGTGCAGCCTGCTATAATAGCTCAGCGTGATGGAAGCTCAAGAAACATTGCCAATTTGTTATCATAAAACACCCCGAGTAACTCCCGTGCACTGAAACTTAAATTGACAGCTAGAGGCACTTGATGCAGGATGACAGCTCTGTAAATAGGGATTTAAGTGTATAAATCAAGTGCGGTAGAATCTGAATATATGCATACCGCTTAGGAGCAGGAGCAGTTGTTCTTATATCCGAAGTAGTGTGCCTGAATCAGAAGTTGTCCATTGCCTTCCACCCACCATTGCAATGGCAGCACGTGTTGCTTATATCAGAACTGTGCTTATGTGTGTGCTAATATCCAGATTCTGCTGTAATGCATATTGAGAATGAAGGACTTGGATGGTACAGAGGTCATGAGAACCTGGGAATCAATGGGATCCAGCAATAAGTAAAAATCATTAAATTAATGGTGAACTATATTGTTGCAAGTGATGTATAATCTCCATATCTCCATATACTGTATATAAAAGGCAAAGTTGTGATCATGTGTGTCTGTTCAAAATGTTGAGCATACTTCCCGACTAGCAACAAACTTGAAATTTGCCATGTGGGTACTTTCCAGAGTGTACACCATGCAAAAATTATAAAAATACACTTTTTTGGTGGGGGGGGGGGACCTCAATAATGCATATCATTTTTACACGGCAAGTGATCTGTGATGTCAAATCTGTCATGTGACCCGCGCATGTGGAAGCGTAACGCATTGTAGTGTAGTGATTAGCGCGCTGCGCTACGAACCCAGCGACCCGAGTTCGATTCACGCTCACAGCCACCACCAGTGACGATTATTTGAACCGGTTCTGGTCCTCCCCTAGGTCGACTCAGCCTCAAACGCGTAACTGGTGTGGTGCGTGAACATCGCTACTGGAGAGACAAAGGCGGCCGGACGTGGTGAATCAAAGTCCCAGGCGAAGCCGGGTAGTAAAGCTAGTATAGTATATTTATTTTAAGACACCATTTGGGTACCGCATCAACTGTGTTATTATGTTGCTTTGCATATAAATAACTAGTTTATGAAATAATTAAAACAACATTACACTATTTGTATTTTATACATTTAGTTGTGAATTTTAAATATTGTAGTTTTTTTACAATCACTTAAATATCTTACTTCTTTCCTGTCACCATCAGCATTACCCAAGGGGCACCTCAATTAATCGTTTATTTGAATGTCTTCGTTTTTATTTAATGGACCTAGCTCATAAAATATATACTTATTAAAAAAAAAGATTCTGCTTCTGTAGGTTGCCGGTTCACTTTCATGTCTGAGGATTATCGTGAGAGTTTACCTTTAATGGATTACTCACTCAACTCAGCAGAACTCAACCTGCAAGTCGCATTGCACCATGACCGCCTCACTTTAATAAGAAAGGAAATAAATCACTCGAATGTAACCGAAGCCCCGCTTTTGCGCGACAGCCAACCGCATGCCCCCCCCCCCCCCCCTAATGAGGCACGTGCAGCGCGTACGTGGCAGCTGTGAATTTAAAACAAAATCATCTCGCAATACTGACCGCGTGCTGGGGCAAAGCCGGTACGCAGCACACGTGACTGGCTTGCGCAGATGTGAAGTCGCGTAATCAACGAGCAAGGCGCCACGCAATGTGACACGCGTGAGCGCGGCCGTGACGGTACGTGACCCCAGCGGTTGGCTGCTACGGGGCGATAGTTTAATATGCCGATACGATATATCCACGATAATCACGTTCGTCCAGGTTCGTAGGATAGCCACGTGCCGCGCTAATTATTTGGTTGAAAACTGTAGCTCGTTTGCTTACAAAATATTTACAACATACCAAAAGCACAGTTATTAAGGTTCTAAATACATCGTTTTTACCCATGTGTGTCTCTGTGTGTGTGTGTGTATTCACGATAGTGTAGCGGTTAGCGCGCTGCGCTATGAACCTGGCGACCCGGGATTATCTGAACCGGTCCCGGGCCTCCCCTAGGTCGACTCAGCCTCAGTACCTGATGCGGTGTGTAAACATCGCCTCATGGGGAGACAAAGGCGGTCGGGCGTGGTGCTGGCCACACCACCCCCTCGTGTACCGTTCCGGCCTTCATAGGTACTCGCTAACAGCACTTGCCCCTACAGTCTGTTACAGGCTATACGGGGGATCTTTATCTTTGTATTCACGTTACGACAGATGTATACTTACACGATCTAACCCAAAAACCTTTAAAGTCTGCCCCCCGACCAATCACCGTGGAGGCCTCTTTCTTCCACTCGGAGACCTTTGTTTATTTTTAAATAGCCGTTAGGCTGCATATGGCTTGGGGTAATTGTTTGGTCATTACACACATGCATGATTCCATACATGTGTATCATGACCATGATAATTTTAACGTGCACACACATGCATGATTCCATACATGTGTATCATGACCATGATAATTTTAACGTGCACACACATGCATGATTCCATACATGTGTATCATGACCATGATAATTTTAACGTGCACACACATGCATGATTCCATACATGTGTATCATGACCATGATAATTTTAACGGAAAAATCAATATTTCGTGTCATGCTGAATACGTGCTCGTATATTGCAGAAAGCATCGTGGGCAATTAATTACTTTTTTTGCTGAATAGGTCAGTTTATTGCTTGCGTGACTTAATTATTTCACACACCTGGGCGCACTCAAATGTTTGCTCACACTTCATCTAGGAAACCCATTGGCTTAATATCGGCACACGCGCACACAAATACCCCACCCCCGGTTAAAATCCTATTTAAGTTTAGCTAGGCATTTGCTTGCAGCTTAGTGGATGGCTCATGAAATGACAGCAGGGGGTCCTTCCACTGAGCCCTAAATGACGCAAGTGAAGGCTCGTTCTTGAGACTATCTAGCTGGGTCAACGAAATTAAACCCCACTGGATCTCACTGCCGAAGTCACTTTGCTGTCCTCCACACAGCTGCTCGTAATAGCTCGAGCACACTCACGCAGTCAATTGAGAATTAATGACCACCAATTATTAACTTCATTTTTTTTTCCCACGGAATGTGATTTTACACCAGTCACCTCCCACCCCACCACCGCCCACCCAGCCGCATTTTGAATCCGGGAACCATCGCGGTCATTGTGCCAAGGAAATACTGTTCTAATAACATGGCTCACCGTTACCTTTTGTGTGCTTGTGAGAACAAACTAATCAAAAGCAGTGATTTCTAGGTTCTGAGGAAACCCATTTCACCCAATAGACCTCTTCATAAAATATTAAAGCCACTTGCACGGGATAGGTCAGCGCTACCCAAAGAGAACATTCAGTTGTTCGTCCCTGGGAGCTTCATTTCATGCGCGGCGCGTCCACGTGGCGTCCGGCGTTATTTGTAATGCCAGTCCCGCCACGTGCGTGCATGCAGCCTCCAAAGGGAGTCTTGGCAGTTCGCAGTGAGTGCAGCAATCGTATGGCACTGCCTTGTGCATTCAAGTGCTGGGAGAATATTTAATATAGGATTACGTACCAGCTTGATAGGATTGGGGAAATGCTTCACCGAGTCCATCGCCAGTTTTTTTTAGGGTTTTGCTAATGAATATTTGAACAAATCTTTTAAGGCACCAAATGTCAGTGTAACCATACCCAGTGAGTCAAATCCATGGGAGCAATAATGCATGTGGAACATTGCCTTAAAATGGTTTAGAACAGCAAATAGTTTCCTCAAAGGTCACTGTATTTTGTTTGGGAAGTGCTTTTGAATTATTCATGCTGTTAAATTTACATTGGACATTTAAAGGTTTTAAAAATATATATTTGCTGCATTATCTTTCTGTTTGCCTTCCGCATGTTTGCATGCGACCGAAATCACTCTGCGTGCACCAGATCTCGTCAAACATTGGAAATTAAGCAGAGTTGGGTTATTAAAAGCTTCATCACTGCATTGTAGGTAGCAGAAGGCAATGCAACAAAATCCTTGTTAGTACTATACAGCACTATACGCCCACCTTGATGCTCCCAGACTTTATGGGGGAAAAAATCTCACTTCCCATGTGGTGTGGAGAGGCCCTCATCTAGCAGTGGCTTGACAGCAGCGCTGTACCTGTAGATATACACTCTTTCGTAAGTAAGTAGGAACAACGGGATGGAGATTCAATCCCAAGGACTGAAACAGATTCAACCCTAAGACCGAAATAAACAAATAACACACAATCTTACGTGGCACATCATCTCTACAGTAACATCTGGGGGGGGGGGTTCTATAATGAGAGCTGTGTTCGAGCTTGAAACATACCCGTCTCGGAACAGGGCAACATGGCAGTAGAAGTATCACAACGCATTGTTGATCAAACGATCACAATCGGCTGCATGGCCTTCCACGACTTTATAAAATAAACTGGCACGTAATCTCGTCCGTGTGATTTAGGGGCTCATTTCTTCGCCAGATTACAACAATCCTTCAGTGGTCTGTTTTGCGTCGGTTCCTATTGCGCTCCATCAGTTCCCCAGGCATCCAGTACATTTGGGGCTTTAAACAATGTGTGTGGGCAAACTATGTATGCACGGACGCAACCTTTTCATCTCGTTATTACACTGGAGGGAAATCTGTTGTTATTGAGCGCCAATTATGACGGGCTGAGAACGCGTTAGGGTTTTTTGGGACCCCTTTTGACCCACGTGCTGTTTGTTACGGCGGCGCAGTGGTTAGCACGGAGCACTGTGAACCCGGTGACCCAAGTTCAAACTCCGGTCATGGCAAACATCAGTGGAGAGTGATATTTGAATTGGTACCGACCCCCCCCCCCCCCACTCCACATACCCTTTACCGACCAGCACTCCTCAGCGTGGTGAAATGTAATCAGACAACTCCCGTGGTCAACATGACACGCGTAGACCTTCATCCAGCAGTGGACAAAGAACTGCAAGCAAATGAATACTTATTTTTCGATTTAAAGCTTTCGTGACTGCAAGGATTCATCTTCTTTGGTTCTTTCGGTAAAGTCACGTAGAATGAGAATACAATAATAAATACATAAAATTAAATTACACAATAAAATTCTCACGACGTTTCGGCCACAACACAAGTGGCCTTCATCAGGTGAAGGGACGAGACTGTCTGGAGTATAGTACAGCGCTGTCCTCCAGACAGTCTCGTCCCTTCACCTGATGAAGGCCACTTGTGTTGTGGCCGAAACGTCGTGAGAATTTTATTACGTTATTTTATTTTATTAATTTATTAATTTATTATTTTATTATCATTCTACGTGACTTTACCGAAAGAACCAAAGAAGATGAATACTTATTTACTGGTGTTGTTGGCTCACCATACAAGTGACTCGTTTTAGGCCGAATCATCTCCGGGGAGGCGGTGATGTGAACCCGGGTGTCGAGATTGTATTGTCGCACACTTTAATCGCTGCACCACCATTCCCACCCACCCACGCACATACACACGCGCGCGCGCGCACACACCGAGGTCAAATCTTTATATGGGAGACAGGTGGAAGGGAGGGGATGTCTGTTATCGCATCAGCTTGGTCCCATTATAATCAGTCAATCTCAATGCATAATGCGAGCCATGCTTTTTACGGATGGCATATTGGCTATCTGGTGTTTTATTAAGATTAGTAAAGATCCGACACGGCAGGAATCGCGCAAACAACAACACCTACATGCATTCGTGGGTGAGCGTTTATTGCAATATTGCTTTTATGAGTGAACGTGGTTACCTGTGGGAGGTGGGGCGTGGGGGGGGGGGTCCTCACCTTCATAATGCTGCTTCAATTCTGCCTCTGCTCAGCGCTCGGGATATTGCCTGGAAGTTATGGAGCATGGTCAGGTTTCCCATTGCGACCGTGAAACCACTTTCGACTATAACCCCTTATCGAGCCCAGAGAAGCGTGTTGGGGAGCACATCTCATCTCTATTCACACTGCGCCAGACGCGGCGTGTTTTGAACTGGCTTTTGTCCACTCGCCGGTGCACACGAGGACATTAGTGCCCTCTCCTATTTTTATCGGCTGCCGCAGACCACCGAGCGCCTTTCGTACATGGGTGAGCACGCGTGCCTCATCTGCGCGCCACTGTGACCTGAGCACCGTTATGTGAAACCGCTGCTATCATGGGTGCATTTTTTTTTGCGCATCTTCCCATTCAAGTGCTTTTTTTTCTCTCTCCCTCCACTCGCGGTGCTGTGGCCAATTGGATGGTGGTGATGCATCTTTTCGGCGGTCCCGTGAAAGGGCCCACATTGCGGCGAGGATTGTGGGCACGGTGCCCTTCTATCGCTCTTCCCTTCCATGCTTGTTGCCCCCTCCCCTGACAATAGCTTACTGCTGTCCCCAATGGCTTGATCCACCCTGTCAGCAAAACAAACAGGAACACCAGGGGGCCTGCGGCTCATCGCTCTTTCTTGCTGAGCCCCGCGCATTCTAACGCTGAGGTGGTCCAGTGGTGCAGGAGGTCATTACCATGTCAGGGCAACTGGTGAGATTCTGGGTTTTGGTTCTGAGCAGTCATTCGTGGTTAAATTGAGTTCTCAAGTGCGGTGTCTTCACGGTCTCAGTCTGGTGAGCAACGATTGGCCAAAAACACCGATGAATGTGTTTGTTTGTCACCCAATTTGGCAAATTGACGTGAAACGAACATACATTTGGGAAGCACGCACAATCTGTTCTACCAGTGTGCGAAAAAAAGTTAATTAAGTGATCCTTTCTAAAAAAAAAAGCAAATTTCTGACAAAAGAAGGTGCAAAGCTTGAGGCAGCGAGTATTGGGATGGAAATATTTCCATCTCATAACAGAATGGGAATAAACAAAATAATGATGTGGAGCATCCATAGCAACCATCAAACCAATACTGTGAACAACTGGCAGGACCTTCCTGAACAAGAGTCTTGGGACATGGTGAAGTTTTTCTGGGTAAACAAGCATAATAATAATATAGTGCTTACAGTACAACTGGAATATAGAGTAATTGGCAAAAGCATATCTACACACACACAAAACCTAAAAATGTGTACACCTAGAATGTATGTTGCCTGAGTGTAAGGGTTAGCACATTGGCCATTGAATATTTTTAAAATGAATATCGCTTTGCACATGGATAGTAACTGCAAAATAATGCAGCAAGTAATTCCATGAGGGCACTAGCCATGAGGGCAGGTATAATGTTACATATTTTTAGGACTTTTTTGCCAGTAGAAAAATGGCTAAACAAGAAGAATAGTATAGTGAGGGAAAAAAGTATTTGATCCCCTGCTGATTTTGTACGTTTACCCACTGACAAAGAAATGATCAGTCTATACTTTTAATGGTAGGTTTATTTGAACAGTGAGAGACAGAAAAACAACAACAACATCCAGATAAACGCCTGTCAAAAATGTTATGAATTGATTTGCATTTTAATGAGGGAAATAAGTATTTGACCCCTCTGCAAAACATGACTAAGTACTTGGTGGCAAAACCCTTGTTGGCAATCACAGAGGTCACACGTTTCTTATAGTTGACCACCAGGTTTGCACACATCTCAGGAGGGATTTTGTCCCACTCCTCTTTGCAGATCTTCTCCAAGTCATTAAGGTTTCGAGGCTGACGTTTGGCAACTCGAACATTCAGCCTCCTCCACAGATTTTCTATGGGTCTGGAGACTGGCTAGGCCACTCCAGGGCCACTCCAGGACCAAAGAGCTCCTTTTTGGTCTCATCTGACCACAACACTTTCACCCAGTTGTCCTCTGAATCATTCAGATGTTCATTGGCAAACTTCAGACGGGCATGTATATGTGCTTTCTTGAGCAGGGGGACCTTGCGGGCGCTGCAGGATTTCAGTCTTACACGGCGTAGTGTGTTACCAATTGTTTTCTTGGTGACTACGGTCCCAGCTGCCTTGAGATCATTGACAAGATCCTCCCGTGTAGTTCTGGGCTGATTCCTCACCGTTCTCATGATCATTGCAACTCCACGAGGTGAGATCTTGCATGGAGCTTCAGGCCGAAGGAGAGTGACAATTCTTTTGTGTTTCTTCCATTTGCGAATAATCGCGCCAACTGTTGTCACCTTCTCACCAAGCTGCTTAGCAATGGTCTTGTAGCCCATTCCAGCCTATGTAGGTCTACAATCTTGTCCCTGACATCCTTGGAGAGCTCTTTGGTCTTGGCCATGGTGGAGAGTTTGGAATCTGATTGATTGATTGCTTCTGTGCACAGGTGTCTTTTATACAGGTAACAAACTGAGATTAGGAGCGCTCCCTTTATGAGTGTGCTCCTAATCTCAGCTCGTTACCTGTTTTGAATACACCCGGGAGCCAGAAATCGTTCTGATTGAGAGGCGGTCAAATGCTTATTTCCCTCATTAAAATGCAAATCAATTTATGACATTTTTAACATGCGTTTTTCCGGATTTTTTTGTTGTTATTCTGTCTCTCACTGTTCAAATAAACCTACCATTAAAATTATAGACTGATCATTTCTTTGTCAGTGGGCAAACGTATAAAATTAGCAGGGGATCAAATACTTTTTCCCTCACTGGATATATTCTTGGTTCTTTCGGTAAATTCACATAGAAGGGAAACAATAAAATAATCAAAAATATAAAACAATACAATTATCACGACGTTTCGACTGCAACACAAGCAATCGTCATCAGGTGTGAAAACCACAGCAAGAAAGTTTGAAAAAAGTGGCGGTTTTTTAACGTTAGCACCACGGAGAGCGATTTGGCAGTTATTCAGATGGACAAGTCCATCTATGTTCGGAAAAGAGGAGGGGGGGGGGAACGAAAAATAATGGATGCGGTCTGAAAGCGTGAACCATCAATTAAGACCCGAAATGGTGTATCAAATCCTTCCAATGATTGCTAAGCCAGAATCCATCTTCTCTGTTGAAATTGTCTCTGTGTTTGTATATGTGGATAGCCTCATGAACGAATCTCTCATGGTAGCCAGATGGCTTGCAGAGAACCTCTGTCTTTGAGAAGTCAATGTCATGTGAGCCTACTGAATTATAACAGTGATCTGCCACGGCCGAGGTGTTGGTCCTACCGTGTTTCAGGTCTGCTTTGTGTTCACGGATGCAGTCCGAGACATGTCGTTTGGTTTCTCCAATGTAACTACTACCACAGAGGCAACTTAGTTTGTAGACGCCAGAGTACTGTATGTCCGGAATCACATATTTTACAGACGGAACCAGATCACGGATTTTATGTAATGTGTTGAATCGGACCTGGATCTTGTGTTTATTCAAGATTTTGGAGATCTTTTTTGTGACCCCCGCAATGTAGGGTAAAGGGATGGTTTTGAAAGGTTCCTCAAGAGGGTCCTTCTTCAAGGTTGGAGTGATTGCTTTGCGGATTGTGTAGTCGGAGTAACCATTAGCCTTAACAGCTTGGTATACGTGCTTGAGTTCACTGGCAATGTGTTCCTGGTTGGAGATGCATTGGGCTCTATGGTGCAGAGTCTTGATGAGGGAATTATTCTGGGATGGATGGTGGTGGGAATCCGGTTTCAGGTAAGCATCCGTATGGGTAGCTTTCCTGTAGACAGAGTGGCTCATTGTCCTAATAACAAAGAGACCTGATGTATTGTTTTACAGTGCTAGACCTCCTACTGGCAAAGGAGGCCTCATGATGTAAACGCATATATTATCAGAGCATGATCGTTTGCATGTTTTGATGCAAACTCGAGGACGCCAAAAGGCATCCTCTGGTCTAGCACCAATTGAGAAGAGGCTCAAAAGAAAGCCGTCTCTGGTGTGGACCAATCAGTTTCAAGGACAATGCATATATTATCAGTGTGTTTTTGTTTGCATTTTGGCCACAAGTACTGTGGTTAGTGCACCACATGATCCCTCGTAAAAAAAAAGGTTTATGTTTTGTTGCCAGAAAAAAGGGGAAAACGCCTATTATTAATATATGCGTTGTCTTTGAAATTGATTGGCCTACATCATAGACAGCCTTCTTCATGGCCTAGTCTCACCACCAGTGTCAGAACAGAGAACGACAAAAGGCGAACAGTACTAAGGCAATGCAAATATAAAAGTATTAATAGCGCGTGGTGAGCTATTTTTTTGTTTCATCAGGCCTTATGTCAAAGGTGGGCACAGCCTCTTTCAACAGAGCTTACACATTCTGCCTACAATCTCAAGTGGATCAACCAGGAGGTTCGGACACGTCCCAAGGAGGGACCCATGCTCTCCCCCTGCTCTTGTGCTTCACCTCCCACCAGCCGCCGCACTCTGCCTGCATATATCAGAGCTTAGTAGACCTGTAACACAGTCCAAGTGCGGTGTTAGGAGGCACTGGTTTTGCATTGCTGTCCCGAGGCTTGTATAAAAGTAGACCGAGTTTTAAGAGGTCCGTCACTATCACAGAGTGACATTAAGTGGCGTCAGTTTTTGCATGCGTAGAGCCCTTTCGTCAATCGACTGCTGGATGAGATCCTCAGTGTACTTCACCGCACTGATCATTGCGCATCAATGTAGGTGGGTGGGGGGGAGGGAGAAATAAACCTTGGAGCATAGTAGAGTGCAACAATATAGTTTTGCCCGTGGGCTGCCCAATACCTAGCCCCTACAGCCTCAACCTTGCTTAGCTTCTGAGATCTGATGAGATCGGTCTTGCGAGCGTTATTAAAAAGTGCGCGCGAAAGCAAGCATCGGCATGCAAAGCTGCAGGGCAGGCAATGGAGGTGACGTCGACAGGCAAAAACATGACCATTATTATAATGTGCGGATACTGCCCGATTGAAGCTGCATGTATGCGGTCGACCGTGAGTGCAGCAGAAGTAGCGGCAGCAGCAGAAGCTCAAAATAACACGCACGTGATGCACATTTTCTTGTGTTTCTACATTTGAATGGCAGGAACGCAAGGGCTTCGCGCACGTATGCGAACGGAGTCCATGGTTTCTGAAAAGCAGTTTTTTTTTTAATCGCAACAACAACAACAACAACGAAAAACAAGTGGCTGCTTATCCCCAATTAATGATTTTTTTTGCCCAACTGTAAATGCGCAATAAATAACGTGTGCGGTAAATGCGTCCAACTAGTCAAATAAACTTGCAGCGGGCAAGTTAAGAGTCTCGCGAGAAGGTGGCAGTAAAGTGAAGTCGATACCGTGTGCGATGATACGACACGTGATGCGTGCCGTGTTTCCCAACGAGCGCTCCCTCGCACGAGCAGGGGAATTCATCGGTGCAAGGGCGCGCTAAGCGTTAATTTGAGCAGAATTATTAATTTCATTTGGTTGATGTTGTTGTTGTTGTAACCTCGATCTAATGAATGACAACCTGTTGGGATTTTTATCGTCGTATGTTGAACTCTGGCTGTCACCCGATGACGCTGCTTGTAATTACCGGCGAAACGTTGTACTCGAATTGTAAAGGCTGCGTAGTTTACTTTCCAACACACCGGTGTGCTGAACTAGTCACGGATTCGCATGTTTTGCTTACGTGACAAGCATTACTAATTGGCTGTGTCGGGTGGTGGTGGGTTTAACGACACATTGATAATCATGCAATCTAACCCAACACAACCTCTATTATGTACGTTGAACTTCTTTCACACCTCATGGAACCTCCCTCGCCAGTATCAAAATCTAAGAATAGGTTTTACCATTTTTGGCAATTAAGCAGGTGTTAAGATGTTAAAACACAAAACTGAAACCTTTTTGCAAATAAGTTCACATCGTCATTCTCGTAGTCTCGTCGCCTTGCTAGTCAATAATCCCTCCCCCCTCTCACAAGTCAGCCCGATAGTGAACTCTGTAAATATTTTTGATATACACATATATATAACCAATTACAAATTGTGTCTTCGCTTGAAGCACTGCAGTCTCTAATGACGCGACTGGATTATCTTGGTTTCAGACTGCACTCGTTAATTCCGTCTCGTAATACTTTCGCGCTTTGGTCGGTACTTATCGCCGTAGTCATGCTTGCTTATTCTTTTTTGCTCTCTTCTCGCCATAATTGGCAAAAAGTAAATAACACTTCTGTGGGTTTGTAACTGATATCCATTTACAAATGAACTCTGCTGCTGCTGCTGCTGGAAACAAACACAAAGCCAACCCAGGGACCTTGCTCGACACAATAATTTTCCCAAAGACCCTTTTCTCGCAAACCATTTCCTTTCCTCGCCGACCACTTCTTGGCCTGCTATAAACGGATCCTCAGACCTTGACACAAGTGTTGTGACAGTCTCGCTGCTCCGGAATGCCCTTGGAGAGATGTCCTCTGGAGCGTGGATTTATGCAGTGCCCAAGGTCAAACAGAGACAAAGTTGAGTGACACGGGCAGTATCTTGTAACATCGCAGTCTTGTGCACGTTGTATTGCAGTTCTGGTCGCATCAGGGTGTTAACCTTGGCGATCGTGGTACATATATACAAATACACGTGTGCAGTATTATACTCATTTTTATTTACGCGATTTAACCCAAAAATAAAACCTATATTATGGATGATATTGGTCGCGAAATCCTACGTGTTAAACTCTCCAAAGTATACATGCAGATATTTATCAATTCACTTTTGGATGAGGGGGTTTATTAGACGTTAGTTCACCGCACTGGTATGTGTGGGTTGGTGAATGTTGGAGACTATAGCTATGGGAGCATAGAAATACAGTAGAGCAGTGTGTTTTGCAGCACTGCCCTCTGAAGCCCACACTATAGCCCCACAGTATCATACAATACCTATGCATGGTGGTTGCCCTTCCGAGCAGTATTCACCCCCTCTTAGCGTTTTAAATATGACGCCGAGACGGGGCACATTTCAGGTTATTCTCGTCCATGTTTTATGTAATTGCAATTTGACCGTGTTTGACTCAACCATGGACTTTCATGTTACAACAATGATGCTGGGTGATTAACATTTGACATTCAACTGCTCTTCATTATAAGTAAATTAATTACAATTTATAAAGTGTGCTCAATTAAACGTTTACAATCAAATTAATTTGCTCTGCTTTGAAAATCACACTTTGAAGATAAGGAAGCCAACATATATACTGCATAACCTTCTCCCACTGCTCGTAGGGGAGTGTTTTATTTAAATAGTTTATTCCATTTATTTTTGTTTGTTGCGTCATTGGCTAACCGAAAATGTCAAGACGAATATCCTGTTGTGTGGATTACTTTGAATGAACATGATTTTATTGTGTTAAATTCTCCATTAATTATATTTATTTATTGGAAGGGGCGGGGGGGGGGGTGCAGATTTTTTTTTTTTAATCCAGATGCATTCATTATGAACGTAACCTTGAAATATTATTTAATCAGTTTTTTTTCAAACTTGTGTTTTTTTTTTATCTAAGTGCTCGAATGAAAAGTAATTTGATGGCAATTCGTCAAGTTGTTTGAATAAAATAAAATACAAAAACTTTACGGGCCAAACGATGTGTGAATCAAAGAAGCATGCTGGAATTGCCTTATCAGTGTTCTACAGTGCTTGGCATGTAATTGGTGTGTGATAAGACTCTGTAGATCATCGCGAGTTTTTTTTCTGCCCTGTAAAAAAACTCTGCATGCTCATCCATGAATAATTTGAGGCAGCCCACCTACTAGGGGAAGGAATCAATATTCCTCAACCCCACAATTCTCCCAACTCAGCTGATTTATCAGTCCGCTAATATAAAATTAATTAGCTATAGGATACGGCACGCACGAGACACGAAGAGGAACGCAGTTTTGTCATCTTTAAATCCGTCGCGTGTCCACACAGTGGAGCTTTTAATTGATCTGATTCGTAATTCCTTGCGGATGTGAGCAGGTGACATGAAGCATATCTGCATCTTAAGTGTTCCTTCAAAGTGCCATAATTGGATTTTGAAGCTGCTTTATTCTAATGCTGACTCATAAAAAGCAACCTATTATGGCGCTGCAGGCAAATTGAAACCAGAATACAGTGTAATAAAATAAGGCAGCCCAGAGACTTTGCTGTGGAATGCAAATGAAACGAGGTACATCAATCAGTGCATTTGTAAAGGGTGTCACTGCAATCTTTTAAGTGTGTTTATAAATGTGTATGCGCAACGTAATTGTCACAATCATGCTTTGTATTTTGGTTGGTGGACTGAACAAATTCTAGCCACAAACATGCCAATTAGTCCATTACGGTCAGTTTACGTTTAAAATATCCTTTGAGTGACAACTTTCTCCGTAGCAATGCATGTGAGGCATGGAACCTTGTCAATTCAGCAACGAATTAACATAATGCTCGTAAATAATGCCAACATCGTAATGCTGTGCATGTCGCTTCTTGGGCCAATTACGTTTATTTCATTTTGATTGTTATTCACGGAGCCAAAGCAAAGATGACAATTATTGTTGGCGTCTTAATTACGATTTCTACTCTATCACTAGGCTCCAATAACACCATTCATTATTGGGTATACAGCGACAGTTTAAATAACGGAAGGACACGATGTGTTTGTGCTTGAGAAATGTTCATATTTATTATTAACCAGCAGGGTCTGGCCCCGGACATGTCTTGTAGTCGATGCAATGTGCGATGTCAGAGGGCAACCCGTTATTCGTATGCATCGCAAACAGGATTTACATTGTAGTTACACACAGCTCAGGGCTAACACGGCCTCTTGTGTTCTAAAGTATCCCCTGTAAACACGATGCAACGGGATTGGCAGCGTGCAGATCAGGCTACGACAGTGGAAAGAGCCAATGCTATGTTCTAAATAATAGCCGATAGCCAAAGGGAATGTGTCTGCTCTTGGCCAAGTGGATGGCCACTGGTCAATGACGTTTAGGCAGACGAATAGATCCTCATAAAGCCTGATAATGCCACCGGCCCACAGCCTGGGTCTACAGATCAGGCTCCGTGCAGAATGGTGCTGGTGGCTCTTGCTGCTCTTAAAGCCACAGCCCATAAATTTGCACCTTTATTTTCCCAAGGCAATGAATGGTGGCCTCTAAAACACGTCAATCGCACTCCCTTTTCATTGCCTAAGGTCCTGCTGCAGGAGATGGCAGTAAAGCCCACACCACATGGTTGTGCTAAGTGCAAACCTTGCCATTGGGAGTACATTGCACATTACTCGAATTTGTTGTGACAAGTAATATCAATTTGGATGAATACGTTTCATCATTAATCATCATCAGATGCAATGCTTCTCTACTGCTGGATTAAATGCACCTCAAGCCATCACCATCTCTCACAGTTTATTTTGACGCAAAGAACAATCCATTTAGTTCCTGGTGCATGAGCTGATTTAATCCCATCATCTCCACACTGGACATCCTCTTGGGTCAGTCCCTTCTTCTTCTTCTGTGAAATTATGAGGAAAGCGAATTAGAAAATAATTCAAAGAACACAGGACAAAAAATACAATCACCGCTTTGTACTCTCTGCTTTTAAATATTTGAAGCGTGAATTTGCATTTGCAGGAAAATACTTATTTATTTAACAAACCCCCCCTGCTTGGGGTACGTCATCAGTTGGGGAATAAAGAGATGTCACTGTAAGCAGAACTCCTGCGGGGAACTTGGGCGGGAAAAAATTGACTTGCCACTGCAGTTGCCTTTTGCCTAGAGGGTGCCTCGCTAACCAGGACCAAAATGGCTTTGTATTTATTTCCAGATAACTCGTTGACGACAATTGCCGGGCCAATCGGTATCAGTGCATGTGTGAGACAAAACACTTTGGGGGAAAATACCATTTTACAAACTAGTAATAGAAGCCCTCTCAAATATGCGGATGACCTGAGGAGGCTGACAAAATGATGATCCACAATGAGACATCCAGGCCAGAGAAGGTGCTGCGATCCCCATTGTTTTGCAGACTCATTCGGTGGATTCTAGTTTAATTGCTCAGATAAATGGCTCAATTGTAGTTGGCATTCGTGAGCACTTGCTACATACACACAAGTGAACATGTCTCCACTTGGTGTATTATGATTAACTTATTTTGTCGATTCAAAGAGTTGTTGCCATTGATGGTCATGATTCAATTCCTAGGCAATTATGTTCGTACTACGGCATCTCATTTGTATTGTTTCATATATTTTCTGTCTTATTGTACTGCCTCATTCAATTAACTATCCTAAATCCAACAGTAGCATATAGTTAGCGTGCCTTGTAAATAATTGAGTCGTGTGCCCCTCAATCTATGCATTTATCGTTAGAGTAAGAATCAATTTCAATCAGAGGATTGATGCATCGCTACATGCACAGTCTCCATGTTCATACAACTGTTACGCAGTACTCGACCCATTGACTGCTTGGAATTACTTTGAGAGACAAGCCACATGCATTAGGGAGCATAAGCAGTCTAATGTCATCATTAACATTGTTAAGACACGTAAGTGGACCTGGGCAGGACACATCACTTGACGGGATGATGGCCGATAGTCAAGAATAATTACAGAGTGGAAGCCAAAGGATGATGGAATGTGCCCGAAAGGATGTCCACGGAGTAAATGGAACAATGGAAAGTAGCTTGTGTGTAGGTGCTGAATGGATTTATGCATTGCCAGACCGTGAGAGATGGTAGTGTTTGGGGGGGGGGGGGCTTCATCCAGCAGTGGATTTATCATGAGTGATGATGATAGCAGGAGTCCGTCTCTCAAAAAGGCAAACGTTATCGTTGTCTCAGAAAGTGAAACCCATTCCGTCAATTACTAATTAATGGAAAGGCACGGTCAAGCCCCCATTCACTAACAAGTAGTCCCAACATGAATGTGTTTGTTTAAACAAAAAAAACCGCATTATACTAATTCCAGTAAATAAGTGCTAGGTCGATCACTAAGGGGAGTGTCCAGGCGGGAAGTGTTTGCTATTTGCAGAGCACAATAATTAGTAGGGCTGCCCTAATGTGGCTGCTGACTGATCGCGGTGTAGTCTTGCAGCGTGTAAACCATTATCAGCCTACGGACGGAACAAGAGCGCAGACGCTGTCTGTTCACCGCCTGCCTTTATTTCCTCAGAGGGAAATCCCCTTACAGCCAGTAAGAGCATTATCCATATTCTCCTCCCATATAAGCCGCAGTCACGTTATATATATATTTATTTAAGGAGGAGGGCGGTGGACAGAAACACAGTGGGGAGCACAACACAGGCACATGAAAGAAAATGTTAAAACGCTAAAACCGAATAAGTACTGCTTAGTAAAACGAGTATTTTGCACGGGTGTGAATTGCGTTATAAATACTTAAAATCGGATAACAGCAATAATCACAACCGTCATGCTCAGCCAAATGATATCAGTGTTTATCCATTCCGCAGTCCGCTCTCGCTTCCACCCCCTGGCCGAGAAAAGACCGTTTCACCCATCACTTAACTCTCCTCGGTTTTGCATTTTGTCCAATAATCCCCCCCCCCCTTTTCTAACTATTGCAGCCAGTTTTTATATCGAATATAACACTTGCAATGAATAGGAGGGGGTGGGTGGGGGGAGGTGGTTGAGCTATCAGCAATGGAGATGGACAACCCTGCTGTTACTATGTGGCAGCCCAATATCCCATCATCACTCTACACTTGCCCCATACTCCCGTGATTCCACTCCTGTTCCCTCCCTCCCACTTCCCTTCCCCTTGTTTTGCAGTACAAGCACTTCATTTTCCTATACACGATAAGTAAGTATCCCATAGGAGCCTGATGATCATATTTGAGTCCGTCCATGCTGTTGTGTATCAGCCTACCTAATAGTCTGTTGGATGAATATGAATGAGGTGGAAATCCGCCTCGAAATCAATTTTGGTTAAGCAGCATTGGTCGTCAGGGATTTTATCACTGAACCATCTGGGTGGGACAAATGAGAGATTAACCTAAACCTACCAGAGCTGTCCGGGATTAACCTGAAGGGGATATTCGTAAAGTCCAGTACTGTAGGCGTAAGAAACCATTTAACCTCTGTCTGTCACCTTTATACATTTTAATTTTTTTTTAAGTCACCAAAATAATGCCCAGTGTTGATACCGCTGCAAACCTGTACCCTACCCTCTAAATAATAAAAAAAAGTTCAAAGGACCGCGAGGAAAAATGATCCATTGAATGAGAGAGAGTCATGTGTTTTGCATCTTCGTGTTCTCAAGTGGTACATATTCAGATTCACAAAGAGACTGTGTGCAGTATGATTGAAAAAGATGGGAGGAGGGGGGATGTTTCACAGTATGCAACAGAACTACCTGCGTGGAAATAACATGCATTAATATTGCATTTCTGTTTTATTGAACGATGTCCCTTTGATCATTTATTTTTATTCCCTCACTATTTACAATATAGTCAATGAACCAACAGCAAGTTATGTCGTACGTGCAATATGCGGGCGGTGGGCGGGGGGACACAGAGGCGTGGTGCTTAGTGCACCACGCTATGAGCCTGGTAACATCAGTTCAATACTCCTCCTAAGCAGTAATTGATATATGAAGCATTCTTGGGCCCCCTCCGTTTAATAATCCACACTGATCAGCATGGTGAAGTATGGTCAAACAATAACCCATGAAGGTAACCACATGAAGAAGAGGACTTCATTCAGCAGTGGACAGTCAAACGTCTGTATGTTTGTTGATACATTACTGTGCAATATATATAGCACATTTACTTATTAATTCTTAAACAGAAGACTGTATATGTAATGTATATTATTGCACATCTCATTTACATTAATACCCAGCGCCCACAGGGGAAAATCGATGTTCAAGAATTATGCAGAGGCCAAAGAGAGCTATTGACCTGGAGATAGACTTTTAGCCAATACACAGAACTGCACACTTAATTTTAGTTTCAAACAGTGCATAGCATACTCTTTGGTTCTTTCGGTAAAGCCACGTAGAAAGAAAATACATTCAATAATAGAGTACGACGTTTCGATTGCAACACAAGCAACCGTCATCAGGTAGAACTAAATTTTAGAGAGAGACAAAACACAGACACGGAGACACACAGACAGACACACAAGCAGAGAGCGACAAAACAGACACATGTTGTGTGTGTCTCTCTCTGCTTGTGTGTCTGTCTGTGTGTCTCCGTGTCTGTGTTTTGTATCTCTCTCTCTCTCTCTCAAATTTAGTTCTACCTGATGACGGTTGCTTGTGTTGCAATCGAAACGTCGTACTCTTTTATTGAATGTATTTTCTTTCTACTTGGCTTTACCGAAAGAACCAAAGAGTAATTCCCGCAGTCACGAAAGCTTCAAATCAACTTTTAGTGAATAACATTTTAAAGGGCTTGATGCCCAGATTGATCTCGGACGTTGAATTTGCAACTCAAAATAAATATTAATTCTACGTACTCTGCTCTGTAAAATATGGTTCAGAAACATGGCCAATTCTAAAAGCAATGGAACCAAAACAAATAACGGGGGGGGGGGCAAGGCAGCGTGGGGAGATGCATGCGTGGAATTACGTTGAGATAGAAGGATGAAAAAACACATGCACGAGAAAAAATACGGAGGTATAAATCTATAATGAATTCCCTTCAAGTAAGAGTAAGCGGACATGGGCAAGAAACGTCACCAGAAGAGATAATCGACGATGGTCAAGAATAATGACAAAATGGCAGCCAAGGAATGGAATACGTCTGATAGGAGGAGATGGAGGGATGAAGTCAGATCGTGTGCAGTTGGTGGTGGACAGGGGGAGGCCTTCATCCACCAGCGGGTTCTCCATGGCTGATGATAATGATGAATGTTTATGCCTACGCATGCACACAACTGCCTACCAAACAGCCTTCTTGCTGAGGCAATAAAATTGCCTTCAGCCCCAGGAAGGATCTTAACCAAATAAGAAGCAAAAGAGCTGATTCAGCAGCGACCACATTTTCTTTGGTCGCTCCCACCTTGGAATTGGCCATACGCAACTCTTGGGTCCGGTGAGAGAGGGCTCAGAGAAAATATGGCCGCACGTGCGGTGACCTCCCTCGTCCACTACTACTCTGTTACCTATGGCTCACTGTGTTCTGAGCAGAGATCATTAAAGTGACATTTCCTACCCTTGCAAGCAGCCTGTATAGTGAACGTGAGGCGAAGTTATTTTTGTTCCCAGATTTGACCGAAGGTTGCATTATTTTCGTATGATTGTTATTTCGTATTTGTTTTATCTGCCATTGCTATCTTTAAAAAAAATACGTGGGTAAAGGCATCAGAGAATATCAGAAAACAGTTTTAAATTATTCGCTAACTCGAACAAAGAAAATCGTTGAATAATGCTCGATTGTATTGAAATTTGATTTGCCTTTAAAACCCTAAACATTGGCCTTCACGTAATAAGGTAACAAGATGAAAATCTTGTCGATATCTCTAGGTGACAGCGAATACAACCGTTGCTTTGGCCAAATTTAAGGGGAGCATAATAATACACAATTTATATGGGGTCTGCGTACTCGGGCGGAATTTGGGATACACGTTTTAAAGAAAATTGCCAGATCAATGAATTTCCTTGCCTCGGTGCATTCTTTAATTGCAGCATCTGCGTGGGCACTGATTGGATCCCCGGTTTGGGAAAGGCTCGCAGCCAGCGTGGGTTGCAAAGTACAATCAACCGTTAGTGCGCTGAGACACTGAAGCCCTCCGTTCAAGGGCAACGACGGCGTTCAAGTGCGGCCTTGCTGACACAATTGGGAGTGGGGGAGCACAGCAGACCTCTCCTGCAAAGCTGCTCACCTTTCGGAGGCGAAGCTGCCGAAACCCAACTTTGAGCATAACGTGCCCGCCGGTGCCGCGTGAGCTGGAGGCATGGAGATGAGGTCAGACATATAGGTACTCAACGCAACTGAACACGTAGATACAAGTCAATACACCAAAGTTTGGAAAGACACCAGCTGGTTTTTTTTTTGCTTCAGCTGTCATCGGTGTCTGGTCAATGTCACCCACCTGGGCAGACCGATTTTCAGAGCCTTCAAATGTGTGACGTGCACTGGCATCTGCAAGGCATCATTAGGCTTTTCCAAGAACATAATCTCTCGCCACGGGGGGCGGAGGATAGGATAGTATTGGTCACAGGTGGTGCAGCACAAACACTTGACCATCCGAGTGAGAGCTCATCATCCCATTGAATTGGTGATAACACGGACCGTGTGTGTATATCAAGGCCGTAGCCATGGAGTCAACATTGCGGGGGGGGGGGGGGGGGGTTGGGCAAATCTTCTAGGGGGTCTAGGGGTCCCCCCCCCCAGAAAAACATCTAAATATGAAAACTAATTTGCTGCCTAAAATATAACAAAAAGTTCACTAACACATGGGATGGACTTTTTATTAATTTTTTACAATAATGTTGAATAGTGTATTGTATTACATTGCTCTGTTTTTACTTTTTCACCTTTTTTTGATTCATTGTATGTAATGGCAGAGATTAGGGATTAATAAAGTACAACCATAACCACAATAAAAAAAAACTGAAATCTATACATTGTTATATGAAGACAAGTCCAGATATTGTGGCCAAGGTTTAGCAAAATTGTTGCTTTTATTTACATAGCATAGCAATTGATATTTTTTTTTTAAATAGTATTTATAGCAATATATTGGGGGGGACATTTTGAGCATATTTGAATATTGGGGGGATATGTACCCCCCAATATATATTATAATTACGGCCTTGGTCTATATACATCGTGCATGCTCGGAAAGTGGGGGCGGGGGGGTGGAGGGGTTACGTGAACAAATTGGCGGATCTGTGAAACTGCTCGTCACACGCAGCACGTTGCCGGGTCAAGCTGGGTCAATAATTGTGCCCAGTCGTGGGGGCGCATACGCAGGGCCAGAAAATGGAAACACCCAACACAATATACGGTGCGCTCTGTACGGCCAGCATCCAGCGGCTCGTGTCCATCCGTTGTGAGAGGGCCGCTTGCCCGCAAAGGCGTGGGACATAATCGTCGATCGTCGTGTCCATTATGTACGAGCATTAGACCCATTCTCTTTCCCTCTGTATATTAACCTCTGATCGCGCCGCTCGTGGCGTGTCTGGCTCTAATGGAGTGCAGCAGCTGGAGCATCTCACAGCTAGGGCTAACATTGTGTGCCCAGAGGTTATATTGGGCTGGAACATGGAAAGAATTGTGTTTCCCCACTGATTATATGTTTTTTTACAGGGAACACCTTTCCAATTCTTTCACCACTGATAGGTTTGTCGTTGGTTTTAGCTGCCATTACACAGGATATTACAGGGTGCTTCAAAAAAATGTTAACACTTCAGAGAATTTCCTACAACACCACAAGAAATGTGCCTCCGGGCTCTGGAGATCACCTGGAGAAGATCCCAGGCACGTGTTGACAATGATGGCCAATAAGTGGAGACTCTTTGACTTTTTGAAGCTATTAACATACATTTGTTATAATGTTACAGTATATTATCCATTATTTTTCCATTAAAAACGATAGTCCCATATAAGTGTATAAAAAAATGTAAGCACCCTGTAAAATTATTTTTTTTGTTTACCCAGGAAAGCCTCACTGAGTCTCAGACTTCATCAGGATGGTCCTGCACTGGGATGATTAGCCAATTCTACTGATGAGTGTTTGGCTTTGTGTGGCACAAGTCCAGAGTCCCCACAGGGGAACACACTCGACACAGCCATCTTCTGGCCACTTCACCACCCCCTTCCCATGGCAAGCCCTGCTGGTCACCCATCCAAAAAGCTAACCAGGCTAAAATCTGCTTAGCTTTCTGAGATCTGACGAGATTAGAGATATTCATGGTGAGTTGGCTTTAGGCCTTTCATTGGTCAAAGGATTGCACGTTACGCGGACACGTGGGAAGAGCATGGGAAGAGTGATTGGCACAAGACTGACACGTGGAGGCATTGAGTTGCCCAATATGTCAGTGACCTACAATTTACTGATTTAGTAATTTATATTCGATGTCGATAATTTTGCCACTTCAGCAGTCATATTCATTATAAGCTAAAGTAATTTTCAATCACAGATGTATTCTTTGATCTTTTACTGAGATGCAAGGTGAACCCGGAAAGTTTTGGATGGCTATCCTTTTGAGGGAAACGTATAAATATGTGCAGCGCTGTTTGCAATATGGTATCCCCCAGACGTCTGTCTATTATTTAACTCGTGGCATGTGCCTTAGGCGAACATCATCTAAGGAGGTGCTGTAAAGGTTTTATTTCCACATCCGGTGTGTTTGTTAGATGCGGCAATAAACAGACCATGACTCCTCTTTCCAGTGTGGCCATTGCTGTGCTGTTAAAACCAACGGAACCTTATCCCCCCCCCCACACACCGCACACTTTATAGCAAGGCAGTTACTATTGACGCCCTTATCCACAATAAAGTCTGGCACCTTAGGCACTCGCCTGTCTTGTGTTCCTGCTGCCATCACTACACGGTGCCTTGCATACTAAGGGACCTTCCCATCCATCTGACATTCATGGACATATTTCATGCAGAGGAGTGGGCAACACACTCTGGAATCGTTGGGTTGTGTGGACGACTGCTCGCAAGTGTTTCCCACTGCTTGTTGGTTAGATAACAGACAGGATCGGCGAAGTTCGTCCACTTCGACATGCATGAATCAGGGGAGTTATCCTGCGCTATAATTATATCAAATCTAAACAACTCGTGGCTACCGACGCAGCGCTGAGCCTGCTCTTCGTGCTGCGCTCTGTATTCAAACGTTTCATTTTCAGCATAATCGGCACTTATGTACGTACGTTGAACTTATTTCACACCGTACGTAGCCAACCGTGCTAATCGGAGGTGCGGGGGGGGGGGTGAAAGACAACAAACTAAATGCAAGGGAGGGAGAAAAATGTGGATGTAAAAAACACCATAGCTTTTGTTCCCAATTGTTGAGGGTTATTTGTAAAGATAAAACTGGTGTCAGAGACACCCGCGGTACAACAAAGTGGCTATGCCCATGATTTTACGATGTTGCACCATTTAAGAAGTGAGCTCAATTGTATTTGGTAATTTCAGGTGAGAAACACTCAGCCACAGGCTGGCTGCTTTGCAGGAGAGACACAACTGATTACCTTCTAAGAGATGTGACATCGTTAGCATACAGAATAAACAAGTAGTTACAAATACAGAACAACAAATAGGTCACAAAAATACAGAATAACAATGATTTAAAACAACGTTCAACACATAATAAGCGCTTCAACATTTGAAGGTATACAATCAAGGGCAATATCTTACAGGAAACGAGGAGCATCTGAATAGATAAATAATAATAATACAAAGAGTGTGATGGAAAATTATTTCCCATGTACTTTGCACCCCTCAACCATTTTGGGGAAGACTTCGATGCCTCTCAAGAGGCATTCTAACTGAACTAAATAAAAGTTGCATGTTGTGAGATGCCACCTCGGTGACTAATACATCAAATTTAAGGCGGGCAAAAAGACAGAGAGAGTAAATGGACAGACCTCAGAAAATACACAGACGAGGTAGGCAATGGAAGGGAGATCATATTAACATGGAGTGGTTATTGAAGAGGAATAATAATCAGTTGTCATGCTTTGATTGGCTAATTGCATTTGATATGTCAAACTTCGTTGCCATTCTCACGGGACATTATCTGTCGACTGCTTGATGGAGGTCTTGCCAAGCCACCATCATCTCTCACGAGGCATCCTCTTGGGCATGTTTCCCTCACGAGGCTGCCACTCTGTTATTAATCTCGACCACTGGCTATCATTTCCTTTATCCTGTTCAAGCCCACTTTCACTTTTTCAAACAGTCAATATTACGTCTGTAACTTGCGTGTGTTGTCTAATCTATGTGTTCCTCTTTCTATCAGTGTGATTTTTCCAATCATGCACCTCTCCACGTATCAGCCTGCATTCTTGTTGTCTCTGTCAATATATTTAGTTTCTTGTGTTCTTGTTTTCTCTGTCAATATATTTAGTAATCCCATCCATGTCACAGCAGCTAATATACAATAATTAAAAATGGATATCAGACTTAGAAACTATGAAAATATAGTAAATGTATTCTTTGCATCTCAGAACTCCATATAGTTAATACTTTTTTACGACATTATTTATTGATTCATAGTAGCAAAAGTCAATATACCCATACTGTTATCACCCTCATGGCAATGCACATGAATTTGTCCAACTTCTGGCATGAACTGTTTAAACTTTATCTCTTTGTTGTCATGCTTTGATTGGCTAATTGCATTTGATATGTCAAACTTCGTTGCCATTCTCACGGGACATTATCTGTCGACTGCTTGATGGAGGTCTTGCCAAGCCACCATCATCTCTCACGAGGCATCCTCTTGGGCATGTTTCCCTCACGAGGCTGCCACTCTGTTATTAATCTCGACCACTGGCTATCATTTCCTTTATCCTGTTCAAGCCCACTTTCACTTTTTCAAACAGTCAATATTACGTCTGTAACTTGCGTGTGTTGTCTAATCTATGTGTTCCTCTTTCTATCAGTGTGATTTTTCCAATCATGCACCTCTCCACGTATCAGCCTGCATTCTTGTTGTCTCTGTCAATATATTTAGTTTCTTGTGTTCTTGTTTTCTCTGTCAATATATTTAGTAATCCCATCCATGTCACAGCAGCTAATATACAATAATTAAAAATGGATATCAGACTTAGAAACTATGAAAATATAGTAAATGTATTCTTTGCATCTCAGAACTCCATATAGTTAATACTTTTTTACGACATTATTTATTGATTCATAGTAGCAAAAGTCAATATACCCATACTGTTATCACCCTCATGGCAATGCACATGAATTTGTCCAACTTCTGGCATGAACTGTTTAAACTTTATCTCTTTCATTTTTGTAAAAAAATGTACGATGTCCTTTCTCAAAGACGTTTACGATTGTGGCCTTTCATTGAGCTCTGTCCATGACATTTACTCAACAACGTTGCGTTAGATACTCACTTGCATCCAATTGTTCAAATTTCTTCCGCACTTCAATCATACTATAATACAACTGCATAGGCGTCTGCAGCTGTATAATTCTCCGATGTGTTTTGGCGTGTTGTTCTGCATGATGTCTGACGTTTTGCTCTGGGAGCATATTTCAGGATGTGGACAGAAACGTCGGACATCGTCCTGAGCACCATGTGGGACAACTCAAAAACATATCAGCAGTGCCATTTCCATTGCGACTCTGATTTATAGTTTCCACGGCCTTGATAGCAATTCTTAGTCGAGGCTTAGTTGGGCATCAATGCGTCGCGTGACTCACGTAAGAAATAACTGGTGACAAAGTCACGCGCAGCAGTTGTACCGGAATAAACTCAGAATATGAATAATGTCCATACTGTTATAATGGTCGAATGAGATATCTAATTATCGTGATTAAATTTACAAAAGCTAAACGAATAAAAAAACTGTGAAGCTGTTCTCTCATTGTTGTCCACGTTTTAGTACTTATCGCAAACACTGCAATTTTAGTCTTCCATTTCTGCACACATCCTACCTCAATGCATCGATAAAATTAGATTCAATCATATCAGGTATTGGAATCTGAAAATCCACAAAGGAAATGTTTTTTGTAAATCCAAACACGAGCCCTATTTCCCATATGAGACCACCTGGTGATGTGTTTGCAGTCACATTAAGTGTCATGGCAAATGGTATAAAAAAACACAGAGCAAGGGCACTTGGCTATTCTCACCTCTGGTGTGTAACACCGACACCCCGACATCCCTCAGTAAGCAATCAATGCCAGTGTTCTTTTCCCATTTTACTGATATCATGACCGTATCAATTATTTACGTGCGATAGTAATAGCAATATGGAGTTAAGGACTGAGCTGTCTCAGAGCTGGTTCTTTTGGCATAATACCATAATACAAACGCAATAAGCTCCTTGGTTAAACAATCCATATGTCTGGCTGTGTTCACAGCCTCTGGCGGGGCACTTATGATGCGTGGCAGGGAGGCAAAGTGAGTATTTGGTGTTAACCTGAGAAAAATTTCACCTTCAACCACCGTGCACTGGGCAGATTACATTAGCCCATGCGCACGAACTTCAGTACAGCAGCGCTACATAATCAATAATAATCATCACTGTGTATTCACTGCTGGGGATGAGCAGCAAGGCAGCAGTTTGACAGACTGCGCTATAAACCCAGCGACCTGAGTTTGATCCCCAGCCACGGCTTACATCAGTGGCAAGTGATGTCTGAACCGGTCTTGGGTACACCCTTCACCAAACTTGCACTGAACAACATGGGGAACGAGTCTCAAACAATCCACGTAACAAAGTGTTGGGAATGCCTTATCTAGCAGTGGATTTATGAAACACTTTGAATAGTTATTATTATTACAATTCTATTATTATTTGCTGTAATGTCTCATTGGAAATATATAAAATATATTGATGTGGAAGCTACTCATGAATTTTTATTTTATTTTAAATTCAACTTGCCTCAGGACTGCTTGGGAAGGCTTATATATACAATGTTTTAAACGTGTACCTTAAAATAGTAACGAACTCACATATTACTGTATATTTGTAAGTAACCTTAATTTCATGAATTGTGTATTATCTTGAAGTGAGAGGCAACTTGAACATCAACTTGCTATTATTTTGTGGAGGCATGCCTAGGCTGTTTCTCCCACATAATTCAACGTGAGTTGAATGCATATCAGCAGACCTGCGTTCTCTCTCCACAAAGAACCATTTTTGTTTACAACTACATCTTTCACCTGGATAATCCCTTGAGATGGACCATCTCATGTGCAAGAGTGTCCATGGAGTCAACTGATACATACATAACAACGACGTAATGACATAAACAAACATTTTAAAATCTTCGTTTTAGTCATCGGCCATGTGCCATTCCAGACCAATATTATACCAACAATTTTAATTATTTATTCAAGTAATCAAACTCTCGACCGGCTTCGACGTTTTGAGTCTCATCAGCTGTCAGCCTTGTTAATCAAATGCTGCTGAATTGCCAGATGTTTTTTGTCAAGAGCATTCTGTGTATTATTTTTTGTGCTAGTTCAAAGGGTAAAACCTATTTCTATAGCATTCTGTATAGTTTGTGGAACCCTGTTCAACCCAAAAAAACATTCTCAGTTTGAAGCTTTGTTAAGGTAAAACCATAGAATGAAGTGCATCAGTATGGCACTCCAGTCACAGTAACATCATTCCCATACATTTCAATAAAACTGTAAATTCAGTTAAATCGCTGGAGCAATCTTAAAAGTGCTTGGCAGTGATTTTAGACTTATTTTCCCATTAACATAGTTTCAAACTCGCAGTTGAACAGCCAAGACACACAGTTCATACAGTGCCTACAAAGTTACAAACTGTTTGTATTTTTTTATTGCATTTGACTTTACATTTAAACATTCTTAGACAATCAAAAGTCAAACATTAAAGAGTATAACTGCTTATTGATTTCAGAGCTCCCAGTTTTTTGTTGCTTTTACTCTCGGTTAGTATTGTCTAATTGCTCTAAGTGCCAGCACTAATTATAGTGAATAGGCGTTCTGTTTTTTTTTCAGACATCCGCTAGAGAACTGATATTTTTTTTTTTTACCCCCATCAACACTTTTACGCTTTCTGCATAAATCGAGGGTAACTAAAATATTCAGCCAGGCGTCTTAGCGGCAGAGCGAGCTTGCAGTCAAAAAAGGTTGGTGGGTTCTAATCCTGGCTGGGGGTTGAGTCAAACCATCACGCCCTCTGCGGTTGTCGCGATGGCGGGATGTTAACCCCCTCACCTGCTAAGCAGGAGATCGTGGGTTCAATCCCGACCCTGACGATGCCTGTATATTCGGAGTTTGCATGTTCTCCCCGTGGTCGCGTGGACTTTTTTTTCTGGGTCCTCCAGTTTTTCCCTTCCACATTTATAATCAACACGCGTTTCGAGTATTTCGCTGCTATAAATTTCGACGTGATAAGCCACTTCATTCAGGTGTCATTTGTGGCCAGGTCGCTTCTGAAAAAGCGCTATACAGTTTAGTGGGCCTTACCCGGTAAAATTATTGGTAGACACCTCCCCCCATGGAAATGTGGAATTTACACCGCTGTTTTCCGGTTTTAAGCAGGAGATGAGCACCACTTACGTCAACGCTCATTCGACGAGAACATCACTTTCGCTTTCAATCAAATACGTTTGTTGAGCTCCGCTGTCTGCTGGAACGGGATCCAATGTGCGCTCTCGATCTCGTGGCTGTGAACCTGCACGCGTGCGTTGGCTTTTCCCCGTAGCCACAAGCCGGGCAGGAGGAGCAGATTGCGTAACAGGTTGCGGTGGTAGCATGTATGTCGGGGAAAAGCTTCGCCGCAAAAAAACTTTGGGCGACGTCCACATCAGATGCTTACAGCTTCGCCTGGAATAACATCCGCGGTTGGATTAACAGATGATGGTGTTTCTCAGTTTTACAGCAACAACAAAAAATCCAAGCAGGTGCCATCTGTTTTGGTGTGTGGATTAGGCTCTTCGCTTAATAAAACATTGGAATGGTATCTTACATTACATGCTTCGTCAGGGACTGGTTTGCCTGTGCTGCTGAGTTAGTGACTTTTTTGAGCTCGTCGTAAACAAATTATTCGATTTGAGACGACGTTGAACCCCGTTGTTTGGTCTGGTTTGGTCTAATGATGATACACCATTTTATTGGGTTCGAGTCTTCCGCACAAGCTTGTGAAGAAATGTTCCTATTTAGTGCAACCGTACCTAATGACGTCTGACTTTGATGCTGCAACACCATCTGCTGGCCAATCTAATTGGGAGAGCACTTGTGCTTTAATGTGGTCAACAACTTCTGAGTTCTAAGCCGATGTCTTAGAATATTGCATCACATTTTAATGTGAATATCCAGAAACGTTACAGCACATTCACATGTCGTATGCATTCCCTTTGCATAGTTATATTTACCTTTTTTAATGGGTTTTGTCTATGGAAACAAATGTCTGTTTTGGTAATTTGCCTGGCGTTTTAATAAATAAAATGTAGAGAATGAATTTAGCATGAAAAATATTTTTGAAAGAAAGCATGTATACGGATCCATTAAAAGTAACATTGATACAATTCGCCCATCGTTACATTTAATAGGAAACCATCTAAGTGACCCTGGGTGACACAGCATGAGACTGTGTGCTGCCTCCTCCCCACACTGCATGACATCAAAACGAAGTGCATCCCTTTTCACAAGAACACACGGCAGTCTGCATTGAGGATCCCTTCTTTCGGTTTGAATCCTGCAGCGGAATTACGTCGCACATTTTGTGCGGTTATAAAAAAAAATTCTTTTCATAAAATCAACATGTGTAAAAATCATAATAAAGTGATACGAATCATAGAAAATAAACAATATTTATTGTGGGATACAAATGTACCAAAAGATGATGGGAATGATACATAATTTGTAATGTCAGGGGACAGTACGCGTGTTTAATGAGCAGCAATAAATATTACATTGCCTTTATCTTTCAATTCTTCCCATTGGCTCTCTTTCTTTCCCGTTGTTCCTCTATCGTTTTCCATATCACATCTAGGGGCACGTGATGCTTCACGCGTCCATGCCGGTCGTTCGGACGCCGTGTTCTCTGGTTCTGCACTTTCCTGTATATTTGTTCTGTGTGTATTTATGTGCCTATATTAAAGGAGCACCGGTAATGGATTGCAAAGCAAATTGAAGTTAATTAAGTCCTTGTGTTCTTAATCCTTTGTGAAATATATAGCGTTTTTTTTCATGGACATCTGAACAGTGCTTAAAAGGATTTAGCTGTGATTAAACTATAACTAAAGAGCTTTCCCCCTATCCCATGGAAAACCGAACTGTATTCCATTCTACGCGTAACATATACATGCTCATGCTGGGTTCTGAGGCAATCTATAATCTTTTGAAAATATTACAATAGAAATGCTACAATCTCATGGAACACCAGGAGGTATTTCTGCGGGGGACGTGACCTAACATAGCCCGGCCGAGGATCACTCATTTCCACGTCGTTCATCTCCCGCGGCATTATATACCTATTGCGTTTGTGCCATTTTCTCACCCATTGATTAACTAACCTGCTTACAACGACCACGAGTGTGAAGCCTACACAGGAGCCAAGGTGACCAATCGATTTTCCGCCAATGAGGCGTCCGACGGAACGGATGGTTTGTTAATGTTGTGAGTGGACGCGCACGCCGACGGAAACGCGCTGCGGAGTTTTCGTTCCCCAGCGGCGAGGTATTTATTGTTAGCGACGCAGATTTATTCCTGAAATCAGCCAGATAACAAACAAACATGAAGATGTGAAGATAATATTTTTTTTCTCCCAATTATGTCCCGTCTAAGACTTCTTCCCCATGGTTTCATTAACATAAAGACAATTAACTGCTCTCGATTCATTCTTCATGAAATATACGCGACGTTCTCAAACGGACAACAACAAAATTTAGTTTTTCTTACAAGAAATTGCTAATAATAACGATACGTAATAATTTTCAGCTCTTTGTCAAATGGCTGTTGAATTAAGGCCTCACCATTCCGTGTCGGTTATAAGGATTTGTTTGGTCATACTTCACCACACTGGCCAATACGGATTTAGTGAACGGGTCACTCAGCTGTTGCCGGCAATCCAACTCAGGTCGACTGGTTCATAGCAAAGGGTTGCTAACTGCCTTTCCATACGCAACGCATGTCTTCAATAGCTATGAAGTACAATGAAAGATCTATGAACCGTGTGAACCATCTGTTCACTCTTCACCTTCCCCTCCTGATTGGCCTAGGCGCTGCATTAGAATGCCTCTCTCTTTGCATGCTGTTCTAACAATCACTTGAATGAAACAATAAATAGACATTATATGACAGCTACACAGCAGTGCATTCAGAAAAATGTCACCTTGTGAAATTTGTAGTTGCAGTACAAGAAAAATGAGATATTTCGGCATGGCCAGCTCTACAAACCAAGCATGTCCTGACGACATCAGAAGGCGTAGATAAGGGGTGCGTGTAATTGGCAGTCCTGTGCATGGGTGAGACAAAGGAGTGCCTGTGAAAGGTGTCTCTGTGAGTGGCGTGTCAGTTATTGCAGGGAACAGCGGCACTCCTGAAGATAAATCATTCCGCTGTATTATGTGGCAGTTAGCCATGTTCCAGGGGTTTGATAGCACGAGTGCTCTGACTCTCCGGACCATCAATGAATGAAATCAAGATCTCCAAACATAGACACCGTACACCGATGTCACGGTGACAGCCTCTGTGCAGATACTCCAAACTTCCTTATCCCAAATCTCTGCCTGAAGTAATTGTCATGCTCTTTTCACATCTCTTGAACTGCAAACCCTTTGCTTTGGCTGGCACATTTTGTGCCACGAGGTGGGTAATTCATGCTGGTGGTGCTCACCTGTATGTGCAGGCAAAGTGATTGTGTAACAAGCATTCGGAATACCCTTTGTCTAGTAATTGCAATGTTAAAATGTTGTACGCAATAGATTAATGTGACTCTTGCACTCACTGGTGGCCACTGAATTTCTCAGCAACATAAAAAAATATATTGCTGAATTGAATCGCGACCATGGATTTTCATATTTACATCTGTTTAGGGAAGGTGAGTGTTAAATTTTTACACTTAAGTCATGAGTTTTCTATCCGTGTTTACCAAAATAAACCATATGGTCTTTAACATGCGCTCACTAGAGGTACCGTGATCAGAGCCTGATGTCAGCATCATCATTATAGTAGGACATGCATAATTGTACATCATGGGAACACCAAAAGAGGAAGTCTTTATCTTTGTTTTCTTGGGAGATAGTGGAGGGGTATATTAGGCTACAGAACAGCAAAAGAAGGCGGTTGTTGCATGGTGAAATGAAAGGCCTTTCACAGAGAAGAAACAGTCATAGGCAGAGCGGGGAAAGGGGAAAAGCTCGATAATTCAGACCAATGTGTGTTGTATCGTTCCACGTCCTGTTAAACATGACAGCGAGCATTTTGCCCCACGGGAGATTATTCAGGAACGAATTCAGTCCCTGAACCGAATCAGTTCCTGAAGAGGCTCTCAACGCTTGCAGCAAAATGTTGGACGCCGCGTCGAGCCAGACGCTGGTGCCCCCCCCCCCCAAACTAAAAACTAAGCAAAAACTATTTATAGCAGCCAAATACTCTAAGCGCACGTTTCTAAACGTGAACGGGAAAAAAAACCCGAGGACACAAAGAAAATCCACGTGACCACAGGGATCAAACGCAAGCTACAAATATACAGGCATCAGGGTAGGGATCGAACCCACGACCTCCTGCATACCAGGCGAGATAGTTAACCCCTCGCCACCCTGACACCCCAACAGCATGTGAGAGCGCTGTCCAGTACAACTCAGCAAACGCCCCAAAGTCACAAGGAAGTCAGAACTGTAAAAAAAAAGCCAAGGAGAAGCGATTACGAGGCCACAGCTATGGAGAAGAAGCGGCCATCTCATTGAGCGATGGTCGATTGTAACCCTTTCCTTGTGAGAACATTATGGAAGTGTAAATACTAAGCGGTATTCGACGATGAAATTGCCATGAGCGGGACGCTGGTAATGGTGCATGGCAATGCAGGCGTCCCTCAGTTCCTTACCTTTGTGTTAACAGGTCGCCAAGCCGACTGCATCTGTTCTGCTGCCCAGCCCCTCCTGTGCCACCCAGACCAGCCAAGCCAATTTTAGCAAAGTTGGCTGAGTGCAGGTATTTGTAACTTTTCTACTTGAAATTCACCAGCCATATGAAATGTCTCCCGTGCTCAGAATCACCCAAGGAGTATACTGCTGTGCTCGGATTATATTATTAATGCCAAAACACAGTCGAAAAAAATTAACAAAAAAACTATTCACAAAAATTAATAACAAAATCTTTGCGCTTATGATGCATGAAACTCCTGCCATTTGTCAAAGCAGGGCAGGCGTGGGATGTAAAATGAATAATTAAACATTAAAATTAGAAGGCGCAGGTCCACACATTTACATCTGTGCATACTAATGCATGGGAAAAAAAAAGTTTGTGAAGAAAATTCTGAAGATATAAAAATAGAATATAATAAATAATTTAAGAAATAAGGCATATAAAACTCAATGCAATGAAGCATTTATACGATCCACATTCTGCCGCAAAGCTCTTGGAGTTATAATGCGATGGGAATCTAATTTCTGTAATGGATTCAGCCACAGATGTATTTTCAGCTGTGGTGGAGTTGAACCCACATCATCATAAAAGCCTGTTGATTTATTGCATCCGCCCATTAGGCAATGAAAGTTCCTGGGAAAAATGTAAAATTATTTGCAAATAACTCAATAAAAGTGACACCAAGTCTATTACTTTGCTCTGCACAAGCCTCAAGAAGAAAACTTAGTCCATAAAGCAAAAAATGATTTTAACAATCTTTTGTGCCTATTAGTCCACCTGAAGTAATTTATTTACAGCCATACTATGTCTTCTTGGTTCTTTCGGTAAAGTCACGTAGAAGGGAAATAATCAAATAATAAAACTTAAACGTTATAAAATACAATTATCACGACGTTTCGGCCACAACACACGCAGCCGTCTTCAGGTGAAGAAACAGAACTGTCGGGAAGACAGCGTTCCAATGAACGCTGCTAAGCTTGGCAGCATCTTTTAAGCTGGGTGGGAGGAGCAGAGCGCCTTGACAAAGGAGTTTACATATCAACAGACTATGTATGTAAATAAACAAATGCAGCACAACGAATCTGATCAACCAGCCAGCATACATTAATCCAAATTTTTTTTTAAAACCCATGTTCTGTATGCTTAACCAACCTATAGTGTGCTTGATAGTGTGCATCGCTGCTGGTGAAGTAGATGCTACGAAATCTAAGAGGATGGTGGCATGTTGCGGCAACTTGTGGTGTCAGTGCTACCTGCGCAGGTTTTCGTGGTTCTGTTTCGGGTCACACCGCTGTGTGTCGTTTAGCGTGACGTCCCGACGTTTCGTCTCACGTGGTTGGAGCTGCTTTAGCGCATGGAGCGAAACGTCGGACGTCATACCGATCGATAAACGGCGCGCGGTGGAAACCTGGAAACACATCGGCGAGGTGGCGCTAATATTCACAGTTGCGTGATGAAAATTGCCGCATGATTAAAACCGGTCAGAGGCATTGTTGTGGTTGTTTAGCTCTGTGCCAGAGGGGGCATTGAACAGGGATAGACCCATGGACAAATACTCAGACGATGGGAAAATTTGATGACTTTTTACTTTAGCTCCCACTGTGAGAGAGTTAGGAATACAATAAGGCAATTTTTTTCTATACAGCTGCATGTCCATTAAAATTCACGGAAATAATGGGATATCTCTTTAAATAAATAAGCACAGCTTCTTGCAGTCCCAGAATATTATATATCTCAGGGTAGTGCTAAAACAATCTGTAAAGTCCATAAAATAAATCTACACTTCTCTAAAGAAATGTGTGCCATTCTCGTTTAATGCTCACACAGGGACAAGAACACCCTGCATCAATTCTGCTGCCCACAGTCCACCTCTCACAGCCCTTCGAAGAGGTAAGACATTGCACCCCCCATTGCACCAGTTGATCTGTAACATTATGTGGGTATCCATAATAGAGTTTTGTTGGCTTGGATCACGTAAATATAAATGCGTCGTTAAACCCGTCACCACCCAATGCGGCCAATTAGTAAGTTGTGTCACGTAAACAAAACATGCCAATTCGTTACTAGTACAGCACACCAGTGTGTTGGAGAGTAAACCCACACCATTTACAATTCGAGTACGACGTTTCGCCAGAAATAACAAACTAGCATCATCCAAAACTTCCATCATGGATAATATTGGTCGCGAAAGCCTACCTGTTAAATTATGTGGGTACTCAAATAATGGAAGCTGTACACCTTCCAGTAAAGACACAAATGTGAACACACTGAAGGGCTGCCCAGTTTTGTATATATAATTATACATATTTTACCACTGTCAAGCTTTAAAGGTAATACAATGGCAATGAACATTGTCATAAGGTTCACAATAGCATTCATTTAATCATCCCAATCAATGAATAATACTGCAAGGAGCATGACATTGTTTTGGCTCAAGCTTGTCGTTCACTTGACGGTTGACATTGTAGCCCTGAAGTATGACCAGGCAAATCATTCTCACTCGTTTTTAATCCCTCATCTCCAGTTCCCTCGTGGGTAAACCATGGGCTGACAATGGAGCCAGAACAAATGCAGTCTCATAATTCCTTTACAAGGGTTTTGCCACCTGTCCATACAATTTCACTTCATTTCCACTGATCACGTTGGCGCTGGGCCATACGAGCAAATGTGGTGACGCAAGGTTTTTTTTACTGCGTACATAAATATTGCTACTTGTCTGAATACTGATGCCCGTATCGTCAAGGCTTCAAGTGCTCGGTTACCCAGGCTCGCTCAGATTTGCAATGTGCCAGCTGATGTCACCTTGAACTGTGAACTGTGATATTATTGCGCTTTAGTGGACGTTTTCTTTAACTGCAACACTCGTGTGCTTTTAAGCTACAGCGATGGCTAAACGTAATCACGCTTTGTGCCCTGATGAGGGTTGGTAACCCTTCAAAACCCCCAGCTTACAGCACAGATATTGTATTGGGGCATCTTTAACAAATCCATCGCCACACCACACGCTTAAAACGATCTCCCCAAATGCATCAATGCCCGCTATGATGTTGCATAATTCCAACCATGAAGCACGCTCAGAAAATGATGGGCGATGCAAATCGGAATTGACAGTGCTGCACCAATGACTGCTTGGTATTCTGCCTGATGAGAGAAAGCAGTAATGCTGTAATAGTTTTCACTTCCAGCTATACATACAATAGCACACTCATCCTCGGTCACAATTGATTAGCCCTGTTGTTGCAATGGTCACATAGAGCAATGTTCTCATGAATATAGCAGTATTACTGCCATATTCTCTGGCGAGATGTTATCTCCCTCACCTGCTAAGCAGTAAATCGTGGATTCGATCCCGACCCTGACGCCTGCTGTATATTTAGAGTTTGCGTGTCTCTCTCCCTGTGGCCGCGTGGATTTTTTCCGGGTCCTCTGGTTTTTTCCCTTCACATTTATAAACATTGCGTTTAGAGTATTTGGCTGATATACATTTCCACGTGATAAGCCACTTCGTTGAGGTATCAAGAGCTAAATAGCTCAGTGGACTTTACCTTGTAAAATAGACACATTTTTAAGAGTTTTACTCACGCACTTTTTCCTGTATTTGAACGCAAATTTGAGGGTTTGTCTTGTGATCTGGACGGTATATTCGTGTATGTGTGTGACTGGATTGGTGTAAGTTAATTCAAATCTGGCACAAGTTCGGGGCGCTTCGTAATTTCTGGAGGATTTTATGCAATCCAGAGAAATATCGTACGAACAACGTATTATATGTAAATGCGTGCAGACATCTAAAACTATATACGCAGCAAAAAATACCCTTCCAGTAGATGTCACCCAAGAGATGCAATTATGTTACATTCGCGCACCCGTTCGTCAAAACCTTTATTATTAACGACCTCGCGTGATTCCACCTACATTTCAGCTGTCCACTTTACTCTGACAACACCGTGACGTCTAGACACACGTTTATTTCACTGCCATCATTATACCCAGGCCACGTAACAGCCTTGCTTGCCATTGCACACACAGGCCATCAGTAAGACTGACATCTAACATCACATTTTAGTTGAATGTTTTAGAACGTAAAAAAATATATTACATTGAAAAATACTGTCATATGAACGGGTATATTCTTTTCGGAAAGTCTTTGTGCCGCCTAATTGATTTGACACCCAACTCAATTAATAACCAGCCGCTGGTAGTAGCGTAAGGAGAACGTGATTGGCGGCTTTCATTTGATAAATTATGTTAACATTTGTTAACGCTCAAACTTTAAGGACAACGGTGATCATTCATTTGATTAATACTTTACCACCGTGACAAATTTGCTGGCGGTTATATATGCAAGGTCACTGCTGCGGGCGCTGGCAAGCGAGGGTGGTGTGAGCGACTTGCGGTGACAATCGCAGCGTGCAAATCAGCGTCCGACATAAGTCGTTCGTCTCAAGCGTCCAGCGCCAGAAAATGCAATCCGGCCAAAGCTGACCGCTCTTTGCAGTATGTTAACAATCGAAATACCCTGCTGGTTTTTGTATGCGCGTGTGTGTGTGTGGTTTTTTTTAAGGCCGATTGTCGCCTCAATTTGTTCAATTAAGTGTACACACGAAAAATTACGTGCGGCCATTGCGGATTTGTATTCGAAGATACAAGCTTTGTTGTACAAAAAAGTATAAGTAAATGTGTAATATTACACAGTAAGATTGATGACCGGGGAATTATTAATTATCATGTTTACGTGAAATTTAATGGGTAGGGCTGTTAAGAGGTCATTGCTGACTTGGACGTGAACTTGCTGTTCAATAATCAGCATATTTTATTTCTTCGCACCATGTCATATACTTTATCAGTCTCGTGGGATACAAGTCTCATGATTGGGCCCCATCTGTCTCAGATTAAAGCTATATCGTCAAATGCATTACGCTATAGTACTTCTTAATGTATGGATTTGGGCTATTGGTGGCTTTACGCGTTTTAATAAATATAGTAAAGACATACTCTTTGGTTTTTTCGGTAAAGTCACGTGGGTAAAATAAAATAAATGTAAACAACTCAATTGAATCACGTTTCAGAGGCAACACAAGCTTCCGTCTTCCTCCGAAACGTCGTGATTTAATTTAGTTGTTTTCATTTATTTTATTTCACCTACGTGACATTACCGAAAAAAACCAAGAGTATGAATCCTTGCAGTCACGAAAGCTTCAAATCTATAAATAGTAAAGACGCTATGTCGTGGTAGGGTGCTGGGGAGCAGTGGTGGAGTGGTTAAATTCCCGGTCATGGTTACCACCAGTGAAGAAGAGTGACAGAGTCCTGGGCACCCCACAACACCCAACCTACAATGCCCGTCGTGGTTTCGTCAAAACAATGCCCCCAGTGTATTGACAAACGGCTGTAAAAAAAAACACGTGTCTTTTATTGTTTACACCATTGGCAAGCCGATCGCTAAGACTAACAGAGCTCAGCTCCGCTCACCTATTTACCAGCTTGCATTCAGCCACAGCCTCGACAGTAAATTCCGCTCGGCGAGAGAGCAGCACGTGGTTGCCGCTGACAGAGCACGTGGTTGCCGCTGGCAGAGCACGTGGTTGCCGCTGGCAGAGCACGTGGTTGCCGCTGGCAGAGCACGTGGTTGCCGCTGGCAGAGCACGTGGTTGCCGCTGGCAGAGCACGTGGTTGCCGCTGGCAGAGCACGTGGTTGCCGCTGGCAGAGCACGTGGTTGCCGCTGGCAGAGCACGTGGTTGCCGCTGACCGAGCCCGTGGTCGACCGACGCGGTCGGTGAGACCGCTTGCGTCCTTGGGTGTGTCGGTGTACCACGTGCTTTGTTCCTGGAAACCTTGCACTCTCTTATTTTTGGACACTCATTTTGTAAAAAAAAAGGAATAACGTTTATCACCTTTATTTAATTAATTATTTCTGCCACTTCCACATTTTATTTCACCCCCCACAAATATATTTACAACCACTTTCTGTCGTATATGCCGGTTGTGGCATCTATTCCATTGTTAGAAAATGCATATGAGATTTGTCGTATATTTGCAGAATTAAATTTGATTATTTAAATACGTATTATACCTACGTGGAGTTATTTTTTTACCAGCCTTCCGAGAGACTGACTCATGTAATATTGACATTTTAAATGAAGTAAATGTAATTCAAAACTGCCATTTCCGTTTTTGCCGAATTAATAGTTTTTTTACATTCAGCACCATTGCATCTAAACATGAAATGGCACGCTTAAATAGCTCTTGTTTTTTTCATTATCGTACAACAGAGTATAGCAAAGCTAGTTGTAATCATTTGTATCCCTCTAAAGGCGCACATTAATGAATTTGAAATAACTCTGCAATAGTACCTGTCTTATATAATAACTTTCCCCTTTTGCTCTTCAGCTAGATTGTGACAAATCTTCAATTCACTCTTGCCAGTTACACGCGTATGCATTTTACATGTAAACTTTGTAACTGAGGTGGCTGGGTTGCCCAGGGGATTGTTATGAAGTTTCCTCACTTGCTACTCGATTAATTGTCGCGATTTGAGGTCACGATTCAATGAAACGACCCATTTATATTTTCGTGCTGCATCGGTTAGCACAGTGGACTTGCAATGCAGATGTCGCCGGTGCGCCGCTAAGTAGTTGTGGATGAACAGGTCTGTTGAAGCGATTCTCCGACGTCATATTCTGAGAACATTGGCCGACATAGGCTGGTGCATACATGTCCATTCAGAGATAATCTCAGAGGGAGAATGCGTGCACTCACCAAAAAAACATTGCAGCGCAAACCGTGAAAATCTAAGAAGTATTTTTGTTGTTGTTGCCACGGCTAGGAATTAAGACACTTTTAATATCTCTACATACGCATTCATCTGTTTAATGACCTGACGCCAAAAGCACAATCGCAATATCATTATACTGCTATTCAAAATAATCTACGCCTCAGGTTTCCTGGCTGGCTGGGTTCCTTTCCACCCCAACAATAATGCTATTGTTAGTGGCTGTGGGCAGTTGCCACCATAACTAGCTGTGTAACTGGCTAAACGGGATTTGCAATGTAAGAAAGAAACATTGAAATACATTTAAACGGTGGAAGCAGAAGATCGGAAAGCCTTATAATCGACAGTGACACCGAAGAGATGGCAGTAACGTTTACAGAAGACCGACATGGTTCTCTGAAAATTGCTATAACCTTTAAATTTGTGCGCCTATTAATGTTATTATTTACCAGAATATTCTTTAAATCCTAGAGAATATAGAAAAAATCTCACCGGAAAAAAATGTATTGGCATTGTATTATATAAAAAGCAGATTAGCTGAACAGTATTCCTTCGTTATTCGAGAGGGATGCGTTACAGGGATGCTCGTGAATTAACAAATTTCGCGGATAATGACATTGGCCTATGAAAGCCTATCTTTTTAACGAATTACCTTTAAAAAAAATACGTAAATAAGTATTAAATACATCAACATTTTCATAAAACAAATAATGAATTATAATAAACATAAAGTAAATACAAAATAAATATTAAATAACAGTTTATGAATCTATTTACCTTCAATTATGATGATACTGCGCATCATCACTTTATCTCAACACTTTCTCTCATCACTTAATCTCATCAGGCTCTTTTTCTCTCTCTCTCTCTCTCAATGCAGTCGTGTAGAGTTCCAGATGGGATTCACAGATAACAAAAATCGCGGACAGCGAGTTGTTGTATAACGAGGGAATGTTGTAGTGCTCCCAAGGTCCCTAAGATCTGGGGATGCAAAACTTATCTGTATTCCCAGGTCGAGGTTTCGATCTATGAGTGACCGAGCCCTTTCATGTGTAGCCTCCCGGCTATGGAACGCTCTTCCACGAGATATCAGCGATCTCTGAGTTTGTGGACATTTTTTTACGTGTCTTAAAACCTATGTATACGCTTCTGCTTATTAAACTTTTAGTTAATTTACGACATTTTTTACTGTATTTATAATGTTATTTTATGCTGAGTGTCTGCTGCTGCTGTCCTGTACATTGTTTTGAGATCCTTGATGAAAAACGCGACGAAAATGTAATTATTATTAAGCACAGGGGGATTATGAGAAGAGCATGAAAATGAAAGCTGCCTCTTATTTTCCATTGCAGAGCAACGGGGTTTGTCTAATAATTCAGATTTTTTTTTTAGTAACCAAAAATAACATAAACCGTTTTATTTAGGCAAGTCCCACCTTGTTTATTCTTTGGAGCAACGCTAAAGTGATCATGGATCTTTAACATTGCATTGAGTCATTACACTGACGGCGGGTGTTAAAGCAATAGCTGTGTTTGTTCGCAATGGACTTTGGAGTTGTGCACCGCACGCAGCCCCCTTTCTCTGCCCAGTTAAGCTCTTAAGAGCTGTATAATGTACACGAATGGTGCCTCCGGCTGCATCATGCAGAGTCTCGCAGCCAAGCCCACAATTCTTGCTGTGTACTATAGACCTCCAATTATTGCCCTCTGGGAAAGTGGCCAACTGTCCTAGCAGATTCACAAATTAAATCTCCCGGGGCCAAACCAGGCTTTTTTTTAGTTGTGCCCGTGAACATTTATTACAGAAGACAAGCTATTACATTGTATGCTTTAATTATATGTTATATATGCACACATGGTGCCTTATTAAGTTAAATATTTTGCCTTATTAAGTCAAATATTTGGTGTGATATGTGACGTTTCACTCCATGCGCTGGGAGCTTCTGCAAGAACTATTACTGAAGAAGCTCCTGGCATGTGGTGCGAAGTGTCGGACTTCATGTCGAACATGAGACAGTCCAGTCCGAAAGCTTATGGGACACCTCTGCAGCACAACCACGACAACCTACGCAGAAGTAAAATGTTTTTTTTATATTTGCCTGAATCTGGAAGATGCCATGCTATTTCACAAATTGTTCAAATACCTGCAGGTAATGTATATGAGTGCAATCCATCTTAACTACATTTTTTGATCTCTTGCTTGTGATTTGACCAACATGTATTTAAGCGCTGTGCTATCCCATTGATTCTTACCAAATTTGCGGTCTCCCAGGATGAAGTTTATAGACAGTTGAAATAGCCTTGGGTTTATAGGCAATTTAATTGGTCATCTGTACCCTATGATAGCAGCTCTTGGGTAAACTGGAATTTAAATTAATGCCAAGCAGGGGCCCAGTTGCGAGTGTTTTACAAGCATGAATTGTTTCTGGTGCTTGTTTGTTAGATTACAGATGCACTGAGACCCATTACTTGCTAATGCTATAATTAATTTATTTTGCCTTGCCATGCCTAGTACTGGAAAACGCTGTGTTATCCCTAATACTGGAAAACCATATTTAACGAAGGTATTACAATTACATTAAATCTGCGCAACTTCTGGCTACTGGCTCGATACCGAGCCTGCTGCTTGTGTTCAACTTTATATTTAACGGTTTTAGTCCTGCAAAAACAACTCCCTACATCCTCGTGGTGCCGGATGGCAACTCTGTGGTGGGAAATGCCATGGGGAGAGGGCCAATTTAGAGTGGCCTGTCCCTTCATGGCGGTTGTAACCACCACAGTGGCCAAATGGGGGCACTGGATGGGTGAGAGGGGCTGGTAACCCCTCCACCTTCAATTAACTACCAGCAAACTACGATTATAAAAATGAATTAAGCTTGTGCCGGAGGCCCCGGATGGACAGGCGTCTATGACGTTTCCTGGCCAAACCCCATTTGGCGGAGCCAGGAGACCCTCGGGGCCAATGCAGCCTTGCCAATGCAAGGCTGCATTGGCTGGGTCATGTAGCCTGCATGTCCAGCCACCGCATGCAGAAACAGCTTTTGTTCGGCCGGATCGAGGGGGCTAAACGGGCGCAGCACGGGCTAGAGAGGAGATGGAGTGATGTGGTACAGGAGAATGTGAAGCTGAGTGGACTTGCCGATGACTGGTACCAGCGGTATCAAGATCGGCCTCTGTGGAGGAGGTTCGTGAAGGCCGCTACTGGGCAGTTGGAGGCAGTCGCCCTCCAGCAAAAACGGAGGGCGGAGGAGCGATGCTCACAACAACGAGCAGAGCGCCTTGTGGCTAAAGCACAGCAAATTGGCACAGTAGGGGGCACAGGTGGTGCATCAGCCAGTCATCTCAGTCAGTCGACCCTGTGACCTCCTGCCAGTGGGCGTTCGACACTTCACGTGGCCTCAACGTGCACATAGCCTGGCACAAGCGTCGTGGTGATGTCACCGCCACTTAGTGGCGAATAGCAGTTGTTATTAAAAGGTTCCGTCATCGCCATGAGCGGCATTTATGTCATCTTGTGGAAAAAAGGAAAATGCAAACTTAAAAAATGCCATGAATTTCGTCAAAACTGCTGTGGGTGGCTCTTGCGCGAGGGGGGTGGGTGTCCTGACACCAACGACACCCATAGTGGCTGCCAGAGACTAATATAATAAAACGCGCCTGCGGGCATGGGAGCGCTTCGTCACTTGAAGTCCACGATTTCACTTTCATTTGCATGTAAAAGAAAGTATTTACAGCAGTCTCCTGCTGTAACCTTCAGAGGATATTGGTGCTGAAGGAACGAATGGCGAGGTATTCCACCTGCTTCTTCACCTGTGAGCTCCGTTGGATGTTCTAAATTAGGCCAAACGATGGCGTTTCATCTTTCTTGACTGGTAAACCCTCGGGTATTTTGGAATTCTATTTAAAAAATTATGCTTTTCGACACTTATTAAGACATTTTTTTCTGACAGTTTTGAGTCTGTGTCTGGTGCATTTTTAGTTTAATTTTAGGTTCTAACAGTGGCCTGCACCCCTGGTGCAAAGTGGTCGAATCCCAGTGCTGGGGAAATGAGAATGCAAGCGGCCACGGTCTCCACCGCAAATGCCTTCTCATATAAGACGAAGAAACATATCCCTGGTCACACTTCTCACAATGTTCCTCGGGGTCTCCGAGTTTAAGTCCTCTGTCATAAAATCCAATTAATATGACGCGTGCGATTGCTTCTACCATTTTTATAGATCAAAATTTTAATTTTTACCACACACACACACTCTCACCAGCACCTGCCCCTACCCCATAAAGACAAGGTCACCCTTGCAGAAGAAACGCACAAAAAGGCGACTTTAATTCCCAGTGCAACCCAACCTCAATGGCTTGCATAATGAAGGAGAATTTGACAAACATATCGCTGGGGAAGGAAAAGCACCAGGCAGGCACAATTAAGAATGCTTTATTCGATAAGCCTCACAAAGATGCCACTCACATTTGATTTTCTTCCCACCTTAAATTAAGGGCTGAAGAGTGTGCGTACGAGTCAAGCCCAGTGGTTTCTCTGAGCAGTTTGTTATTCCCGGTGTGCGCCGTGGCTGAAACAATCCGAGTGGGAAAAAGCCTGCGTCGTTTTAACATGCCGTGCCATGGACCAATTTGACTTCGAGTGTCCAAGCCGCATGTGCTCTCTTAACAACACGCTCGGGGTAAACCTCCCACCTCATTAATGAATGAAGAAATTTGTACAAAATTAAACAGTTAAAAACCATGGTAGATTTCTTTCTAACGAATTAGCGACAAAGCAATGCCGTGTGTCTATGACCAAATCACCCGGAATGCGCCCCCATCTCACCGTATCTCGGAAGCTGAGCTGGGTTGAGTGTGTGGATAGTGCTTGGAGGGTTGAACGTCCTGCGGAACGGGTTGCTATAGGCTATGGGACGTGCAGCATCTTCACCAACGGCCAGTGACCAACATGGTGAAGCAATCAAATAACCACGACCACCCGCATGGCTTAGGTAGTCCCTCATCCAGCAGTGGATTGACAAAATTGTTCTGCATATATACGTTTACTTTAGTGCTCTGTAACTTTGTTGTTTTCTTTTGGGGATAAAGGCCTGAATTGAACATGCATTCTACCATTTACCAAAGTGCTCATTGAGCATCTGCCAGAGCCTAACTGCGCATACTTGCATGCGTGGCTATATGGATACAAAAAATAACGATAAATGTGAAACTCCATCTGCTACGTTTTTTTTACTTTTTTTGCTTTTTTGCTAAAGATGCTTGTGTAGATATTGCTACATTATTTCCTTAGGGTACACAGTACATCGTCTTTATTTATGCCTTAAACATGCATACTACATAATATTAATGAAATAAATTTACAGTACAATCATTGCTGGGTGAAGGCTTCCCCACACCTTTTGGCCATGGGGGTTGTTTAACCTTACAGGACTTTATTGCTCTGGTCAGTCCAGGTTGGTGCAGGTTCGGCTCAGAACCGCTCGCCGTTGATGTTAGCCATGGCCAGGAATCAAACTCGGGGTTGCTGGGTTCAGAGGCACAGTAGCGTGCTAAATACTCCATCACCGCTCCAACCCCTACCCAATAAATATAACCCGCATTATCAATTAAAATAAATAACAGAACTATAAATGAGTAATGTTCCTTCAATCTAAAGCTGTTCCTTGCTATAAAAACACACACACACGAGAGAGGGAAAAAATATAATTGTATTATTATAAGTACATACAGTATTCTGTTCTTTTGTCTAACACCATAAAGCTATCGCTTTGCAGTATTAGGAAGAATTTGAATTTGAGTACATATTTAAAGTATAAGAAATGTGTACAATTTTAATCCAATAGATACCTGCTTCAGGATGGTGTCTCTGTGTGCCAGATATCTAGGACCTCTAGTTCTGTAGGCTCAAAATCGACTGCCACGTGTTTGAAACGATCGCTTATTGCCACCTGATATTGACGTGGAATTAAACTGCAAACGTTGGCAGTGTTGTGCTGTAAACACTTTAATCATAGTAATAATATGCATCTCATGGAACTAGAATAACAAAGACGATAAAGATGACCCTCTGATGTGTTTTTTCAGGTGATGCGACGTGCTATTCAGCATGATGTACGACGTTTTGCTCTGCCTGCCGATGGGTTCTTCAGGAACTGGTGTGAGCTCATTCAGTAATATATCATGTAGAAGCTCGCTACATGCGGAGTGGAACGTCAGACATCATGCTCAACAACAGGCGATACAACCCAAAACACATCGGAAAGCTATTTACCTGAATTTAGCATCAAAATCATTATTCTTTTTCGAGGATATTCAGTGATTGACATATACAGTATATGGTATTTTTTGTTACAGTGAATACATATTTGTTAAGCACAAATCGCGTGATAAGACAACTTTGCAGACCATGGAGCTGGTGACTAATTCATACTTTATAACTCCCAAAAAATGCAATACATTTGTGGCTATATTAGTACAATTTTGGATGCCACTGCAAATTCAGGATGCAATTACACCCACGGCAAGGTATGTTTTTAATGCCAAAATGTATTATGTCCTGATAAGGTTAGACAGTAGCAGCAGTATGCTAGATAAGAGAACATTAATTTTTCATCAGCAGCCGCAGGGGCACGAGAGAGAGAGAGAGAAAAAGCATGAAGAAGATAATGCCTGTGCTTATTTTATGCTGGCTTGGTTGATTTCTCTGCGGGCCCAGAAAGCATTATTACGAGGCTGGATGAATACAGAGCACTCCCCCGAGACGCAACGTGCCACTCGGCTCTTCCAAAATGAGACCGCGGGAAACCCCCCCCCCCCCCCCCAAAAAAAAAAGAGGGGACGACTTCATTGACGTGGTAAATGTCACTTCCTCCTCTTCCTTTCACAGTTGAGCGGTCGGGTGTTTAAGAGGCGTCGGGCGCAGCCAACAAGGAGTTAGTGGCCGGGCTCCTGTGCCGCGGGTGTGGTTGAGCGATGGTCCGCGTTGAGTGCACGCGTCAGACGGCCTGCGAGCGCGTCGCTCCCCGTGGCGCCGGGTGAGTCTGGTGGATGGGGTTGTGCGCTTTGACATCGGCGGGCGGCGAAGTGACCAGAGCAGCCTTGAAGGTTTAAGGTAAAAGCCGGAGAACAGGGCGTTAGCCACGGGGTGTTTTTTTTTTTTCGGAATTGTTGCACGCATTGATACACAAACAAATACATGCAGATGTAATGCCAGTGGGTCAGGTAGGGTCCCAGTCCTGCAGAGGGATCTAGATTATGTGGAGATTTAAAGCTCTTTGCCTGGATTACTGGCACATTCTCTGCTCTCATCCCAACAGCGCGATGCTGCAAAGGTAGGCAATCCTGCACCGTTGTAACGTGATGAATTGATTGTGCCTTGACCGTTGCATCACTGCCACTGTACAGATGTGTCTTACGTGCGACGGGTTACGTTAGACAAATGCGTTAGGCATGAAATAATATTTGTGCAGATTGGAATTGTTGGTGCTGTGAGTTATTGTGGAGGAGTACATCTAGACAGATTAAGCGCGTGTCCATGTAGCCTTTGTTCATTTATCAACAGCATATATTTGTCAACTTTTTGCAATTGAAAATCAAACACAAGCTGCTGTTGGATGTATTGAAACCAAAAGGGGTTTCAGCTGAAAATTAAACAATTACTCTTTGTCGAGGGCAATATGCATCGAAAATGTAGATTTGTAGGTAACAATTGTATAACATTCTGTTTCTTTGCAAGTACCAGTAAATGCAATCTGAAATGTTTGAAGAAATGCATAAGACTGATGAAAGATGTTTAGCTGCTCATACAGTGTCATTTTTGGTACAGCAATATCTCTATGAATGTATGCTTGGAGTATAATCCGTCTGAAAAACCCCTTCCCAATGACAATTGACACTGGAGCAAATTAAAACAATTGTGTAATTTTCTAGTTTTTACACATTCGTATAAATATCAGGGGCAAAATCATATGCATATACATACTGAGAGTTTGCGCATGATGGAGATTTATCAAATATAAAAAAAAATATCTGTGATAAATAAGTCAATATTTTATTTTTATTGTGGCCAACAATTTCCAAAAGAGCTCGCCAAATCTTTTTCTTATGTGATACAGAGCTGAAATAAAAAGAAACATAATCAGTATTCAAGACGCAATCTTCCAAGAGGACTAATTACAAATTCTGACTGCAGCCTCCGTATGAAATAGAAAATCAGGGTCATAACCAGACTTTTTTTAACCTCCTGCTCTGAGCTTTGAAAGTAGGGCCTCTTATCTGCAAGAGGAAATATCCATGTCACGATAGAAATTCAATAATGCAGCTGGCGCAATGTGAAAGGTTCACGTCTTGTCAGAGCTCATCTTCCGTGTACAGTACGGCAATTCTTATTTGTTTCACAGCGGGCAGCTTGGGACCGGTAAAGCGATAGCTCATTTGGGGGGTGGGGTAATGATAGAAGCCCCAAACGAATAAAGAAAATTCAAGAAAAGTGAGACTTGTAATAATACGTTCGAGGGGCATAAGGTAGATAATTATCATTGTTAAAACAGCATGCTGCCTTAAGAATACAAACTTTGCTGATGAAAGAATCGCAGTAGTTTTTTTTGCATATACCTCTTCAATTGCTGCTTGAAAATACACCACAGGATTCGCTCAAATGTAGTCGGATTTCCTGCTCTGTTTACAGCACTGAGCCATTCATAGGGAATTTCTCATTTATTTATTAAGGGTGCGTCTATCCATAAGACAACCAGTGTTGACCCTCCCCCAAAAGTGGTACTGATTGTATCGACCCTAGAAGGACGATGGGCTGAGTCAACCCCCACCCAGGATTTTAACTTGCAACCTTTCGGATTTCAAATCACTCAGTCAAGTGCTGTCCCATCTGGCTAGATCTAGAATCACTATATGGCCTTATATTGAGACACGTATTATATATACACAATATAGCTACAACGGAATCATTTTCCGATTTATATTGCCTATAACAAGGTTTTTATATAATGTTTGAGTGTTGACAGAGCCCAGAGTTGATTAAAAATAATGGATAACCTCTTCATGAGGAAGTCAACAGTGGTTTGCCCTATGTGGTTGATGCCGCCCCCACCATAGGAATGTGGAATTTCCATCACTGGCTCAAGGCTGTTAACGACATGGCGATATATGTTCTGAGATATTCCTATCTTACTCAATGGTAGGATGTAAAGTGGATACGTAGTTTTATTTGTCATCTGCAAGTAAAGGTCAAATTTGTATTCAATTACTAGCAAAAACAAATGTAACTTATATGGAATTTGTGATTAAGCCGGCACGTACACTTGAAGCTATCATGAATGTAATGCATGTTGACCTTCTTCCACACCATACGTAGCCAATCATGCTAATCGGAGGTGCGGGAGAAGGGCAATACACTTCACACAAAAAAACAAGCAGTGTGTGGCACAATTGTAATTAGCTATGATGCATCTTGTATATATGGAGCTTATTACATATTCTCAATCCCCGTGAACTATGCCCCTAAGCGATCAGAGGATGTTTAATGCGTGGGTAAAATTCACACAAAAGCTACAGGAATTTGTTTGGCGCCTGCTGGTGAATGTTAAAAAGCAACGGGAAACGTGTTTTTAAAATCAGCGCTAATGTCGACGATAGAAGCGAGTATTTAAATGAGTTTACACATAATTAGAAATTTATCCAATTTCAAGCGGCTTATCACGCCAATGTTTATGGCTTCGGTTCGCGTGGCTGCTTGCGTTTGTATTTGGCAGGAGGAGCGGGTTAGGCAGTCATTTGCATGGCAGAGTGCACACGGAAGTGATAAACTTGACAATAAGCTGCTTGCCATGAAGCTGACAATTACGTATAAGGAAAACTATTGTACATTGTTGTATTAACATTTTAATTGTGGTGACTTAAGCAAATTACATATATTTTTTTTGGGGGGGGGATTATTATTTTTACATGTTTAATGTTTGAAATGCCTCGAGGAGTATACGTTAAAATTTAAGATACTGCACAGGCAGTGGTGCACAAACACAAAATATAATGAGAAAAAAAACCAACCACATTCATTATTAACGCTGCCTTATAACAGCGAATTTAATCTGGTCCATGCAAGAAAACAAACCTTAAAATTGGCCATTATTTCAGCCCCTATAATCTGAACAACTTACAAATTCTATCAAAAAAACTAATGAATATCAAATACAGTTAAAACTGGCTTTTGCATACTCTGAAAGGGTATTTGATTCAATGCGAATTGATGCAGTCATCCAATTCCTCATAAATCAACTTCTTAATACAAAGCATATAGAAAAAAAAATCAGAACCATTTATAAAAATGAAACAGCTACGCTGACATTTAATGAAGAAGGTAACAAATCACATATGGGAAGAGAGGATCCAGGAAAGGAGATACCATCTCATGGAGGCTATTCACAATAACATTAGAGCATGTCTTACGAAGATTTGAGCTGAGACACAAAGGCATGCACGTGAATGGAGAAAGTATTAACCACCTCAGACTTGCTGACGGCAATTGCCTTAGCAACCAATGACGATGAACGACAGGAAATTATATATATAAAAATATTTAACAAAAAAAAGTTGCTAAAATACATATGAGAAAAACTATTGTCACAAAGAATACTTTGCAAAGATATGCAAGAATTGTAGAAGGGGGAATAATTGACAAATAGTACAGAATATATACAGGGTGCTTCAAAAATGTTTGAACACTTCTGAGAATTTGCAACAATAGCACAAGAAATGTGCTGCCTCTCGGCTCTGGAGACCACCTGGAGAAGATTCTAGGCATGTGTTGACAATGATGGCGAACAAGTGGGAGACCCTTTGACTTTTTGAAGCTAAATTTTGACTTAAAACTTTCGTGACTGCAGGAATTCATATTCTTTGGTTCTTTTGGTAAAGTCACGTAGATAGAAAAAATAACATTAAAAATAAAAACCACGACGTTTCGATCGCAACACAAGCGGTCATCATCAGGAAAAGGGGGTTAGCCTCTAAAGGCAAACTTTTATAAAGGTTTAAAATGGGCGTGGCCCAAGTGTCAACAGCATGGGCGGGGCAGCTAATGTTAATGTCAGTGATGGTCAACGATGGCGCTGGTGATGAGTTTCCACCAATTAAGGGGCTGCCAGGTAAAAATGAGCATGTTAATGTAAGATAGGAGAGTGGCCTCCACGGCGAGCGTGCTGAGGTGGCTATGTCAATGTGAGAGATTAGCATGTTGATGTGAGATCGCAGAGCCGCCGCAACGTCGAGGTCGCAGCGCGGAGGTGGCTGTGTTGGTGTCAGAAATTTGACCTGTCAATGTAAAATCGGAGAGCCTAACATAACAACTAACATCGGAAGGTGGCAGGATGGGAACATCACAGCCAGTTGACGTACATTTGTTATCATGTTACAATATATTATCCGTTATTTTTGGAATTAAAAACGATAGTCCCATATAAATGGTTACATTTTTTTAAGCACCCTGTATATGCTTTGTACAGTTATTGAATCCTGCATAGACCAGGGCTTGATGATGGTGACGATGATAACATGAAGGTTCATAGTAGGCTCATATTTGAGTAAATAGCTCATCTTTAGAGACGATAGGAAACAGAGAAAGAAAATAAAAGCTAGCTATGTTACTGTCTGTGACATTGCAAAGTTAATAAGAAACTATTGAAGTAGGAATGCCAATTATAAATATAAAAAATAGCCACCTTCACCATTAGCGATGCCTTACAACAACAAATATATATAATATGAAAAACATTCCCCTATGAATAAGGGCCATTCTCATAAATATTAGCCTAACGTGTAATTTGTTTCTGGTATAATGTCTTGTTAATGAGTAAGACGGTGCGTTATCCGTGCTCCAGATGTACAGTTTGCTAAGTTTCACATGACCGAGCCACCATTACTGTATGCCCAAACATCTCAAACAAAATTCAGGTCTCTCTGTGAAATCCCAGACGGTCATTGTCAGGATCGGCTCAGCTCCTTTTACTTAGCTGAGCGGTGGTGGAGTCGTTTACACCAAATGCTAGGTTATTCCAACATATAGAGCAGCGTTTAAGTCAGTGGAATGTCCTCATCTTATATCGTACAATTTAGCTCATGTTCTTATCCCAGTTAGCAAAGACATTGTATTTCATTTTCCATCACCGTCATATTTTTGGATAAGCGAGGTTAGGTACAGCCCCAGTAGCGTGACTCTCTTTAACGGAGGAGGCGGCGGCGGGGGGTGGGCATACAATAACTCAGGGGTGGACGGCACAGTCAGTGTTATACAACCTTGAACCAAATGTTAAACGCTAAACAGAATGAGTGGTGATACAATCTGCTTTCGTCTATGGTGCTTTCTACTCGAGCTCTCGCACCCTGTGTGTATGTGGAAAGGCAGCGATGTCCATCCGCTTTAATTGCCACTGGTGTTGCATTTTGCATCGACGTTTGTTGTTACTTGATTGTTGGTAGGGGGACTGAGTCCACTTCAACTCCCTTCAATGCTATGGCGCTGGTCATGTGGTGTTAAATTTAGTTCGATTTGAGGGTGGTTTGATCATCGCCCTTACCAATGCGATGATTATCTATCTGGGTAGATAGAATTACAACTTTGTGGGGAAATCAACAGTGGTTGCCATGTGGATAGCCTCACCCGTACCATAGGAATGTGGAATGTCCACCACTGGCTGAGGGCTGTTAAACAGGAGATGGGGACCACCTCAATCACTTGGACTTTTTTTATATGCAATGGTGGTGCCCCAGTGTCACCACTGTGCCACACGTCTCCTGAAAATGATGTACAATACAGACCAGTCTGCCAGAGCAAAACAATGCACATGTGCATGATTTATGTGCAAAAAATATAACCGAACTCAGAAATTAGATTGCGGGACATTTAATTTAATATCACCATTTTGGCAGTCCATTAATTATAATGGGATTTTCTGGCGAGGGCAACCACCCTGGAGATGGAGCAATGACCTCAGCTCATGTTCAGAAGTTAGATGATTTGTGGAATAGTAGGAGCGTGAGAGGTTGCAACGACTCATGAGGGCTTCATCCAGAAATGGATAGATTTTGACCGATGATGATGATTGAATCTGACATTTGACTCACCATTTAATAGTCACCGATAGGTACAGCTTTTGGAAAAAATCTAAACAGTGTTTATGGAGATTTTTTTTTCCAGAAAAAATGCCTTCCTGCCACACCCGACAAGAGCTAATAGAGTAATTTAATTGCACAATTGAATAGCCAAGTAGTCTATGAGCTGGCTAAACGTTAAATTTCGATTTAAACCTTTCGTGACTGCAATGATTCATCTTCTTTGATTCTTTCGGTAAAGTCACGTAGAATGAGAATAAAATAATGAATTGATAAAATAAAATAACGCAATAATATTCTCACGACGTCTACCAGACAGTCTCGTCCCTTCACCTGATGAAGGCCGCTTGTGTTGTGGCCGAAACGTCGTGAGAATATTATTGTGTTATTTTATCAATTTATTATTTTATTCTCATTCTACGTGACTTTACCGAAAGAACCAAAGAAGATGGCTAAACGTTGTTAGTTGATTGCAATGTCCCAGCAATTACTGTGCCGTATGCTGTAAGGTGGACCTTTAAGACCACATGACAGTCACAAGAGTGTACCAATGTCTTGCATCACGGCCTTAGTTACATTTATAACATTGTTTGTAAATAAATAGCTAAATTTATACCTGTTTTACATTTTGTATTTAAAGCTTTCGTGACTGCAGGGATTCATGTTCTTGGTTCTTTCGGTAAAGTCACGTAGAAGGGAAACAATAAACAAAAAAAACAGTAAATATATTTATTTGTTTCAAAAATAAAGTCATCCAATTCTGGATGTCACTATCTCCCACACTGTCAGTGAAAATGTTGTCAAGGTCAGCCAAACTCTTCATGCGATTTTCCCATTCCGGCCACATGAAGCGAGATAGACAGCCTATTGTAAGTTATAAAAATTACTTCCCTTGCATTTGTGGGAGTGAAATGTTTTATTTTGTTGATGTTAGCCCACAGAGATGCCGAATTTTACTGAATGTTGCAAGCTGAAAAGTCATTGTGATGACGTTGTTTCTTTTTAGCATGAAAAAATATGCACTAGTTTAAGAAGATATTTATGCAAGATTTTTTGTGGATGCCAACATTTTAAAAATCCTCATTAATAAGGCAAAAGCACAGGGCAAGTTGTGATGGCACAACTCTCATGTCGTCACAACACATTTAAATGTAACTGTTATAATTACATTCCATACATAAACGAATGCACACACATGTGCACCATCATGCATATATATTAGTACAAAGGTAAAGATTCCCTATAGCGTAAATAGACTGTTGGGGCAAGTGCTGTTAGCGAGCATCTATGAACGGTAGATGTGCTTGAGGTGGTGATATGGCCAGAACCATGCCCAGGTGACTTTATATCCCTAATGATGACGTTCACACACTGCACCAGGTACACATTTTAGGCTGAGTGGACTCAGGGGGGGGGGGGGCCCAGGACAGGTATAGATTTCACTTGCCATTGATGTTAGCCATGGCTGGAAATCAAACTCAGGTCGCTGGGTTCATAGCGCATTGTGCAAACGATTGCATCATATACTGTTTATACTCGCATAAACACACTAATTGATGCCATAATGCAAAGAATAGAGGAATGTTTCAGGTTCATTGTTATGGTTGGAGACTCACAGAGCCAGACGAATGCCCAATTATAATCTCGAGGCTCATTTTAATTCTCACCACTGAGTAAGACGATATCAAGAGTGGTACCACAAATGTGTAGCATTTAAAATGTACATTTCAAACTCATTACATATAAAATGCCATTCTTAACAGAACAATGATAACAGTGGACACTATACCCAATGCTTCATAGGTTAAAATCAAAGTCTTATGCTGGTTTTTCAAGGGATGCTCAGATGAGTAAGTGCCCCTATATTCAAAGCTCGCTAGTTCAAAACGCAATTCCTCGCTCCAGTGCCAAGCGGTGACCTCTCTGTAGAAAAAAAGAGTCGTGGAACTCCCAACCGATCAGTGCTGGGTCAGTTATGTAGGATATGGGGCAGCCTAAGTTTGGAGAAAAATACGTTTCAAACTGTCATCGTTAAGCAGTGCTCTGGAACCTATAAAGATGTTCAAAGGTAGTGGCTCTTTTTTATCATCAGCCATGGTCGGCCCACTGCTGGATGAAGACTTCCCTAAACCACCACCACCTATCATGATACTTTGAAGTAACAATCCAACTTGCACCTGCATATGACCTGATTTAGCTTCATTTTAGAACGGTAGGTTTTTTAAGCTGAAGCTAAATGTATCAAGAAAACGTACCCATTAACTTTACAATTAACCCATTCCTTAAAATTAATAAAAGGCACAAGTAAAGGCGCAGCCCCGTATTTTATTGCTCATACCACTGTGGACAGTAGGGTCTCCACGAGAGGATATTTTAGGTCTACTCTTCCATTCTAGCCAAATGTCTTGGAAGTGATGGGAGCACCCATACTTTACTGCCACCATGCTCGACTGACCAAGCTACGAACGGTGGAGCGACCACCTACACTCCTGGGTGAACAGACATGGGATTATCTAAGACCATTTTAAAACTCGCAACCTCTGGATTGCAAGTCCAGTGTACTAAGCATTATACCACTGAAGCATCCCCAAATGTAGTATTTGTCACTTAATTCCATACTGTGTGTTAATAATAATAATAATAGAACAAAACTTAATCTGGGTTTCAATGAGTTTGCTCCCAAAACGAAGTCTACAGCTGCTGCTGCTGCTACTGTGGAGCCTTGTGGCTCACATCGTAGGGTGTTGGAGGCTCCTGTTACCTCTGAGGGTTAGGGTCACCAAGCCAATCACATAAAACTTGCCCAATGCATGAGCTTCCCCAAAAAGGTGAGTGACCCTCTCACGCGCAGCTGAACGTCTATGCTATGATCGGCACACAGAGCAAACAGATGCAATTATATTGCAGACTTTCATCTCGAAACGACTTTTGGAGGCCAGACTTTGCACAACGATGGGAGCGGAAAGGGCAGGGTTAGCGTTAAGGCTGGGCAGGGGCTGGTGGGCAGAGGGGGTGGAGAGGAGGAAGAGAGGGGTGGAGGTGAGTTGTGGGGGGGGGGTGGTTCTTAAGGAAACTGGGCCGTGTTCCAGACTCAGTGCTGACAAGTTCCAACATCTGTTAATTGTCAATGGTACAGTGCAGAGGGCAAGCGGATAAGTTTACATTACACGAGCTGCTTACTCGTTGTATTTTGTGTAAACCATACGGCGTATTTCCATGAGCGAAGTCGCGTGGTCACCCGCGTGAGTCACCTTTCGTAAAGCCTCGCGAGAAATAAGAGAGGGGCTCTTCCTTTGGAAACAATTTTGTTAAAGAGCTCCAGCGGACGCAACAACAACAACAACCAACAACAACCAACAACAACTGCCGTAAAGCTGCCATCGTGACTTGGCGGTGTCGGCGCGTCAATGTCACTTTGAAACCCGCTCTCGGCTGCTCGGGAACAAAATAAATAGATTCTTCGCCTTTATGTCTCTGGCGAGCAAGAATCGTGGCCACATGTGGAAGATGTGCATAGGCGTGCGCACGCTCAGGTAAATCTCGCATCGCAAGAGTTTATTTTTTGAAGTTTCCCCCCCCTCCCCCCCAGGGTGAATGTGATGATTAGAAGTAAATCATTTGTCTCGCGAAATTACGGGAAGGTTGGAGAGGGGGGGTGACGGTGTTTATTATTCTGCTTCATTGACCCTTTGTCATATCACAACATGCACCCGCAAATGTGTAACAATAGACCTCGTACTAAAGTCTCAAAATAGTGCGTTTTATATTGGTCTCCGTTGCGCAGCCAAACGAATGTGTTTATGGACAGTACCCACTTCTATTGTATTGTCGGAGATTGTAACGCGTTGTGGTGGAAAATTCGTTTGTTAACAAACAAACAAAAAAAACGTTCCTCCACGCAGTCTTCCGTGGGGCTCATACAATAGTTAAAAAAATTATAATGTAACACCCTCCAAGAGATTGAAGATAGTGGTTTTGCGGGGTGGCTTGCCGATGCTAATCTCGATCTTATCCTGCCAATTTCTGTCCTGACAACGTTTGTTCTCGATGACTATCTCTGAGCCACACCACTCTCAGCATCCCTGATCGACGCCGATCCCTCCGTTGCCTTCGGGATCTTTACCTATCATTAATTGAACACCTGTATTTTTATTTTTTTAAAATCTTGCCTTGAAGCTTTCGTGACTTGCGGGAATTCATCAAACTTTGGGTCTTTCGGTAAAGTCGGCGCAGATAGGACAATGAAGTAATACATAAAAACGAAAATAAAGTGAATACAATGATACAAAATATCACGACGTTTCGATCGTAACACAAGCAATCGTCATCAGGTGATATGTTTATTATTATTATGTATTATTCTTTTATTCACTTTGCTTTATTTTTTTATTATTTTATCGTTCTATCTACGTGACTTTACAGAAACATTCAAAGAACCTGTATTTTTGCCACTGGATCATATTGCTACCTACTTTTGTGTTTTATAGGTAAGATAATTTAGCACGTAAGCTGAACACAGGTCCGAAGGCCCAAAACGCCAAGTAGCCACCAACAAGCAGCAGCAGCAGCACTATTATGGTTGTATTTAATTGAGCAAGACTGATTATAAGATCTGACGAATGTTTAAAACAGTATATATTACAATAATAAGTAAGAGTAACTGTCAAGTGAGGGATGTGTCTGCATGTTTTTTTTTACGTCTTAACTTGTATTTACTGCACACACGTACAGTGTACATCTGAAAAAAACGTTGGGTACGAATTCCCTTACACATACTTTTTAATGAAAATACTGTAAATTAATGCAGCATTATTCATACCATAACGAGTTTATTAGTAAACGTGTATGGATTTGAAACTCCAACGCTGGATGAAAGCCCACCCCAGGCCATGTCGAGTCACGCTTCAACCTACGATGACCAGCGTGGTGAAGTATGGTCAAACAACCACCATGAATGACACGGCATGGGGGAGGCCTTCATCCAGCGGTGGATTGGCAAAGTAGTATAAGTGAATGTTAGTTTAACACGTTGTAGGCTTTCGCGACCAATATCCATAATACTGTATAGGTTTGTTTGGGGTGAGATCGCATAAATATATAAATGTGTCGTTAAAACCCACCACCACCCGACACAGCCAACTAGTAAGGTTGGTCACGTAAAGAGAACGTGGCCAATTCGTCACTAGTACAGCACTAGTGTGTAGTATATAGTGTAGTGTATAGTGTAGTATACTAGTACAGCACACCGGTGTTTTGGAGAGCCACGCCACAACAAGTTAATGTTATTGTAATGACCCAAGAGGTATGGATCTTGGAGTATGCGTATCAATCGCTTAAAATCAATAATCTGATGTATCAGTATGATTGCATGTATTTAATCACTGGCACGTGCAATGCATCTTGATAACCCCTACGTGTGCATTGTTTGTAATAGATTCACACGACCCCTGCAGCTACTCGTGGTCAAGAAACACACTCACCACAATATCTTAAATCGTCATTGATTCTTGAATCAAACTGACAATTCACTGACTCATTGCAGTAGGGTAGCAGGGTAAATCATCACATCTCTACTCGTAGATTATTCATTGTTCAATTCCCATGCTCTCGAATGAAAACGACATGTCAGCCTATACGTTGTGGTGATATCACCTGATTCACGTAAAAACACTTTCGGGAAGAAGGTAAGCTGACCTATTGTTTCAAGGCACATGGTACATACAAGAGTCAGTCAATATAATAATAGGGTTTTTCCCCTTTTCTTCTGGCAACAAAACTGAAACCTTTTTACAAGGATTCATGTCTGCATTAACCACAATACCTGCAGTCAAAATGCAAACAAGAAACATACTATGATAATATATGCATTGTCCTTGAAATTGACCCACGTGCGTGGATCATTCTGTTATGTCATGTCATGTCCAAGCGCAACAGCGAGGACGAATGCATAATACAGTGAAACTGCTCTCTTATCTTCATTAGTATTTGTAACCTACCAATGTCTGCAGCCAGGATCAATCGATGACAATCCTATTGCCTGTAGATATTTAACAGGTGAGATGCGTTGCATCGTTAATTTCGCCTGTTTGATCATATTTCTCTTGTCCGTATGCATCTGTGCAGATAGGTTTTTTTTGCGGTTAAGCCATAGTCCCCACATACCGCTCGTATCAATGCGGATAAGAGGAGCGGCGACTCACTACTCTGTAGAGTAACTTTGGTATAAACGCTTGTTACAATATGAACAGCGCATTGAAAACGCGTGCTATTTTATGTACTGTTTACAAAGTGTCTTCACAAATCCACGCCGAGAAACACGATGATTGACAGAGGGGTGTAAATTATTTTTCGATCGTGTATTTAAATAGAGGTACTGCAGTTAAGTAGTTTTCAGTTTTAAAGGCACAGTTTAACAAGACGACACTTGCCACCATCCTTCAAACATATTGGTGAAAAAGAGCAAAGTTTTTGTTTACGTTACTGTATAATATAATGTTTATGCAAGAGCCAGTGGCTTATGGGACCCCGGGGTCCCGCCATAAGGTTCATATGGAAAAGCGCGTGCAGCATCATGGACTTAATCCGATGTTTTTTTACAGCATCAATCTGGTACATACATGTAACGAATCCAATAACCCAACAATCAAGAAAACTGAACAGTTCATGTGATTTTCTGCCAACCTACACGCTTTGCCTTAAATTAAGCTATTCCTCATTGTGTTCACAAATCAGAGGTTGGTGGCTCAGCCTGCCAGTCTAGTCGGACACAGTTAAAATAAAACCGTCTCGTTCCACGCGGTGATGCGTCCTGCCAAGTTGCCACAACCCATTTCTCTTCAAAGAATCTGCCACTCACTGCATCCACCACTGACACCGCAGGAAACTCATTCTGCATTAGGAAATTGGATTGCAGTCGCTGGCTCCTGGTCTGTTAAGAGTATGATAAAGTAAATTGAATGCAATTCAGAAATGTAAAGGTCAATCTTAAACCCGTTTGCCTTTGCTGGGGGAATAGGGCGTCCTGTTACATTTGCACGTTCGTGATGGTGTTGTCGAGTTTGCTTGAGGCCTCTCATTAAGAGTGTGGAGTCTGTGATCCTGGGTTAGTGGCATTGATCACTCTTGGTGCTGCATCCCTTAGTGGCCAATTGCTCTCCAGCGTGTCTATTTATATACATTTTAAAAAAATCAGCTGCCGTAAGCGTGGCTTTACAATCCTCGCATGGTCAGACACGTTTGTTAGCTTTGTGGAGTAAATTAATGAATGTTTTTATTTTGCTCTGTACCCTCTTGGAGTTAGATGGTTTCATGACCCTTACGAATGTATGCATGCGTTTTTTTACATATGTGTGGCCTTATGGGATATTTTTTTTAATTCAAAACAACTCAGATACATGCTAAGCTGGTAATGAGATGTTCGTGGGATTATTGTGGAGATGAATGACAGTGCCATGTGCAGCCACTGTGAAAATATTCAGAAAACCACAAGCAATGCATGATACATTCTAAAGGCATTCCAAGTCTTAGCTGTTACATGTCATAAGGCTCAGCCAGTGACTATTATACAGAAATGGTTTATGCATATATATATAAATGTTGCAGAAGAGGCCAGTTTGGTTGCATGCAATATGAACCACTGCACCACATTTATTCTGAATTAATGTGCCCATGAAACTGCAACAAGAGAGGAGATGTTGTGGTATTTAATGGTGTCAGTATATTCACATATAAGAGCTGAGATATATTCCTGAACCACACCAAAATTTGAACCTGCAGACACATTTGCTAATATTTGTATACTTTCAAGCCCAACTTAATGCCATGCACAAAGTACACCCTGCCACATTAAAATACAGCCAATAGTTTTAGATACAGACAAAATTTCAGCATAGCCAGTAACATTGTGCTGTAGCCAATATGGATTTATATTCATGGAACAGTCTGCCGGCTCAGCTTCACAACTGCCATTAGCTGTATTAACATCTAGATGACGGACCTTAATGCAAATCTTTGCAGTGGACTTAATCTAGAAATTCAAGCGAGAATAATTGCCTCTAAATGTTGTCATTAAGTGCATTAGGCATATTATATTCTTGGTTCTTTCGGTAAAGTCACGTAGAAGGGAAACAATAAAATAATAAAAATATAAATAATACAAATATATTTTTATTATTTTATTGTTTCCCTTCTACGTGACTTTAACGAAAGAACCAATAATATGAATCCCTGCAGTCACGAAAGCTTTAAATCAAAATGCATTAGGCATGTAATGATTAATCGATTCTGCCAGATTGAATCTTGTCTTACTCTCACGATAAGTGAATTGAATCATGCGTATACATGTTACTTATTTAAGAATTATGTAAACTTTGTGCCAATACAATATATAGGCTAATGAATGAACAAGAAAAAATACAAGTCTGTACAAGACAGTGTAAGCAAGGCATTACAAATGATACTTTTAAAGTATACACATTATTGCATCTAATCGTGACTGCTAATTGTAATAATTAATAGACTAATTTCTGGGGTGGGGCGGAGGGGGTTATAAATCGTGAGATGCAAGTAGGCAATATGGAGCATTGCATCTCCAAAGATATGTCATGAATGGGTTTCTCGACTTAATTTTAAGTTTGGTTTGCAAGCAACAAACGCCCTCTCTACAGCTGGGTGCATGGGATAAGGATAACATAGATCAGGTGTAGGGATCGCACCTCCGATTAGCACGGTTGGCTACATACTGTGAGAAATAAGTTCAACATCAATACATCTGCAGAAAAAAAACTGTTCAGTGATATCTCCTTCAGAGCTCGGTAGTGGTGGCCCTGTGGAATTCTTGACCCAGTCCCTATCTACAGTATGAGCATATCCTGCAGTTTCTCAGCAAATGACAAAACTGTTTGAAGATTTTCTAAAATACATAACCCAATTATAAAACTGATGAGAGGACACAGCTCAGTGGATCCAGATCATTGTACGGTGTTCATGCCACTACAACGATGCTTGTGAGCCCATGACATGAGTCCAGGGCTTAAGAGGAAGCCAGCCCATTGTGTTTCTGGAGCTTTCAGGAGTAGCATTCGTAACTTTACGTAATTTTTTTGGACTGATGTCATAGAAAAACCAACACGGTTTTATAATGGAAAATAGTATATTTCAAAAGGTTAATGATGCAATTTCCTGAAATATTTTGCTTGTTATTAATACATAGTTTTAGAGGTGGATTAGTAGCTGAGGAGTTGGAGCAATGAGATGGCACTGCTGGGATCTTAATTTAAAATCCAGACAGCCGGCACCGATTAAAAACGGGTTCTCAAATTTAGTAAGATGATGGTTTCACCCCAGTCGCCAATTACTACGCAAGAATCCACTCATATTAAAGGAAAATGTTACTTTCATTTGGAAAGAATTCCAGCTCTGATAATTAAAAAAAGAAAGAGTTTTAAAAATATATATATATCTGCAGCAGAGTGCATGGGACATTGTAGCATCCCTCGTGTGGATAAAAGAGATCACGTGAAGGAACGTCAGCATACTTCTTTGATATCTCCTTCTGTGGGTCATTCCCGAACACGGGATGATGCACTTATTATTATGCTTGTTTACCCTTGAAAGCCTGAGGCAGGATGGTCCTACCAGATTTTTGCAGTACATTCCAATTGAGAAATTTGTGGTGTCATTTTGCAAACTGAGCCCATGACGAATGATGTCGCGTAATTCTTCACGTCCACTGTGAAAGAGATGGGGTATATTTTTATGCTTATACTCGGGGCGGCCACTGGATTTAAACCGTAAACATCAGCAACAAGTGGTGAATGCGGCACCGCTAGGCCGTGTCACCGCCCTTTTGACATGGAAAATAAATGCCCATGTCTCTTTGCATGAAGCAAGAGTCACGTAATACTTTTTAAAGTAGCAATGCTGAGTATCAATTTAGCTTAATGTGCCTGCCCTGTCAAAATATATATGCCGGCAAGACAAGGAAAAACAATGTAAAGTATCATTTGCTCATTATTTCTCACCTGCCAAAAAGGTATTTTCCCCATTGCTGCCCATCAGTGAGTGGCATGTGAAGCAGGGCAGGAATTCATCCATGGCATGATCAATCAGCTTCTCCCCGGTTTTCCAGAGACAGCGTTCCACCGACTTTAGTCACCTGATACGCCTGTCTGGACGGCATGCTGCCAGCATTCTCACCCACGTGGCATTTCTAAACCAATTAACCGCGTTAAAATCGAAAGCAGAAATTATGCCCCAATGGCTTGTTTTGCTTGACGGCAGGAAAATAAACATAAAAAACACGAATACTGCCGTGGCGTATACCGGACTTGAAATCAAGAGTTTTCCAGTTTGATTTCGATCTCCCGGCACGGTTATATCAATTCATAAATAAACATCACGTTAGCCGAAAAGGTTCTTATATACGACCGTATATATGTCGTCTGAATATTTATAGTTACGGGACTGCACATGTATGTACGTACTGTATGTTGAACGTCTTTCGCACCATATGTAGTCAATCGTGCTCATCGGAGGTGTGAACCGAACCCATCCGAGAGATCCGACACGGCTCGCTCTCATTGCGTCTCTCTGCTTGCCCTGGGAGTGGCTTATCTCGCTTTTGTTAACAAACCACTTGCCAAACGTAGAGTGGTAAGGGAGAGTGGCAGGGAAGTGGAGGAGGATTTGGGGGGGGGGGTAGGACGGGGAGGTTCATTGTAAGGAGGCGATATATTTTCTAATATCTCCCGAGTTTTGCTTCTCTTTTATCTATGGGTTTCTGTGTCCATGGGGTTTGGGCTGGAAATGTCAGGGTAGAGTTGGGGTTAGGTTTTGTTAGGGGTGAAGGGATTGTCTAAGGCAGGGGTGGGGAACCTTTTTTTCTGCCAAGGGTCATTTGGATATTTACAACATCATTCGCGGGTCATACAAAATTATCAACTTAAAAATTAGCCTGTTATATTTGGTCAAACATTTAATTAACTCACCCCTAATGTGATGGCTGGAACCGCTTCTCTTTGGCGAGGCGTGTGATGATGTTAGCTGGTATTGATGATGTTAGCTGGTATTGATGATGTTAGCTGGTATTGATGATGTTAGCTGGTATTGATGATGTTAGCTGGTATTGATGATGTTAGCTGGTATTGATGATGTTAGCTGGTATTGATGATGTTAGCTGGTATTGATGATGTTAGCTGGTATTGATGATGTTAGCTGGTATTGATGATGTTAGCTGGTATTGATGATGTTAGCTGGTATTGATGTTAGCTGGTATTGATGATGTTAGCTGGTATTGATGATGTTAGCTGGTATTGATGATGTTAGCTGGTATTGATGATGTTAGCTGGTATTGATGATGTTAGCTGGTATTGATGATGTTAGCTGGTATTGATGATGTTAGCTGGTATTGATGATGTTAGCTGGTATTGATGATGTTAGCTGGTATTGATGATGTTAGCTGGTATTGATGATGTTAGCTGGTATTGATGATGTTAGCTGGTATTGATGATGTTAGCTGGTATTGATGATGTTAGCTGGTATTGATGATGTTAGCTGGTATTGATGATGTTAGCTGGTATTGATGATGTTAGCTGGTATTGATGATGTTAGCTGGTATTGATGATGTTAGCTGGTATTGATGATGTTAGCTGGTATTGATGATGTTAGCTGGTATTGATGATGTTAGCTGGTATTGATGATGTTAGCTGGTATTGATGATGTTAGCTGGTATTGATGATGTTATCTGGTATTGATGATGTTATCTGGTATTGATGATGTTAGCTGGTATTGATGATGTTAGCTGGTATTGATGATGTTAGCTGGTATTGATGTTAGCTGGTATTGATGTTAGCTGGTATTGATGATGTTAGCTGGTATTGATGATGTTAGCTGGTATTGATGATGTTAGCTGGTATTGATGATGTTAGCTGGTATTGATGATGTTAGCTGGTATTGATGATGTTAGCTGGTATTGATGATGTTAGCTGGTATTGATGATGTTAGCTGGTATTGATGATGTTAGCTGGTATTGATGATGTTAGCTGGTATTGATGATGTTATCTGGTATTGATGATGTTAGCTGGTATTGATGATGTTAGCTGGTATTGATGATGTTAGCTGGTATTGATGATGTTAGCTGGTATTGATGATGTTAGCTGGTATTGATGATGTTGCTACTCGCAACTGCTTTTCCAGGTTTGCTCCTAGATTTATTGAATTTCGAGTCCCGCCTGCGGTTGCTTTGGCAGGGCCACACCAAATGATTTCGAGGGCCTCATACGGCCCGCGGGCCGGACGTTCCCCACCCCTGGTCGAAGGAAAGGACGCCGGATCTTCTGGGACTCGCGTGTTCTTCCCTCTCAACGTATACCCGTGGTTTCCCAGGGAGACCAGTTGGTAAAGAGTTCTGTACCAATCTTGATTTGAAGCTTTCGTGACTGCAGGAATCCAGACTGTTTTAAAACAGTCTGCCTCAGCAGCAGACCATGCTTTCCCACCTGATGATGGACGCTCGTGTTGCGCCCGAAACGTCGTGATTTATTTTATTTTATACCTACGTGACATTACCGAAAGAACCAAAGAGTATAGTTCCGTACCAATGCATTGTAGATGGAAGGTCCGCGCTCCTTACACGTGACCACAATGGTTTACCTTGCCGTGATGTTAAACATTTTGAGGAGGGTGTTATTCCGTGCGGCTTTATTCCCATCAGAGACGTCTCGATCTTTGGTAAGAGGCGGAGGAGGGGGGTGTTATTTACCAGATTTTGAAGTGAGACGGTGATTGTGGAAAGGAAGCACTGGAGGTTTGGATGGACCCCAGGGAAGGGGGGGGAGAGCGTGTTTTTGTTTGCCGTATAACTTTTAGTACCCATGATTTTACCAGGTGATTTTTTTCTACCGTTATGAAACGTTATTCGTACTTTATTTAGCTTCATCCCTCCCCGTCTGACTTTGCCAATGATTCGGATTAACTGTAAATATGCGCGCACGATATTATTTATTGTTATTCAATCTTTTTCCTTACGTATGTGTATCACGTGAAAAAAATATTGCATATATCGTCCACGGAACTGGGAGCCAATGATACAAAAATGGCGTCTGTCTGCGTTAGAGAGAGGAAATCTGTCTCCTTGCTGAAAGGTGCTATTTCATTAGCTTCTGCGCTGACGTTTGAAGCCTGGAATCCATCATTGTCAGCTCACCAGTTGTTTGGAATCCAAAACGTATTTGCATATGGTATGCCGTGCTTGGCAACATGATTGCAAGTTTCCTTGGGAATACTGCATTTCAAAATAATGAACATTTTTTTTGTTGATTGGATTTAAGGATAGCCCTGTGACTGTGTGCGTGGCTTAAAGACAATGAGGCTTGATTCACGTGTTGGCAAATGTTCATTTTCGTCCAATTTATGGTGAATTTGTGCCAATGTCTCCATTACCGGCAGTGGGGCGAATTGCCAAAGGCGATGGGGATGTGAATCTGGCCCGCGGTGTGTTAACAAACCTTGTCTGCTGCCAAAGGACAAAACCCACTCTCCTTAAAGCAGCCTTCGTTTGTGAACTCCACATCGTGCACGTGCAGATTTTTTTACACATTCACTGTTTAATGAGAGCCCCCCCCCCCTCGTGCCATGCACGATGTTTAACATCGATTGTGTCGTGCCTCCCACCCACCCACCGCTCCCTGAGGTTTTGGTAGCCCCCCCCCCCCCCTTGGAACGAGGTCACGCTAACTGGGTTGTAATCATGCATGAAAGTATGTGCAGTTAAGCTCTGACAGATGCTAAATAACGTCTTCGTATATGGTAAGACTGCAGGTTCGTTAAAGCCCTATATCCCCAAATGTTCACATATTTTTTTATTGGATGAAATAAAATCTCGCTACGTTTTTACTTATGCCGCTTGCGGAGATGTATTATTTCTGTTTCCATGGTGCAAATAATGCGAGGAATTTAATGGGAGGATATTGTAAACAACATAGACCTTTGGGATACATGTAATCAGGGCGAAGAGAAGATTGAGATGGGTGGGGCGCGGGTGCAGGATGGAGAAGGGCCGGTTGCCGAGATGGGCGTTGGCGTGGCACCCAGAGGTTGATAACCAAGGGGTAGACGTGAAGCCAGATGATGGCATACTCTAAGAGCGGAACTCAGAAGTCAAGTGTCAACTTTGCCACAGCTACAGTATCGACTGTTACTGTTCCATGAACTTATTGATTCCTCTAGTCACGTTGAGGACTTGGTCTAACAGACTGTTTCATCGCAATCACACTGTGGCCAAGCACCACACCGCAAATTTCTGCCACTTATTTTGCTGCAACATTTCCCTTACTGCTCTGCTTTGGAATTTCCTCGCATTGTGTGTTATAACCGTGCTCAATTCTCGAAACATCGCTTTCCTGTTGCACCCTCAGTCGTGCTGTTTGTTGCTGGCCGCTTGAAGTTTTGGGCCTCGTGGCCTGTGCTCAGCAATGGAGATTTTATTCAAATAAATCTAGCGGAAATGTGGAAGTTGATGGCGTGGTTTGGTGGCATCAGTGGTATTGGTTGTGATGTTCTTTGACATTGACCTTTGCTACTGGCAGGAACCTCCTGGTTACACCAGCCCACAGGGGATTATTGTGTCCGTCCGTCGTGCATCCAAAAATGGGAGGGTGGAAAGGGGAGGGTGGGGAGGGGCTAGGTGGGGAGGGGAGGGTGGGGAGGGGCTAAGTGGAGAGGGGAGGGTGGGGAGGGGCTGGGTGGGGAGGGTGGGAGGGGTGGGGCTGGGTGGGGAGGTTGGGGCTGGGTGGGGGGGTGGGAAGGGTGGGGCTGGGTGGGGAGGGGCTGGTCACCCCGTGGTGCCCTTATAAAACTCAACATTTACCCTACTCACGCTGGCTCGTGCCCGCCCTCACAGTCAGGGCATATTTGCGGAATACACCACGCCGCCGTTGACCCTGGCCATTGACCTAGCAACCCAACGCTCCTACCAGCTCCCTCCCTCCGCAGGAATGTGTTAATGCGTTCGCCACCTATATTTTTTTTCGCAAGTGTTCTTTACAGTTTTCTGAAGTGTCAAGAGTAGCCGCTCGCTCTTTACCCATCCGCTTCGCTTCTCTCCGTGTTAGCTCGGTAAGCCTCCTAAGAGTGGAGGATGTTGCCACGCGTATCAATACCACAATTTCAGAGAGGGCGTTATGTTGCGGGATAGCGACCACGCTCCGTTGCGCTGGAACCATATCTCACGGCGCACGTAATCCAGCATCCATCAGAATGGAATGAATTATAATCTCCCCTCCTCAAGCCAGATTTTAGCCTCGGACTCCCAGGACCCATGGGCTGATGCAAAGTTTTAGCCAATGCGGCTACCTTGCTGCGTGTCGTACAAGTGCTTTTAGGCTCTTGCTCATCAACGGAAGAGGCAGAGTAGGTGTGAATAGCCGACTTGATGAGGCACCTCGGTAAAGCAATCCTTCCCGATGAATGAAACGATCGTTGTGTTCGGCTATGTTTTGCTTTTTTTTCTTCCTTTTCCCCGCTGATAATATTCGGAACATTACTCACCAAGGTAAGATGCATTTGAAGTTTTTGGGCCAAAAACAGATATGATCTCGAAATATAAAAACACAGCAATCTAATCTGACCATCTCCGCCCACATCATTGGCACAATATGCTCAAAATGTGAGCACCTGTTTTCGAAGCAAAAGAAATGGCTCATTTCCCACTGGACCTGGGTGGCCTTGTGTTACTGGATGTCATTGCACATTTGTGAGAAAGCCACCAGGAAGAGCAGCCCATTCTCTTTAATTTCAGCCCATAACCTTGACAGGGATGTCCCCTGCCACTCCACCGTACCCGGACCTCGGTCCCTTTGGAAATCATCGGCTCACCTATTGACAAGGAGCTGTTGTGCTTGATGGAAAGCTCAAGGATTTATGCACCGTTCCATCAAGCCCTTACCCTCCCAACTTCTTACTCACCCCGCCACCCACCAAACCACACCGCACCCTCATACCTCACCCTGCCACGAGTCACCCTCCATAATCCCCAAAAGGAATAAGGCGACCGTGCGATGGACGCGTTTGTGGTTTCACACACACTGTGCAAATTGCGGACTCAAGATATAATTTAGGAAATTGGTTATTACTCGAATTATATTATAAAATCTTTACACGACAATTACTTGAATACCATCCTGCTTTTACAAGGAGCTTAGGAAGGGTTTGACTGTTTTTTGGGGATTTTGTGTTCCCAGGATACTGCTAGCAAATTTTCATATATTCAAACGTTATCAAATTTATACCCATGCACAATATTTGGGTATTTCGAGCACTTTGAGTAAAATAACCACTTAGAAAAGTGATCATTGTGGGGTCGTTTGACTATACTTAATCATGCTGGTCAGTGTAGGTTGGTGAAAGGTGGAGGGGAGTGGTGGGGGTGATTCTGGAACGGTTCAGGTATCAGCACTGATGTTAGCTATGGCTGGGAATCTTAAGTCTGGTTGATGGATCCATAGGTACAGCATGCGAACCACTGTTCCATCAGTCCACCCCAGTGGGTAAAAAGTGATAATCGTAAAGATGTCGTTTTTCCAGTCGTTAGCGTATACAAATTGTAGCTGCGGGTTTCCTTAGATAAGGCAATCGCAGGTCTCACGATGTACGGGCATCTACACCATTAGAGGCGCTCATTCAACCACAGTCAGCAAACAGCAGACAGCCCACAGGAACTCGCATTGGAGACAGCAAAAATGCATAAATTGAGATGACTAATCTCTCAACCAGCCTGTCAGGTGCTGCGGTGGCTTGTGCACACCCATAGCACGGGAACAAAAAGGGGAAGCGAGGTGTGTTTAAGGCAGGACACCTTCAGAGTCGCAGGTGAAAACTCGCACTGCAGTGTCCGAGACCCATTATCCAAATGTGTTCAGTTTTGTTAATGACTGGGCCTTTCGGAATTTTATCATTCAATAACAAGGACTAGAGCTTTGAAGATACAGTGGTAAGTTTTAAAAAATATATATATTTATATTATGTGTGCCTATGACAAGACCACGTGGAATGTGACTAATTCTCGTTAGAACTTTGCAGGGTTGAGTTTCGGTAAGTGCTTGCATGGGTGGCCACTGTGCGCTATGTGGTGTGCAGCAGTGAGTAGTGCAGCAAGCTACATTGTTGGACTGAACTTTAATCTCCCCACTTCTCTGCTCCCCGACTTCACTGACCTGTGCTGACCAGCATGGTGAAGTATGGTCAAATAATCCTCATGATCTGCGTATAATGCCTGGCAGTAGATTAACAATTGATATTTTGTTGATTTTCTTTTTTCATATGGAATTAATTTGAGTTATAGTTATGCATTTCTCTATTATGGATTTCTTTCTGAGTTGGAAATTAAATCTTGATAATTAAATTTTAAGTTTAATGACAATTAAAGAAAAATGTCAGCATAAACTTTGTAAGATGAGTTAAGCCTGACAAATGGAAAATACAAGTCATTTTCACGAAACCAAATGTTTAAAAGTTTAGCCTGCTCTCAAAATGTTTGGAAAATAGTACGTCAAGCGTTGTATTATTGTTGGACTGGCTCCTGTGTGGGATTTGGGATTTGTCAGTAAGTCTTAAATTTCGGCACAAATCCTACAAATGGAATTGGGCTAAAAGTGGGACCATAAATTGAACCCAACACTGCCCCTCCAGCCTACCGTGTAACTGGTTATTTTCATCCCCCACAGTTTTACACGCTCATTTTAAATGTATCGATTTTATTTAAAGAATTACACTGGCATGGAAAATGCCATTAACCTAGAGGTTAAGGCATGAATCATGATGTGGTGATCAATGACGCTCCGTTCCAGCTATTTTTTGTCACAGTGGTGTTAGCGTGCCGTACCTATAACCTGGAAAAATAGTGAATGTTCTCTCGACGGTTAACGTGCAACCAAGCAAATAAGTAAACTCGCCAACTCGCTGTTAAAAAAAATCTGCAAGCTGAAAGATCTGCTGCATGACTCAGCTATTTTGAGAAAATGTCAATAAACAGAGATGTTTTTAAGCGCTGCATAGCTTCTTTTTGTCTGAGAGGGTTCCAGATTTTTTTGGTACAATAAATATTATCACTGGCGCAAAAATAATCGCTCAAATTGCAGAACAGTTTTAAAGTGGTCTTTTCAAAGTCTACCATTGTAAATCTACGTAAGTGGATTTATCAGTGGACGCAGCTATTCCACTTTTACCAACACATAGCTGAGAATGAGGGTTTTCTCGCTCAGCACGAACAAAATTGTTTAATGTCAACAACACATTAAAATTCCAGGTGGCATTCTCATTTGAAAAATTGTCAAACAGCCAGTTTACTATTATCAATGTAAATTTATGTGGCTCTGTAAATACGGTGACTTATAGTCCTTTTTATTAACTTCAATTTTAATGGAAGGGCTGATGTTTACTAGTTATGAACCATGATTGGGCCGCCTTTGCATTCGTTATAAAAAAAAAATGTTAAACAAATGCCTCTGCTAAATAAAAGCTCCATCAATCCGCCCAAAAGAACTCTGTAGTTGAATTAATTCCCATCTTCATACGCGATGCGATGTCTATGTTGTGCAGCTGCACCAAGGTGGGATGTGCAGCAAATTTAAATATCGCATTACATCAGCGCTATGGCGAGCTACACTGCAGCACTAGGGCGTTACCCTGAACAGCACAGGCATCAAGGGAGAAGCCAATAGCAGCTTCTTAACCATTAACTGCACACAAACACACAACTGCTGCCTGTGTGAAGAATGCCCAAGCGCCCTAGAAGCCAGACACTCGCCCATTTGAACCCAGCTCGTGTACATTTTTGGTCTCCAATAATTCAGCACTCAAAATGCCCTTTCAACGAGCTCCCTGCAATGTAAACTCCGGTAAATTGCAGGCAGCTGCGCCGATCATCGAATTAGACGCTGCGCGCGAGAGGGTGGGCCGCCTCTTAAAGCCGACGAGAGGGCACTTTTTGCCGCACTGGAGATACTGCAAAGGGTTAATCATTGGCCCTGCCTCGTCACCTGACCCCACGTTCCCACTCCCTTAATGCAGACTTGTTCAACACAGAGTTGCCACTGGATCTGAGCGGCATTTAGCGCTCGGTCCTGAATGGTCGGGCGGTTTCCTTTCGTCCGATGTTCTTTTTTCGGGGAGCATAGCTGTCAAGAAATCACAAGTATGCCCGCGACGCTGCTGAGATGCCTCTGCGTATGGTCAGAGTGTTAAACCTCTTGAGCGGCATCCACTGTGGATGTCGTCTCTTCCACATCTTCCTGAGAAAACTACTCTTCGGGTAAAGTACCAAAGTTCGCCGTTGTTTATGGAGCTCTCTTTCGTTAAGATCTATTTGCTCAATAGAATGCAGAGCGTTCAACCGATACAGAGCAATGGTAATCACGGAAAGTTTTGATAGTTGCTGGAAACTGTGAAATATTTGTCGAAATAATGCAGTGCCACAACTTATACGGGCAGCCTAAAATTAATAGGTGTACTCAATAATAATGTCATTTTAACTGCTTTGGTAATTCACAACTGAAATGAAGAGCTTCCCACGCAGTGGTGGTCAACGTTTTTTTTTGTATCATACTTCACCAGGTTGGCCAGTGCAGATTGTAACTGAGGACCAGTTCAGATCTCACTTCGCCACCGATGTTAGACACGGGCAGGAATTGAACTCAGGTGGCCGAGTTCATTGCGCAGTGCGCAAACTCGTGTGCCACCGCTCCCCTCCCCCCCCCTTAGCTATTCTATTACTACATGTGCCATGATATTGTTAAACAACAAAGAGATAGATATGTATAAAATACATGATAGTAACCACTCATTAAATCATACCCGTGGACCAACCTGACACTAACTTAACTGAATCCTCATTGGAATGTAATGTTTCCATTGAACTAATGAAACATTGCATATTCTAGTTGCATTGCTTTGATACTAACATTAAAAAAGATGTTTATCGTGTTCAATGAAAAAGGCAAAGTTAGCTGAAAAACAAGCGCACTAGCGAGAAGGGCTTTGAGAGGTCCACCAGATGCATAATATGTTCTTACTTGGTGCCAGAGGTGTTGACTTATTTAATTGCTTTTTAAAATGTGCAGCATGTGCCCAAAAATGTAATCCGCATGTATATTTGGGTTTCGGTATGTCGTCTTTGGCGGAATGTTTTAATAGTCAACAGAAATATGCACACAGGCTACAGTGAGGGAAAAAAAGTATTTGATACCCTGCTGATTTTACACGTTTGCCCACTGACAAAGAAATGATCAGTCTATAATTTTAATGGTAGGTCTATTTGAACAGAGACAGGATAACAACAAAAAATCCAGAAAAACGCATGTCAAAATGTTATAAATTGATTTGCATTTTAATGAGGGAAATAAGTATTTGACCCCTTCTCAATCAGAAAGATTTCTGGCTCCCAGGTGTCTTTTATACAGGTAACGAGCTGAGATTAGGAGCACACTCTGAAAGGGAGTGCTCATAATCTCAGCTTGGTACCTGTATAAAAGGCACCTGTCCACAGAAGCAATCAATCGGATTACAAACTCTCCACCATGGCCAAGACCAAAGAGCTCTCCAAGGATGTCAGGGAGAAGATTGTAGACCTACACAAGGCTGGAATGAGCTACAAGACCATTGCCAAGCAGCTTGGTGAGAAGGTGACAACAGTTGGTGCGATTATTCGCAAATGGAAGAAACACAAAAGAACTCTCAATCTCCCTCGGCCTGGGGCTCCATGCAAGATCTCACCTCGTGGAATTGCAATGATCATGAGAACGGTGAGGAAACAGCCCAGAACTACACGGGAGGATCTTGTCAATGATCTCAAGGCAGCTGGGACCATAGTCACCAATAAAACAATTGGTAGCACACTATGCCGTGAAGGACTGAAATCCTGCAGCGCCCGCAAGGTCCCCCTGCTCAAGAAAGCACATATACATGCCCGTCTGAAGTTTGCCAATGAACATCTGAATGATTCAGAGGACAACTGGGTGAAAGTGTTGTGGTCAGATGAGACCAAAATGGAGCTCTTTGGCATCAACTTAACTCGCCGTGTTTGGAGGAGGAGGAATGCTGCCTATGGCCCCAAGAACACCATCCCCACCGTCAAACATAGAGGTGGAAACATTATGCTTTGGGGTGATTTTCTGCTAAGGGGACAGGACAACTTAATCGCATCAATGGGATGATGGATGGGGCCATGTACCGTCAAATCTTGGGTGAGTACCTCCTTCCCTCAGCCAGGGCATTGAAAATGGGTCGTGGATGGGTATTCCAGCATGACAATGACCAAAAACACACGGCCAAGGCAACAAAGGATGGCTCAAGAAGAAGCACATTAAGGTCCTGGAGTGGCCTAGCCAGTCTCCAGACCTTAATCCCATAGAAATTCTGTGGAGGGAGCTGAAATTTCGAGTTGCTAAACGTCAGCCTCGAAACCTTAATGACTTGGAGAAGATCTGCAAATAGGAGTGGGACAAAATCCCTCCTGAGATGTGTGCAAACCTGGTGGCCAACTACAAGAAACGTCTGACGTCTGTGATTGCCAACAAGGGTTTTGCCACCAAGTACTAAGTCATGTTTTGCAGAGGGGTCAAATACTTATTTCTCTCATTAAAATGCAAATCAATTTATAGCATTTTTGACATGCGTTTTTCTGGATTTTTTGTTGTTTTTATTCTGTCTCTCACTGTTCAAATAAACCTACCATTAAAATTATAGACTGATCATTTCTTTATCAGTGGGCAAACGTGTAAAATCAGCAGGGGATCAAATCCTTTTTTCCCTCACTGTATGTGCCCATCCCTGAGTTTCAAGCTGAAGTGAGCAACTGTAGTCTGCAAGCACTGTTGACTTCACAACAATATCCCAACCCTTATCCCTTTGGCACTTTGGACCCAGTGTTGGTTTGGACAACAAAGACCCTGAGTCCTTCACTCTCAGTCGAACTATGTCTACAATGAGTTTTGTGTACGGTATTGCTTTTTTGTGATGAACGGGGACCCGTTTTTTTTTCATATGGAGTGCTCTTACCAATAACACATGGAAATCCGGCAGCATTTGCTTAACACGCCTGATCTGCTGTTGAAACCAAAAAGGTTGAATCCGGTTCTGTGTTTGCTTCCTTTAACAAATGCTGCTTGATGATATTGGTCTGGAAAGCCACATACATAGGCTGTTGTACAGTATGTGGTAATTGAATGAAGCACTTCTTATATCCAGTATAGCTATACTCTCTAGATCCCGGCTTAACTCACAAAGTCACAACAAGAATATCACATCGATTCTCTCGCAGTGCAATCCCTAAACACACGCTGCCAGCAGATGTTTTGAAGTTACTTCGTTGCAGACATTTTGATTTCCCAAGTAAAAAAAAAAGAATGTACCGTGACTTGGCGAGGCTGCATTTGGACAAGAGTAATGAGTCATCTTCAAATTGAAAGTTGAGACCTTCAGAATATTGATTACTACTGGAGGAATCCGATGAGCTACAAAGCTCTTTTTTTCTCTCACAGATGTCCACCAGAGGTTGTGACCTTCGTTTGCAGCTGCCTCTGCTGATCTGACCGAAATCTCTTGAGCAGAGCTGGGTTTTTTTGGTAAACCTCCGATTCTTGTGAGAAGTCGTTCCCGCATTACGGCACTGTTGCGCGCATTGGAAGTGAGCGCGGGATAAGTCCCCCCGGTTTGTCCTCATCGCAGAAGCAATACCTCAACTAACATGCGCAACTGAATGCAACTGTTGCATCCAGCTGTATTTTTGCCTTTCATATCTCTCCCGAGTCCCACCGGGTACCCATTGAAAGGGCTTCGGTTGCAGTTCTTCACTTCCAACAGGCAAATACTTGGGTGCATGCGTTTTTTTTTTAGACAGAGACTGCTGTGATCAAGAGGTCACTCGCTACACTCACGCTTCTGGGGCTGTGCGACTCACTCTGTTGCAACCATGCATCACTTTTGAAGGGGTGAAAGTTGCATTGTTTTTGTACAAGCAACCCTATTATTTGGGACTCGTTATGTAAAGTTTTCTAAAGTAATCGTCTTGAAAAATTGGTCATGCACATCCATGATGTACATAACGTACATACATTATACATGTTGATTAACTGTGAATCACCCAACCAATAATATATATCCATTGTAATTTATATGGCTACATAAACCACCACCCCACCAGAGTCTTCGCACCTGATTAACCCACAATGACATCACATTTACCCCCCCCCCCCCCTCTATTTAAGACCGAAGCAGGAGGAGGATTTCTCCACAATTTTGGCTGTCGCCTGATGAGGCTGGTTGTAATTACCGGCGAAATTGTAAATGTCGTGGGTTTACTCTCCAACACACCGATGTGCTGATCTAGTAATTAATTGGCATGCTTTATTTACATGACAACCCTTACTAATTGGCTGTGTTTCAGGTGGTGGCCGGTTTAACGACATTTATAGTTGTAACAAAATTGATATTTACACGATCTCACCAAAACCGCTATTATAGATCTTTACTTCTAAATGCCAAACATTTTAAATTTAACGATTCATGTACGGTACCTTACTTGTAGCCTGGTGATAGCCCATTGAGAATACTGTGCAATGGGAGACCTGGGGTTCAGTGCGAGCAAGACGAAGGCTCTCGATTGTGTTTTTATTTTTATTATTCTTGGTTGAGTTTTTCCTTTTGAAACTGCACAGGCTCTCTCACCGTGTGGGAAGCACCCACGGCTCAGTGAATAACAGCAGTGTGCAAAGCATGCGATGATTCACAAACCTTAAGGGATAACATCAATCAAAAGCGAACATGTACATGTAGTTATCAAAATTAAAAAGTATGTTTAAGGTTTTGCTCCGAGCACGAAGATCCGTAATTTCTAAGGCAAACATAGTCCAATTCCCATTAAAATACAATTGAGAAAGGACAGTACAGTACTTAAAAAGGTTGAAATATTATTCCATATATGAGGTGCTTCATAGTAGGGGGGTATGGTTTCCAAACGTGTGGTATTCACTTCTTAAACATAACATTATAGTGAACAACTCAACATTGCAAGAGTTTATAAATGTAGTTAATAAACAGGATAACATGTGTGATGTCTTCTCAGTCAATGCTTTCAACTGAAACTTAAACCACCGCGTACCTCTCCGATTTGGCACCATACGGCCGCCAGTCTTGTTTCAAAGTTCTGTTCACTTAGTTTGCTTAGATGTTCTGAAGATAGTTCGTACATTCAACATAAAGGTTGAACGTTTTGAGGCAAGGCTGTGATATTTTTACCTTGGGAGCTCCCTCTGAGGCCCCTTTTCCTTTTAGCCCTCGCACCGCTTTTGGAATGCGTGAGCCACCAAGCCAGCCACACGCTCCTTACAGCGAATCTGGCAATGGGCAAGGAGACAGATTTTCAAGAGGAAAGAAATGAATGGAAAGGAAAGAGGCTGCATTCTCGGACCGTCACATGTTCCGCAAAGTCACCGGCTAATAATAAACGCGGTTTACTTTCACCGACGCGCGTCCGGCTGGCTCACAACGCTCCTGTCCGCCCGTGTGCGTGCCCTGTGAAGTTTACATCAGCTGTCTCGTCTCTCTTTTTTTCTCTCTGCGAGCCGCTTTAAGGGGCATGGCCTCGTTCGCTCCGCACAATCGTTCTCAACGCCCGGCGTGACCGCGCGTGCGGCGCTTTTTTTTGGTTTCCATCGATCGCTGCCCCTTTTTTTTCTCCCCCGTTGGATGGCCTCTCGCCTCCTCGTCGTCCTTTTCTTTCTGAGACCTCCCTCCACGCTGGCGGAGGTCGCCAATTGCGCTCCCTTAGCCGGCGACTGGACGCTGCCCGCCGGCGCGTGGTTGAGCCCTCTCCTCCGCGGTTGGAGGCGGCGCTGCTCGAGAAATGTCATCGCTCTGGTGTTTGTACTGTGCCACCGAGAGGACCCAGTCTCTGCTGGAGCTCGCTGTGGATGACTGGTGAGTCCTGCACCACGAGCGATGTCTGCTCAACCTTGGTTTTTTTGAGCATTTTTTTTCCCCTCTGTTTCCACTTGTCAGGGCAGCTAATGAGTGTGGGAATACTGTTGTTCTAGTTAACGGTGTTTACGTACAGCACTCATTGGGAATCGATCATATGTAATCACTTTGCTTAATTGAAAATATAATTGATTGCATTTTTTAAATCTTCATTAATCAAAGGACGTGTGCTATTTCCATATTGATCAGCGTATATGAACGCATTTTTTTCATATAGAAGGTTTTTAAAAAGATTTTGTATAATTTTTTTTATAGTTTTGTTTTAAAGTGCATAAATTGGTGATACAAGTGAATGTGGCTCTTTCTTGAATCAGAATCTTTATTTATACTGGAGGAATCCGATGAGCTATGAAGCTCCTTTTCACCTATGTCCAGTCGGGGCGGGTCAGAACGTTACAACAAGCAACAATACAAACGCACGATAGGAGTGCAAAGTATAGGAATGGTAATCAAATCACAAAAAAAAACTATTTTTATTTTACCAGGTGAAGCCCACTCAGCTATTTGTAGCCTGCAGGCCAGCCTTCATCACCACAGCGTGTCGCGTTAACACGACTAATGTACCAGCGACAACGGCGGCGAGGCTCAACCATTCCTTCCTTGCGATATTCGGAAGCCACTGGAGCTGCGCACTTCTAAATCATGTCGATTGAAAAGCTTATTTCTTTAGAACTGCTTTTTGGTGTTTAGTTTGTTGTCCTTTGCCGGCACCTCCCATTAGCGCGCTTAGCCGCGTACGGTGCGAGAGAAGTTCAACCATACGTACGCGCATTCCTCACGTAAGCCGGGCACAGCTGGAAATGGGCTCTATTAGTACGACACTGAACGTCTGTTATTTACTCGCAGGCAGCTTGCTTGAGTCACCGCGAATGCAAGTAATGGCCACTAACGCAGCCAGCCAGAGGCACAATATTCCCTATTGTGAATTTTAGTCCGAGTGTGACTTTTACGTTCGCTCGCCGGCTGTCTCAAACGATTATTAACAAAAAAAGAGCAAAATGGACCTTTCTGTTTTCCAATAGCCGCGCGCAGCTTAAAATTCGTAGTAACTGGAGTTTTTTTCTCTCCCGTTTCAGCCAGTTGGGTAATTTTTGTAGAAAGCAATGCTTTATTTGTGCTGTAAGTTGGGAATGTTATCATTGGCTGTAAATCATGGTATGGTCCATGCATTACTTCCAGATGAAGCAGAATGTGCACAGGACTGTAAAAATAGTGTCCGAAGGCACCTTGGAAGTACAAAGCAAAAAAAATCCTTCCACGATGGTTTAAGCAGCTGTCTTCACCCCATGACAGTGGTCAAAGTCACGAAGCATACGATAATGAAATATCCCTGTGGCAGTCTTATCCAACTACTTAGACACCACAACTGTCTGGATTTAGTTTCTATAGGCTGAATGTGCCCGGAGCCTTATTTTATATGGGGGTTGATTGAAAAGTATTCAAAACAAGGGGGATACAAAAGCCACGTGTACTTAAAATTAGGATACTCTTTTGTTCTTGAATCCTATTAACCATACACTGTGGTTGAATAATAATGATTTAGACTTTAAAGCTAAAACACTGTAAATAAAATGTAAAGGCACAGCCCCTGCCGTTTCCTGCTTATGCCACTGCTGGTGGAAGGGCCTCCTATAAATGGAGGGTTAGAGAGCTTCTCTAGGGGGTTTCATGGCCTCCTCTTCCATGGCGGTCAGATGTCTTCGGTGGCGATGGGAGTACCCACGTTTCACCCCACCACACGCAAGACCTCGAAATCGACTGCCTGCTGGGTATCCATTTATACTGCTGACAATACTGCACTAGAACGAGCATGAGTGATTTCAACGCACTCCAAACATTTACAAACTTTTCTCACCACCCCTTCGTTATTTTTAATACAGCGTGCAACCATTGAAACGCCGATTGGCATTTTGTTCCAGGCGAGTTACACGGTGTGTCGAGAAGCGGGGGAAGCAAAACTACGAGCCCGTTTGAGGCGCTCTTCACGTGACCGTGAATCACAAACACACGTGTCGCAGGTCCCAAGTGCAAAAAAGCATTTGGTGAATATGTAATTAGAGCGCGGCGGTCACGGCTCTGGAGAAGGCTTTATAAACCCGCAGAATGCTTCGCCGGGCAAGAGAAGAACTTTGTAACCCCACGAATTCGGTTGCAACAAGCAAAACTGTGGTGGTTTTTACGTTTTTTTTTTAAACACAGAATTAGCACGAGGGCTCGTCCGTTATTGTGAAGTTGGCCGGAGGTTTAAACAACAACAAAAAAAACGACCGCCTACGAACGCGTTACAGCTTGTACTTTTTTTGCGCAGCCCGCCATGCACGAGGGACCCAAAGGGGTGAAGTTTCAAAAATAGGAATCTCACAACGCCGGGCCATGGGAGTTGGCTCACCTCGCTAGCCCACAAGCCTCGGAGCATTCCTGCTGCTGAAGCGGCACAAGAGGTATGCAGGGCCACAGGCCAGCTGTAGTCAAAACAAGGGCTGCTGAGCACCCTGTTATAAACCTATAAGCAGCTTGTGAGCGGACGAGAATGTACGCACATCTCGTTTATACCCGTAGGTAACATTGACACCCATTGTGCTCGCCGTACGTACGGATGCATGTTGAACTTCTTTCGCACCGTACGTAGCCGACCGTGCTCATCGGAGGTGCTGGGGGAAGGACAACAATCGAAACACAAAAAGCAGTTCCGAGCAAATACGTTTTAAGTTTAGATTTTAAAGTGCATGGCGCCAGTGGATTCCGAATAACGGAAGGAAGAGCTTTCCGCGATGTATGCTGCTTGACCACAGCATATGGCTATTGTGGTACAATAATATATACTGTCATAATGGGTAAAGGTGCAGCCCTGCAATTGCTTGCTCACACCACTCCTGGTGGAATGGGTTCTACAAGTGGCCAGACATCTTGGAGGCGGTGGCAGTAATCCACACTTTCTCTCACCGCGCGCGACATGCCGATCGACCGTCTGTTGTCAACCCATTTGTACTGCTTGATGGACAGAGGTGGGCGGACTTAACCTGCACCGTTGTTTCAACTGTCGCAGCACCGGATTGCAAGTCCGATTTGATAACTATTACAGCATCGCACTGCAGAACTTTTTGCATTTACTGTGAAGTACATGTCTTGTAATGATGCAGCTCTACATGGGCATTTGATTAACCAGCGTCCAGTTTGGGCTGTCAGAGAGTGGAGCTGTGGGAATTGCTCGTTTTAATAATAGTAATTAATGGTACAATGCGGTAGCGGTGATGCAGTGGTTAGTGCACTACGCTATGAGTTTGGTTCACGGCCATGGCTGGCATCAGCGATGATTGATATCTGAACCAATCCTGGTCCCCCCCTTCACCAACCTGCACTAACCAGCGTGGTGAAGCATGGTAAAAAAACAAGTGACCCACACAGCCTTCATCCAGCAGTGGATTGACTAACGACTATCTGAATTTAAACAAGTAAGGGAATGATCGGTCTCGTAATTTGAATTTCCAAAGTTTTAAAATACAAATAAATGTCTCTCCAGACGATACGGAAAGCATCCAGATAAATAGCGATATGAATAAACAACACTTTGCATAACACTTTCTAAACTCTTTTATTTACCACATTTACTGCGGCAAAAGCAAGTAATGGAAGGCTTCGTCTAGAACCAAGTTACAACTCCCTTGAGATGGAATATCTACTTTGAGATGGAATATCTACTTTAATGAGTTTTGGTCTGACTTTAAAATAGACATTTAATTTCAGAGCACTTTCTATTGAGGAAAGTCAGGCACCTCCTGTGTGACATGGTCTCAACGGCAGATTTAATCACATTTTGGAAGCTCGGCAGGTTTGAATCTGCATTCCGTTTGGATCGGCGACCACATAGGTTGCGGGGGCTCCGTGCGTTGTGGGCAGCCGCCTTCACCAGCCTGCACCGACCGGCATGGTGAAACATGATCATGGTGAAATATTATCAAATGACTGCCTTAAGGCCTCGCGTGTGGTTTGGGAAATCCCCTATCCAGCAGTGGATTGTCAAAAGGGCTGCGCATGTTAAAAGGCAAAGGTGCAGCCCTGACATTGCTTGCTCAAGCCACTGCCGGCAGAAGGGCCTAGAGATCCAATATAAGAGTGTACTTTGGCTCACTCTTCTGCCATACCGGGCAGACAACGTTGTAAGCGGTGGCAGGACCCACACTTTACCCCATCACACGAGACCTGCCGACAGACTAACCGTGGCGTACCCATTTATACTGCGCTGGGTGGACAGAGGGGTGGAGGATTTAAGAAACGTATTATTTTAAGTGCCAAGCCGGGAGGTGTACGTGTACTCCTGATTTAAATATGCGTCGGGCAGGATTTAGTCATAACACAAACTGCACTCGCAGCACCGCGCACATGCGGGATCACTCACTTGGGGGACCCTTTCTGGCGAGCAAGCGAGCGGACAAACGGGGAGTTTGGATAATTGCCGGAATGCAGGGAATCGCGTTAAACCCATGGGGCGCCTCGTACGAAACGACAGTAATATGTGTGTATTTAGACACAGATTTTGACTGAAGCTTCCTGCCCATCCGTGGCTTGTCGCCACAGAAAGCTCATTAACGAGAGAGGGTTTCAGACAAGCACAGGTTGTCGATATATTCTCGTGGCCACCGCGTGCTGACAGGGCATTGTATCACTTCGTGTGACTTATGACTAAACACTACCGTGACCCCCTTGCAGATGTTGTGCAAGAGACAAACATTCAATGAAAGTACATGCATAGGCTGAAAAAGATGACTTTATGAACAATCGTAAACAGAAGCTTAATTTCTCAATTAATATGTTCTGGGTTGCTGGTAGCCCTGGAGTACAAGTGGCACGTGATTATTAGCCATGGTCATTGCGATAGCTATACTGGATGTGGTGTGCTGGGTATGGACATACATATCTGGTCGCCTAACTGGACAGACGTGGCTAAAATTAAACCCCTGATCATACTTTTTCCACATTCATATTTCAAATGCGTTGAAGTCTTTTATTATCTTTGAAAACAAACTCAAAATAAATACGGTTAGAGATGGCATACTTTATGTGCTGTACCTACATACAGTACTGCAGATATGTAATACTTTAGTACGCAAAATGTCTCATTGCATAATGTGAAAAGAGCCCTTTTGTCACCGCGGAAAGTTGACCTGACAGCATTCAATATCGGCCATTTCATTTCGATCAATATTTATTTAATACGCACGCACAATTACGGATAAACAGCATCCACCGCAGTGGCTTTTAAATTCGGCTAAGTAACTCGGCAGAGAAAAAAAAACTAATAAAAGAGGCAGACGTCAGTTGTCTTTGTGGATACATTAACTAGATGGCTCATACCGGGGGCCTTCCTGCCGCTGCCAAAACCATTGCAAGGCTCCCCAATTTCCACCGGCAGTACGCTGTTAAATAATGAGATGAATTGCTTTTTTTATGCTGACCAGGCGCGCCGGCACCGGTTCGGGAAGGTGACTTTCAGGCACCGCTGATTTAATGAGTCCTGTGAGCTTAGCTCCCTGCATCACGAGTGAATTATGGAAATGCCGAAAAAAACTGAATGAGATGTCCGACGACATTTCAGGAAAATCGGGAATATCTTCGCTTAGCTTGGCTTGAATGTTTCTCAGGTGTGTTGTACTTCAAACCCTTGAGGAGTCGTTGAATAAATCTATCAAGTATTCATCTTAAACCATGCTTTCATTTTTGATCATATAAAGCTATGTGTATGGAGCTCCGTTGCATGAAATGTTGCGTCTGCCAATGGAACTATATAGCATTGGAGGGAGTCTATGGAACAAAAAATACGAGCCGCGTTGACATCAGTGAAAGACCACACAATGTGATGCAGTCTTATCAGATGGTGCCGTCAATGTTAAGAGCACGGACAGGTGAGCAGTGTGTGGCACCGGAGATAACGTCACAAGTGAAGCGTTGAGTGGCAGACCTGTTTGGCCAGAATGAGCCACGCAATGTCTTCTCAAAACCTTTGCCCTAGAAAACAAGTCAAGAAAATGCACCAGACTCACCATGAACATTGCTTTATAAATAAGACAAGGTGCAGCCCTGGGATGTCTTGCTCATGCCACAGCTAGAAGAAGATCCAGTGGGCTCTAGGGAGACCCACCAGGAGAGGGTATGTGGCCTACTCTTCCAGGCTGGCCAAGGCGTCTTGGAATCGGTGGGAGTATCCACACTTCACCCCACAACACACAACCTGCCGATTGAGCAACATACCACTGGGTAGATTTAACAAACGTGCACCATTGTCGCAACTGCTGCACCGTGATATTGAACTGGTTTGCCTTTGGATTTGCAAGTCCAGTGTGCTGACCCATGGCACCACATCCCCGCTTGATGATGCAAACATTTATAATAGACAGACGTTTAAGAGCAGAGTGACTAACCAGCTAAAAGTTGAAGATCGCACTTTACAATTAATAAACTGTGGAGTTGACGAATGACACGTGTTGGGTTTTGTTTATGTGAAGCAGTTATGCAGTCTCAAGTTAATATGCATTTGATTTGACAAGCACATGCAAGTCAAATCATGGAAACACGAACCGTTGTAAATGAAAGCACATGTTCATTTGAGACTTCATAACTGCATCACAACAATTAAAACCCGTTTAACTTTGTCCTGCTCAAGAGCGTTTAGTCGTTCGTGTTTAGTGCGACCTCCAAACGATAAGCCGGTCAAACTTTCTGCTCGCTCTCAGGCTCATGCCACTCGATGACGCCTGGTCTATTCATCCACGTTGACCAACACATGTTGGAAGAGCTGGGAGATAACCCGCCACTCTTTAACCATCCACATGTGACCTGCCGACGGAAAGTGTTGAGGGGGATTTTAGAAGCTTGCACCATTGTTGCAACTGCCGTGCCAAATTGAGGAACTGTGTGCTAACCGTTGTACCAGGGACGCTTTCCTTTGCTATTGTAGGGACGTGTTCATGATGAATGTCGGTTGGCCTTTGTATTTGTACACTCGCGCCTCTGCTAATGCGGGCCATTAATATTTTATTTGATGTTTTGCATATACAGTAGTGCACAATGACGTCCTTTACTTAAGGCGGAAAAAGCCCATTGAAGTGCTTGTTCTCTTTTGTTACAATGAGCTATATGACTATAACAAGACAAAGACCCCCCCCCCCCCCGTATAGGCTTATGGGGCACCTATGAAGGCCGCCACTGCACACGAGGGGGTGGGTGTCCAACACCACGCCCGGCTGCCTTTGTCTCCATAGTGGCGATGTTTACACACCGCACCAGGTATTCATTTGAGGCTGAGTCGACCTAAGGGAGGCCCAGAACCGGTTCAAGATATTCGTCACCGATGTTAGTCGTGAGCGAATCGAACTCGGGTCGCCGGGTTCGTAGTGCAGCGTAGCGCTAACCTCTCCACCACTGCTCCCCACACCCCCGCTTTATACACAGAGACACATATATTACATGCATCTGTATACATTACATGGTCTCTTTCTTAACATAAACGTATACACTCGTACTACAGTTGGCATATATATTTTTAAAAAAATTATACGTCTTCCCCTTGAGAGGAAGAATCTAATAAACAAAACATGAGCTGCATAAAATGTTCCCGGACATATTGATTTCCCTAAAATAATGCAGCAGCCTTTCAAACGCAATTTGAGTCTTGTAAGCCATGAGACATGTTTACATTAGTACAGACGTGCTTTGCCAAATCCTCTCCATCTGCCCGTCGGAGCAACTTCAACTGAAGTTGGCGCAAGAGGCCAGTCACCCAAAGTCGGACGCCCAGGAGAATACGATGTCAAACTTTCAGACGGTGACAAAAAGCCCCTACCCCTGAAGTTTAGTTAAAACTTTATCTTTGGCGCGTGTTTTGACACCCATTTGGCAGCAGCTGTGCGTTGCGCTGGGTCGACTTATAAGAGGTGGTGTTGTGTTCCGTGTAAGAATTATGCCGTGTTTCTGTTCCTTCTTGCGGTGCAGACATCACCAGTTAGCAATCAACCTCTGCTCCCATATCAACAGCACAGGTTCGCGTGTGACCAAATCACTCTAAATGTGCCCCAATGTCGTCAGATCTCAAGAGCTATGTGATCCAGTTACTACTTTCATGATTACACTGCCGATGAATGTTGGTTGTTGTAGGCTTTGGCTGTGGGGTAACCAGTGAATGGCAGTACATCGGTGGATTCTTGATAATCTTTCCTTTCAGAGTTTTGGGTCTTACCCCCCTGATATTTGTGAGACATTCTCAAGGTACTACGGCTTATTCCTGCATGCCAAATACTTATTAATTGAATTGGCCAAACATCCGGCTGCAGCTAAAAAGGTAAAGGTTCAGCCCTGCAGTGTATTGCCCAGACCACTGCTGGCAGAAGAACCTCCACTGTAGGGAGTTCTAAATTACCCCCTTTTAGAGTGTGTGTTGTACCACTCTTCCAGGCTGACGAGACACCCTGGAAGAGATGGGAATATCTACACTTTACCCCCTTTAGAGTGTGTGTTGTACCACTCTTCCAGGCTGATGAGACACCCTGGAAGAGATGGGAATATCTACACTTTACCCCCTTTAGAGTGTGTGTTGTACCACTCTTCCAGGCTGACGAGACACCCTGGAAGAGATGGGAATATCTACACTTTACCCAACCACGTGCTACCTGCCGTTCTATCTACTGTTGCGTACCCATGTACACTGGTGGGTGGGAACCTCTTGTAAAGGTGTCCTGAGGCTCAGTGAGGGTTATATGAGTAATCAAGATTATTATTATTACTGATAGAACCCGTTGCTCTGCATGAAAATGACAGCTGCCTCTTATTAAAAGTAACCTATTTTTTAACATAATAAAATGCCAAAATAATACATATTGTGACGGTTGTTTTTTTTTATAATCTCGAGGGGTTAAAGAATAATCTGGTGAAAGAATAACATAAATAATGAGCACAAGTTGAACAGCTAGGCAATGTGAAATGATCCGTGCTATTCTTCTGTATCCCTGACTCCCACCTTCTATTATACGTCTTCCGAATATCTTTCCACCATTTCAACTCAATTCAAGGTTTACGCGTTCCACGGAAAATCCCATTCATCCAGTTAACCGAGCTAGTTCTCGGGGCAACGGCCCGCAGCGGCCACTCACGATAGAGAAATCGTTGGGGTGGATAGGAGCCCGGCCAGCAGCCAGCCAGAAAACTCGAGGCATCGTTAATTATTGCGAACAATCGTATGATTACGTGGCGCCTTTTCAATTTGAATCTGCGTCCTGGTGCACTCTCACACAGCCACGTGCTCACAGGGTCAGAAAGCCTCCAACAAAGCGATCGCGTGCTCACAGAATAACGCAGCACAGAGCCTGCGGCAAGGTGCCTGTACCCCACTCCATCAAACGCTATTCATGCCCGGGGTCCGTGCTCAGAAAGGGGGAGTGGACCGCAATGCTCACTCATAAAACTAAGCAAATGTTATACATATATATAACCAGCACTCATACATTAAAAATATAGTCATGTTTTTGTGAATGGCTTACACATTTGACGGGATCATGCTGTGTTCCGTACTAATGTGGTGGTTAGCTGTGTATTACTCGCAGATCCTAAACCCTTGTTAATGGAAATGGCCAATCATCTGCTCCGTGACTTCATTTAACTATTTATCAGGTCCCGTGAATTTCATTGGTGGGTTTTAACTTCGCACTAAACAGCCACAAAAATGACAGTTATGCCTTTCTTAAATCAGAATTCAGGTGGTGCTCATCTCCTGTTTAGAGCCCTGAGCCAGTGCTGGAAATTCCACATTCCCATGGTGGGGGGGGGAGGGGGTGAGTCTCTCCAAAGGGACAACCACTGGTTGACTTTGCCAAAAAAGTGGTCATCATTGTGTCGTGCCAAAGTTAGGATTTTAACTCGCAATATTTTGGTTGTGAGCCACTCGTGCGACCGGTGAGCCATATAGCTGGCTGTGATAGCTCATTATAGACACTGACTGTCAAAATAAATGTAAAGATTAAATGGTATCGGGCTACACATAGTTAATAAGCTGACTACCACAATTTTTCTCTCCAAAATGTGTTTTTCAGTTGTACCCAAATGATGTATATATGTCCGACGTTCCCTTCTCCTTGCCGGAAGTACAGTTTTATACTTCAACCTGATGTCAAACATCTCGTTTTTAAATCGCATACAATTAACCAAAATGAGTTGTCACGACTCCGCAGTGTGGAATTTTATGCAGGAGTTTGCACGGCGTGGGCAGTGCCGGCCGAGACCGGCGACGGGGAGAGAAATCTTGCGCCCGATATCAAACCATGCACTCTTTACGTCTCTTTTTTTCCTTTTTTACCCACCGCAGCGTGGATGTTGAGGCACAGGGCCCAGAGACGGTCACGTGCACAGACGGCTCGCTCAGCCGAGACGCCACGGCGGCCTGCTCCCCGGCCCGCGCGTGCGACGACGCCTCGGCCCCGCCAGGCGCCTCCGCCCAGTCGCGGCAATCAACGTCGCGCAGGGCCAGCTTCCAGCGATCCAACTCGGCGCTGCGCCGGGCACAGCAGCAAGCGGACGACGGGACCACGGCTGCGACGGCCGCTGCACGGCGGAAGCACTCGCTCGCCGGGAGCTACGAGCTCTCCTCCGACCTGCAGGATAAACAGGTGACATTCCCCCGTTATCAGTATTCGTGAAGGACCCCTGTACTCGTGTCAATCATCGCTGGCAGTAGTGGCCGCTGCTTAATTCTTTAGTTTTCAAGGTAGGAGAATGACGTCGTGCTCTTATCATTGCTGTAAAGGTTAAGATAGTTGCTTATTTTCCCCCACCTCCGATTAGCATGGTTGACAACGTACGGTGCGAAGGAAGTTCAAAATGCATACATACACCGTGGGGCCAGGTCAATGGTGACGATTTTGATGATAGTGGTGCGACTGCTGCAGAAATCATGCTATTCTTGCCACGTGCTAGGCTTTAAAAACAGGACATATCTTTGGAAGAAGAATATGCCACAATACTGGAAGGGCGAAGAACCACATGTAAATGCGCTGTTTTGACTGGTGTATTTATATGCAGTTAACACAAACTGAAATTTGTAATGACTCGAAAAGACTTTCAGCTTTTCCACCACAAAAAGTGGAGGATCCTGGGAAAATCAGGACAGGTGGCAGCTCCATCTCACAAGCCATATGGCCGCCAGCACTGGGCTACAAAAGAGGGGGATAATTTGGACAGAGGGCCCAATATTAAATTCCTGGCACCACCAGGGCCCTTGCCAAGCCCGGTTGTGCCACTTGGCTTGACGCCGTAGGAACACCTGTTATGTTGTGAAATTAAATAAATAAGTGGGATTTCGATGGCAACGGATGGATTCTCTGAGATTTAGGCGGTTACTGATTTGGGTCCCCTAACAAATTGATTAATTGTCACGATTCAAGGATCACAATTCGGTTCAAGATCTAATTATCTTAAAACTTTTTAGGGAATGAAAGCTCCTCTGGTGGCTGCCGGGGTGACATGAAATACTTCCATAAAATACCGCATGGACAAATCGATAATAATTAATTCTCACAACAACTATTCGATGCACGTATCTTGAGCAAACAACATGGATTTCAATCGATGAATCAGTGCATTGTGTACACCTCCATGGGATACATTTGATAATAAGGCATTTAGTTGATCCTTAAATGCCTTGATACAATAGGGCAACTAATGTCAGTCATCACTGACATTAGTAGTTGCTGCATACATTTTTGTTTTCAAGGTAGAAGAATTACATAATGCTCTGTCATTGCTGTAAATGTTAATATCGTTACTCATTTCTAGATTTAAAGCTTTCGTGACTGCAAGGATCCATACTCTTTGGTTCTATTCGGTAAAGTCACGTAGGTAAAAAATAAAACAACAAAAATCACGACGTTTCGGCCACAACACAAGTGGCCTTCATCAGTGGAAGGCCACTTGTGTTGTGGCCGAAACGTGACTTTACCGAATAGAACCAAAGAGTATCGTTACTCATTGTGAATCCATTGCCAATAGCTAGATAATCGCCAGCAATGATTTCCCTCAAATAGCTTTCGTGCCTCACAACCTTAACTCTTGCAGTCATTAAATCAGAAATGCCTTTTATTGCCCAAAAATGCCTATGAGGGGAGGGGGGCTCCTGTCGGTAATTCCCAGAGGCATCGCTGAAGAGTCCAACACTGCCTCTGACAATTGGTTACGGCAAGCCACAATCACGTCCACCTGGTTTGACACCGCAACAGGATTGGGTCAATCAATGGCAACGACTGACCAGCCAGCATCCTGGTGAGGCAGCATGCTGACCAATACATTTCGGTCCGCTTGCTCAATCGTCCGAGCAAATACGGTCATAATGCAGGCCACTCTAAAAACTGGCTATTATGACTCAGCGTACAATTTGTTGACCACCCGGTATATAATTTGTCACCATTTCACGTGTGTTAAAACGTCCTTTGTCCATTGTAACACGCCATAGTAGAGACATATATAACTGAGCAAGTGGAATAATAAATGACCACTGTTTGCCCACATGGAGGCTTAATTGGAGCAGTGAACTTTATCTGTGTGTGCCAAATGCCAGGCTTGGCACCAGTAAGCAAGGCTCGGTTGAGTCATAGGCCACTTTTATGTACTTTGTGATGCATGGACATTGCCAAACCAAATGCTGCTATGATTAATAGTGGTTGTTCCGATGGTCCCAGAAGAACTTGCAATACATTACAGCACTCTGTGCAAGTGCTACACTACTCATAACATGTACACGTATGGCACCTTTGTAAATCCACCGCTGGATGAGGGCCACCACACACCGTGTGGGTTTCTTTTTGCCACGCAGGTCAGTGCAGGGTGGTGAATGGCGCAGTGGGCACAGATGTGGGGGACTTAGTACACGATACAGCGATGGATTCTTCTGCACTACCCAATTCTGGCCACAACATTGGTCCTGCAGCAGCCACTAAATGCCTGTTTTGCACGGTGGTCTCTAATTCAAGTACCATTCAAACTTTAGCCCGACATTGCTCCTGAGATACGATGAGGCCGGGTGCATTCCGGGTAATGTGGTCAGAGTAGTGTATAATAAATATACTCCCAAAAATATGCATGGATACCTGCATATTCCATTATTCAGCAACGAGTTATTAAATCTTGTCACCCAGAGGCGTGCACTGAGGACACTAGTTGGTGTGATGGAAATTGATTGCGTGTAGAATGTCTCTCCTTTGGTTAGGAGTGTTTCAATTAGAGGAGAGAAAAATAATTCCACCAATTCCACCTCCCCCCACCCACACACCCGTGGCAAAGTAGCGTGTCATGGTGTCATGAGCAAAGAACGTCTTGTGCTCAAGCAGCCGCACGTTGGCTTGATTCACAATGCGTACAATTATTGATGAGCGCCAAAGTGGTCCTGGAAATTTAATGTGAATTGCGTGAACTCGCAGTCGTTGTTCGTATTGGCTGCCCTTCTTGTTCTGTTTGCCAAGTCCATGCATTCCGAGTGAAAGGAATGCATCAAGCCTGCTTTTATTGACATTTTAGCCTCGTGTACAGATCCCTAAAGTGGGAATCGAATCTTCTGAGCCAATCGCAATCGCTCAGCGAAGCAACGGTCATTGGTTTACTGTAATAAGAGTAGGACAAATGTACCTCAGCATTTCAAAGTTATGCTGCTGCCAAATTGCTACGTGTCATTATAAACGTTGTGGGCCATAAGCTGAACACACCCGACACGAGTGTTTTCTCTCAACAGTAAACTGCTGAGAGTGCGCGCGTATTTTTTTATTTTCGCCGCATACGTTTTCGTGGTTGTGCTGTACCGCTCTCCGACGCGTTTTCAGGTTGTACCTCGCGTTATCCAGCACGACATCCGACGTAACGCTCCATGCACGTCGGGAGCTTCTTTCATGACCGCTGCTGAAGCTCTCAGCATGTGGAGCGAAACGTCGGACACCGCGCCGAACTCGTCCGAGAACTGTACGTTGTTATTTTTTCTTTGTTCCAGGTGGAGATGCTGGAGCGTAAATACGGGGGCCATTACATCAGCCGCCGTGCAGCGTGTACCATACAGACCGCCTTCCGAGAGTACCAGATGAAGAAGCAGTTCCGGAGGATCCGGGACTCCATGTGTGAGAACCGCGTCTCCAAGGGCACTCGGATGCAGCTACCGACCCAGGAGTCCCCCATTGCGGGGAAGGCGCCACCACAAGGAGGACTTGCACCCACAACGGCCGTGACGGCCGTGATTGTGGCCTCCACAGACCGGAAGTCCGAGGGCAAAGAGGGCCCGAAGCGGACGCGGCATGGCGGGCGACAACAGGGAGACACAATCACGGAGCTGGAAGACGCCTTCTCTAAGCAGGTCAAGTCGCTTGCGGCCTCCATCGACGATGCGCTCAACTGCAGGGGCCTGAGCAAGTCGGACGAGGAGAAGCTGGACTCGCGGTCGGCGGGGAACGATGGCGGCTCCTCGACGCTGACGCTCCTCCCCAAAGACGAGCTCGCGGAGGACCCCAGCCAGGTGGACGACGGCATCGTGAAGGACAAGCTGGCCGCGTCGTACAGCGACATCACGCTGTACATCGACGAGGACGCGATCACGCCGCCGTCTCCGACAAACCGTATCTCTGCCGCGCCAGCAGTGGCGACGGCGGCGGCCGCGTCGTTTATTGCCCCAGACAGATTCCACTCGGGGTGCAGCATCTCCGAGGGCAGCCAGACACACACGTACGTCAGGAGCACGTTCCCTAAAACGACCGTCGCCTCCCAAACCGTGAACATGGCCAGGGACATGCGGGCGATGCCCATCGTGGAGAAGGCCCAGGTTCTCATGGACTCCTTGAGCCAGGACGTGCCGAGGAAGCAACATCTCTCGGCCCACCCCTTGAGCCCGAAGAGCCCCTCGCGGGGATCCGTCGACTCTGGCTCGCTACCCGGGGCCAGCACGGCGCGGGTCCTACCGCCGGAGGCCCCCTCCGCTCTGCGGCAGGCTGGGGTCCTCAGCCTGGGCGTCAACGGGAGAAGGCAGAGCAAGGCCGACTCGGACTTCTCGGACGCCGACAACGACAGCATCAACAGCACGTCCAACTCCAACGAGACCATCAACTACGGGTCGGAGACGTCGTCGCACACGAGCGCACGCGACCCCGCGCTCACGCGACCCGGCTACCACAAGGACGCGCAGGGGGGCTGTGACTCACCCGCCTTCAGCAACGACATCATCCGCAAGCGGCAGTATCGCATCGGACTCAACCTCTTCAACAAGTAAGACGGCAAGCCCGCTAGGGGAGGTCGGGCAGGCGCTTGGACACACTTTCGAAGTTGGGGGTGGTGAGGGGGGGGGGGATGCAGCGCTGTCCAATTGTCATTGATTAAGCCGGGTCCACGCTTGAGAGACCAGCAGCACACAACTGAATCGTTTCGCACGTGCTCGTCTCTCCGAGCGGTTGCGAGTCCTGAGCGATCGTAAAAAAAATCCCGTTGCTGACTCCTAAAGAACAATTACTGGTTTAGTATGGAGCCTGCCGGTCTTCCGTGGCTATGAATTTAAGGGTTTCATCATCAGCATGTTCAGCTGTTCACGTCAGCTTGTTGAAGGGAGAAAAACGCGGACTCAGTAATACAATGATTATATTGTCCAAAATGTTGTGGGTGTCCCTTAGCCATAACCAAACACGGGGTTTACCAGCCACCTATACGGCCCACACCAGCTGAAATCCTTAGCACGGACCACTACTATCAGTGGTGTAACGTGGTTGGCATGGGCCCTGGCGCAAGTAATGAGATTGGGCCCTCTGTCCAATTTCTTCACCCTTTTTCCCTCCAGCCTGTGTGCCCCGGTGCAGTTGCACCACCTGATTCCTAACATCGCTGGGAGTACTCTCCAAATGTATTCAACCGAATGACCCTGAAATGTATAGATCTCGTTGGGTCCTTTGGGAAGCCTAAGCAGGGGTTGAGGCTGGGTCATTACTGAGCTGGGAGAATCCAAGGGAATACCCGGCGTTTGGCAGTACAGCGGTGTGCCGTGTATATGAGGATCTCTGAGTGTTTCCTGCTCGCATGTGTGGTGGGTTTTCTCCAGCTACCCCCTCTTTGCATTAACATGCAACACACTCGTGAATGGAATTGGCCATGATACAACTTGCAGGACCCTCCTGCGATAGAGTCTCGAGACTCAGTGAGGCTCTTCTGGGAAAAATAAAGGCCATGTATTATCATATTTTCATTCCCATTTCTCTTTTCAGATGTGAGATAATTAGGGTCGACAGCTATATGACAAATATATACCCTCAAGGGAAATTAATTTGTGTTCAATTACGATTTTAAAAGTTATTTTCAGATTGAGCAATGGTGCTTCATTATATAGTACATATATAACCATGACTGTAGCTAGAACTGACTTGTCTCTTCTTTTTAAATTATATTTAAATATTCTCCTTCAGTGTATTCTCACCCGTGATGCACACGTCCCACTATCTTGCACTGCGCCTTGAGGTGCCTTTGCATTTAGACACGATATAAATCCAAATTGTATTACATTATGTATATTGTCAAATATATATATTTTGTTTAGCCTAGCCAAAAAAACCCGACACGCTCCATTATTAATGCCTCGCAGCTGTGCATAGCACAGAGGTCTCTGTGGAGCGACGCAGGTGCAAATCATCAACTGTGTGGGTGATGCATTTCATTATTCAGTCACTTCCTTCACTACCCTACGTTATTGTGTGCATGTATGTTGATCTTCTTTCACATTCGCACGTAGCCAACCGTGATAATCCGTCGGCAGAATCAAGCTTGAGCAAAGTGAAAAAAGAGGCCCCAGTCACGCGATTCGTATTTCCACGTGCGTTTTTTTACATGCAAGAAATATTCACCGCGTCGGTTTTCGCGGTTTGGGCTGTATAGCTACGTGATGTTGTTTACCGTTAGTACCGCGTGTCATTCGGCATAACTACTGATCTTTTGTTCCACGTCCTCGGAGCATCTTAGAGGAACGGAATCACATTTTTATCGGGCTGTTATCTGGCTTTTGGCTTCCCATGGAGTGCAACGCTGGACATCTGTGAAAAAGAGATTCATAGCTCATCGGATTTCTCCAGGATGAATGAAGATTCTTATTCTGATCATGCTGAACAGCGCACACTGCACAACCTTAAAGCACATCAGAGAGTTAGAAACGAATTCCGGATATGTATTTTGGGTTTTTTTTCATAAATTGTGCAAGAAGTTCAATGGGAAGCCAGGAAACAACGTGTATGGTTTAATGTAAAGCCTACCGGGCCTCATAAGCGACACCTGTTCTCATCAATAACAAGAAAATGCACGGAGGGCTTAAATATTACCGTGAAAGACGTGCACAATGCCGTGTAACATTTGAGCCAATAATCCTTCAACTGCTTAACAATCACTTAAATGGCGAGCAGATGCACTGTGAAAAGTAGCATTTGTCTTCATCACCTCGTGACATGTAATGTAAGAGAGAGGCAGAGAGCAAAGATCCGTGTGTGCAGCTGACAAATGAATGATGATACTAATTTAGTGTTGTGGCTGACTTTCACTTAACTTTTACGTAAACTCAAATTTACCCACACTGCATGTTTAAAATTACAAATTTGCCATTTTCATAGGGTGTTATATATATTCATGTATCTCATATATTTTTGTATTAATTCGTTGATAAAATTCGACAGTTGCTAAATGCATGATGGAACACCCAAAATGTACTGCTGAATCCACTTAGGATGAAAGCGAGAAGCAGACTTACCCAGCTGGTTTATTCCTCCCGACACCCGACAAAGGTAGAGAGGGAAGGACGTTGTGCCCAAGCGCACAGATCACATGACCCGTTCTGCATCGCAACCTGTTCGCTCTGCCCATGTAACATGGCCAAGTTTAGGTACACAGTCCAGGAGGAAATTGCTTTTTGTTGTGGTCGTAATAATAGCCATGCGTCAATCTCCTAACCCACGTTTAGGCTGGACCAAAACAAATGCCAATGCAAAGGATATACGTGATATCAATTTTCAATGGGTTGCCCACATAAGACATCACCGACGTGAGGGGCGACTGGCTGTACTGGAGTCTGCAGCGAGGATTTCTGTCCGAATACTTCAGGTCGGTTTAGCATCAAAAGTGTGCAACCCTGCCAGTTGAGCCGGTCTGCAAAAGTCAACTCGATTGTAATTGCTGCAAAACATTGCTGCTGTTTACATAACAGCATGCCGACGTGCATATTGACCAAAGCCAAGTGATGTGTGCTTTTCATACAACTGCATGAACTGCATCTATCCAGTGCAAATGTTACGCATGCAGAAACCATGTCCAGTGCCCCATTGTTCACGACGGTCAAAAATGCAGAAAGTGGAACAAATGGTCACATAATTGCTCCCTAGGTTTCAAAAGGACGACATTTGAGATGGGGTTTTTTTTTTGCGTGTATTATTATTGCAACTAAATAAATAAATACAAATTGCCTGCAAATTAAAAAATGATCCAAGAAAGGAGACCCGCAGTGCTTGGGACACGTCTCGAGAATGACTACCAAATATGGCAACGCACACCAGAAAGTAAGGATTGAGAAGCAGAGGCAAACGAAGCATGCGTTCGCCAAAGCGGAGGTGGGTGGAGGGGATTGGCGGTGACCGAAGTGGTGAAATCGGTAGAGAGCATACAGCAACAGAGGGACTCCACTAAGACCCATCATTGCTGCTGAGCAGATGGACAGCGCCCAAAGAAGAAAATGAAATAGCACTCGGGAGCTGTTGCGCAGCAGCGAGCGTACTGCGCTGCACACTCGGCAACCTGGGTTCAATCCGTATTACGGTTGATGCCAATGGCGAGTGATATCTGACCTTGTCCTGGCCCCTCTTGAATTATACCAGCATGGTGAAGTATGGTAAAAAAAAACCAACATGAATGACACAGTGTGGATGGGTTGACAATAGGCACTAAATTACGTAACAAAAATAAAAAATTCACGACGTTTCGGCCACAACACAAGTGGCCTTCATCAGGTGTGTTGTGGCCGAAACGTCGTGAATTTTTTATTTTTGTTGTTTGTTACGTGACTTTACCGAATAGAACCAAAGAGTATGGATCCTTGCAGTCACGAAAGCTTTAAATCTAGAATAGGCACTAAATTAGTTTTCATGTTGAATTTTACATCACCGCTGCCAGCAACTAAGAATCGATGCTTCAGTGGCTGAGACTAAATAGAGATGTAACACCGTCCAAAGTAGTTTAGGGCGCGTTATTGCGAATGCATCATTTTCGTGGCGGAAAGTGTTTTTGCGATCAGTGAGAAGTGCCTTATAAACGTGATCATAAATAGTTAAGGTATACCTACCGGAGCATCTGTTTAAACTAACACGGAATAAATAAAGTTCATCATGACAGAGACTTAATGGGCTTACCAAGACAGATATAATGCATTACGTTGTAATGGAACTTCATTAAGGGGCAGCGACCCACCAAAATAATAATGCAATACTTGTGTTATGACTGTCGTTTAAAATAAATAAGTAAATAAGTGATGTCCTCGTGGATGTCACCATTTTTATCAGCCTTTTCAAACTGAATTGGCTGAGGGCAATGCGGTTGCAGCACTAAACTTACACAATTGTGCTGCACCAAATCATTTGGGTATGATCGGAAACAGACCGTTACCTTCAGCCCATTCCGACAATGGAATCTGTAATAGTCCCATGGAGAGATCCAAAAGGAAGAAGGGAGTTTATTCTAGCAGAAGCTGAATAGGTTTCTATGTACATTCCATAAATACAATGCAAGAGAAAAATACAATGTTTGAAATGCATTTGGCAAAAAATAAACCTTATATTGCATTGTAGTTTTTTTTGCACATTTAATATGACCACAGTTTTCTAACGAGCAGAAAGATATGCTGACCCAAAGACTAGACTCCGTAACATTGAATAGCCTCAATAATAGGGTTTTTCCCCTTTTTTCTGGCAACAAAACTGAAACCTTTATACAAGGAATCATGTCTGCATTAACCACAATACTTGTGGTCAAAATGCAAAAAAAAAACACTCTGATAACATATGCATTGTCCTTGAAACTGATTGGTCCACACCAGAGATGGCTTTCTTTTGAGCCTCATGATGTAGATGCTTGCCCCGAGCCCTCATTACTTTAATAGTGCATTGTCTTTGAGCTGTACGCCTTTTGGCGTCTTCTGGTCTAGCACCAATTGAGACGAGGCTCAAAAGAAAGCCATCTCTGGTGTGGACCAATCGGTTTCAAGGACAATGCATATATTATCAGTGTGTTTTTTGCTTGCATTTTGACCACAAGTACTGTGGTTAATGCACACATGATTCCTTGTAAAAAGACTTCAGTTTTGTTGACAGAAAAAAGGGGAAAACCCCCTATTATTATTGATTAGCCTGTTTTTATGTTCCTGCAGATAAGAGGCACATTGGCACTCTGACTGATTTCTTCATCCCACGGCATGCGTCTCGGCCTCAGCAATGCAAAAGACTGATTATGATGTTGCTGATGATGCTTTAATTGGCTGATCAGTGGGGACAAAACGATTAACCCGACCCTGGTGTTTTTATATTTTATGGTGGTTCAGAGTCGTACTTCATAACTGCAGCGGTAAATATAGCGACCTCTACTTGACTATAACATAAGAAGTCATGGTCCTGTAATTTCACCGTGCTGATCAGTGCATTGGTGAAGATGGGTTTCCAGGGGACCAGGCATCACTTTTAACCCACTGATAATAGCCACAACTGGGAATCGAACGCAGGTTTACTGGGCTGATAATGCAGTACATTAACCACCCCTCCCGCCGTACAACAATTATCCAACAAATTGAAAAAGATTGTTGCTTACGCATGGGATTCAATGCGTTTATCATGAGCTTTAAACGCAAGTATTAATCAGTGAATCGATGCATCATCCCACCGATACTAAGCACACACTCGTTGCGAAGTCTACGCATATACAGGGATTCTGCCATGGAGGAATGGTTAGTACACTGGACTTGTAACGGAGAGGTTTGCCGGTTCTGATTCATTCTCCCGGTTCGGCAGATAAAAACAATGGAGCGAGTTTCTTAAATCCCCCCCCTCTCCCCGCCTTTGTCCACCCAGCACTATAAATGGGTCCACTACTCTTAGTCGACAGGCAGCTTTCGTTTTTAATGGCATATAGTGTGAATACTCACACCTCTTCCAAGATGTCTGGCCAGCGTGAAAGAGTAGACCCTCAACGGGGGCTCTCAGGAGCTCCTCCTCGTGGAGGCCCTGCAACCGGCAGTGGCATGAGCAAGCAATTTCAGGACTGCACTTTAATCTTTTTACATTATCATTTAATCGGGCGGTTTCGACAATCGAGGCCGACAGCGTCCATGCCCGCCGCTGCCTTATGTTGACAGCCACCATTCTCCATTCGTGTGTGACATCGATGGGATTTACAGACTAAATTTGTCAATTGCTGGGACAAGTAGTCGGCACGATTGCCACGACCCGCACCTAGACCCTGCGTTCAATGGCTCTTGAGACGTGCCTGGCTCTCCCAGGCTCAGCACAGCACTCCCAGTAGCCCCCTGCTATAAATCAGGCAGCTCAGGCAAGGTAGGTGCAAAAGCAGGCGAGGGGCAATACGGCTCTCCAGTGATATTATCTTCGGCGATAAGGCTCACTTTTAACTCGGTGCAGTATGGCTCTCCGGTGGTATTATCATCACAGGCAAGGCTTACTTACCTTCAGTATGAGGTAATATAGCACCACGGTCGATACGATCTTCACTTGCGGAGCTCACCTTTATAACAGTGTCATGCGGTTCGCCGGTGATATGGAATGTGTGAGAAAGGCACCCCTTCAGCACACTTTGTAAAGAGAGAGAGATGTATAAGCACAACTAACATTTTTTTCTCCACGTAAAGATACAAATATGGCTCAGTCCATTGGCCAATTGTCTTTCCTGACCAATATTACCCAGCAGCATTTGTTTAAGCAACTGTGACTCTGGAATGGTTTAATTCTTCTGGGTCTCATCAGCACAGGCTTGTTAAACAAATACTATTGGTTTGCCAGATGTTATAGGTAAAAGCCACTCCATCTAAATGATGGGGCCCCTGTTCAATGTAAAAAAAAAAAGCAATCTTGTATTCACACTGGTAAGAGCAACACAAACAGCGAAATATCATATCTCTGGAGAGCCATATTGCCAGCATTTGAAGGCAGAGCGGGATCAAAATTATTAAATAGGCGTATGAGATGGGGTTTGAGTGCTTTGGGAAAAGTGACCTTGATGATGACAAGAGAAACATACCCATGTGCCTGAATAGAAACTTTGTTTTTGTTATCAGTTCGTATATCCCCTGCTATGACATGGATTTCAGAGACATTGACAAAGAAAACGGAACAACATATGAAAAAATGCACAAAGAAGCATTGAGAGATGCGAGTTTAGGATCACATTGAGAAGACAAAGAGAAAGACAGGATTCGGGAATGTTGAGAGAAAATGTAATTTCCTAATTAGCTAGTTTTACGTCTCCAGGGCAGATTTATGTGTTTTACTCTAGCTGAGAAATTGGTTGACCTTTATTCAATTTCACGTTACGGTAAATCCAGACTTAAGCGTATGTAAAATGCTAAACTTAATTACGACGACGGTGAGTGTGGAAATGCATGCTTACCTATCCGCTGCTCTAAATATAATACAGTGGCAAATGACGCTTTTGAAATCATCATACTTGAAGTGATGTAATGACGAGGTCGCTTTTTCCACCTTTGAGTTAAGCTGCGCGCATATTTTGGGCACGTGAAAATTGCATGGAAAAACAAGCCCCTGGAGTGAATTATGTTGAACAAACTCTGCTGGGATGCCCCAAGGAAGAAGTGCAGGGCTTTTTTTTCCTCGAAAATGCTGACTAAATTAAATAACATTGTAAATCGCAATGTGAATACCAGCTTCGCCATATTTCACAGTATCCAGTATGCACATTCTGTTAAGAGACATATATTACTACTACTGCGAATATTAGACAAAGTGTGACGAATGCATCGCTTCTGCAGTGATTTGTACTGTGCACACTGAAAACAAAGTAAAAAATAACGAATTATGTTCTTGTCAATCGTAATAAGAGGACCACTTAATGTCACCCTACCAACGCGCACGCCTTTAGAATGTTCCCCTTTTTTCTGGCAACAAAACAGGTGTTGAGAGATGTTAAAACACCACACTGAAACCTTTTGCAAGGAATCATGTCTGCATTAACCACAATACTTGTGGTCAGAATGCAAACAAAAAACATACTCTGATAATATATGCATTGGAGGACGCCAAAAGGCGTACAGCACAAAGACAATGCCACTATCAGAGTAATGAGAGCTCGGGGTTAGCATCTACATCATGGGACCTCCTTTGCCAGTACCAAAATATGAGAATATTCTCCTCTGGTCTAACACTGTTTGGGACGAGGCTCAAAAGAAAGCTGTCTCTGGTGTGGACCAATCAGTTTCAAGGACAATGCATAAATTATCAGTGTTTTTTTTTTTGCATTTTGACCACAAGCATTGTGGTTATTGCAGACATGATTCCTTGTAAAAGGTTTCAGTTTGGTGTTTTAACATCTCAACACCTATTCTCATATTTTGGTACTAGCAAAGGAGGTCCCATGATTATCAATATTGGATTCCTATCTTCGACGGTAATTCGTGTTGATATTTCCCGACGAATGTGCCGTCATTAACATGAGGGGCATGTAGACGCATTGATTCATTGATTAATATCCATTCTGAAGCAAATTATGATACGTGCACTTTATCACGCGTGTAATAATTGATGTTTTTTTTGTTATCATGAATTCCGTTGCGTATCATGGATGCGATATTCACCGCAATGTAAAAAAAAATAGAATCAATTCTTGAACCATCACCCTGAATCACAACAATCATTGGATCACAAGAGCAAGTAAGGAGGATGCATCATTAACATCCATTGTTTATGTTAACAGATGTTATATATCATTTTCTCTCTGTCAAGGCATGGGGGCAGGCAACCGTTTTTATTGGTGTCATAGTTAAATGTGAAGGTCCTTCAACCAGAACGTGCGTGGATGGTGCACTCCTCGGTGCTGTGTTGGATGGTTTAGGCCTCACCACAGTCGCGGTGTATTTGGAGTTTGCATGCGTGTCTCTCTCTCCCTCTCTCTCTCTCCCTGTGGTCGGCGTGGATTTTTCTCCGGGCGCTCCGGTTTTCCCCTCCACATTTAGAGTCAACGTGTGCTTCGGGTATGTGGCCTCTGTAAATTTCCCCGTGATAAGTCGCTTGGTCGAGTTATCATTTGTGGCAAGGGGCTACGTAGCCCAGCGGGCCTTACCTGGTAAAATAAAAATCGTTTACAGTAGTTTCGGCAATTCCTTTATATTTTCGTTTACTGAGTGCGTGGGTGCATCTCTCGCGCTGCGCACACGAGACAGAGAGCGAATCCCGGGTACTTCCACCGTTCAGGTCCTCAACGACGTTTTTCTTTTGTTTGCCACGTTCATAACCGCCCACGATTCGGGGCGCCGTCGAGTGCCGGCATCTGTGTTTCCGGCCCGCTCGAAGCGGAGGCGCGCATCCAATGCAGCGCATTGACAGCTGCGGCACAACGGGAATTCAGTCGGCAAACTTTGACCCTTGCAGCTCGGCATACACGAGGAAAACATATTTCCAAAATAAGCACGTTTCTTCCGAAATTGGCAGGAAACGTTGTTGCTCGAGCAGCACGTGCAAAGGTAGCATTATGGTCGTTGCTTGCAGAGCCTCTCCTGATTGGCCGAAGGTGAAATGTTTCACGGTGATGTTTAACAAAGAAGGACCCGGGTCTCCTCTGTCAAAAATAAACACTGTTGTTTCTGGAAACACGGCACCAACCAGCATACACGAACAAACATTTCTGTCCTGTAAAATGAATGCGTGTGCCCCTGAACTCGTGTGCCCGTGTATGCTGCGCTATGCGATCACGTTTTTTTAGCCAACACCCCCGGTTTCCGTGTCCCTCCCCGATGAGACAAGCTCAGCGCCGTGACGTTTGTGTGAATCTCAAAGATGATTACTCTTTGGTTCTTTCGGTAAAGTCACGTAAACAAAAATATTATTTTAATAATAATATTTTTATTTTTCACCTACGTGACTTTACCGAAAGAACCAAAGAGTATGGATCCTTGCAGTGACGAAAACTTCAAATCTAGAATCAAAGATGATTCTTAAAGATGATGAGGCCACAATTTTTCCCAGCTCTCAATTAAGAACAGGTCAGCAGTAGTTCGAGAGGCAGCAGGTATAATCCAAAATCCAGGTTTTTTTTTGGGTCAGATCGCGTAAATATATAAATGTGTCGTTAAACCCGCCACCACCCAACAAAGCCAACTAGTAAGGTTTGCTACGTAAACAGAACATGCCAATTCGTTACTAGTACAGCACACCGGTGTGTTGGAGAGTATATATATGTACACACACCCTGGATGTGGGACATAAGAGGTCAGGGAGGGAAGCCACCACCTCATTTTTTTTTTTACAATAGAGAGAGAGAGGTCAAAGTGTTCGAGGTATCTCTTCAACAGCTTTCACTGATTCCTCTGGCCCCCTACCCTCACCAAGGCTATTTGCTTTCATTACTGCGAAAATTCTTCCCACAGAGGGAGGCTGAGTTCAGAAGTGCCACGGCTGGAGTCCCTGGGTTCAATCTCAAGGCAGCCACTCTTGAATACACGGGGGTGGGGGGGTGGGGGTGGGGGTGTCTCAAGTGTAGTGAGTTTATCATGCCGCCCCATCACCATTGTCTGCGCAGACAGAAACGCATTATGTTAAATTAGTTTTTTTTTTAATGTTAATTTGGTTGCATGTCAGCTGAGGGATTTTTATTTCAAGGTCAGTTTGACAACCATGTCAGGTGTAGGATCTGTGTAAGAGTGTAATTCCCTCGGTGTGGATAAAAGAGCCACTTGAATAACAGTAAATGAGACTTGTTAATTTGAATGGATCTCCGAAGTAGTTTTGTGAGATTCACTTCCGTATGCTGTCCTGTAACACTGGATGATGCATTGCTTTGTCCTCTTTGACACCGAATGGATGTTCTCTTGCATATCACGACATGAATAGCACATAAAATAAAATAAATCACGACGTTTCGGGCGCAACACAAGCGTCCGTCATCAGGTGGGATAGCTTTTATTTTATACCTCCGTGACTTTACCGGAAGAACCAAAGAGTATTAATAGCACAATTGTAATTTCAAGGGAAAAAAAACTGGGAAGAAAATGTGTTTCCATGTGGCAGGTTTACCATCTGAAGAAGCTGAAGATGATGCTAATGAATACGGATTTCCATTTATAGGTCACTCAGATGCCTCAGCGACTCAAAGCACCAAACATCACATCTCATCTCAACCATTTAATTTCTCAAATTGGAAAGCTGTACACAAATGCATGCATGTCGAGCCTCTTTCGCACCGTGCGTACGCCAACCTCGCCATTCGGACGTGCGGGCATGATGCTATGCAAAACCAGAAAAAAACTACAAAGCAATTGCGTTGCGAGCGGCGCCTGAGCTGACCCAGGCTGCCCGTGCCTCTCGCAGGAAGCCGGAGAAAGGAGTCGCCTACTTGATGGAGCGCGGCTTCGTGCCCGACACCCCCGTTGGAGTCGCGCACTTCCTCCTTCAGCGCAAGGGGCTCAGCCGCCAAATGATCGGAGAGTTCCTGGGCAACCGGCAGCGCGCCTTCAACCGCGACGTGCTGGAGTGAGGGCCCGTCGCGAGCGTGTGTGTTGCTGCGTGGACGCGCGCGTGTGTTTTTGTGTGCGTCGACGTGTTTGTGTGTGTGTGGGAGGTAGCAGTTTGACTCCTGCTCACGGCCACCACCAGCAACGATTATCTGAGTCGGTCCTCGGCCTCCCTAAGGTCGACTTAGCCTCAAATGAGCACCTAGTGCGATGTGTAAATTTCGCCACTAGGGAGACAAAGGCGGCTGGGCGTGGTGTTGACCACCCCCTTATGTGCCATGGCAGCCTTCATAGGTGCTCGCTAACAGCACTTGCCCCAACAGCCTATTAAGGCTATCGGGGGGATCTTTGTCTTTGGGAGGAACAGGAGCGGAGTGGTTAGCGCGCTGTGCCACGGATCTCACACATGACCAACTTCAGTGGTGAATATCTGAATCGGTCCTGCGCCTCACCTAAATCAACTCAGCTTTAAATGAGTACCTGGTGTGCTGTGTAAACATCAGCTCTGGGGAGACAAAGGCAGCCATGCATGGCACTGTCAGCTGCACCTCCTCATGTGCCATGCCTGTCTTAATAACTGCTTGCTAATAACACTTGCGTAAACAGCCTGCACTGCAATACATTGAGTGTTACCCCCTTTGCTTACATTGATTTTGTCCAGGTATTCCAAATGTCCTCCCACATGTATAAATACTCATTATTGGAGTTATTGGTATAACATCCCATTATAGGACCTCGGAGCTTGGGAAATTAATGGCAGAAGTTTTGGCTGCCTTAACACATGCCTCCATCCGAGAACTACATGCGTTGGAAATTCTACGGCGTTCTGATGTGCAATTTGCGTGAATGACGCTAGATAAAATGTATTATTATCATCTTTGTAAAGACATATTATGCAGGCTAGAAGAATGCGATGACCTATGAAGTATTTTTTTCACAAGTGTCCAGCCTAAACTGGTTGGCATGGCAGAATATTACAGAGGAAGTTACATTGGTAGAGTGTATTTCGTGTGTGTGTGTGTAGCTGGCCACCGACCTCCTCGTGTGCTGTGCCGGACTTCATTGGTGTTCGCTAACAGCAATTGCCCCCAAAAGTCTGTTAAGGCTATACCGGGGGATCTTTGTGTTTGTCTCTCTGTAGCTGCGTGGTGGATGAGATGGACTTCTCGGGCATGGAGCTGGATGAGGCGCTGCGAATGTTCCAAGCTCACATCCGCGTGCAGGGAGAGGCGCAGAAGGTGGAGAGGCTCATAGAGGCCTTCAGGTGCTCACTCACGACATTAGCCACAACCAGGACTTAAACATGCCAAACAAATGAACCCTTTTCCATTCCGAAACGTCTGCAAGTTTGTAGGGTGGGTGTCCCGTTCACCACTGAATCTCAGAACGCGCAAGTGGTTAGCATTAATTTTATTTTGGAGAGGCATAGCACCGTTGTTTTTAAAGACATTGTACTCACCGCAGAGAACTGTAGCAACACGATCGCACTCTATGATAGCTGGCACGAAAATTTTCCACACGCACTCCTGTATGACCTTGTGTGAGCCTCGGTAGTCTTCAACTTGAAGACGTACCGATATATTTTATTTTAGTTTTTCTTCCAGAAGAGAAACCGATGTCGTAAAATTGTCACGTGGTGTAAAAGCATTTAACACACCGATGATCATTGTTTCGACGCTCCATTGAGTTATTGACAATTCTCGTAACCAATGGCAGAGCCAGGATTTTCAGGTCGGTGGGGGGGGTAACCCCTCCAGCAATTAAAAATGATAGGAGTTGTGAGTAAGTAAGGACTTGTCCCTTGCTTTTTATTCAACACGTGTGCGGTGATGGCACAGCCATCGATCGAGGGTCGAATTCGAACCGCGTTGTGTGATCAGCATCGCGCTTACTGAAGGTGTTTGCCTTCAGGGAAGTCGTGTACTCTATACGCAACTGCGCACAATTCTGTGAGTCACTTATAACTGCTTTGCCGTCACTTATTGCCAATTATTGACTCAGACTATTGTTGGGGGTGCACATGCCACCCCCCCACTGGCTCCGCCAGTGCTCGTAACCCAAATGTTCGATGAGATGTGACATTTCTCTTGAAATGTCATCAAACGTATTCACGGAAAATCAAAGAAGTCAGAATAAAATCCAGGAAATGTATACACTCCCTTATCCCTCAATGCAGAATGTGATGTTGGTTTAAAAAAAAACAAGGCTCTATCCCTTTACTGTTGCCTCAATCCCACTATGTCTACAATTGGTTTGTGTCCAGTATTGCTTTATGCATAGAATAGGGTCCCGTAGTTTATTTGGAGTAATCTTGCCAATAACTTCTGTTAATCCAGCAGCATTTGTTTAACAAGCCTGACTGCTCTTGAGTTTTGCTGGCTTAAACAAACTCTGCTCGAAAATATTCGTCTGCAAAGCCGATCAGCCAAAACATGTGCTTACATGTCAAGATACAGAATGGAGTTCTGCTTATATTTGTATAAGAACTCCCTTGAAAGTCACAGTTCTGATATGAAGCTTATATCTTTACATACCACTGGTGCACAGGGAATAACACACATACCAGCTTCTGATACTTGAGCCATAAACAAAAAATGTGCATGCGTGTCCAGCTTCTAATGTGTTCGGTATAACATACGTAGTCGACACGCACAACGGATATACGTTTCGTTTAAACTATTATTGTTTAAGGAATTAAATAAAACTGCAATATGCTCACTTTTCGAGGAAGCTGCTACATATGAATTGTAGCCAAATGATTTTTGTAAAAAAAAAATGGCTGTTGAGAGTTCCCAAATAAATCCAGACATCCCATTATCACTCAGCCTACCTCGATTAGTTTTGTTATTTGTAACCGTGTTTAATTGTTCAACGCGCAAGAACAACAATAACAACAAATGCAATGTTTTGGGCAAATGGATGTTTTTTTTTTAAATGAAGCAAAGATAGGCAGCCTTTATAAACACAGTGGATTTTTTGTAATAACAGTACGGAGGAAGAGATTTGGTCACATTTAGGCATGATACATATCCAAACTTGTAAAATGGGAAGCTAATTCCTTCAGGGTCCTCTTACTGTCTTGCGTAATGTGAACTTGGCGGCACGTAAAGTCCCCCTGTGCATGCGGGTCCCAGTAGTACCGTTGCTGAATCGGACGCTAAATAAATACAACCCAAATATACACGCTGTGTGGCTGGCAATGTTACGGCGGTCAAACGCCTTACACCCGAATGCTTTGAGCGTGAAGACCAAACTCGTTCAAAGGTTGAAGAGCTTCCACTTTGCAGTGGGGGGAGGGACAAGTCCCCGTTTGTAGGCGACAGCACCATGACCAAACCATCGTCGGGCACGGGCAAAACCTCATTGCAGGCGGCGACGCTTCCATCTCGGCGATGCATCCACAATTAAAATATCTAATGCGAGTACAATAAATAAATAACCGGGTCGGCAAATCCACCATCTGGATGTTTGTGCTAAATGCCTCCTCCCTGGGGGAGGAAGGATTGCTTTGGCAGGTGACTTACAGTCGTTATAGTGAGCTCGCCTTAGAAGCTAGGATTTGCCTCTTCACACATGAGCCCCCTACGGGCACCAGCCCCTACACCCATGTTTGAATAAAATAATGCACTTCACGAGGCCGATGAACAAATATATGTTCATCAATCTACTGCCGATCCACGGCTGAATGACGACCTCCCCTGTACCATTGCAAACCGTTTGAGGCTATTTGAGCATCCTCCACTAGTCAATACGCGGTTGAAGGGAAGCATAGACATTGAAACATAGTATAGTATAACAATGGATTTTACTGTGGTGCCCACCACGTAGCGCTACAGCAGCCTATAACACCTGTTTTATGATGGTGGCAACCCATCGAAGCACTAGCCGGGCTCAAACCTGCTTAGCTTCCGAGACCTAATGAGATCGGTTTCCATTACGGGTGATTTGGTCAAAGGCCGATATAAACTTCTAAGACTGAGAAACACTCGGGGTATACTGATGCATTGATTCATATTGATTCTCTAAGCTTATGATACAAGCATAAAACCCTCAGTGTGAGATTTTGTGCGATGGGATGGAGCGGCGGTGCACTGCACCATAAAACCCGCCCACAAGTAACATCGGTAGTCAGTGAACTGGTCTGGCAACCGCCCTTCATAAACGTGTACTGATCAGCACGGTGAAGTATGGTGAAAACAACCTAAATATCTGCTATGCCAGAGAAGGACCTTTATCCAGCAGTGCGTTGTCAAAGGGCCAGTTGTACGTTGTTTGTAACAAGCGCCCAAGTGATAGCGGCAAACCTCTATTAGCTGCTACATTCACCACCATTGTGCAACAAAGATCAATTATTAATTAAGATTGTGGCACTGACACAATTCATCGAATCGCTGAGGGTGGGATGGCAGGGTGGTGGAGGGGGTAATGTGACACCACGAATAGCCATGCACCTTTGGTTTGACTTTATGCTGGATGTCATGAAGCTTAGATGGAAGCATTCTTTTCTTTACATCTATTGCCAACTGAGTGTTGTATATAAGCAACTGCTGCCTGCTTATTTTTAGAACCTTAAGCAGGTGACCTTTCAACACTTAGCCCATTAGAGGCACTTGCACCACTGTGTTCTATTTTTATCACAGATCCTGAGCACAGGGCTATAACGCAAAGTGGCCAGCCACAGCCAGCCCTGATGATGACGATCGAGCAAATAACATTGGCTGGACACAGATTCAATCAGCCCAAATACCCCCAAAATGGCAAACACCTTTATTAATTTATTTTTAGTAGTTTACAATTGAAATTAAAAAAAATGTTTTAATTGTATGCACCCACAATTCCTAATGTGAAGGACAAAGCGACCCCCCCCCCCCCCAAATATAGAAGTGAAACTTCACCTATGGTAAAATAACATCCTTGATATGAGCAATGTTGTAAGAAATTTGGGAAAATAGACGATATTCTTGACTTCACCGAAAGAACCAAGAATATGAATCCCTGAAGTCAGGAAAGCTTCAAATCGAAAAACAGACGATGTCAAGGAAGTCCAAACTCAGTCGTTGGGAGAGAAGAAAGGAAGGGAAAGTGGTTAGAGCGCCGTGGTTGTTGGGACACAAAGTCGCTGAGATAAACAATCAGCTCAAACGAGCCATTGACTACTTTGCGGAGTGGGGGGGGGTGCTACCAAAGCATGAAGATCGTAGGAACAATGTCTCTTGTAGTAGCGATAAAGGACTGACAATGAGGCGATCGGTTTGAATGAACCATGAGAGAGTGTTTTTAGTGATTCAGTGAGCATAGGGACAACATCATTCAACGTCACTTGTTTAGATGGATTGTTTCAAGCAGAGGCACATAGTTTAACACCTAGCAGGCTTTCGTGACCAATATCATCCATAATAGAAGTTTTTTGGGTTAGATCGCGTAAATTGTTAAATGTGTCGTTAAAACCCGCCACCACCCGACACAGCCAACTAGTAAGGGTTGTCACGTAAACAGAACTTGGCCATAATAAAGCATTAAAGCTTTCGTGACTGCATAAAATTACTCATTGTTTTTTTCCGGTAAAGTCACATACAGAACTTGGCCAATTCGTCACTAGTACAGCACACCGGTGTGTTGGAGAGCCAAGCCACAACATTTACAATCTGAGTACGACTTTTCGCCAGTAATTACAACTAGCTTCATCAGGCGACAGCCAAATCTGGCCAAATCTGGCCAAATCTGGCCAAATCTGGCTGTCGCCTGATGAAGCTAGTTGTAATTACTGGCAAAACGTGATGCTCAGATTGTAAATGTTGTGGCTTGGCTCTCCAACACACCGGTGTGCTGTACTAGTGACGAATTGGCATGCTCTGTTTACGTGACAACCCTTACTAGTTGGCTGTGTCGAGTGGTGGCGGGTTTGTAACGTCACATTTATATATTTATGCGATCTAACCCAAAAACCTATATTACAGAGGCACATACACGCACTAGGAGCTGCAGATATCACAAAAGTATTTCAACTGTGGCAGAATTTGTGCTTTTATGTCCTTGATGTAGATTTTAAAAAAATTAAACAATACATGCATTGGAAGTCCTCACTCAAATCCCACTTTGTGTAGTAATAATGATAAGAATAATGTCCTTAATGCAAAAAAAGGCTCACTGAGTCTCAAGACTTTCATGAGGGTTCTGCATTGGAATGTTCAACCAATTCCATTCATGAGTACTTGGCTTTTAGGAATAAGCCAGGTTATCTGTACTAAAACCGACGAATATAATGAAGGCAGTAGTCGCATGTAAAGCTCTACATGGATATATTAAAATTATCCATAGCTGGACTGCAATTTGTGGCCAAACTCGCAGCTCTAGCCTGTAACATCTAGTATCCCAGACATTCCGTCAAGAGAGTACTCACCAGATTACTTTGCTTCTGAGAGGCATATGGTTGTGAAATAGAAACTGATGATACAAATAAGTCCGTGGCACAGAGTAATTTATCCAACGCTGAAAATCAACCCGTTCCAATACCACCCCCTCCTGGCCAATTTGTGAACTTCTTGTTTCATTCGACAGCTGTTGCACAGCCATTCAGCCGCTTCGAGAATGACATTTCATCGGGACAACTTTCCATTTGAACAAAGTGGAAAACAACACATTTCTGGGCAGTGTTTTTTTGTTGTCGGTGTCAAGACTATACAATGAGGCCAGCGGTAGTTTATACTGGTAGGAACGAAGTTGTAAACTGAGTGTACCAGCCTGCAATAGATGAATGTGTCCGTCCGTCCGTCCCCTTTCAATACTTTAACGAAGTGAAATCTCGTGCTGTTGGGTGTATAATTTGTCCGAAGAACCCTCAACGATTTTGAGGGCAAAAAGGTGGGAAAACGCTCTCAATTTGCACAATTTTACGTAACAATGTCATAAAATTGCGCAAAATTCCAATGTTCCTACCAGCCCACCCTGCAGGGACCTGTTTGCAATGGACAGCAATTTGAAAGAAATACAGCAACCTAGATATAGACAGCCTCAAAATATATATTATAATAAAGAGAAGTATCACCCCTCAGCGTCGGTGGCATCTATCCCCAACCTTGTCTTTCCGAAGACCTGACCTCAATCCCACAGAATCCCACTCTTGTATTTGAGCATCGGGTCCAGTATTACCTCGAAAAAGCCCCCTACAAGAAAAAAAACATTCGGCAACGCAGAGGCATGCAGTAAATCCAAATTTCATGGGATTGTATATTGTCAGGAGTGGGCCGTCAGATCTGATTGGACTGCTACCACACGTTTGTACGTGTAAGCCACTCTCGGTCGAGGCAGTGACTCCAGCAAAATAGGACGTTATTCCGAACAAAAAATGCCACCTCCATATGAGTGTTCTTAAAGGTCCCACGCCATATTTTTTTTTTATAGGTGCCAGGGGCGCGCCGTGTGCAGAAAATATTAATATCAACAGTTAGATATTGTTCAATACTGAGCATTCCCTGAAGAGAGCCAGTGTAATCTTTCCATGTGATTGAATGTGAGAATATATAACTCTGACAACGATGCTAGAGGTGGAATGTGTAAAAGCCTACGTTGTACAGTGTACATTTACAGCCCCTGTCAATCCAATGCTGAACGGTGTCCTCCCCGCACCGCGCGGAGTCGTGGGGATTATTTGACCATACTTCACCGTGCCAGGCAGTGCGTGTTTGTGAAGGTGGGGAATATAATCCTTGAAAGCAGAGAATTTGTTGCACTGTACTTACAGTCTATAATAGCTGTTGTGCATGGATGATCCCCCCCTCCACGCAAATTCTTTCGCACCATACACAGCCAACCATGCTAATCGGATTTGCTGGGGAAGGACAACAAACTAAACACCAACAGCGATATCGCACGGAAATATTTTCTGGGTCGTTGGTATACCAGAGTAGGTGGCACATGCCTCTCTAGCCACAGCGATAGCGAGACGTACACCAGAACGTGGTGTGCCATGTGTAGTTATATTTTCAGTCAAAAGGAATATTTTCATAGGTAAAAAAATTCGTTTTGTACGAGATGTTTTTTTTTTCATGTACATACAGTAGTTTCCACAAGCGAAGGTTAATTCTCGAAAGTTGGACACATCGCGACACGTATGAAACGCCTTGCTCTTGAAAACTACATCACAGCATCATTTTTCGCACCCACACAGGGTGGCAGGTTAATTTGCTGCTGCTCCACTGGTACAATTCTTCTGGCACAGCAGCTGGCCAGAGTGACAAGCCGGTGTGCAAGCAATAACCAAGATCGTGAATAATGGATGTAAAATGATCACTCTTGGTTTTGTTTTTTTCTGCTGGCAGCCAGCGCTACTGCATGTGCAACCCGGGCGTGGTGAAGAACTTCCAGAACCCGGACACCATCTTCATCCTGGCGTTCGCCATCGTGCTGCTCAACACCGACATGTACAGCCCCAACGTGAAGCCCGAGAGGAAGATGAAACTCGACGACTTCGTCAAGAACCTGAGGGGTGAGCTCGCGAGTCGGATGGACGCATGTGTGGCTGAGCAGATGAGCAAGCGAGCGGAAGGGAGGGATGGATGACGGTGTCGATGGAAGGAAACCCCATGGTTATAATAATTATTTCGTACATTTGATATCGAGGCTCTCACGAAAGGCGGTATGTTTCCTAGACGGGTGTAGTCTGCTGTCAGCCAATAGTAAGTAAGTACATTTATAAATGCTCAACTCCTGTAACGTCGGTTATCATGAGTGCACAAGTTGGAAGGGCGCCACGGTGGCGAGATGTTAACGACCTCGCCTGTCATACAGGAGGTCGTGGGTTCAATCCCGAACCTGATGCCTGCTGTATATTTGGAGTCTGCATGTTCTTTCTGTGCTCGCGTGGATTTTTCCGTGGGTCCTCCGGCTTTCCCCTCCACATTTAGACACATGCTTTTGTAGTATTTGGCTGCGAAAAATTTCCACGTGATAAGCCACTTCGTTGAACTATCATTTGTGGCCAGACCACTTCTGAAAAGGAGCTATATAGCTCAGTGGGCCTTACATAGTAAAATTAACAGTTTAGTTTTCTGGATTTACCCAATTAAGTGGGTATTTTTTTATCATTTGTCATATTTTGGACTGTGATGCCAGCACACATGTCCCTTTACTGGATTTTTCTTTTTTTGGAAAGCGTCAGGGGATCTGTAACATCCACTGTGGGGCAGACGTCGCTTTCTTGCGGTCAATGCACCCCCGCGAGCATTAGCCAGGACACCCGCGAGCAATTAGCCAGGGGCTCGAACCGCGAACTTGTTTGCAACAAGTGGCAAAACCCACGACCGCTCGGAACATGTCACCGTGACAACTTGACCTTCACTCTCCGGGACGCAATTTAACCCTGGTGAAGTTTTGATGCGATGACGTAATTGATATGTATCGGCCACATAACCACGGGTAGACGAACGACACGCTCAACGGTTGTAGATAAATGTTTGTTTACTTCACGTGCCATTCTTAATACTCTTATTTATTTGTCGGGGTTTTTGTTGTTTATTTTAGCGGGGAGGATATAAGTGAGAAGCTGGTTGCCTTCTGCATTTTTTTTCTCATCGAGCCAAGATTAATGTGGTGATTAATCTACATATCCTGGATTTAGACTTGGTCCATCACAACAATAACAAATTATAATCTCTGGGAAACAGTTTTGTGCATATTTGTATTGCCCAAGCCAAACGAACATTGAAATTATGAAATATGCCTATATATCGTTTTGTTTGGAAAATTAGGTAGAATTATGTTTGCTATGCAGGTATCACCCTAGGATTTGTCCACATGCTCAGGACCAGATGAAGTTTAGTGGGGGGCTTGTTGCTGTGGGTGGGTAGGCTCTCTATGTTAAGTGAATTCCTTCCCTTGACTGTTTAACACCACCCATGCCCAATGCCGAACACTCCGTTGTTGTTTTTTTAATGTAATGCTTGGATTGTAAAGCTACATAAAGTTAAAATTATAAAAATAATTGTAATTGGTAAGAATAAACATAGTGATGTTATGGCTTTAATTACCAAATAACCTCTAGGATTATTCATACAGTAGTCACCGAAACACTCCGAACATAGACATTAGAACACCATTCCAGCACCCAGCACTCAGGGAACTGAGCTAATGCATCATTATGTTTTTTGGTATCTGCATTAATTTTATATAATTACAATATTCCATTCAACCTTTAGAAATTAAAAATCATTTTTTTTGGCAGGGCCCTCAAAGTCCAAAGCCCCAGACTGCAGCCTCTAAAGCCCCTGCGCTAATCCAGCCCTGGACCTGATGACCTCACTGTGTGCTCTCCTTCTAAACATGCCCTGGCTGCCACTCTGTCACTGTAGGAGTCGACGATGGGGCGGACATCCCTCGGGAGATCCTGGTGGGCATCTATGAGAGGATCCAGCGTGGAGAGCTCAAGACCAACGATGACCATGTTACGCAGGTGGCCAACGTAGAGAAGACCATCGTGGGCAAGAAGCCGGTACGGACAGCTCGAAGCGCGACACCGCTTCTGCAGGAAGATCTATTATTTTATTTTTAGAATAACATTTACGTACCCAGAAAAAAAACAACACATCACTGGAGACTCTCAAGACTCTTTATCCAGGAGGCGTCCTGGTATGTTTCGTGGTAGCTTGTGATGATTTCTATGTGTTTTCTCAATTGGGTAATTTACGAGTAATTTTTCGAATTTGGGCCAATTTTGACTGTGGCACACATGGCTTATAACCTCAGAGGGGCACTACACGAATTTTGGAAGCCTGAGCCAACATGGCAGATGAGGCCACCTAGGCTCTTAATTAAAACCCTCTCTGAGGCACCCTCAGATCCGAGGCTTGGGGCAAACTGCCCCACCTGCCATCCCCTCCATCCCCCTTCCGCCCCTCCCTTCCCCTCCCCTTATGGCCCTGCGTGACCTCATTCACTGTGTAACCACAGTGAGTCCTGACACACGAGACATCTTTCCACCGTGAAATTTGATTGCAGAGCTCAATGTAATCACTGCATTAGTGAGGTTACACATCACTCACAGGAACCAGCATCTTCATCAGCCACAAAATAATTCAATAATGAAATTATGCCTCAATCATTCGTCTATTCAAAGGAGTGATAAAACTGACTTGAAGAATTACAGCCCAATTATCCCCTCATGACACACACACACACATATATATTGTCTTCACAAATGTTATTAGGAACATAGTAATTTTAATATGTTGATGCCAACTAACCACCAGGTATAGGAATCGTTTTTTCTACCATCAACCACATACAAAGCGTGTCAGACAGTGGGACGCACAGCATCGGATGTGCATTTATATGAGTGGAGTTACCGTAAAATGTACATTGGCAGATTTTCATGTGGGAGGTACTATTGGGGGAACTCCGTGAAAATAAATCATATTTTCTGCTAAGTTATCCATGAATGAGCTTGTACAATGGCATGAATTTGCCACGCGACTCCTCTTTATCCGTGGGAATTTCCACGTAATGAGAGGAATTTAGCACCTGCCCTCACCACTTCTAGGTAATTGTACTTATCCACAAGAACATTCAGAAATTAAGATGATTGACCCACAGACAATGGGAGGTTTTTTTTTGCAGATCGATTCACAGCTGTGGATTCTTTTTTCAGCAGTCCACTGCTGAAAAGAGAACGCTTTGGTATTCCAGCGGTTTAACCGTATTCTGTTTATATTCTTGGTTCTTTCGTTAAAGTCACGTAGAAGGGAAACAATAAAATATAAAGCGCATTCCTTTAACGGGTGGCGGCCTTCGTGCTGCTGCAGAGCTCCCTTGGACGTTGCCCTGCTGCTTTGATTGCCTCAGGTGCTCTCGCTGCCACACCGCCGCCTCGTCTGCTACTGCCGCCTGTTCGAGGTGCCAGACCCAAACCGACCTCAAAAACTGGGCCTCCATCAGCGAGAGATTTTCCTCTTCAATGACCTGCTTGTGGTAAGTGTCCGCGAGTATGAATCCAGGCAGCCGCGCCTGTGATTAAACCGGGTTCTTAAGTGTGATGAGTTGATGACCTTAGCTCAACAACTAATGGCTACACAAACTAATAAATCGAGTTTTAATTTCGCTCTGCTTAGACCAGAGAGTCACTTGAAGGGATTTTAGAGGTGTAGCTTTGCGATATCCGCTGTCGTGGGTCACATGAAGGGTTGCACTTTTACGCGAATTATATAAATGGATACTTGATCTTATATGCATGACTTCGATAGCCCAGTCAGGGTAAAATTTGAGGGAAAATATAGACGAATTAAATGTAAAAAAAATAATTAAGCTTTCTCCACAACTTCACCATCTAATTTAGCTTGTTTTTTTTGAATGCCAGATGTGTGCAAGGAGCAAATAGAATTGTGCATCTGAACGGGGCATTTGTGCAAACATGTTTTTTGTTTATGTACGTATCCATTCGCGCCTATCTCAGTTGAACATATTGCCAGGATTATTGGTCAGAGTTCAACCTAAGTTTGTTTTCTCTGTGCCATTGCATGTCATGTGGACTCTTGAGTGGATTGCAGGGTCCACTCGAACCGATTACATGCAGCATACGCACATTTTAAATTAAGCGATTCTTACACATATAGATCGATGCAATAGCGTGTAGCACAATCATCGATTTAAAATCCATATGTCAGTACATTTCAAATGTATTTATATATATTCGAGCATTACTGTTGCGTCATAATTTTTTCTTATTCCTCCAGGTTACAAAAATCTTCCACAAGCGGAAACATTCGACGAGTTACAGCTTTCGCCAGTCGTTCCCCCTGTACGGAATGCAGGTCCATCTCTTTGAGAATCAGTGTAAGTCCTCAGCAGAGAATGCGTTCAAAAACAATAGTAATAATTTTACCAATGATATACTTACTTTATAACCAGATGGAGAGCCCATTGAGAGTTAAAGGTATCTTTTCAAGGGAGACTTGTGTTAAACGAGCTCGAACATAAATGATTAATTACAGGAAATATGTATGCTAATGATGGTGATGTTGACAAAGGTAATACATTATAATGATAATCCCTTTGATAACTTGTCTGATACTGCTCCTCCTGACCATGATGATGCTGCTTCAAATGATGATGCCTCGGCTGATAACAATGATAATAATATTGAAGCCACTGCTGCTGATGCTTCTGCTAAGGATGATGATGATGATGCTGCCAATGAGTAACGGGGCTGAGTGTAGGATAAGTAAGAATAGGTTTTATCCTTTATGGAAATAAAACCGCTGTTAAGATGTTCAAACACCAAATATAAATCTTTTACAAGGAATCAAGTCTGCATTAACCACACGTACTTGTGGTGAACATGCAAAAAAACGCCAAAAAGCCTTTTGGCGTTTTCTGGTCTGACACTGGTGAGACTAGGCCCGAAAGAAGACTGTCTGGTGTAGACCAATCAGTTTCAAAGGCAATGCAATATATTATCAGAGCGTGCTTTTGTAGGATGTTGGTCTCTAATGCAAAATTGAATACCTTGCAAGACAAAGTCACGTTTCATTTCACTGAGATACATACCAATCTGATAACATTTCAACTGTTGGTTTGTTGAGGAAGGGTCTTATGACCGAATGTTTTTGCAAATTGCGTTAGCATGGTTTTTTTTTATTGAGTTACACAAGTTGGCTCGGATGACATCAGGGATTCAGAGTGAATTTCGGAGCAGAGAGGCATACGACAGGGCATTACGAAGCACATGCCACAACATAAGAGTACATGGAGAGTATAGAGAGGAAATGCCCCCAACACAGCTGGAAAAGTCTCCAGACACAAGTCACGGCCATTCTTAAACCTTAATCGAACTGAGCAGTCGTGTCCATCGAATACAGTGCACAGTTATATTTTTTTAAATTTGACCTCATTAAGTGCTAGATTATACCCTCTTCCTTAACTGGCTGTGTATTTTTTTTGTAACTGCCCCTTTTACAGGACGGTATTTTAATGTCCAACGTGTTATTCACCTTCCCTGTTTCGCTTTGAAAGTGGCGATGTCCGAAGTTCGCGTATTGGATTTGTAATTGCAGACTATCAGCACGGGATAAGGCTCGTCTCATCGACGCCTGGCTCAGAAACAGAAATCCTCGTCATCTTCAATGCTCCCAATCCTGAAGACCGCAAAAAGTTTGTGGAGGATCTGAAAGAGTCGACTTCAGAGGTGCAAGAGATGGAAAAGTACAGAATAGAAGGTACGGATCGCATAAAAACCAAGGGTTGCTTTATAAATAATATTATATATAAAGGAGTTTATGAAAAACCCCCAAAAAATATGCGACGGTCATCATTTCAGCTAACATGTCTGTAATATGGGTGCAAGTTAATTTCCTGAAAATGTTTGACAGTGTTCTATTTGAAAGCAAATAAATGCCCTTGTCATCGTAAAACATTGCATGCCTTTCGTAAATATATTCACAAAGCGCTGTAATTTTAGAGATGCATTTTGCTAGCCTCAGTACTTGCTCTCCACATCAAGCCGGATACATTTTCAGGTGATGGATTATTTTTTTAAGAACGAAGTCTTAGGAACTGCAGTGGACCGTGTGCATCTCTATGAATCACTTCACATACATTCTCGAAAATAAGCTATGAAACAGGTGCAACGAGGCAGAACAGTTCTCAATTTTGGTCAAATGTACGTGTATTTTTTATATATCATTTCCTCTGCAATTATAGAATTCTGCAGGCAACAGCAAAACACAACAGTCACTTAATGAGTGCGCAGTTCCTTACGCGCTCCCGTGTGCTGACCCGGCTCACAGGGACACGTCTTATTGGATTAGCACTCCCACACAAAGCGGCACGATTCAATGCCCTTGTGCGTGAACTTGGCAGTTGGATTTCTTATTTCTCTTTCTCTCCCTCTTTCTGTCTCTCTTTCACAAATGACTTACCGATCCATCCCTATGCCTAGTCGAGCTGGAGAAGCAGAAGGGCATCATGCGGCAGACGTCAGCACAGGGGCATGCTGGGAAGAGGAAGGAGGCGACAAACGGGGGCATGCCCCGAGGCAGCCTGGATGACAGCTGCATCGTGGGCGGAGAGGCCCTCAAGAGGAGTGCGCTGAGTAGCTCTCTGCGGGACCTCACCGACGGAGGTAGCGGCACCTGCTGTCACGCAAAGCTGACATCCCACATCCTACACTAATGGCAATTTGCCTAGGAATTATAACATCATCATGCCCATACCCCCAAACTCCTTTCCTCAATGATAGTAATGTCTCCCCCCTCCCCAGCCAGCTACCCCTCCCACCACTCTTTCCCCGCAAAACCCACCAATTAAACAAACAAAAAAAAACAGTTTTTATTTTACCAGGTAAGGCCTACTGAGCTATATAGATTTTTTTTCTTTCAGAAGCGACCTGGCCCGACAAACGATAGCTCAACTAGAAGTGGCTTATTGTGCAGAAATGTATGGCAGTCAAATGCTACCCGCTCTACTCCCCTGACTTTTTTCCCAGTGGTTCGATGAAGTGCCAGTCGTGGTTGAAATCACTGAACTAATTCTTTCCGTCATGTTTTTTGCTGCATCATTCGTGTCGTTTCTCGATCGTTGTTCATCTCGTCTGTAAGGTTTTCGCTTGCGTGACGTTTGTACGTACTTTGCAAATGCTGTGCATAAATAGTACACTTCGTGTGAACGAATGTGACATTAACATACACGATGCATAAATAGTACAGTTGAAGTTGCATATAAGCACACTTAATATAGGCACAGGTGTGATTTATTTTTTTTATATGAAAATTTATTTATCCAGGAGAACCACGTGGTAAATAATCAAATCTTACACAAACAAATGCACGTGTCTTCAGTGTAAGAATACATGTGAACGATACATTGATGCAACGTTGCATTAATAATATTTAAGCTTATATTATAACGAGCCCAATATTCATTCAATTATTATTCATATTAAACCCCAAGTTAAAAGAAAGCTTTTATGTTAATTGGGGAAAGTAGTTGAAGTTCCATTCGATGGTAAGTTTTCATACAATGTGTGCAATATTATTAATCGTTTTAAACAAGACTCAAAGTGTGTAAAAAAAAAGCTCAGCCATTTGTGCATTTACAAAAAAAACCACGTCACGTGGTGACTGATCAACCCCTGTGGCTCGTGGGCGAGATGCCTGATGTTGTCTCCAGGGTGTATTGGGTGCAATACGGGAGAAGCGGGATTGTGTGTGGCTGTATGCGATGGACATTGAGGATGTTATGGCAATTTCCGACAAGGCATCACCTAGAATGGCATAAAATAAATGATTGTCATCATCAGCCATGGCCACTCCACTGCTGGATGAAGGCTTCCACATGCAATCACCAACCCTGACGATCCTGTGATGTAACAATCCACCCAGCTTCGGCACTTGAGCTGAATAAAATAGAAAGACTATAAAATAAATATATTTTTGCAATATGAGCGTCAGATTTTTTTTTTCCTTAATTGGAAAGGCACCTTTCTTTGTTCCTGTTTTATTTACTTATTTTTTTATTAACCACACGTGACACTGCGTACCAACATATTGGTCACATCAAAGTGATGCCCTGTGCACAAATGAGCACTGAGGTGTAGCTCACATATTGTTTAATAGCCCTGAGGGAGTGGTGGAAATCCCACATTCTTGCGGGTGGGGGGAGGGGCAGTATATTCAACCACGGTTGACTTTTCCACAAAGCGGTACGTACGAATTATATCTACCTCAGAGGGATGATGGGCTGAGACAATTCCCAAACCGAGATTTGAAGTTACAACCGTCCGATTGCTCTACCGCGGAGACATCATTCCAAATAATGATAATAAATAAATACTAGATTGTTATCTGAAACACATTTAATCCAATTCCTCGTGCGTATTGCAGCAGATTGATTCCAAAAAGCATTACCTGTTTTCTGGAGGAGAATCCCATGGGGGGGTGGGATGAAAAACCCCCAGGCATGAGCAAAACGCACATTGCCCCGCATATGTGATGAGGGATGGTTCGACAAGGACATTGCAAGTGTCACAACTCCTGCAGCGCTGCTGTGCATCAGCAGTCAAGAGAAGCAAATGCAGCATTGCTGTATGGTTGGCTGAATGGGGCTACCCAGGGCATTAATTGGTAGCAAGGTAGTCATCGATTGTTCAGTTGAGCATTTCTGGCTTATAGGTGCCTCAGTCTTAAATTTGCAGATGTATTCCCAACGCTGCTAAGCAAGTGAATGTATAAATTCCTTGAATGCCAAGGTACTGCTTGTTTAAATACAATTGCGGTATAACTCTTTTGCCAATTAATATTTTGATATACGATACTTGAAACGGTCAGAATACAATGTTTTTAAGTTGAATTAAATTCGTTTTGCTTGATTTAACGTAAGACAGAACTAATTACAGCAAAGACAGTTCTCGTCAAAGATATCGCTGATGGATCAGACTGGTCCTTAGCAAAGTATTAAAATTAATATAGAACTAAAATGATGGAATGGTTATCATCACTTTAAATAATTAGATCACTAAATTAAAAATGTTTAAGTAGAAAACAAGATATCTCAAACCGCAAAGAGTATGATGAAGAAAGTAAAGATGTCTAAATGAAAAATGGAAAATTTAAAAACAATCATTCATTGAACTCTGAAAACCACTTAGAAAATAGTGAAGGAAATAATTGAGATTTTTTTTTTATGCAATAAAAATTTGTCTTAATCTGAGCATGAAAGCAGAAAAGGGACTTGATGATTGTTAAATATCTTAAGAGTAGCCATTGGATAGAAAGATGGAACCATAATACATGATGGGAAACAATTATAATATTACTGTAGGATTTCTATGCAGCTATGCATAGCAAATAATACACATCGTATACACGTGTGAGGAGGGTGTTCCATTCATCGCACTTGAAGGGGTATCCACTGCCATTTCGCAGTGAAATCAGGGACAATTTCCAGACCAGATGGAATAAATATAGACATCGCCAAGGAAGAGGAACCAGCTGTTCAGTGAAAATTAGCAGACCCATTTATTTTTTAGCTCTATACACATAAATGAAATGGTTCACTCATAGAATAATACGTCATTCATTCGTCTGTCCAAAAAAGGAGACAAAACTGATTTGACGAATTATTGTCGTACTATGCTCCTCTCGCATGAATGTAAACGGTCATGACTATGGTAGAGAACCGAATAATCATCCAATCAGAGGCCGCAGAGATGCCACAACCCATCCCGATTCATCCATCTCATTACATGGTGCCAAAAAGCACAGATGGAATCATTTTTTTTAAGGCAAAAACAGTAAATGTCAGTTTATCCAGTGCAACGAATTAAAAATGCAGAGTTAAGAAAACTAAACGCGGATCAGTAAAATTAGTTAGAATACAATGAGTAAGAGAAAGTTATTAAACGCTGCAGCATGGAAAAATGAATTCCACAAGACGGTGCTAATACGCATGGGTAAGGTGCCGGTGACTCAAGTACAGTAAAACCTTGGATTGCGAGTAACTTGGTCTGCGAGTGTTTTGCAAGACGAGCATATTTTTAAAATAAATATTAATTTGATAAACGAGCGAGGGTCTTGCAATACAAGTAGTACGTATACGCTTTGTCTGCCGAGCGTCACGTGATCACAACTGATCTACGTTGTGCTTTGGATTACAAACACGTTTCCGGAACGAATTATGCTCGCAATCCAAGGTTTTACTGTAAATTGGAATATCAAAGATGTCAAAAAGTAAAGGTGCATCCCTGCAATTCCTTGCTCACGCCACCGCTATGTGAAGGTACCTTCACTGGAGGGGCTCTCTAGTGCTCCCTCTAGAGAGCCTCTCTGGAGGGAATGTTTTTTGGCCTACTCTTCCACGCCGGTGAGATGTCTTTAAAAGGGGTGGGAGTGCCCACACTTCGCTTGTTCCCCTTTCCCCCCGCACCGCCGATTATGGAGGTTGGCTACGTGCGGTGCGACGAAAGAAGTGTGACATACGTACATACGCTTTAAAACCACCACGCACAACCTGCCGATCGCCTCACTGTGGTGTACCCGTTTATTCTACTGGGTGGAGAGAGGTGTAGGGATTTAAGAAACTTTGCCAGTCCATTGTTTCAGCTCCTGCACTGGGGTATCAAACCGGCAGCCTCTGCATTGCAGGTGCACTAACCGTTACACCACAGCAGAATCCTATGAATGAAATCCATTAAGAGCGAATTCTGTGCTACGTTTTCAGGAAAGCGGGGACGGCATGGAAGTATAAGCACACTTGATGGTCAAGCAGAGGTAAGGACTTCACTGCTCTGCTGAAGTACAACACATTTCACCCCTAACGTATGCTTGCATGCTGGTAGTATATGAAGAACTCTGATGACGTTTTAGCGTAACTTCATATTGACTGGAAGCATCGATTTTTAAACCATTGTTAGTCACGTCTGTGCATCAAATACATATATTTTAGCATGGCTTTGACAGGAGACTTCCTCAGGACTGGTGCATTAATTGGTTAACGTCAGTCATGAAATCTTGATCTGTTATTTTTTTTTTGCCCACGGTCATAAGCGCTGGGCCACCTCTAAGAGTAGTGCAATTGTATTGTTTCGCTGTAGAGCCCTGGAATGAGTAGTCCAACCCCGCCAAGGAAGGCATCAACGGCAGACGCGGACAGCCTAACGGCCTCCTCGCACTCCCGCCTGTCCAACTCGTCCTCCTTCCGACTAGGGACCATCTTCGGCTCGCTGCGCGGAAAGTCAGTCACCCAGTCGAGTCGAGGCCGCTCGGCTTCCCAGCAATCCGAGGCGGCAGTGGCCGCGTGCGTGGCGGCGGCGGCGGCGGCGGCCGTCGCGGCCCCGCTCGTAGCGCAACCTCAGCAGCTTTTCGCCGCGTCGCCGGCAGAATCGGCCCAGGCGCCGCCGCACAGTCCCCGGTCGGCTCGGGCCGAGCGGCTGCCGCCACCGCCGCCGTCGCATCATCAGCAGCAGCATCATCAGCAACAGCAGCGCCAGTACGCTCACAAGGCGGCGCAGCAGCAGCAGCAGCAGGTGCCGCAGGGGACCCACGCCCTCCCGCAGTTGTGCGAGCGATCGTCGGTCCTAGCTAAGGAGGGGGGCGGCGGCTTCGCCCGGGCCGCTGGCTGCTCTTCGCCTTCGCGCGCTAAGCCGCACATTCCCGTAGACGCCGTGCGGGTGCTCCCCCCGCATCCCTTCCCGATCGTCAGCATTGTTGCCGCCTCCTCCCTCCCTCCCACTCCCCTCAACTCTGCCGCCGCCGCGGCCGCCGCCACCCTGCAGAATCCCGGCTTAGGCCAGCTGCCACCCTTCCCCCTGCCAGCCAACTCCACGCTCCTGGGTACAAACAGCTACTTTTCATATTTGCTTCTCACAATGGCAAATGCTCTTATTGCTTGCAGGAATGTGCGGTAACCCTTTCCTGCTGATATGGATTAGTTCTCGCCTAAGTGGCTTAGTTTTACCGTGGTTCGAGACAGTGTCAGAGCAAGGGTAATTTCGCGGAGGGCATATAAAAGTTTGTAAAAATGCATGTGCTATGCTCTCCAAAGTACTACATCAGATGCAGAAAATGCAGTATGGTGTAAAGTTACATAATGTAATAAGCAGCGGTTTCATTGCCAATAAACACAATCCTAAAAGCCAGAACATTGTTCTTTTTAAAAATATTTTTTCTGCGCTGTAGTTATTGCCAATTACTGTACACTGAATTTGTATGAGAGAAAGATGCCCTTTCACTTCTTATGCTATTCTGTGTCAGCCGGTCATGAAACATACCCGTTTATTGTGTTGTATTTCACAGAGTCCTCGAAAGCCAACACTCTACCCAGAATGAAACCACAAGATAAGCTCCCGAAGAGCTAAGAGAGGACTTGGAAGGCTCAAGTGTCTCTGTATAATCCTCAGCGAGAACCCTGGGCCGGTCGTCAGGCGATCGGGCAGGGAAAAGAAAAATGGTGCAAGCCAGGCGATGCGCGTACACTCACAGCATAGGGACCTGCTTCCGATATCCTCTGCCGTCGACCGAGCTACATCATCGGCTGCCATGCCAGGATGTCCAGTGAGAGCCGCCCGCAAGAGGAGAGACAACATGATGCGCTGTGCATTTGAAGGAACCGATCTCGAGTGCCAAGCGATGTTTGTGTGGCGACTGCACTCACGGCATCCGTCCTGACATTTTGACGTCGAGGTGCCGTCAATTTGGGTCCAGCGAGGAGGGTGGGCGGGGCAAGAGAGAGCCTGACCGTGAACGACACCTCTGCTCTTTCCTCAAGCGCACTCCCAACGTTCCACTGCCCAAGGCCGGACGCCCTCGGTTAAACTCCACTTGGTTGTGGCTGAAGTTAGCGGTGGCAATGATGGCGTGTTTGTGTGTGGTTTGATTAACGGCTGGACATTGGCAACCTAAAAGTGCATTCGGTGTTGATACAATTCGGGCTCATCAACGAGGAAGCTATACGTCATGAAAATGTTATGTTTTGTTAAAAATTTAAACGTTCACAAAAAAATTGAACGAATACTTAAATCATTTAAAGTGGCTGGGAATATTTATATTACAAACGATTTAAATAACTCTAATTTAAAAGGTGATCTGATAATATTATTCAGCTGGAAATTGAAAAAAAAACGCGATAGCTCAGGAAGGTGCAGAAGGTTTATCGGAGGCCAAGGGCTGAAGAAGGGAACTTTATCAAGGGCGGTCGTGTCTCGCGAAATCTTTGCGTGAGTGCAAACTCGACGGGAACACACACGTACGTTGTGTGAGGTCAAAGGTCAAAGAGCAAGGGGCTCACACTCAGCCAAGGCAACCTTTTGCATGGTCCTGATATGACCAGAAAATGCTAAAGCATGAGATTAGAGGTCGCGATTAATGTCTATTGAACTATTACGGTATGTGTTCTAAAGGAAATACAGTATATGGTATCTTACTAAACAACTTGCATTTGACGTTTCTTTATTCTGGTCTAATTATTCTTTCGAGGACCTTTGTAAACTTCACTAGTACAGTGCTGTGTCGTTATTGCATTGGGTTTTTGTTGTTGTTCAAATGCATATATTTGAAACACCATCGCACATTTACGGAAGCCCCGCCACATTACCCAACACCCATGACACGAATGTATTCCCCTTTGCTGTGCTTCGGTCACAAATGAATAACAAGTCCAACGAGAGGGCAGACAACATTAAAAAAAACCGCTGCAGTTATGTCGACAGCCGAACAACGCGAGGTCTACGCGGAAGACATTCGCACAGGGCACAAACCGTGGTCGCAGCAACAAAAAACTTCCCCCCCCCCCCGTACATTTTCGTGCACGTTTCCATGCAATTACTTTCCGCGCTGCAGGCAGAGTGTTGATTAAACTGTTTTCTTTCCTCTCCGTCCACTGCTTTCGCTGTGAAGTCTGCAAGATTAATTCAGGTCTGGTACGAGTTCTGGAGAAGACACAACAACAGCAACAAAAACGATTGCAGTCGATAGCAGATCATGCTCGGCTATCCATTGGTTAGATTGCTTAAAGATAAATGTGTCGTTAAACCCGCCGCCACCTGGCACAGCTAATTAGTAAGGTTTGTCAAGTAAACAAAACATGCCAATTCGTGACTAGTTCAGCACACCGGTGTGTTGGCGAGTAAACCCACAACATTTACAAATGCTCAGCTACGTGTCCGAGGCTTAAAATATTAATAGTTGTAGGTATGTTGAACTTCTTTCGCACCTTAGATAGCCAACCGTGCTAATTGGAGGTGCAGAGAAAGGACAACAAACTGAACACAAAGCAGTTGTAAATAATTATTTTTAAAATCTAGATTTAAAAGTACATAGCCCCCAGTAGCTTCCTAATATCGGAAGGAAGAGCGTTCCAGACGGCCGCAGAAGCGCATCTGATGTCTTTGTTCGATGGTTATCCAAAAGCCGCTGCGAGAATGACTGAGGTTTGCGTAATGGTGTATGCTCTTTAACGAGATCAGCAAGGTATTGTGGTTCATTTGTGGCAAGCACTTGGTGTGTAATGAGTGCGACCTTCCAATGTATTTGTTCGGCAACCGAAAGCCAATGCTTCCGGTTGAAGTTACGTAGCAACGCCTTGGAGGCAGAAAAGGGATGCTAATTTAAACTAATCCCATTGTCACCAACATCATCAGCCGTGGCCAACCCGCTGCTGGATGAATGCATCCCAAAGCCACTGCAAAACCTCTCGCGATCCTGCGATGAAACGATCCACCGAGCACATGAACTTGATTTCATCACTCCATATCCTCAGTGGACGTGTGCTTGGGCGAGTTCCATCCCTTGGCTTGATCATTGTGCAGCACATATTAGTCATGGCGTGGTTAAACGCCTGCCTTTTGAAAATCCACCTCCGTTGGTGAAACCGCTCGTTTTAATTTTTTACTTTGTAGATCTGAAACGTGGCGTGCGTGCAAATGGGGTTATACACATTTAGCATTGTGCGATGCGTGATAGTGTCCAGCATGGACATCGTTTTGCAACACACGTACCTGACCTAACAACAAGCGGCCCCCCATGGGACTGTGTTCATGTGTGTGAGGCATTCAAATGGGGAGCGGTAGTGTAGCGGGTGAGCGCTGCGCAGCGAACCCGGCCAACGCCGGTGACGATTATCTGAATCGGTTCTGGGCCTCCCCTAGGTCGACACAGCCTCAAATGAGTACCTGGTGCGGTGTGTGAACATCGCCACTGGGGAGACGAAGGCGGCCGGGCGTGGTGCTGGCCACCCACCCCCTCGTGTGCCGTGCCGGCTTTAATAAGTGCTCGCTAACAGCACTTGCCCCAGCAGCCTGTTAAGGCTATACGGGGGAACTTTGTCTTTGAGGCATAGAAAGAGAGCTGAAATTCACCACATGCTTTTATACATATTATATCACATCTTCAAAAATCACATTAACGGGCAATTACACTGTCACAGATTCAATGTGTCACGCATACATTTAATGTCAGAGTGAAACTGATCACATTTGAAATGGTTATACAGAGGGTTATATACTGTATATGATACTGTATGTATGTTGAACTTCTTTCGCACCGTGCGTAGCCAACCATGCTAATCGAAGTTGATTGAAGGTTAAAATCAGCATTGCAAAGAAATTGCCTTGCAGCATATTCCAAGCACATTGTCCATGTCTGATGCATCGCAATCCAAATAAAGTGTATCCTGTTTTAAAGAGTAAATGATTACACAGTTACATTTTAAAGGTAAATACTACTCAGCTGGCTGAGTAGGAATTACCTTTTTGAATGGTGATTCTGCCTTGAGCATAAAATAAGCTAATTAAATTGTTTCACGTGTATTTAAGCGTTAGATAGCAGCTAGTCACGTGACGGCAAGGTTTTTTGTTTACCAAAACTACCAAATACCGTACGGTATTGTGGTGTATGATGTTATTTAATGTTACGCTATTCTAAATCGCCCTGTCCGTTTGGATTTTATCTGAACTAAAAATAAAACACACCTGCCAGTACTCCAGGTGCACTTAATCTCTATTGGATACATCCTATATCATCGGACACTGGCAGTGGAATGCCTTCTCCTATATCATGACTGCAAATGACACAGTTCCAGCCATGTTATATATACAGTACCACACAATTGGGATGTGTATAGCGTATTTATGTCTGTCATAATTTTCTTGGGTCCACGAGAACACTAATTGTTCAACTCGGGACAATTCAATTCTGGAATTTTAATTCTCTACACTTTATGCATTTCACGCCGAGCGTTAACAGTCCTCGCACCTTTTCGTGGCAAATGTATTCCAACATGAAATACGAATTGTTGGCTGTAAACGTCACACATCCACTAAGTTCAGCAACGATTGTGACCAGCAAAGACAAGTCTGTAGAGATAACTTATTTTAAATTAGCAAACAGGGCTCACACATTGTTTTTTCAAGTGGAATAAGGAACTTCCAACTACCAAGTGGCATTTGGTGTAAATGAAATCAGGACATCTTCAGACTGACTTTTGCCCATAGCAAACGAAGCCCTTTACACTTCCAAAATACCAATCTTGCAAATTCCAATGTTTACCATTCATCAAAATTGTGTTATAATTGTTATTCATGAGGATGAGCGGTGGGCATGTAAAACACGACTGAATGTGTAAAATAAAGTACGTGAGAATTCATCATCCTGGGTTGTGGAGTTTGAGAATTGCTGGCCCAAACTAAACACGAAACGTACTGCAATAGTTTGGTACAATGGCCTGGTAGTCTGACTTAAGATATGCAACACCGTGCATAGCTGTGTTGGCAACACCATTTATAATCTTCACAATTCCCTTCTGCAAAGTAATATTTAGTGATTTATAAAGAGACGGGGGATTCCAAAAAAAGTGTCTAAAGCCGAAGTTGACCGTCTGATTTGGTGCTCAATATAAGGGAAGAGGTAACACGTGGAAATTCTATCGTACAAAGTTCAACAGCCGAACAAAACATAAGCATTTCAAATAAAAGGAGTTTGAATTCACTGAGTTTGCACGTTGCATTTCCAACAACGAACGGGAGCAGTGGACTTTTTGGAATATTGCAATAATGTGCAAAAACATGATAAATATGAGCACTTTGTAGATTTTAAAAAACACTAGCAAAAAATGTATAGCTTTGTGATGCTTGTTATATTGTGTGCAATACATAAGAATATAAAAAACACATTTTTGCATACACAATTGATGCCAGTAGATATTTGTATTAAATGTGTTTTTTTTCTGTACCACATGGCAAGCATATGTCTGGAATGATGTTTTCTTATATTCAAATGTTCTGTCCACTTGTATTATATGTATTATTATTTTTGTCAAAGTGTGTGCTATGGTTGGTTATGCGTATAGAAAGACGAAGAAAAGCCACATTCAGTGTTATCCCAACCAAAGTATAATCTGGAACGTTCCAGCATTGTGAAAGGCCTGTTAAAGGTTGAAGGTAATATGTTAGAGTTGCTTACACACTTTGTTCTAAAATGACTAAATGGGGGGGGGGGGGGGGACTGCGTCCTGTTGAGTGCCACGGACACGAGGTAGAGGTGATTGGTGTGCGCAAATTCAACCACGTGGCTACGTCCTCCCCGCGCCGATTAAATTCCTTCATTGCATTCGGATCATCACACTGTCGTTAAAGAATAATTTCAAACTATTGAAATACTCAATCGAATGCGTACCGATGATGAACTTCAGAAGTGATTAACGTTATTTAGCAATATCAAGTCAATCTGCTAAATATGTACAATGGATGCAAGCTAATGCTTAAAACCATATACAAAAAAATATATCTTGTATTTCTGAAACGATTGAACTTTTTTGACTTCTCTATTGTCCATTAATTTATTGAGTATCCCAGCCAACAATGGGGCATTCGGTTTTTGGCTCGTGTAGGCGAGAAATAATTCGAGGGGGGTTCCGTTAGTATGCTGCCGTGAAAATTGGCAGTCCCACAGTGCAATACGAGCTCACGTGGCCGGGACCTGATTATTCGTCGAGCCGGCAAAGTCTTTTGCGTTCGTTTGTTTGTGCCATAGAAAATAAGACATGCGAGGAGACACGTGTGAAGCACATTGGAAAGATTTAGAATGCCAGGACAAAAAATGTGTACAGATAAACGTATATATATCTCTCAAATCTTGTTTTGATATTCCAAATAGCACAAAAGTTACAAGCTGTAATGTACAGTAATCGAATAAATTTACTTATTTAAAACATTCTCTCATCATGTGGTTTTCATTTGTCGGTTCGACTGAATCGTTTTAGCATTCCAACGCTTTTTTTATTTGTGGTGAAGATTATGTAATTACGTATTATTTAATTCAACTCAGTAATTGTGGATTTATTGTATGTATAATACATGATCGTCAATGAAATGTAACCACTATGCAAATATTACAAGTGTGTGTTAATATTTGTGAAACTATTAATTCCAGTACTACTTTCGAAGACTAATACGTGATGGTGGCGAGTTCCCAAGCAACATTATCTCATCGGTGGTCAGTCACCTCCGTATCGCTCTTCTATCGTTACTAACACGATGACTGTTCCTGTGAGCTTCACTCGATTCCAACATCAATGTTGAGGACTCGGTCTATCAGACCGACTGTCTCGTCTCACCCACACTGTTCATTCTACCCACTCACTCACACCACCCTGCAGGTCACAACAACTCATCCAACCGCTCACCTACCCACTCACTCACACCACCCTGCACGTCACAACAACTCATCCAACCGCTCACCTACCCACTCACTCACAACACCCTGCAGGTCACAACAACTCATCCAACCGCTCACCTACCCACTCACTCACAACACCCTGCAGGTCACAACAACTCATCCAACCGCTCACCTACCCACTCACTCACAACACCCTGCAGGTCACAACAACTCGTCCAACCGCTCACCTACCCACTCACCCACTCACACCACTCTGCAGGTCACAACAACTCATCCAACCGCTCACCTACCCACTCACCCACTCACACCATCCTGCAGGTCACAACAACTCGTCCAACCGCTCGCCTACCCACTCACCCACTCACACCACCCTGCAGGTCACAACAACTCATCCAACCGCTCACCTACCCACTCACTCACACCACCCCGCAGGTCACAACAACTCATCCAACCGCTCACCTACCCACTCACCCACTCACACCACCCTGCAGGTCACAACAACTCGTCCAACGGCTCACCTACCCACTCACCCACTCACACCACCCTGCAGGTCACAACAACTCATCCAACCGCTCACCTACCCACTCACCCACTCACACCACCCTGCAGGTCACAACAACTCATCCAACCGCTCACCGACCCACTCACTCACACCACCCCGCAGGTCACAACAACTCATCCAATCACTCACCTACCCACTCACTCACACCACCCCGCAGGTCACAACAACTCATCCAACCGCTCACCTACCCACTCACCCACTCACACCATCCTGCAGGTCACAACAACTCGTCCAACCGCTCGCCTACCCACTCACCCACTCACACCACCCTGCAGGTCACAACAACTCATCCAACCGCTCACCTACCCACTCACTCACACCACCCCGCAGGTCACAACAACTCATCCAACCGCTCACCTACCCACTCACCCACTCACACCACCCTGCAGGTCACAACAACTCGTCCAACGGCTCACCTACCCACTCACCCACTCACACCACCCTGCAGGTCACAACAACTCATCCAACCGCTCACCGACCCACTCACTCACACCACCCCGCAGGTCACAACAACTCATCCAATCACTCACCGACCCACTCACTCACACCACCCCGCAGGTCACAACAACTCATCCAATCACTCACCTACCCACTCACCCCACACTGCATATTTTCACACGCTGCTTTTATTCTGAGCGCAAGCTATTTCACGTAGACCACAGTGCAATATTCATCACCTTATCTCAATTCTGTAACCTAATGACGTTTATTGGGTCTCCTTGCTTTTTAATTACTCTGCTCTGTCATTAATGAGGCTTTAATTGGATTGCTACATAATTCCATGTCAAAGGTCATGAATATTATTTATGGTGGTAAGAACATCCATTTTGCAGTGTGTTCCAAATTCACATTACACTTCAGTTTAGTTCGACTCAATTACATATATATACAAATGTATTGTCATTCCACTGCTGGATGAGGGCCTCTCCACTCCGTGCAGGCCTTGGAAGTTTGTTTTCTACTCGACTTCATCATGCTGGTCAGCACTCGTTGAAGGCAGGGAGCATAGCAGTACAGTGTAACAATTTAGCTTGTGTATCCTCAGGTGCCCATATTGTGTATGCTGGTCATCCATACAAGCACTAGGCTCAGCTCAGCTTCTAAGATCATGCGTATTGAGCGCAATTTAGTTGTCGGCTAGAGAGATATGCGTCTGGCATGAACCAGAAGGGTCTTGTTTAGCACAGCCATCTGTCACATGTACAAGCAACGTGATGCCTCGGAACATCAAATCACTGCGGACATTTCAACATCTGGATGAAACCTGTGAGGCATCCAATGATACCTCATTATCATATACGTGACGGCTGGGCGAAGTAGTCACTGATTGCCACGTTTAGTTTACGTGACAACCCTTACGAATTGGCTGTTTCCAGTGGTGGTGGGTTAACGACATTGATATTTACGCGATCTCGCCCAAAAAACCTTGATTGTAAAACGCTAGCCATCTGTTGGAACACTGCAAAAACAGTACATAAGAAATATACGTCAAATTTAATGAAACTATATAATTAAATGATTAAATTGCAGTTGAATTGCGACATTCTGCGACATTGATAAAATAAGAGACGAACGGAAATTTAATTTGGTTCCCTGGGCCATGAACATCACACCGCGTATGTACAATGTGTGTGCATTTCTAAAATCATTCTGACATGTGATTACTTTTTCATCAGTGCACTCTGAAAAATGATGTTTTAATGATCGATTGCCGATAATGCACATGTTTACGCAGTAGGTCACATTGGGTAAATTACAACATGAGTTTTTATATATATAGCGTATACAGAATTGTTTAACAACAACAACAAAAAACACATGCAGAATTTCGGTGACCACAATTTAATTTTGAGTTATATAATATTTGCAGATACGCTGACCATGGTGGTAAATTGTGGTCAAACTCATCTGCTGTCGAGACACATGGAATGAGACCATCATGCAGCGGTGGTTTGACAACTTACTAGATTACTATCAGTTGTTGCATATAAGCTCTGAACACATGCAAATTGTTATCCTTACGAAATGTATCATTTTACCTTTTCTACATTGTACAGTATTGTAGACAAGGAACACTTACAAATAAATACTTTTATCTCAAGTTAACCCTGATTGAGTATACTAGCTCGGCACAGAAAATAGATATTTCATTAAATTCGCTCATTTCACATCACAATTTCACATTTGCGGTATTTTATTACTACAAACTACTTTGAACAAACAATACATCAAAGCTTTTATGGAACATGACAAACTTAATTTATGGATTTTGCAATATCAGTGGCATCAGGGGTCATGCCTTCATTCTCATGCAGGGTCTGCGATATGGCAAGCACCCAACTACAGCCCTCTCAAACAGACTCTCCAAATCCCTCATCATTACCTCCTCCAGATACTTACCAACGCTGCTGCCACATTTCTCTCCAAGACCCATAAACAAGACCCCCCCCCCCCCATATTCCAATCCCTCCACCGACTCCCAATTAAATATTGGATTCATTTTAAGCTCGTACTCACTATACTCAGGAATGGACTTACCATTGCCTACCTCTCCCCTCTCATCTCACTCTACTCCCCTCCACGCAACTCTCCCACCACTCCCCCCTCGTGTCACCTTATTCTCCTTCACGTGATCTTTGTTTCAACAACCAACGCTTTATATCAAAAACTCGGGCTATATTTATCTCAGTGGACACAGTGGGATGTTGCTCGCTGTTGTCTGTTGCCGCTCACAGCCAGGAACTCCCACCCCATGGGCATCCGTGCTGTTAACTTCCTAGCTCAGCTCAGGTGCAGGCTCCAGGACCTGATGTTTCCTCTGCTTGCAACTGACCGCCTCCTCTATAGAATAACTATTCCCACGACTTCTGGACAATGTCTTGAGATGTACTTGCATTTAAACACTATCATCATCATCATCAGGCATGATCAATCCACTGCTGGATGAAGGCCGCCCCAAGCCGTCACTATCTCTCACGGTCTGGTGATGTAAAACTCCACATCGCCTGCACACGAGCTGATTCATTACTCCATCTCCTCCTCAAAGGTCTTCTTGGACGCTGCACACATATACAGTGCATTGTCCTATTTAGCAGTCTTTGATTGGTCATTCTTAGATCATGCAGTTCACATCAGACACAGTGAATATTAATTTCCAGGCTTTTAACTGTCATTACTTACGATTGCATTTCAATTATTGTTTTTTATTGCAATGTGATCAATATGCAAATACGACAACTTAAAAATGCCACAAATCAGCTACAAATTGTAATGAAAGAACCCATCCGCTTCATTTGTAACAGCTGCCAAACACGATCGGGACATGTTTTGTTGAATGTCTGCATGTTTCAAACAGTTAAATGGTGTCACATGCATAACGACATAGCTTTGATAATAATTGAATTTATAGTTGAAATGTTGTCTCTATCAATTACTCTTTGGTCACCGCCCCCCGTTACCCCCCCGGTCACCCTTGTTACCCCCCCCCTTTCCCCACACAGATCCACTGGTACCCCCTATCCGAGAGGACCTTGAGCCGGGCCCGACATAGGGTAAGTTCACAAGTTACGCGCGTTCTTGCATCATCGCCACGGCTTACTTCACTCCCAGGAAGAGTGGCTTTTTAATCGAAGGGAGCCTCGGGTTGACAAGCAAACGCATCGTTTTAAACGGCAACCACCCCCCACGACAATTGAACCTCATGGCTGGACCCCGGGGTCACGCCATGAGGTTCAATTGCGCGCACGGCACGCGCGGCATCGCCGCCCCGCAAGCCGCGAACGTCCCCTGGGGCCGTCCATAAATGACGTCACGTCCCTGGGGGGGGGGGGGGGTCAGACTTTGTGACGATGTGTGACGAGGAGGGAGGGGGGTTTGAGAAATGTGACGTCACATCCAAATGCGCAACTTTAAATAAATGTAGACAACACGTTCTTACTTAACTAAATATACTTTTTAATGAATGTTTTTCACCTACAACATCGGAGTGCAGCGCCACATTAAATACGCGCTACAATGACAATAGTTTAAAGCGATTTGAAGCATGTTTTATATATTTTTTAGGGGGGGGGGGGTAGAGCTTTGTGACGTCATATTTAAGGGGGGGGGGGGTCTGACTTTTTGTGACGCCGTGTGACGAGGGAGGAGGGGGCAAAAATCGTCCAAAATCGTGTGACGTCATTTACGGACGGCCCCCCCCCCCCCTCCTGCAATCAATGGCAACAACTTTGGAGAAATAAAAAATAAATCTTCTCGCTCGCCCGCTCCGTGCCACCCCCCCCCCCCAGCTCACCCCGACTCTGCCCCACTTAACTCCGTGAATTCCAACCTGCTCAACGCCGAGGTGAGCCGCCACGGAGGGCTCGGCACCAACCGCGGGGGAGCTGCTGGCTTCCAACTTGGGACTCGCCGCTGTTGGGGCGCCACACAGGTTGATGATGAGACTTTTTAAAATAAATAAATAAATAACTTGAGAGAAAGGAGAAATAAAATACTTTTTTTTTTTTAAAAAACGTCAAATACATACTCAGGTCCAACGTTGAGAAAAACGTTGGAATGAGCGTTTTGAAGACGGGTTTTTTTTTTTTGCAATATAATTGCATGTTATTGCTCAAGTAATTATGTATTTTGTAATATAAATATGCACGTTGTTGCTCAAGTAACTTTTTTTTTAAACAGTCATAACTACTCTGTTTTCGATGTTTACTGACCGCCTATGTCTTGCAGGCACCGGTGAGGCCAAGAAAAGCAACCAGACACGAAAACAACCTTCGAGGCATCAGTTGAAGCACCGCTAAGACGAGAGCGCAGCTGTGATTGCATTTTTCGTCCCACCCATCCTCAAACTCCGCTTTAGTGAGCGAGATAAGCTGAGCTTCAACGGAGGCGATCTCAAGATGCCAAACACCGTTTCAGACGCGGAGGGCCACGCCGCGCTTGAGATTGCAGCTGGGTCGCAACTCAACAGCCGCGAGAGGATTCTACCAAACCTGGAGCGAGTCGAGGACCCCAGCCATGCTCCCGAGGCCAAGAAGAAAGAGCTCCCGGTGCGAGGTGCTTGGAAGGGAAGGTTCGACTTCCTCATGTCGTGCGTGGGCTACGCCATCGGCCTGGGCAACGTGTGGCGCTTTCCGTACCTGTGCGGAAAGAACGGCGGAGGTGAGCGGCGCGAGACTGTCGGAGCGTGTCGTGCAAAAGTGTCGCTGGATCATCGAGCGAGTTGCTGAATTGCTGCGGAACGGTTCACGGGTTGTGCCCGGGCGGACAGGCCCTGGTCAATGCTGTGGGTGCATGAAGCGTCAAAAAAATCAAGCGCCGTCTGCTTATCACAGCGACCGTGAAGGATCCAGTGATGTTATTCGAAAAAGAGTAGGCCACGTGTTCCGACGTAGTGTGTTGCAAATTTTCTAAATGAACGTGTTGTTACGGTACACCGGTGTTGCAGTATTAAACAAAAGCACATTTTTTTTTTCCCACCGTCAGAAAATCTTGCGTGGATGCGTCAAAATGAGCTCTCGTGATGTCGAAGCAGTCGGAAAACGAATGTCAGTTTCAATTTTTATGTTAGACTTTAATGAGGACCGGTGAGTTATTGCTGCACCGGTGTACCGCCAATACGCCCCAAAACAACAAAAACAAATACTCTACCTGCAAATTACTATTTTGGAAAGATACGTAGTAATCATTACCCCATTACTGCAAAGCGTACCAGAACCCTCTTAGAATAGAGTTTTGAGACTCAGTGAGGCTTTCCTGGGTACATAAATTTATTTTAAAAAAAGTGTTGGGTGCGCATTTATCTTCCAGAGTTCTTTCCCCATTACGTGAGTCATTTCACCATTTGTCAAATCACAACTTGCAATTGCGGTTGTGATTGATGTTTTCCTTTTTAGTTTTTTCTGCAAAATTGTTTCTGAGAAAGAAATATTGAATCGAAAGTGGATTCTTACCAGATTGTGAAGTGGTGATGAATGTTGCCTTTAAAATATACGCGTTAAAGTTCAGGTTTTCTGGCCCAAAATTGCCATGGAAAAGATATAACATTGAATTTTACATTTAATCCGTGATTTATTTGCTTCATTAATATGTTTTACCAAACTATTACAAGACAAAATAGGGAATATACATTTCGTGTAATTATGTAGCAACAATACGTTTTGATTGACATATATTTTAACCCAATGTAAATTAAGACTTTTGAGAGTTATCTTGTACCTGCTTCTCGGATGATTCTCCAATTGTGTTTTTCTGTTTTCACAATCACTGATGTGAGCTGTTCGTCCAATCTAACGTCTACACGAAAGCTTCGAATCAAGTTTAAAATTGTCTCCTTTGCTCGAATAAACAGTGAGGTGGTGATATTTTCTGTTGGTGAGCCCCAAAGCAATCGTGGAGATTCCACATTTCCATGGCAGTAGCCAGTCTATCCATGGATGATCACTGTTGATTTCCCAACAAGTGGTACTCATGATCGTAAATGTAAAACGTTCAGGTGCAACCCTTCAACTGTGTACTCTATTTTACGCCTTTTTTGGCGTCTTCTGGTCCAACACCAATGGAGACTAGGCTCTAAGAAAAGCCGTCTCGGGTGTGGACCAATCAAATTCAAGGACAGTGCATATTATTATCAAAGTTGTCTTTTTTGTTTGCATTCTGACTGCTTGTGTTGTGGTTATTGCAAACATGATGCCTTGAATAAAGGTGTCAGTTTTTGTGCCAGTTAAAAGGGTAAAACCTATTCCTATAACTGTGTACTCTACTTACACACGCCACTGCTGGCCGATGGGTCTCCACTGGAGGGAGCTCTCGACCCAGAGAGGCCGAAGAGAGAGTGTTTTGGCCTACTCTTCCACGTTGGCCAGAAATCATGGAAGAGGTGGGAGCACCCACACTTTGTCTCACCACACGCGGACCTGCCGATAGACGAACTGGTTTACCCGTTTTTATACTGCTGGCCAGACAGAAGCGGGGTTGGATTTTAAGAAACTTGCGCGTTGTTTTTCGCTACAATATGGCGTACGAATTCAAATTATGCAATTTGCCATGTGACAACTTCCGAATGTGAATGTCGCTCACATCTGACACATTGCAGGGGCGTTTCTGATCCCGTACTTCCTGACGCTGGTGTTTGCTGGAATTCCGCTCTTCCTGCTGGAGACTTCATTAGGGCAGTACACCTCCGTAGGCGGCCTGGGAGTCTGGAAGCTGGCTCCCATGTTTAAAGGTGACCGGCGGTCACGACTCTGCCCTTTTACCGAGGAGCAGCGGACAGCAGGTTGTGCGATGCAAGAAACAAATAAGGATTTGCACGTATTGGACGCTTCGGTGGCCCTAGAATCTCAACGTGCCTGACATCACATGTCATCTCAATTATTAAATTTCCCAGCTGTATATTTCGATAGTTTTTCTCTTCCTAGGGGACCCCCTGGTGGTATTTGTCCCTGTGTGGCAAAGGGTGGAACAGCTCCTGTCTGCAATTGGAAGTTAGTCTGGAAGTCAGGGGCAATGTTCCCCTTGGTTTTTCTTAATAAAGTATATATATTTCAATTCTAAATTAAAATCCCTATTATATGCCACCCTGTTATCCACCACTCCTATTATCCACGGAATGGCTTCCTATTATCCGAAATTTTTTGTTGAAAACTGGAATCACGCAGCGGATTCCTCCTACTATCTGCGGGTTATCCGCAGGTATTGAACAGCCCTTTTCTGGCATTCACTGCAGAAAATTGTATTATTTTATCTGCAATTTTTTTTCGCAGATAAGTAGATGGAGTTCTGCTGTGAGCCCAATCTGTTCCAAAGCCCAGTACTTAAGTGGCCTCGGCCCTTTATCAAAATCATAAAAGTATTATTTCATATATCCTTTCACAAGACAGCTTTAAAATAACAATTGTGACATGGCAAGGATAATTTATGCAGTCTGCTAAACACAATTCTTTATCTTGACAATTTTATGTTGAAAAGGCTATTGCACCATGAATCAAATCAATGATAATATTGTACTAATGTTGTACGCCGACGACTTTCAAGGTGTGGTGGTTAAGGGTCGCGATTTCTTTTAAATATTTACACGTAAATTATTGACGAATGTTTAATCTACCGTCTACGATATTTCTTTCTCTTCTCCCATCCGCCCTTTTCCGGAGGCCACGAGGTCCGTGATTGTCAGTAGCAGCGGGGGTCCACCACTGTTGCCGATCAACGTCGTCTCATATCCCATCTGCTGCTGATGTTCCCGTGTCATTCCTCTCTTCTCTAGCGCGTCCTCATCCACTCCATCAGCCCAGCGGTTTTTTTTATTTGCTTCCGCCCACCTCTCCCTCCATTGCCTTCCGTTAGCGTTGTCATTGCTTTTGCTGGACATTCCTATTCGGTACCGTTCTTCGAACGTGACCACGCCACAGCAATCTGCCTTCCTCAATTCCCTCTCTTATTGTTCGTTTATGATATTCACCACGGTCAAATGTCATTGTACCCGTGTTGGCATGTAGGAGTGGGGCTTGCTTCAGTCGTGATCTCATTCTACCTCAACATCTACTACATCGTCATCATCTCTTGGGCCATCTACTACCTGTACAATTCCTTCACCTCTGTGAGTAGTGCGTGTGGTGCTGTGGGTTGACCAATTGATCTCGAGGAGCCAGAAAGAAAAAAAGACTAAGCAAACTAGCACACAGAATACCACATGCCAGGTGTAATCATCAAACTCATCAAACTCATCGACATGTAGCAATGTAAAATCACGTGACATTTGGGCGGAGCGTCGGCACAATGGTTAGCGTACTGCCCTGTGAACGCGGAGACGTGAGTTAGACTCGCGACAACGGCTACCATCAGTGGCGTGTGATGTTAGAACCAGAACTGGTTTCTTCCCTGCCTGTGCACCAACCCCCACATCTTTCAGTGTGATGAATAATGGTCTAACGACCCTGACGACCGACACGGCGTGGAGAGTACTTTGTTGACAAAGGGCTGTGTATAACGGTAGCATACGCCACAAGTTAAATTCTCACGCTTTGTATTAATGTTGTCCGCATCATAGTTCCGTGTAATGGGATATAATTACATTATCTTTAACCTGTTCAAGCCAGAGGTTGCCTGTTGGCTCCAAGTTTTGGAACATTTAGCCGTCACCACTGAGATCCGAGTTTGACCTTGGGCTTCGCCCACCCGTGATGAATCAAGGACCTCAAGCTCAGTGGGTCGATGATCTCAACCTGGTTACCGATCAGTTTAACACGTAGGCTTTCGCGACCAATATTATTCATAATAAAGGTTTTTTTTTTTGGGTTAGATCGCGTTATTTATAAATGTGTCGTAACCCTCCACCACCCGACACGGCCAATCAGCAAAAAAGTGTCACGTTGACAAAAGACAAATAATTCACTACTTTAGCCCACCGGTGTGTTGAAGAGTGAATCCACAACATTTAGAGTTTGAGTACACACTTTTTTGCTGATTGGCCGTGTCGGGTGGTGGAGGGTTACGACACATTTATAAATAACGCGATCTGGTTACCAATGACTGCACTGAGAAAACCGACACATCGAATCGGTTTCAGTTTTGCTGCCACGCTGCAAATATCTCTGCTGCCGGATGCGTTTGATAAGAGGTCGCTTGAAGGGATCTCAGAAGTAGTTCCATGACATTTCAATTTCGCAGGGGGACGATGCACTGCTATGCGAAATTTCTGACTGGATATAGCGTCGCCTCACAAACATAGAACCAACAGCAAAACTGAAATAGCATTAGCGACTTAGACATCAAATGCAATGCAAACAAATTCTTCTTCTTTGGTTCTTTCGGTAAAGTCACGTAGAATGAGAATAAAATAATAAATTAATAAATTAAAATAACACAATAAAATTCTCACGACGTTTCGGCCACAACACAAGTGGCCTTCTTCAGGTGAATAGAACAGACCTGTCGGGACGACAGAGCTTCAATGAACGTTGTTAAGATTCATAGCGTCTTTTTAAGCTGGTTTAGAGAAGTGAGGCACGCTACGAATCTTAACAACGTTCATTGAAGCTCTGTCGTCCCGACAGGTCTGTTCCTTTCACCTGAAGAAGGCCACTTGTGTTGTGGCCGAAACGTCGTGAGAATTTTATTGTGTTATTTTATTTTATTAATTTATTATTTTATTCTCATTCTACGTGACTTTACCGAAAGAACCAAAGAAGATGAATCCTTGCAGTCACGAAAGCTTTCAATCGAAATTTAGTTCCATGACATTTCAATTTCGAAGGCCTCTCTACCGGGGGGACGATGCACTCACAAACATAGAACCAGCAGCAAAACTGAAATAGCAATAGCGACTTAGACATCAAATGCAATGCAAACAAATTCTGTTGACATTTTCATAATTAAACCAGCTGCATTAATGCCTGCTATCAGAGGTTTCCACATGTTTACAATGTAAATGGGGCGCTAGGGAGTGATGGCACTGTGGTAAGCGCATTGTGCTGTGAACGTGGTATGATTACCACTCAAAGCTAACCTCAGTGGGTGAGTGAACAATGATACTGATTCTGGTCACCCCCACCTCTTTACGAACCTGCATTCACCAGCACAGTTAGTAGAACTGTCAATTATTATGATCATTATTGTGCATTATTTTAATAATCACAAATAAAAGTAGCTGTGCTTTGTGAAAAAGAGCTTTATAGCTCGTCGGATTCCTCCATTATAAATACATAGTATGATTCTGATTCTATTTTAAGTGCGTATCTTCCAAGGCGCCTGACTGCTGTGTGCTGCGTGTTTTCAGATGCTGCCATGGCAAGACTGCAATAACCCGTGGAACACGGATAAATGTTTCTCGAATTACAGCATCCTTGACACCACCAACCTCACAAGCACCGTTGTGGAGTTCTGGGAGTGAGTGGCCAACAGCTTCGTCAATAGAGACATTAGCGTTTCTGTCGATGCATCCACTAAACAGTATTTTTCTGTTATTGCCACTTAGAAATGGTAAAAAAAGCCACTTTGTGAAAAAAGCTTCCATTACATAGATTTTCCGTCCAATTTGGAAAGCAATCTAAAGTGTAAATAATAGAGCAGTCACTTCGTGTGAAGTTTGAGTACCTTCAGTGTACCTAAACAAGTACTCGCGGAGTTAAATCGCTAACCAAAAGCGTAGCTCGGCGATACGTCACAATCATTGCACAGTGGCAGCAGCCTCGGTGGAGTGAATGTGACCCCTAATGTGCAGCACGCGCTCATGCAGGGAAGTGCTTGACTGTAAGGACGCCAGCAACAGTCGTTACTCGATGTGGCCGAGTGGTAGAGCTAGCCGGTTGTAATAAAAAAAATGGTTTTTGTTGTTGCGAATTTTTATATTGGTTGACTCGGACCATAATTCCTCTAATGAAATGATTACTAAATTTTGATTTAAAGCTTTCGTGACTGCAGTAATTCATATTCTTAGCTCTTTCGGTAAAGTCACGTTGAAGGGAAACAATAAAATAATAAAATATATATGAAACAATAAAAATTCTCACGACGTTTCGACCATAACACAAACGGTCGTCATCAGGTGTGTCGGTTTGCATTTATTTATTTTTAAACGGTTTATTTATAAATCCACATATAGGCTATCCACATATACAAGCATAGAGACAATTTCAACCGAGAAGATGGATTCTGGCTTAGCAATCATTGGAAAGATTTGATAAACCATTTCAGGTCTTAATTTATTGTTCATGCTTACAGTGGCTTTCAGACAGCATACATTAATTTTTCATCTCCCCCCTCCTCTTTTCAGAACATAGATGGACTAGTCCTTCTAAATTAACTGCCAAATCGCTGCGCGTGGCGCTGACGTTTTTATAAATAAATAAGCCGTTTAAAAATAAATAAATTAATGCAAACCGACACACCTGGTGGCGACCGTTTGTGTTTATTGTTTCCTTTCAACGTGACTTTACCGAAAGAGCTAAGAAAAATGATTACTACTTTGTGGTGACGTCACCAGTAGTTGTCCCATGGATAGACTCGCCCTCTGCTTTAGGAATTTGTAATTCCCACCACTGGCTCAGGGATGTAAACGGGAGAGGCTCATTTCAGCAGGAATTTACTTGACTTTGAGTACTTTAGAGTTAGGGGGATGATTCTAAGCTGTAATGGTTAGTGCAATGGACTTGTAATCCAAAGCTTTAATCTCCGGGTGTGGCATTTTAAACAATGGCAACGTTTCTTAAATTCGTCTCCGTCCACCCAGCAGTATATCTGTGTATCGTACAATTAGTCGATCAGAAGATAGTGTATGGCGAGGTAAAGTTTGTGGTCACTCTCACTTCTTCTAAGACATCTGTCCAGCATGGAAGAGTAGGCCAAAAATCCTCTCGAGGCGTTCAACAGGACTCTGTCTTAAGGAGGCCCTTCTGCCAACATGAGCAAGCTCATGTTGCGAATTTGAGCAAACGTTAGGGACCTTAGGTTTTCATCTTTTGATACCAATGAACTTAGAACTGAGTCAAGTTGATTAGGAGGGAGATACTGGTACTCACGCAGCTCCATTGGAGTTGACACAAAGTCTTAAATGCGCTACGTAGTTTTCGCGATGGTGCTGTACAGCTCTCCGACGTATTTTTGTAGAACGTACCGCGTGTTGTACGGCACAATGTCCGACGTTTCGCCCCACGTCCTGGTGACTTCTTGAGCACGTGCGGTGAAACGTCAGGTACCATGGCGAACAACCCGACAACACATTGGAGGCTAAGCATTACATGCGTTGAGAGAAAGTGGTTCTTAAAAGATGTATATAGTCATGTGAGAGGGGGGTTTCATTGGACCACTTTTGACATTTTCACGAGTCCGTAACTTACTGATTTAAAACATCATACATTTGTATAATGATCCAAGCAAACGAGCCCCATAAATAAATGAAAACTAACTTTTTAATGACCACTGCTGCCATCCCGTCCTAACTCATTTGTATATACTTGTCAAAGATGTCCACAATTTTAATCTTGGGGTTGACGTCTCGGTTACAGTGACAATACTGACATCAACGACTTTGAGAGCCATTTTCGTAAGGAATGGTCGTATTGATAAATACATCCGAGATGCTATCGGCTCGTCGTTTTATCCACAACCGCACAATGCCAATTGTTGAACTTGTACAGAGACGAAGCGTGCCCTGCATTACTACGCATGCAGGCGGAACATGCACCAGTTGTCCAGTGGGTTGGATGAGCCAGGTCAAGTGAGAGGTCCTCTTGCCATCACTCTCGCCATCTCCTGGGTCATGGTCTACTTCTGCATTTGGAAGGGAGTTGCGTGGACTGGCAAGGTATGCGGAGTCTCAGCTCTCCAAATGTTGCTGTATTTGACGGATGAGTTTAAGATAAGCATTCTGCAATTAAAAGGCTTATTATATAACACCGGACCAACGCAGAAGTTCTCTGGGTTTTGCGAATATCAAAAATGTATGCATATTTAGTGGAACAAAAATCTGCGAGTGTTAAATTCATGTTTATTTATTCAAAATGGTTAATCGTAAACAGTGCATTTGTTGATTAAAATGTATGTTTAATGGTTACATTTGTTAATTCGTGTCTTAGAACACACTAATATCAACTTGTTATTTTATAGTAAAGATGGAATTATGGTGCACTTTGAACCCAATGACCTGAGCTCAATTCCTGGCCATGGCTAACACCAGTGGCAACGATGTTTGAATCGGGTTCGGAATCATATGGCGTGGAGAGGAGGCCTCGTTCAGCAATGGACTGGCAGAGTGCTAAACATTCCCTTTGGTATTACTATTATTTAACCAAAATTGCTCCGCACTAAACCGTTTCATCGAAGCAAAGCGCGGTAATTCGCGAACAGGTTAAAGCGCCGCGGGCGTTACTCTGACAGATTGTGTTTGGTAACCAAGACGATGCGGTGGGTGGCATCACAAGAATCTCGAATCCACTTTGGGTTGCCGTGCGCAGGTTGTGTACTTCTCGGCCACGTTCCCGTACGTTATGCTGTTTGTGCTGTTCTTCCGTGGAATCACCCTGCCGGGCGCCAAAGAGGGCATCCTGTTTTACATCACACCAGACTTCCGCAGGCTCACAGACTCCGCGGTAACTAAACACAGCTCACATTACGCACACATAGCACGGTACATCATGCTAATCACACTTCATTTCCCTCCAATTAAGGTCGAGTATTGATTGGAATTAGGAACACGCGGGTGGTGGTGCATGTGTGTGTGTGTGTGAGCTGTGCATATAGATTATTAATTGATTTATTTTCAAGGTCTGGCTGGATGCTGCGACGCAGATATTTTTTTCCTACGGCCTTGGCCTTGGCTCTTTGGTCGCCCTTGGCAGCTACAACCCCTTCCACAACAACGTTTACAAGTGAGCGACCGTACCCTGATTTGAATTACACTGAATGTGTTCCGTGCTGTCGTGGTTAATTGTGGTGAAAAAAAGTAATAGGCAAAGGTCTCGGTTCATTGTGTGTATAAAAAAAAAACATTATAAATGTGGAGGTGCAGCCCTGAAATTTGGGTTAGATCGTGAATACTGTGGGTTTACTCTCCAACACACAACCGGTGTGCTGAACTAGTAAGGAAATGGCATGTTTCGTTTACGTGACAACCTTTACTAATATTGTCTGTGTCGGGTGGTGGCGGGTTTAACGACACATTTATATTTACGCGATCTAACCCTAAAAAAAAAAATCCTTTATTACGGAGTGCTGGTGTAGTTGATGGTGGCAGGAGAACAGGTGGGAGAAATTCAGGTGCGATTGAGGGAGGACTTTGTCGGAGCTGGTGGTGGGGGGGGCGTGGTATTTCGAGCAGCATTTTGCTTAAGCGGAATCAAACATTGGACAGGTTTTTTTTTACTTACCCTGTCTCGTCTGAGGTGTGCGTGGCCCGCTCAAATTTTCGTTATCCCTGATGCAGTAAGCGAGAAAGAATCGCTCCGCACAAACACCTTGAGACCCATTTTGTGGAGCAACGGCAGGATTGTTCACATTGGACGATTCACTTTGTTGGTGCATTGCGAGCATTTGCTGAGCAGACCGCAAGCTGCTGAGCACAGGAATCTAGAAGGAGCAAAGGCCATCGCAACGAAATCGTGATTCATTTTCACGTGGCGAAACAAGATCTTTCATGATTTTGTTTAGTTGTTTAAAAGGGCACGCTCTGCTGTGACGTCATCCGCTCTAGATTCCATCTGGTCACACAGTGTCTTTTAACTTATTATTCCGCTGTGGATTTTAAAATTGGATACATGCATAATGGTTCCAATATAACCGAAGCGTAACTCTTAACAGGCGTTGGAGGCTGCAAGAGTTCGTCGAAAACGGCAATGTTATGATTACGAGGATTACATTAAAGTATCCAATGACACCTTTCTGTGAGACTTGATTAGCTAACTCATTGGAAAAATTACCATTCACTGTTTGCATTTATTTATGAAAGCTTGACAGTTTAATAAGTATTCTTGGTTCTTTCGGTAAAGTCACGTAGAAGGGAACCAATAAAATATTAAAAATATAAAACCACAGCTGTGGTTTTCACACCTAATGATGATTGCTTGTGTTGCAGTCGAAACGTCGTGAGAATTTTATTGTTTTATATTTTTATTATTTTATTGTTTCCTTTCTACGTGACTTTACCGAAAGAACCAAGAATATGAATTCCTGCAGTCACGAAAGCTTTAAATCAAAGTTTAATGAGTGTTAAACAAGTGGCTAAAGGAACTGGCCAGGTGGCTCAGTGGTAGAGTGAGCGACTCACAATCGTAAAGTTGTGAGTTCAAATCCTGGTTGCAGTTTGACTTAGCCTATTATCCCTGTGGTGTCAATAAAATAAGTACGACATTCTGGGCAAGTCAATAGCGGTTATCCAATGGATGCACTCGTCCCCGCCACATGAATATGGAATTTACACCATCAGCTCAGGGCTGCAAACAGAAGATGACGCACCACAACAAAGTTAATTTGAGCAGGAGATCAAGTCGACTTCACGCTAAAGGGCATAGGGCTGCGACAAACAGCAATTATTTTGTTTTCCATCGGCAGGGACTCCATCATTGTGTGCTGCATCAACTCGGTCACCAGCGTCTTCGCTGGATTCGTCATCTTCTCCATCGTGGGTTTCATGTCTCACATCACAAAGAAGCCTGTTAAGGAGCTGGCCGCATCGGGTAAATAGACGCAGGGGGCCGCACACAAGATTCCTGGATGCCCCGGGCAGAATGCCACGTGGGGCACGCTTATTCATGACCATTACCGACACCTACAAAAAAACCAAGCCTCATGTGGAGCCCTCTTTTGTGTGAGGCCTGGGGGCAAATCCACCTCTCCCCCCACACACACACGCACACTTTTGCCCCCACCGCCTCTGAGTGGCCTTGCTCCAAAAAAAAGTGTGTCTCTTTCACAATTTTTCTCTTATGACGGATGTTCTCAATCTTTTACAGATTTGATTGTCGCGTTCACGTTTTGGCAAGCGTTCCTGTTTGTTTGCTTGACAAATGTGTTCAATATTTCTGAATCTCGTTTTTGGGGAAAATGTGCCAATTTTTGTCATTGTCATCAGATAGGGCTGCAATCGCTTGAGGTGCAAACACTACAACATATCTTGGGAAGACAAATATTTTTTTCAATACCATTATATGGGAGAACTACTTTTAATTGCATTGTCTAGAGTGGCGTGTTGTTATTATTATTATTATCATGATTACGCAACTCGCAAAAGCGAGAACTTTTAATGTCCCAGGAAGACTTACACATTTTCCAAAATTGGTGCCTCAGCAAAGAGGCTGATCCTGGGAAACCAGAACAGAGGGAAAATAACCAAGCCAACGTGCATCATGTCGAGTATAGCCGTACATTCCTATTCTACTCACCACGATCTATCATTCTTTGTTATTGTCAATTGTTACAACATCAAGTGGAAATTTTACTCTCTTCCTTTGTGTTCATGAATAATATATTTGCTTCTCTTTTGCGTGATTAGGTCCAGGCCTTGCCTTCCTGGCTTATCCACAGGCTGTCACCCAACTTCCCATATCGCCTCTCTGGTCGATTCTTTTTTTCTCCATGCTTCTCATGCTTGGACTGGACAGTCAGGTAATCTTTCGGGCTTTTTATCAGGCAATACCTGCCCACTGGGGCGTGCATACATTTGTTCAATGTGTCTTTATTTAATATGAATATGTATTTGTGTTTAATTACCAATTTGTCATTTGTATAACCCATGCGACTCCTGCAAATGAGACTATCCTTGTATTTTATGTTCTTACCGGTTGAACGAAATAAACTAAAAAAACGACTATTTGTGATAATGTGTCGACAGCACGGAAGAGTAGACCAACACACCCTATTGGAGGGACTTTACAGAGTTCCCTCTAGTGGACGCCCCTTGCTTCAGCATGGGCGCGAGAAAGACATTACAGAGCTGTACATTAACTTTTTTGACACTGAAAGTGCTGTGAAATGACGTTTCTCCTGCAGTTTTGCACGGTGGAAGGCTTCGTCACAGCCCTGTCTGATGAATATCCTCAGTACCTCCGTGGGCATAAGGAAATTTTCATCGCCGTCATTTGCGTTATCTCCTACATCATCGGACTCGCCAATATCACACAGGTTAAGTGCAATGATATCTTGTTGTATTTTTTTGTTACAATTTTAATCCGTTTGCGCTATCGGTGTCATGATAAAAGACAACGTTTCCATCTAGGACTTTCTCAGAGTACGAATAGATCACCCTGTGTGGTAGAGAACAGCCCACAAAAAGTGCATGCCACAACATTCTTCTGACAACCATTGCAAATGAGGCAATGCACCCTCTCACATGCCCTGCTTGGGAATTGTTTGTGTAAGAGGAATTTACCCAAAATAACTAAAACTAAATCTACTTTAATACCAGTTTACTTGACGTATTGATTGGTGATCAAGACCATCAACTTTCTACAACCCGGTTTAATTATGTGTGGCTGAAACCCAAATTCAAGCCTAGAATCTGAGCAGTGCCGTCTAGATGCTCAGTTGCCAAAGCCAGTCACCTCGCAATGCTGTTATTCAAATAACAAAAATAAATAAGCAAGCAACTTCGACTTCTACACCTTGACATATCTGTCCCTTCACGTAAAAAAATACAAGAAGTAATTTTTACACACCTCATCAGCCACACGGCCTTCTGGGAGTGCATAATGTCAGCAGCACAAACACACTGTGGACCAGTTTCGACATTCAGTATCTCATTTAAAAGTAAGCCCTGCTCTGTATAATGTAAATGTCACACTCGATAAATATGTAAGCGATATTGTGGCTTTTAGTTGGTAAATTTAGCGGTACATTGTTCTTCATGGGTGACATAAACCAGCGTTAACACAATGCATTGAATTTTGTATTATCTCGAAAAAGTTGACAAATTTCTTTCATGTATTGTGCTTGATTATCCAGGAAAGCCTCAGTGAGTCTCGTGACTCTTTTTCAGGAGGGTCCTGCCAAGTTTTCGCTGGGGCGATTCAAACTGAGGAATTTGGGGCGCAATCTGTGAATCATTAGGACTGTGACACCGGAACACAATGGCCCACACATTATGTCACGGGATGTTTTAATCGCCCACTGTGAAGCAGACGGCAGGCGTGTCTTTAGCGGTTAATACGCACTGCAGTATTAACCAGGGTGGCCGCCGGGCTCGGAGGGCATGAACCTCTCGCAGCAAGCCGCAAACGCGCCAGCGCTGGGCTGTGTCGCCACCCTGAATTGACGTGAATTTGTTTTAACTGCCTGCCGATCCACAGGGCGGGCTGTATGTCTTCAAGATGTTTGACTATTACTCGGCAAGTGGGATGAGCCTGCTCTTCCTCGTCTTCTTTGAAACGATAGCAATATCTTGGTGTTACGGTACGTTTAAACATTTGGATCTTTATATATTTGGTTCTTTCGGTAAAGTCACGTAGAAGGGAAACAATAAAATAATACAAATATAAAACAATACAATTCTCACGACGTTTCGAACACAGATGGACTCGTCCATCTGAACAAACTGTCAAATCTCTCTCCGTGGTGCTAACGTTAAAAATAACCGCCACTTTTTTCAAATTTTCTTGTTGTGGTTTTCACACCTGATGATGATTGCTTGTGTTGCAGTCGAAACGTCGTGAGAATTTTATTGTTTTATATTTTTATTATTTTATTGTTTCCGTTCCACGTGACTTTACCGAAAGAACCAAGAATATGAATCCCTGCAGTCACGAAAGCTTTAAATCAAAATTTGGATCTTTGTTTAGTAGCTTTTGAGGAAGAACACTGTGATGCAGTAGAGCTCTCGTTTTAATGGATGTTCATAAGTTTAATTTCACATTGGAATTGCATGTATGCATTATGTTGATCGTAGCCTACCCTACTCATTGTAGGTGCAGGGGAAGGACAGCCATCTAAGCACAAAAATCAGGAATTCCCTGCACTCTTCTGTTTTCACAAATTATTGTAACGTCGCTCAAATTAAGAAATCTACATTATTAATCATCATCTATTACACCTTCGAGAGTGCTGTTTGTTGCTGGCCACTTGATATTTTGTGCCTTTGCTAGGCAACCGTAATTTAAAATAAAAAAAATGTGCGTGAAAATAAACTGCCTATAAGAAAATAAGATATCAGGTTGAATATTGAAAAAGTATTATATGTCATCACGCTTGTACCGTAGTTGAATGATTTTTTTTGTAAGATGGCGTTACATTTGTCTCCTCACGACAAAACATTTTCACCTACGTTTATAAACATTGCTGCTCAAGCGTTACACAACATTGACAGGCGAAAACGCTTTAATCTCATCAGCATGCGTGACTCTTTTTTCAGGCGTCGATAGGTTCAATGATAACATTTGCGAGATGATTGGGCACAAGGTCCACAAATGGTGGAATATTTGCTGGGTCTTCTTCACTCCACTCGTGGTCGTGGTGAGCATATGAGGGTTCATTGCAATGCAGAACATGGAATGCATTTTCTGTCCATTAAGCACACAGAAGCATAGAAACTTAGAATGTGTTTTTTTCCAACATCAAATCATTATTTTACACATCATGCGGCAGCACGACGTTGCATATCTGATCACCACACATCCGCCCTGACAAATTAACCGCCCACACTCAGTGCAGTATTCCTACATGATGTAGCCATTATGATCTACGTTTTCACAAATCTAACCTTTTCACACGCTGTAATGTATTCTTAATCTCGTGTACATGTGCTCACTCCTAGAGTATATTTTCGTCCAGTAAACTCTCTGTGCACGGTTTCTGTAACTGTCTTTTTTTCTTTGGATGCTCAGATATCTGACCTATCTGATGCTTTCACAGTCCCCAAGAATCGGATATGCAATGTTGTGCTGTACAATTAATTGCCGCACAACTCCAAACTGTATGGCTTGATGTACATCGTGCCAAAGTATAGAAGAATTTTGATTTAAAGCTTTCGTGACTGCAGGGATTCATATTCTTGGTTCTTTCGGTAAAGTCACATTTTATATTTTTATTATTTTATTGTTTCCCTTCTACGTGACTTTACCGAAAGAACCAAGAATATAGAAGAATCGTTCAAAATATATTATCGTCATCAACATTATTTATAATATACAATTCATAATGCAGGTTTCAATGTGTGAGCTCCATAAACCCCACCAAGTTTTAGATGCTATGAAGCAGTCATCTGTGTGCAGATAAAAACAGTACATTGAATATGTAACCCCTAAATTTTGATTTAAAGCTTTCGTGACTGCAGGGATTCATATTCTTGGTTCTTTCGGTAAAGTCATGTAGAAGGGAAACAATATGATAATAAAAATATAAAACAATAAAATTATCACGACGTTTCGACTGCAACACAAGCAATCATCATCAGGTGTGAAAACCACAGCAAGAAAATTTGAAAAAAGTGGCCACTTGATATTTTGTGCCTTTACTTTTTTCAAATTTTCTTGCTGTGGTTTTCACACCTGATGATGATTGCTTGTGTTGCAGTCGAAACGTCGTGAGAATTTTATTGTTTTATATTTTTATTATTTTATTGTTTCCCTTCTACGTGACTTTACCGAAAGAACCAATAATATGTAATCCCTGTTAATTAATACAGTACAAGTAATGAATGCAAGAGGTATATAAAACATATACAGTATACTGAACATCAACAAGTAAAATAGGGAAGGCCAATTTATTATCTTTCTACGTGACTTTACCAAAATAACCAAAGAGTAATTCCTGCAGTCACGAAAGCTTCAAATCAGGGAAGGCCAAGTTCTGCTGGCTCGCCGACGTGTTGTTCACAATTGAAATAATATCTGACGTTTAGTCGCACATCATCGCGCTGAACGTCCAGCACATGGAACGTCGGACATCCGTGCTGAGGAACACGAAGTGCGACCCGAAAACACATCGGAGGGCGAGAACTTCACAACCGCGGAAAAACCTAAACAGTTGCGCAATTCTTTTTGGATTTAAAACAAAATAAAATACAGTTACTGCTTAAAAGATTGACCGATGCATTTTCACAAGTAAACATGTTTGCCGCAGTCCAGTTTTAAAGGCTGCCAAGCGGTTTGCTTTTTTTCTCATTTCCGAGGGAGGAGCTTTCCATGAGCTTAAGGCTAGACGGCGAGAATCATGATGCACTGTCATGGTCGGTTGTGGGAAATAAAATAGCAACATTAAAAATGGACAAGGGTCAAATAAACACGACTCGGAGAGCCGTTGGCCATAACATCTGGCGACGAAACAGAATGTATTAACATACCGTGAGACTTAGAAAGTCGATTCAGCGAATACTGCTGGAAAACTCCGGATTGTGCATCATTTTGTTCCGTTGTGGTGCAACAATCCTGTTGTCTAATCTTTACGTTCTTTTTAACACGTAGGCTTTCGCGACCAATATTATTCATAATAAAGGTTTTTGGGTTAGATCGCGTTTATTTATAAATGTGTCGTAACCCTCCACCACCCGACACGGCCAATCAGCAAAAAAAGTGTCACGTTGACAAAAGACAAATAATTCACTACTTCAGCCCACCGGTGTGTTGAAGAGTTAATCCACATTTACAGTTTGAGTACGACGTTTCGCTGGTAAATACATCCAGCATCATCAAGCAATTCTGGCGAATTGCATCATCAAGCAATCATCAAGCAATTCTGGCGAATTGCTTGATGATGCTGGATGTATTTACCAGCGAAACGTCGTACTCAAACTGTAAATGTGGATTAACTCTTCAACACACCGGTGGGCTGAAGTAGTGAATTATTTGTCTTTTGTCAACGTGACACTTTTTTTTTGCTGATTGGCCGTGTCGGGTGGTGGAGGGTTACGACACATTTATAAATAAACGCGATCTAACCCAAAAACCTTTATTATGAACTTTACGTTCTTGTTTTATTCACGATGGGAATTAGATTGAAAGACAAATTAGAGAACGTAGGCAGGCTAGAGACTTCGTTGAAAACGTTTAGGAGAGAGTTAAGTGGGCTTGGGCAGGTCACACCGCTTAAACAAATGATGGGCAGTGATCAACAACAGCGACAGAGTGGCGGCCAAGGAAAGGAACGCATTCCAAGAGCACCACTACAGAGGAGATGGAGCAATGGAATCAGCTCATGTGTAGAAGCTATGCGAATTGTTATGTGGAGGAGATCTTCATCCCACATTGGATTGATTACGGCTGATGATGATGATTATTATACCCACGTGACTTTACCGAAAGAACCAAAGTGTATGGCTTCCTGCAGTCACGAAAGCTTCAAATCATATTATATCACTCACATTGAAAAATAGCAGCAACATTCTGTCCCTTCTAAACACTTTGTTTACATCGAACTTGATCTAGTCGTTGTGTACAATACCCGTGTCTTCCTCCATTGCATCTTAACATCAGGAAGAATGTTGGCATCCGTATATAAAGCACAATAGAGAAAGCCACCAACACCCAGCGCCCCACAGCTTGGGTGTTCCACAAGTCTGAGCCGTAAACCTTGTCACGGTGTTTACTCTGCACATTCCTTCGGGGCGGAACACTGACAGAAATGTTTCTGTTTATGAAGAAACAAACACTGGCCCCTTTACAAATGGCATCTTGTGGGTCCCCATTTGCCCTGTCTGCAAGTGCAGGTGGTGGTGGTGGTGGGGAATTTTAAAGGGTTTGACCTTTGTAAACAAAGAGTCTCTCCAAGAAACACTTTGTTTTTCTTGCAGGGAATGACAATGCGGCCTCTCCCTCCTAAGTGGCGCATTTGGTGGTTGATCAATGAACGTGGTGAGCCGAGCTGTTTTCGAGCAAGAACCATTGTTTTGGGTTCATTGGTATAAAATCAATTCCAAACCGCCCTCGGGAATAGAGAAATTGTCAGTAACTTATTGGACAAATAAAATACTGTGTAATAAATAGTTTTATAAAAAATAATATGTATTTTTTTTGGGGGGGTTAGATCACATAAATATGAATGTAGTGTTAAACCCGCCACCACCTGACAAGGCCAATTAGTAAGATTTGTCACGCAAACAGAACGTGCCAATCCGTTACTCGTACAGCACACCGGTGTGTTGGAGGGTAAACCCACAACATTTACAATTCGAGCCTACGTGCTAAACTTATGTTTATTACACAGTAATGCACTGCAAAGACATGTATTAAAACGAGACACCTCATAATATATCGATTCTGATACTAAAATGGAAAAATGCCATAACTTGGGAGAATGCTGCTAGGGTGTAATGTTGAGCACATTGGATTTGTAATCCAGAGGTCACCAGTTCAATCCCTCCCCATTCCACCCAAGTGTGCCAGTTGAACAATGCGGCAAGTGTTTTAAAATCCTCTCGCCCCTGTCCACTCAGTAGCATAAATGGGTACACGAGTCAGTCAATCGGCAGGTCGTCGCCTGTGGTGGAGTAAAACGTGGGTACTCCCACCGTCTTCCGAGACGTCTGACCAGAATGGAACAGCATGCCAAATATTCTTTAGAGGGACTATCTGGAGCCTCTGTAGCGGACGGACCTTCTGCCAGGAGTGATGTAGGCACGACATTGCAGGGCTGCACCCTTTTCTTTTTACCTCGGACTATTAATTATGCCCGGGCAGGTTTGAGAGAGAGCCTCTCGACGGACAAACCCATTAATTTGTGGTCATGAAGTGGTCGGAAGCCGAAGCGAGAAGCGGGGTCACCGCGGGGTCACCGCGCGTTTCGCTCTGCGCGCAACAAACGCGGCCGCCGCTCGCGAGCTGAACCGTTGAGTAATTGAATTTGATTCTCCACCGCTGTCTTGACCACGCCGTCTGCCGGGTGCCACTGCAGGGCGTGTTCATGTTCAGCGTCGTGGAGATGACTCCGCTGACGCTGGGCAGCTACACGTACCCGATGTGGGGTCAGGGCATGGGTTGGTTCATGGCGTTGTCGTCCATGCTCCTCATCCCTGGATACATGGTCTACCTCTTCTTGGTCAGCAAGGGAACTCTGCGACAGGTACTAAGGGAATGTCCACACCGCAGTACACCGCTGTAGCTGGTCGCAGTCAAGAGCTATTAAGCCATATTAATTGCTGAACAATATTGAAGTCGTTACATGCCGCATGCGGATCGCGATGAACACACCCAGCATGATGCGGGGAGAACGCTTGACTCACGTTGCGATACAGACGTTTGTCTATGTTGTACAAGTGTGTGGGCACGCGTGGTGTCTCCCACCTGACGCAATGAGTGCCGATTCAAATTAAGAGATTTGCACGGTTGGCTGCTCACAGTGCGAAAGGAGTTCAACGTACATGCATAATGATCGGCGTTTACAATCATCATGGACGTGCACCATTTAGAAACTCTATTTTTTTTGTTTGAGTGGAGATGTTTGGTGGGTATTGAAAGGTGGCATTTAGTCAGTTGTGATGCATGGTGTTACTAAAACCCTGCCATACGTGGTCACTTATCACCGAATACCGACAACGGGTAGAAAATGCGCCTTCTGTTTCCTTCCAGGTTTGCAAAGTGCCACATTTCACGTGTGCGCAGATTGTCAAATGTTTCACACATGTGGCTTTACGTGAGCCATACAGGCGTATATGTTAAGCGATATGTATTAAATTTACTTATTAATAAGCAATTATTTTAATAACAATATACAGTGCATTGTCAAGCCATTGCTGGTTGAAGGCCCCCCCCCCCCCCATCATATAAATCATTGGGGTGGCTTGTCCATCCCTCATCACGCTGGTCAATGCAGGTTGGGGATTGTGGGTGGCAAGGGCCAGACATGTTCATGTATCACTCACAATTAATGTTAGCTATGGGTGCAGGAATCGAACTCGATTTTTCAGATTCAGAGCACACCGCACTGACCACTGCGTCGCCACTTCTTCCCCTGTATTTCAACGTTGACCGCCTTTAATCTTCTCTCGTTTCCTTCGTTGGGCAGCGATGGCACCAAATGTCCAGAGTTCAAGTCAGCAAGCGCCAAGACATTGGAGGAGCATGCTATGAAAATGAAGTCACGTTCTAAGCGCTCGTCAACACATTTATTGATATACGTTCAAAATCTTGATGTGCATTTTGTTCGGACCTCGAATGTGGTCTTCTTTCAATGTGTTGTATATCTGAAGACCGTGTGATGTGTACTATGTTTGAGCATAGATCTTCTCAATTCAGTATGCACTGTGTTTTGGCAATAGGCAGCATTTAATTTACAAATTATACTGAAGAGGCAATGTGAGTCCCTGTAATACCTCCCCAGGCGAAATTGAATTGTAGCCATGGGTAGCATAAGCAATATTTAAAAATGCACCACATTCCTCATCAACACTGCCTTATGAAGGAAATATGCTAGAGTAGAGCTGGACTATCACATTATTTACTCTACTGATTATTGGTTAAATTACTTAACCAATTGGCGTGGCTTCCAGGGGGTTTCCTGCTTTCACAAGCAGGATGTGGAGGGTGACCAGTATTTTTAAAAAGTGCCCAAGTAATCGATGACAAAATAGTATTCAACTATTTTTTTATCTGATTAAACTGTCCCAGCTCTATGCCATATAAGCTATCATTCCGCCAATGACATGTTAGCTTGCGATGTACTTTTCTGGTAGAATGCTGTGTTCAAGGCCGTATTTATAATATATATTGGGGGGGGGACACATAATGGGGGGTCCAAAATGTCCCCCCCCAATATATTGCTATAAAATAGATTTCTGTTCACATGATTGTGGTTATGGTTGTACTTTATTATTCCCTAATCTCTGCCATTACATACAATGAAACAAGAAAACATAAAAAAGTAAAAACAGAGCAATGTAATACAATACACTATTAGTCCATCCTATATGTTAGTGAATTTTGTAACATTTTAGGCAGGAAATTCGTTTTCAAATTTAGATTATTTTTTTCTGGGAGGGAACTCCCAGACCCCCTGGAAGATTTGGTCCCCCCAATGTTGACTCCATGGCTACGGCCTTGGCTGTGTTAATAACAAAGGTAAAGTAACGAGCACTTTTTTTTTTCCTTTTGTGCTTGTGCACTGCTGCAAAAGCAGTCAGTGTATTTAATTTTCCCATTCTCCAAATACGAAAACGAGGAATTTTGGCTATCATCCCCTAGCAGAACCCTCCTTTAAATGAGTCTTGAGATTTCATGATAGTGGGATAAACAAATACATTATTATTAACCGCAAATGTGAGTGATCTGATTCCTTTGCCCACAACCAATTAAATGTCAATTTGATGGTTCACATTGATTGTGATAGTCTGTATTACTGCAGTAATTTTAGCAATATCAAATTTGACTAGTTCTATATATTCCATATTTTTATATAAATTATTAAGATAATATATTAGCAAGATGTATTGTTTCTTTAAATGCATATTTATGCCAGTGATAGATATTGGAATGTGTTGTACCTGACTTTGAATGTATATGCCAAATTTGTGACGTTCAAGTTTTTGTGTTACGAGGTCACCATCGATTATCAAATTAAATGAACTGACACGCGCAGTAGTGGAAAATTACAGGGTGCATCATGCACTGTCAGTCGCGGCACTTTAATGAATGTTCACGCGGAGTCAAATAATGTTCCATTCTGGCCTGGAATGAACCAGGCAGGGACGTGTTGTATCGATGATGAGTTATGTGTGATCTACATCAAGCGAACAAAATAGAACATTTTCACCATGCTATGGGGTTTCTAGAAATATGCAAACTCTTTCCATTGCTACTTTTGTTTTTTAATGAGTTGAGATCTGCCGCTTCAGCGGTAGAGCGAGTTGCTCACATTCGGAAGGTTCCGGATTCAAATCCTGGTTGGAGTTTGACTCAGCCCCATCGTTCCCCTCGCTGGGGTCAATAAAATAAGTACAATTTTTTGGGAGGGGGGTCATCAGTGTTTGTGCTATGGATATACTTGCCCTGGTCATATAAATGTGGAATTTCCACCACTGCTGCAGGGCTGTAAATGGGAGATGAGCACCAATCCAATGCTCATTTGAGCAGGAAATCATGTAGACTGTTTTGAGAGTTGGCAATAGGTTTGTAAACTGAAAGGTTAATCTCGGGAGCAACCTCATTTACTTTTTTGTAATCCCACCAGTGCCGGATTAAGCTCGTGCAAAGCCTGTAGCATATGTTATAAAGGGGCCTTAATTTTTTTTTAAACTACATAAATATTAAAACACAAATGTTTTACTTGCATAGTAAAGTAATCGTATTTGTTCATTTGCTATACAACCAGATAATACGACAAATCGCTAACCTTAAACAACCAGTCGTTCATAAAAGTTGAAGGCAGTATAGTACTATAGTAATAGAGCAAGTGCAGAATCACTGAACCGGAATTGATAGCTTGAAAGCATTTAGCACGGGGCCCTTGAAAGTGCGGGGCCCTTAGAATATGTAGCTACTTTTGCTACGAGGATAATCCGGCTCTGAATCCAACGTGTGTTTCTTTGTGTGTTTTAGTCTGATTCCGTGCTGGGGGCGGTCTTCGCCTGTAAAATTTCACGTGAACAATTATGGGATCCATCTTCTTGGTTCTTTCGGCAAAGTCACGTAGAATGGAAACAAAGTGATAAAAATAAAACATAATAAAATAAAATTCTCACGACGTTTCGGCCACAACACAAGTAGTTATGTTTTATTTGTATTACTTTGTTTCCATTCTACGTGACTTTACCGAAAGAACCAAGAAGATGAATCCCTGCAGTCACGAAAGCTTTAAATCGAAACAATTATGGGATCGTGGTACACTGCCGCAAACTGTGTTCTACACACACGGTCGCCTGGACGAGGGCCACCACACGCCATGGGTGGGTGGGTCTGGCGGGGAGGGCATTTGACCATACTTCACCACCGCCGGTCCACTCCAGTGCAAGTTGATGATGGGGGCGTGCATTTGGCAAACTGGAATTATTCCCACAACACTTACGTAGTTTAACACGTAGGCTTTCGTGACTTTACCGAAAGAACCAAGAAGATGAATCCCTGCAGTCACGAAAGCTTTAAATCGAAACAATTATGGGATCGTGGTACACTGCCGCAAACTGTGTTCTACACACACGGTCGCCTGGACGAGGGCCACCACACGCCATGGGTGGGTGGGTCTGGCGGGGAGGGCATTTGACCATACTTCACCACCGCCGGTCCACTCCAGTGCAAGTTGATGATGGGGGCGTGCATTTGGCAAACTGGAATTATTCCCACAACACTTACGTAGTTTAACACGTAGGCTTTCGCGACCAATATCATCTATAATACAGGGGTTTTTGGGGGGCGTTAGATCGCGTAAATATATACATTTGTCGTTAAACCCACCACCACCATGTACCGGACACAGTCAATTAGTAAGTATTGTAAATTTTGTGGATTTACTCTCCAACACACCGGTGTGCTGTACGAGTAACGAATTGGCACGTTCTGTTTACATAACACACCTTGCTCATAGGCTGTGTCGGGTGGTGGCGGATTTAACGACACATTTCTATATTTTTACGCGATCTAACCTCAAACGAAACCTGTATTATGCACACTCATGCAATTGCAATGATACATTTCGTCCGAGAGATGGTAGCCTCGCCCATGTGTTATTTAAGTAGTAACCCACTAAAAATAATAAAACTCACGGAACGCCTCTCTTCCGAACGTCATCCACCCCCCTCTCTGTGCGTAAAGAAATCGCGGCGATGCGCACTCAATTGAACCGTCCGGCGAAAGAACCCGGAGTGAACCATTTAAAGAACTGAGAAAGGTTGCCTCGGAATTTGGTAAGACAAATCTCCATAACTAAGTCTCCGTCCGTGCGCTTGAAGGTCATAACCATGTGAGTATTTTAAGGCTTCTTCTTCTGTTACTTTTGTTGCTGTTAGAGACAGCCCGCGTGTGTTTGGACTGGCTTCATGGCGAGGCAATAGGCGTTTCGTTTAACCCATTTTGCTTTTAGCATGTATCCGCTGATTTCGTGTGTGGTGTGTGTGTATATACAAAATGAAACGGAGAAACTTTGAGGAAACAACGTTTCATTCCCAAGCCTCCTCTGCATGTACCCTTAACCAATGTGAATAAATCTTGATTTGAAGCTTTCGTGACTGTAGGAATCCATACTCTTTGGTTCTTTCGGTAAAGTCACGTAGGTAGAATAATAATAGATCATTTATTTTTCTACCTACGTGACTTTACTGGAAGAAACCAAACAGAATGTGAATAAACTCATTTGAACGCTCTCCTCTGTAAGATATGGAGCATTTCACGATATTCGGTCAGCTGTTGAGAAGTTAAAAGGGTCATTAGAAATCAGTGGCATATCTCTGAATGTATCACCCCTGCGTATAGCACGCGCACCATAGCGAGGATATTTGGAAGAAAGTTATAAATACATGTGAACGTCAATACATGGTGTTGCCAATGTGATTGTTTGCAAATGCTTTTCGTATTACCGCAGAATACACATTATCTGGTCATTCTTCTTTTCATTCATCTGTAAACTGACGAACTTGCCGTATCTGGCTTTTACTTGGTCCGATACATTACAAACAATCTTGAGTCAAATTTCGATTTGAAGCTTTCGTGACTGCAAGGATTCATCTTCTTTGGTTCTTTCGGTAAAGTCACGTAGAATGAGAATAAAATAATACAATAACACAATAAAATTCTCACGACGTTTCGGCCACAACACAAGCGGCCGCTTATTTTATTCTCATTCTACGTGACTTTACCGAAAGAACCAAAGACGATGAATCTTGAGTCAGATTATTCGTTGAAATGTGGCTTTATCGGGTGGAGTGGTGGCACAGTGGTCAGCGCACTGCACTATGAGCTAAGCCACGTGAGCTGGATACACAGCACACAGCTAGCTTGAGTGATATTTGAACCAGTCCTGGAATCGATCTCCCTCTCCCTTCATCAACACACGCTGACAAGTGTGGTGGTGAAGTATCATTTTTAAAAAAGACAGTCTAAGACGTCATTCAAGTTCCACGTGTTATTATGGACTAGGCTAAGCTATGACTAAAATGCAGAGGTTTCAATTTCAAAGCTGTAAATGATGAGAAAACCCATCACAAAAGAAGAGGCAGACTTGGCAGCAGTAAGCATCGGTGACTACCGTACTGATGAGTAATCACAAGAACAAAACCGCTCGACAGTTGTCTCCCTGTCCCACGGCTGCCTGTTGATTACGAACATTTTCTCGAACTATTGATGGTAACTACATCATGGGACCTCCTTTGCCAGTACCAAAATATGATAATAGGGTTTTCCACTTTTTTCTGGCAACAAAACGGGTGTTAAGATGTTAAAATACCAAACTGAAACCTTTTACAAGGAATCATGTCTGCATTAACCACGATACTTGTGGTCAAAATGCGAACAAAAACATACTCTGATAATATGATGCATTGTCTTTGAAACTGATTGGCCCACACCAGAGACGGCTTTCTTTTGAGCCTAGTCTCAAACGGTGTTAGACCAGAGGACGCCAAAAGGCGTACACAGCACAAAGACAATGCCACTATCAGAGTAATGAGAGCGCGGGGTGAGCATCTACGTCATGGGACCTCCTTTGCCAGTACCAAAATATGAGACTACGTTTTTCCCCTTGTATCTGGCAACAAAAGACGAACTTGTTTAAATTCCCGGAAACCAATGTGGGATCGCGCGAGACAATTGGATGAAGCGGGGTCAATTGAAGACCGCTGGCGAACACTGTGGAGTTCTGTGGACATTCCAAATAAAAGCCTCATCGACAACCCCACGATTGCTATGCACGGCGTTGATCTGCCAAGGAAGCTACGGTGCTACATCAACCGTTTCAGAACAGCAACAAGTCGCTGGGCACACACCTCCACCACAATACTTGTGGTCAGAATGCAAGCAAAAAACATACTCGGTGTTAGACCAGGGGTACGTACGCCCTTTGGCGTCGTCTGGTCTAACACCGTTGGAGACGAGGCTCAAAAGAAAGCTGTCTCTGGTGTGGACCAATCAGTTTCAAGGACAATGCATATATTAAGAGTATTTTTCTGTTCGCATTTTGACCACAAGTATTGTGGTTAATGCAGACATGATTCCTTGTAAAAGGTTTCAGTTTGGCGTTTTAACATCTTAACACCCGTTTAGTTGCCAGAAAAAAGGGGAAAAACCTATTATCATATCGATGGTAACTTGAGACAAGATGACCAACAGTGCAGTTCATCAGGAACCAGTGGGGGGGGGGGGGGGTTGCATAACGGTTGAGAGGCGGACAGCTTTTTGTTTATTTTTTTTTGCACACAACGTTGCAAGCTTTGCGCATCTCGGTGAACACAAACGGTGAATGACATTGACACCGCTCGACCGCCAGGCGCGGTTGGGTTCGCTTCGAGGTGCTGCTGGCAGTCGCCTCCCTGTCGCTCCTTCTCGTGTGCGCCTCCCCTCGACCACCGGCCGCGGACGATGGCAGCGATGATGGCGACGATCTGCCCGAGGTGTCCACACAACCGCAAGTCGTGAACAACTTTCACATGGAAGGTACCGACATCCCCCCCCACCCCACCCCGCCCCCTTTGAGAGTAACCCAAAGAAAGCGAATTCCGCAACAGCTCAGTGTTGAGTGTCCTTAAGAAAGTTTCGGGACAGGGTGAACCCGGGTGGCCCAGGGGGTCAGAGCTCTCGAGGCGGCAACAGGTGAGAACCCCGAGACTGAATCCGGGATGAAGCGACCCGTGATTACAATGGGGTGCTAAAGGGGCACGTTGGACGGTCACTAATACTACACCGTCAGTAGAATATTGATTTGAAGCTTTCGTGACTACCTACGTGACTTTACCGAAAGAACCAAAGAGTACCATCGGTAGAATGTAAGTGAGGTTTTTTTTCTCTCTCGCTTCATTTGGCTTATTTCAGTTCTTAGATGTGAAAGCATTGACACGTGACGGACACGTGTTTCTGGGAATATAAAAGTTGTGCTCGTTTTGAAGCGACTATGTAAGTTGTTCTATGATATTATTATGATGCACGCCTATCTGTAGGGTTCTATATACCATGAATGATGCAGAAATTACAAATTGAATATAATTTGGAAGATATTTATATATTTACATGTATAATTTATACACTTAAAGAAATGTTTTGAGTTTGTGAGCTTCACAAAGTAGCCTTGTAACTACAGCATTGGGCACTGGATCATATCGCCCCATCATTTCATAATTTAGATGCAGTGTTGTTTATGTGGACTATTTAAATGGTATTAACATGTTCCCACTTAAAAAAGATAATTTCCCCGATGTGTACGTATTTATTAAGAACTGTCAATGTTTTACGCTGTTGCTGCTGAGCGTGTGCAATGCAACGTTTGATCCCTCCTCCACACAGCCCTTCCAACAGAGTTCAACACTTTTGACATTGACGGTGACGGGAAAATAACATTGCTTGAGCTCTCAAATGTGACAGAGACGAGCGAAGACACTGCTATCAAGCCGTTTGAGAGTGCAGACATCGATGGTAAGGATAGCCGTATGCCAGCTGTCGAAACAGCACGTTGCTCCAGCTAGAGACTTATATAACAAAAAATGTTTGAGCCCAATGGCAACGATCTAACATCTGTTCACTGAAAAACCCTGAGTGATGTGTCAAGATTGGTTAACGATACGTTAGTTAATTTACCGATTATGTAAGTGTTTAACTGTGTATTGAGGGATTCAGTGGCTCGGCGGTTAGCGCACTACACTGTGAACGCGATTAACTGAATTCTAAATTTCGATTTAAAGCTTTCATTACTGCAGTAATTCATATTCTTAGTTAAGAATATGAACTGAATTCTATTTTCTGGCCACACCTAACGTCAGTGGTGAGTGGTATCTGCCCTGGTCCTGGGCCTCCCACTTCACCAAGTCAAACGGACTGTCATGGTGAAGTATGGTCAAACAATCCTCCCCCTCCATAACATGACACATTATAGGGATACTTTCGCCCAGCAATGGACTCACAAGTGCTATGAATCATTATTATTAATAAATAACATTATTTTCTTCATAAAACTTCAAAGGCCGTAGCATTGTATTTTAATAATTTACTGTGCACCCTCCAGTGTTCTTCAAATGAAAACTGCATGTGCTGTGTTTTTTCTTTTTTTAGGGAATGACGCTCTTTCCAAAACAGAATTTTTGGAAGCGCCTTGGGTTTTTCACGTACCGGAGGACATTGCCAACCCTGTTAAGGAAGATGAACAGGGACACTTAGTCATTCAAAGAGTTGGCGATGGGGAAAAAGTTTCCGTGGAAGAATAACCCATTTTTTTTACTCCAGTGTTCTTGTTGAGTGCAACACTGGTGGGGTATTTTTTTTGTTACTGCCAGTTACAAAAAAACGCACACCTATGTTATCTAAACACATTTATGCATTATGTATAGCCGTGTGTATCACTGACCCTATGCCTTAACAGACAAATGTGCTATTGGAAAAAAAAATATATATAACTTTAAATTAAGCAAACCAATGGAGTTTTACCTAAAGAACACAGAGTTAAAACCTGCTGTGGGTTTAAAGGAAACCTTCTTTAATGAATGACGATTCCAAACATAATTCGTGCTACAAAGGACTTCCTTAATTGGCTTCATTTCCCCATTTTCGTACAGCCTGCAGTTGTATTTTAACGATTAGAATATAGAAACGTTTATGGTTAGGTAACATAGTTACCCATGATTAAAACACATTGTTCTACCTGATTAGGGCTGAGCTTAAAATTATCTTCAAAACAAATCTTGAATGGAGTGTCCTTTATCGATTATATGATCTTTATTTGGAAGGGAATTCCTTATGTGTTGAGTAAAGCTGTACGTTTTTTGTGTAGCTATCGGCCTAACAATGTTAGCTAACATCTCATGTTAAAAAGAACAGTGACCATTAATGCCACGGATTGGCCTTAACAACATTTTATTAAAGCCCGTTACATAAACAAAGAGAGGAAGTGAAATGTCATTTAACATCAACTTTGTGTTACACATTTCCAGTGAGTGCTTGAATGACGTCACATGGAATGACTCCCAACGTCTGGCATTTAGATCTTAGAGAAACTGAAATACAAGATGAGTAGTGAAATAATATGATTTAAAAGAGCACTTTTAACCTATTACATTTGAAAATATATCCTGTAATGGTATATTACTTACCGTATAATACCTATGATGTTTTCAATATCACTTTTTATTCAATGAACCTGTTATCCGGAACTTTATTTGCCAAAGAAAAAATACATTTCAAATCACTGACTCGATACGTAGGAGGAAGCCACGTGTCTGCTGTTTATTAGGCTATTGGGGAGTTCTTGTTACACATCTGGTTTGCACAGCTCATGGAATATCCCAGAAATATTCACTGCTGCGATCACCGACTTTAGTCCAACATCTTTAACGCACCACCTCACCCCACGATTCTCTTGCCGTATAAGGATGCAGGGTTAAAAGCGACACTTCCATTTCACAACCGTTTTTGCTTGAAATTGCCCATATTTCTGCTCGTGACCATCACCAACTTTTCCCCCCCTCTGCCAGATTTACTTGTGCAAAGCAATGCACAATTCAGTGGCACTAATACAAATCAGGTGTTTTTGCTGGTATGCCGAATTTACCATCGGAGGGTAATTGTTCCAAGCATCTGCAACTCATTTTGTTGCAAAGGGAACACTAAAAGTGCGGGCTTGTGTCACATTTGGACATAACGCGGTGAGACACGGCCATTACTTCGCAGGAATGCAGGAAGGAAATGTCAGCATTCAATACGTCATGTGCCTCTAAAAGCAGACTTGAAATTTGTTTACAAAAAAACATCGGGAAAAATCCTTACCAGGATCTCTGCATGAAGTATTTGGTTGCCACTTAAACAGCATTTAATGTGGGGTCTGTTTATTGTTTATGGTTTGTTTTTATGGTTTATGTTTATGGTTTACCCCCCCCCAAAAAAAAAAAACCTTGTCCCCCATTACAAATAAATAAGTGACAAATGCTAATTGTCATGGCTTTTAGAGAGAAAAAAAACATAGCCCTACACATCCTATTAATGAACCACAGTCCATTGTAGTAATTATGCACCAGCTAAAATGCGACAGTGCAACGTCACGTATCCAATCGTCACATATCCGTCCTGGCAAGATAACAGCCGACAAACCACAGCAGCATTTATACACGGTGCAATTATAATCGTCTATAAATGTTCACAAATATGATCTTTTCACTTGCAGAATTGTGTTCTTATGTAGATTCGCTTATAAGCACATTAATTCCACACGTTGAAAGCAGTTTGTGCTTTATCCTTGTCAAATAACGTTTTTCTTCATGGTGTCATTCATTTTCTTTAGATGTTCACGTATATAACCTTTTCACATATCCGCCTACATTGTCCTTCACACCAGCAAGTCAGATGTGCGACGTTGCACCTGGCCGTGTTTTTGGCTACATCTGGCGGTGCCTCCGGATGCGACGTCTCGCGCGGGGTGAGACGTCGCGAGAGCGATGTGAGCAGTGGGGGAATCTCTCGGTGTGGTGTCTGGGAAGCAAACGACTCCCGATTGGGACAGAGGTCACCCCCCATTGTACCCCGGCCCCCACTCAGAGGTAGCTCTTCAGGGTGGCTGTTGGGGATGCACCCGAGTTCAAAGTAAAGGTGGTGGTTATGGCCAAAAGCCGTCATGGATCTCACCACACCTCGCCACCTATCAGATGCCACGGCCTGAGGCCAATTGCATCCTACAGGGGTTGCCAAACTTCCCCAACTCGCAACCCACTGGAGTAGTCAAATTACTACTGTATGTGGTGACCCATGCCTAGTGAGACAGTGCGTGTGGAGGCTGGTGACATCTTAAGTCAGAGGGGGAGGCACAAGTACAAACCCTTGCCAAGGAAGGGGGGGGGGGAGGTAATCTTACACATTCTGCAAGTTATGTTAGCAACAAAGGTGTGGGTAACAGAGGAGCCTACCTTTGTATGAAGGTGTTAAGAGTACAGCTCACATGGTGATGGGCCCCACGGTAGCGAGGTAACTAACCGACCCTGACGACTGCAGTCTTTTTGGAGTTTGCGTGTTCTCCCCGTGGTCGTAGCGATATTTCTCCGGGTCCTCTGGTTTTTCCCTGCACATTTATAAAAGTGCATTTAGAGTATTTGGCTGCTATACATTTCCACATAAGCCACTTCGTTGAGTTATCATTTGTGGCCAGGTCTCTTCTGAAAAAGAGCTATATACCTCAATAGGCCCACTGAGCTTAAACTATGAAAGAATTTTTTTCGTGTACCTATCGGCCTAACAATCTTAGCTGATATCTCTTAATGCCATGGATCGGCCTTAACAACATTTTATTCAATCGCCTTTACATTAACAAAGAGAGGAAGTGAAGTGTCATTTAACATCAATTTTGTTACACATTTCCAGAGAGTGCTTGAATTACGTCACGTGGAATATGACTCCCAACGTCTGGCATTTAGATCTTCAGAGAAACTGAAATACAAAATGAGTAGTAAAATAAAAAATAAAGTTTCGTATTTTCAAATACAGTCGGGCAAACAGACCCCGAGGTACACACACAGGGAGACACAAGTGATGCCACAACACACCTGGCGTTACATTTTGCTTTAGTTTGTCACTCAAGTCAATAAGTTTCACATGTAATCACCGGCTGATCTCTGAGTTATGCTCTGTAACCATAGCACGCAGTGAGGTTTACACGGAGGGTGTGAATGTGAGTGGCCACCATCCCCATGGTATGTGGTGACCACCTCCACACCGCACTATCACACACACCGTTTATAGTTAACGCCCTTTTTGTTTATTCAGTAAAGCCTCGATGCCCCTCGTCAATACCATAGCCAATACAACACGAAACAAAATACCACTTTAAAAAAAATATTTGGCACATCACAATTCAGCATTCTCCTGAAAAGAGTATTGAGATGCAATTTCATGTTTTTAGAATTGAAAAAAAATGGTAGGTATTGCAACGAACCTCGAGCGATTCAACGAATTGTTAAAATTCGGTCAATTTTGCCAACTCATTTGGCCTTTTTTTTCTATTTTGTTCTGTCTCATTTTTACAGTTGCGTTTGCTCCGTCAACCTACACATACGCAATCTATGTTCTCACACACATGATTCAGTGCATGTACCATGAGTCTTTGAATCGTATGTATCCAATGTAAGAACATATGCATGCATCATTCTTAAAATAAAACAATCGACAATAAAGAATGATATATTGTTTTTATTGTCTGACCATGTTGTTTTGGTGCAATAATGCATCAGTGAGATGGATCTCTGCTGGCTTCAACGTTCAGCCACCTGTCCCATATTCCTCCTCAACTCCCCACGACTCCCATCATCAACCCAGCACGAGGTTGTACACACATCTGGCTCTACTTTGTACACGGTTGATTTACTTACAATTAAGCGTCTCGAAACATAAAAGAGTTCTTGGCATTCTAGCACAGGTTTTCTGAGACGGATGCTCGAAACTTTAGTGCAAGACATGTGGGTGTCCGGATAAGAACGTGGCAGGTAAGTGTTGTCGACATGATGAGGCACTTGGTGGGATACGTGTGCAGGATGGGGGAGGGCCAGTTCCCAAGACATAGTCCTTGAGGCAGACCAGATATCGGTATCACTCAAAGTGGCAAAACTTCAATGGTGCCATTTTATTTGTTACACCAACAGAAGTAAAATAATAAATGATAACCTTTCCAAATGAGCAGCTGTTTAATTTTTCTCGCAGGAAACCTGTTTTTGCACCTATCGCAATCACGCCTTTTTGCCCGGACGTTACAAATAATATATTCCAACACCTCTGCTGTTCATTAAGACAATAAACATTTTACAAAATAGATGTTTGTCCCCAAAGCATGTATTTCATACATATTCTTGCATTTATTCATACTTGTTCTTCAATTTCAGTGACTTCGTTAAGTCTGGAATAGATTGGCGCTATCTGTTTTCCTTCTGTTTCTAGCAGCTAGTTTGCTCATGATCACTTACTGGCAATTTTGATTTGAAGCTTTCGTGACTGCAGGAATCCATACTCTTTGGTTCTTTCGGTAAAGTCACGTGGGTAGAAAAATAAAATAAATCACGTTTCAATCCAAACACAAGCAACCAAAAGAACCAAGGAGCATTTACTGGCAAGTGAGGCAAGTATGTATTGTTAATGTACCTCTTAAAATTATTAGTTAAGGCCAGGTACTACAGGCAAATATAATGGTTTTTGTTCAGTTTGCCAATTTTGATATTTTTTAATATTTTGCTTCAATAAATTGTAAACTTTCATAACATGCACAAAATTATTACCAATAACTTTGTTATATAACTTTGTTATTGCTAATAATTGATGATTAAAATCATAAAAACTAACTATATTTTATAAATAGTTAGTTTACGATTTTATACAAACTTCGCCAAGTAAACGACGCCTTAAATTAGCGTTTTTTAGCACCTTTCATCGCAATTTGTCTCCGCATTCTAAGAAATAACCTCGTTGAATTGCATATCATTGAAAATCTTATTCTCTGGAGCAGATGTCTAGCTTAGTCATATATGACTATTTACTTTGCTGTCATGGAAATAAGAGGGAGAACACAAGTGTAGAACTCTCAAATATCATTGCTATTAGCATCGCAATGCCAGAACTGGCATTCTTCAATAAGAGCACACAAACAGCACATGGAAAGAAAGCACAGGACGTGATTCTGAAGGAAGATAGAAACGTGTTCAGCCACATGATCCTGGTGGCTGAAAGCAGGAAGGTGAATATGAAAGATGTCCTTGCCCACCCACTGGGCCTACTGCCATGGGCACTGGCAAATGCTGATGGGTCCCTACGAAAAACAAACAAGGCTGCACTTGCCAGAGAGCTTGAAAAGAATGTCTCCTGCAGAAGACATCCCAACCCCATCTACTTCCATCATTGATGGGATGAGCCTGGTCCAAACAATGAATGGCAACAACAAAACCTTTGCCATAGGTGGCAGAGTCAGCCTTGACCCAGGTCCTCCACGAGGGGGCACAGAGTGAGAGGATTGATGTTGTTTTTGATGTCTACCCACAGACTTCGATCAAAGATGCTGGACGACTGAACCCGGGGTGCAGACACCACTCTCCAGTACAAGAACCTTGCAGGGGGACACCACATCCAGCAGTGGAGAAAATCCATGTGCAGTCACTCCAACAAGACCAGTCTCATCAAGGTTCGTGGTGGAAGAGTGGAAACTGCCACGATACAGAGAGATGCTGCGTGGCAAGGTGTTGTACATGACCTGTGAGGAACCCTGCTACAAGTTGACAGAAGGTGAGTGTGAGGAAGTAGCAGAGCTGCACTCCACGCATGAAGAAGCTGACACCTGTCTGCTCCTGCATGCATTGCATGCAGCAAATGTGGCCTCAAAGGCAGTTATCATCACAGCTGAGGACACTGATGTCATGGTGCTTTGTCTTGGCTTCCAGAAGAACATCACCTGTTCATCTACCAGAAGTGTGGGACACAGAACCGCACAAGGTTTGTCGATATTGAAGATCACATTGATTACATTGATTATATTGGTAAAAAGACAAAAATAAAAATTGGTTTTCTGTATCGACACAAGCACTGCTTCCCCCCAATGTTCCGTTTGGAATTGATAAAAGCTACCATACTGCCTCTACTTGCCGTACAGAAACCGGAGGAAGGGCCTTTGCTATTGATGCCCCCAGGGTCTGGAATGCTATTGCCAATAAACTGCAACTTGAATCACTACCTATGAGATCTTCACTCAAAACTGCTCTAGAGGAGTTGTACACCCCTAGCTGCCACTGCTATTCAGTGGCCTAAAATATGGCTCTAGGGTTTGGTGTTATAATTTATTTATGTAGTTTATTGTAAAAAAATTCGGTCACAGTCCCTATGATCACTGTTACATTGCATTTATGGATTTTATTTTTGGTGATTTCGAAAAGTTTTTTTTGGTTTGGCCATGTTTTTGTTTATTGTAGTACGGAGTTAGACTGATGGCCTAAATCTTAGTTGTCTTGTGGTTGTTGGTGTTTGACTTGCATCCCACTGGGATTTTTGCACACAGCGTTGGTGTACGGTGCTATTTCAGGAATATTTTGATAGTTTTTTCCTGGATTTTCTGTTTGCACAGTCACATAATCACTTTAAGATGTTTTCTTGTTCATGTTTTAGTTTTTTGTTTGTTGCGGTTGCACCCGATTCAAGAGCCGAATGGCTCACAGGGCTATACCAAATAAATGGAACTAAAGAACTAATATCAGCAAACTGGCAAGGTCACTCGGAGGCAGCATCTGTGACAGCCTAATTGGCTTACACGCTTTCACAGGCTGCGACACTGTCAGTGCATTCGCCAGTCGAGGGAAGCTGAATGCCCTGAAGATGCCAAGATACTTTTATTCGACTGGGGCAGTCATGGAATGTGAGTGATGAGCTGTTCCAGAAAATTGAGCAGTTCACCTGTCGCATATATGTTGCTAATAGCAGCACTGGTGAGGTGAACGAACTACGCTATCAGCTCTTCTGCACCAAAAGGGGAGAAGTCGAGTCCAGCCAGCTGCCACCATGTAGACACGGTCTCTTCATGCATGTTCAACGAGCCAACTATCAGGCAGCAATCTGCAAGTGCTGTCTGCAGGATAACCCTGTGGTGCCAAGCCCTGCTGAGTATGGATGGACAGACAATGATGGCAAACTTGCCATTTACTGGATGCGCTCCCCACCCGCACCAGATGTGGTCTTGGAACTGCTAGCATGCAAGTGTGTGCGTTCATACAAAATGCCAAGCTGCACGAGCCTGTCAAATGGACTGACATGCACAGATATGTGAGGGTTACAGACCTGCAGTAACCAAAAACTGCAGGATATCCAGAACCTGACTTTGACCTCGGGGAGTCAGATGACGAGATAAACGAGCAGTTTGATGAGTGACAGGTTGGTGATTCTGATGGTATTACTGTGGTAGTAGTAGTATACATTGATGCACAATGTGGTGTTTCTTGACTTGGTTACCCTTAACACCATCTAAGTACACACAGAGCTTGATAACAATAATGTAACCTTCTTCACATATACCCAACACTAACGAAATATATGGGATAACATGTATCATTGACTAAGTATATGCGAATGTCAATGTTTATAATATGCAAGTAGTTCCTTACCTCACTATCGTATTCCTTATTATCCCGTGTTTTCATTGTGTATTTAAACCAATAAAGACCAGTTTACCTAATTGGCTTTGGTCTAGGTAATTTTTCAGTAATAATGCCCATTTCATCGTCCCGGACGCCTGTCATAGGGAATGGGTATAGAAGTCATGGTAACTACAACTAAGCTGCCACTCCGCAAAGGTTATCATATCAGAATATGCCCCACACACATGGAGGATTACAAAAATCATTACTACACTTTGCCACCTCAGGTGGTAACAATAAGTCATTTTAATGGTCTGGGCCCATGGACTAACAGGCATTGGAGTGATGTCCATGGGTCTGACGACTCAAGGGGAAGATCTAAGACGAGATGGCGGGATACTGTTAGGGCAGATTTTGGAGATTGTGTCTACTGTTGAGCAGCTGCAGGCTCTGGCCGAGGATATAAAACGTTGGCGAGGTGCGGTAGCATCAAAAGCAATGGCCACGATGACAATACCGTGCCATTTAGACTTGTCATGCACACAGTGCTCGTTTGCTCTTGAAGAGAGAGAACACCTCGGAGGCACAAGGAACGACAGATAAGTGAGAAGGTAGCGAGGCGGGGAGCCGGTGCCAATGATTGCCCGAGCTATGTGGTCCGGAATAGTTATAGAAAACACACGCGTGCCCGGGGTAGCGACACTCTATCCCCGTATAGATGGACATAGATGGAGATGAATTAGCTTGTGTTGCTGCCATCGACTGGGAAGCCAGGGTATGGCGAACTCGACGGCCACGGTAAGGAGCTTCACGACATTTGTGTGCTCCATCAACCCTCGCCTCCGATGCTGGATTACAGGTGAAACTCTCAAGCCAGCTGGGTCGCACAGTGGCTAAATATTGCAGTACAATAAGTATGTTTGTGAACCCGTCTGTGAAAAAAATCCCAAGTCATATCTCCACGAGTGCAATGTAAGGATATGTTGCTTCTAGCAGAACTGTGCTTCTAAAATAAGTACTTATCCAGATTCTACAACAGTATATGTCCTATCGACTTTTCAAACTGGAAATTCCTTCATCTGTATATACCAACCCTCTACATGTGTACAGTTGACAATCACATCCACATGGATTTCTTTAACCATGAAATCATCAGTAGCATTTCATCACATCTTAAGGTGTATTACATGCTTCCAGGTGTTTCATAAAAATGTGTATGTCTTCGTTCACCGTAACTAATATGAGAAGGACAAGCATGAGGAATTATATGAGAGGCATCGCCGACCCATTCGGGCGGTGTCTCTCTCCTCCAGATAAGCAACGGGGCTTTGAGGCCACGTCAGGCATTGAGGCCACGTGCCGGGATCCACCGAAGCCGATCCCGACTTTAGCTGAACCGTTACGCGTTTAAAGCACGGCAGTAAAAGTGCCAGCGTAGATCGGGCTTAAATAAATCAAACTCAAATGCCGGTAATTCTTCTTGTGCGTTGAGACAGATGCACAACCACAGTGGGGTGGGTTTAATGACACGTTTATATTTTACGCGATCTAACCAAATAATATATATACCTATATTATGGAGTGGGAAGTTCAACTCCAATGCTGTCTGTAAATGATGAGAACAGCCATAATCAAAACGGGGGGGGTGGGGGTGGGGGGAAACATTGTAGGCTTTTTTTAGCACATTTTTGCAAATGCGTGTTGTATTTCTACAGTGGGAAAACCTCATCGAGATGATAAGAGTAGATTTATTAATTTATATATAAACATGTATGCGCCAAAACCACATGGCAGCTTGTTTGACCAAACTTCTACCACACCTTATGCATACCAATTTCTGCTTCTGGCCCTTTTCTTAAGGGGCAGTCACAATTCACTGGGGGACAATGTGCTCTGCAGCTGTGGGTTATCTTACATTTATTTGCATCAGTAAAACCTCGCTTATATTTATGAGATCCACGTCATAAGTTAAAGTAAGACGGTTCATCCAAGAGTGTTCTATACATGTGGTTATAGTGACATTGCTGCATCACAACAGACGTGTGATGGCATCATACACGGTGTTGGCAGAAGGTCCATATATTCCTGTCTTATGCCAATCCGATGGACCAAGAGGGAAAGGATTGTAGGGACTTCACACCCACCACTTACGAGTAATTTTAAATCCGCCACCATTTATATTTTTACAAATATGAGTTTTTAGTAATCGTACGAGAGGCAGTTCTGGCTGTGTTGCACGTGTGCAAGTTAAATATAACGACATGTCGAGGCTCTTTATGTGAAGACCACCACAGAGACAGAATTTTTGAAATACCATACAAGACCTGACCCCTGTATTTTTTATATGGTTCTTAGGGACTGCCAGAGTCTTCTGAAAGCCCGGTTGTTTTCACTGCAGCCCCAAGAGCTGAAAAACAGCAATGCACGGCACAGTTAAAAGTAGTTTTTCTTTTAACTAACACATACACTCTAAAACATTTCACGCAAAATTGCAGCCCCAGTTTACGGATTTAAAGGTCGATATTCAATTTTTAGCATGGCATGCTAGTGAGAGGAAATTATTGATTGGGGAATTATACACATATTAGTTCATAAAGCATGTCTTTTCCAGGCAAACGTTTTCAATAGATATAATAATTAACTTGATATAATTTTTTTTATTTTTTTAAATCTACAATCAAACATTAACAACTACTCCAAAAATGTGTATTTTTCCGCAAAAAGACAAAAATTGTTTACAACTTGATTCAACTTCTTATATTTAAAGACGTACCCATCAGGAGCCGCTCACTTTAAAGATTCCATTCTTTTTTTATTACAAAGAACAATAATTCATTAACTGAATACTCTGAGGCGAAGGTCCTATCATTTACCGATTTCAAATTATTTAGATTTGACCATCATAAAATGTGTATATTTTCGGTCAAAATCGCTTGAAACCGAAATATTTCAAATATAATAAAAGATAGAACAATGGTTCTCCGTTTCATTTTATTTGCTGTTTAACGCTCGATCAAACGAAAAAAAACGCAATTGTAAATTTTAAATGGTTTCTCAATGACACACACAAACATGATAATGGGACACTTAAAATTGAGATTTGGGAGCCTTAACATTAAAATATCTCGAATTTTCTGATTTTTCCTGTTGTTTGTGTCCTAAAAGCTACCTATGTACCAAATTTCATAATAAAGGTTTTTTTGGGTTAGATCGCATATATATTTAGATAGATCGTGTAAATATGTACCCAAAAAACACCTGTATTATGGATTATATTGGTCGCGAAAGCCTACATGTTAAACGTACCAAATGTTTTTTTTCTACCTTATCGGTGAGTACCCTAGAGTTTTTGAGACATACATACAGATTAAGGTATTTATTTATATAGATGCTGTATTGCAACAAAATGAATATTGTGGTAAAATGTAATGTATGTCACAATTTGATGTACTACATTGGTTCACGTCTCATGCAATGAACCTGGTAACCTGGTGAATAAGATATGAAATGGGCCCCCATGGATCAACCGACGCTGAACAGCATGGTCAATTGCTGTATGGACAAATAACCCCCAAGACCGGCATGGCATGGGGATGCAGTCATTTAGTAGTGGATTGACAAAAGGGCTGTCCACAATGGCCGAAATGAAAAAATCCCGATATGAAACCTCTTTAGCCTTTCAGTCCATGTTCACTGATGTTTCCCCTATGCAGAGACATTTTAGCAGATAAGAAGAGTAACCATTCTGGAACGTGCCGTTGTGCACGTTTGGTGTCCCAAGAAGTGCCGGTGTTGTATACCGTCGTATACCAGGCCATTTCGACCACTGGCTGTACATGTACATTGTTATTGTATTACCGGGCAGGTGAAGACATCCAGCTTATCGTCATCCCCCTCGCTGAGGGCCTCTCCAGCTCTCCTCCCGAGGGCTGGGCCACACGCCCTTTTCCCGGGACATCTCACCGGAGCGCTTCGTGGACTCCACCTGTCCCTGGGGGCTCCGCATGTGCAGATCCACCCTGCCCTGCGTCCCGTCCTCCGGGACACAGCACCTGGATCTCCCAGGGCCTCGCATCACTGAGCAAGACAGAGCGATTGTCTGTGGTGTGAAACCATGGAAGGGGCTTCTCGTGCAATCTATATCCTTTGGTCCAAGGGTGCAACCCTGTAGCGAAGGGGAATTGACGAAAGGAGTGGGGACTGCACGCCACGTATTATGCTTAGATGCATTCGCTGCTGCATTAGCTAGTTTTACTGTATATCAAACAGGAGAGTAAGAGTACGTTTTCGTTCAAAATGCTTGCCAACGGGACAAAACTCAGAGAGTCAAGCGGTCAGTATCAGTGAAATAAGTGTAAGTACACTTTACTCTACAGATTATCACTATAGTTACATTTTAATTCGACTAAAATGAAGCCACACGACGGCTCAGATTCAGTGGTGGTCAGCTTTAGGAAATTAAAACAATTGACAGCAGCTATAAACGATGCGGTAAGTGGTGAACAATAGGACCATACAGCAGAGATCTCAAACCGTAGCAAATACTTCATATAAAATGCATGTGCATATAAAACAACTTACTTTGGCAGCATGCGCCACCCATGGCCTTTCAACTGCGTTGGCTGTCCCTGGTCCACACCAAATGGGAGGCAAGTGGCCGTGGCTGCTCTTAATAACAGCGGACACTTTTCACGCTCTTGCGTTTCACTTCGTCATTGTTTTGAGAGCAGAGCCTCGAGCACAGCATGGAGATGCCCTCTTGCAACACGAGCGTGGCTCCTATAGGTGAAACGGCAGCGGACATTGTTATATATTCATAATGCTCACTATCACACTTGTTGTAATGTACACGAAATAATGAAAACTTTGATCAGTGGTGGTGGTGCTGGTCCATTGGGGACCTTAAGCAGAAATGATTTTGGAGGGTGGGCCATCCTTTGAATGTATAAACTCCTATTGAGATGATGGAAGAGACAGACAGGAGGTATGAAATGTAGCGAGATGAGAGAAGAGAAATAGATCAGATATAGAGGAAGGGGAATCAGAGAGATGCAGACTCGAGCAAAAATTTGAGTTAGATAAGTGAAGACACAAATATGATAGAGATGAGAGAGATTAGCTGGTTAACATACTGTATATTAAATACATATTTTTTAAGTTAAATATGATTTTAATTTCTGCTTACAATTTGTTCTACCCTATTTTTCGCATGCATCTGAGGTCCTTTTAGCTTCTTGGGATCCTAAGCTTTGCTTAGTTTGCTTATGTTACATTTTAATTATTTAGATTTGATTATTATTGACGATTAATGGTTAAATGTTGTCGTTGATAATGGCGTGATATTCGTTATGTGACTATAATTCACACATTGACGTGTGGGTTATGTATCGTCATCAGCAGCAAGAGCCATGGTCAATCCACTGCTGGGTGAAGGCCTCCTGACGCCTATTGTTACGTTTGACTAATGACAAAGACGATTGGAAATGATATTTTATGAAGACGACGACGACGACGATGATGACGATCACAACGAAACGGATAAATGACAACGCCACAACCGCACAAACAATGGCTTTTGTCAACTCAACAGACCAACAAAAAAGCCACCGCACAATCCACAAACTCACACCACCACCACCCCCAAAAAAAGAACCCCCCTCCAGCGGCTCGTCGCCTCCACCAGGGGCGCTATCGTTCGCGGAAACCCCCCCCCCCCGCAATTGCCATACGATCGGGGTTTTTTTTATACATTTGCGAAACTCGCCAGTCGGTTGTGAGAACGGAGGGATTTTTGTTGCGTGTGTGTGTGTGCGTGTGGCGGTTTTTTTTGGGTTACACTCCCGTCACATGTGACGTTGGTTGTGGTGTCACCATTCGCTTCCGTGATCATGGACATCAACTCCCGTGGTGGGAAACACGCAGCGTGATCAGGGACATCAACTCCCGTGGCGGTGGTGGTGGGAAACACTCGGCGTGAGAAAGGATCAAGGTGACAGCAGCAACATCGTCTGATCGGCCATCAAATCGTGTAGGTCCCAGCCGGACAGTGGCGGCCACAGAGGGCAGTGGAGGAGCCTCACTGCTGCCGCTGCTCCCGCTGTGTGTCTGTGTGTGTGTGAAGGGCAGCCCCGGCACGACTCATCCGCGAATGGAATTCGCAGCAATCGGCGTGGGGACGGAGCGACGCTTGGGTGGATTTTGTGAATTATTATTACATCGTGGTGGTGGTGGGGGGGTCGTGTGAGAGGCGGCGGCGGCTTTCATCCAGCAGTGGATTGGCCATGACCGACGACGACGATTATTGTTATTGTTGTTTTGTTGAAGTAGAATTCTCGGCGGGCCCTTGGGCACACACAGGAGGAGGAGTTGGGACCTGCCGGGTCGCGTGGTGGTCACGTGGGGGGGCGGGGAGGCCATTTACTCGAACCCGCGTGTGTTGTTGTTGTTGATGGTTGTGTTGTTGTTGATGGTTGTGTTGTTGAGCTGGTGGTTGTGTTGTTGTTCAGCTGGTGGTTGTGTTGTTGATCGTTGTATTGTTGTTGAGCTGGTGGTTGTGTTGTTGTTGAGCTGGTGGTTGTGTTGTTATTGATGGTTGTGTTGTTGTTGATGGTTTGTTGTTGTTGATGGTTGTGTTGAGCTGGTAGTTGTGTTGTTGAGCTGGTGGTTGTGTTGTTGTTGATGGTTGTGTTGTTGTTGATGGTTGTGTTGAGCTGGTAGTTGTGATGTTGAGCTGGTGGTTGTGTTGTTGTTGAGCTGGTGGTTGTGTTGTTGAGCTGGTCGTTGTGTTGTTGTTGAGCTGGTGGTTGTGTTGTTGTTGATGGTTGTGTTGTTGAATTGACAGTTGTGTTCAGCTTGGTGGTTAGTGTTGTTGTTGAGCTGGTGGTTGTGTTGTTGTGCTAGTGGTTGTGTTGTTGTTGAGCTGGTGGTTGTGTTGTTGAGCTGGTGGTTGTGTTGTTGTTGAGCTGGTGGTTGTGTTGTTTGTTGAGCTGGTGGTTGTGTTGTTGTTGATGGTTGTGTTGTTGAATTGACAGTTGTGTTGAGCTGGTAGTTGTGTTGTTGTTGTTGATGGTTGTGTTGTTAAATTGACAGTTGTGTTGAGCTGGTAGTTGTGTTGTTGTTGAGCTGGTGGTTGTTGTTGAGCTGGTGGTTGTGTTGTTGAATTGACAGTTGTGTTGAGCTGGTGGTTGTGTTGTTGAGCTGGTGGTTGTGTTGTTGTTGAGCTGGTGGTTGTGTTGTTGAGCTGGTGGTTGTGTTGTTGAGCTGGTGGTTGTGTTGTTGAGCTGGTGGTTGTGTTGTTGTTGATGGTTGTGTTGTTGAATTGACAGTTGTGTTGAGCTGGTAGTTGTGTTGTTGTTGAGCTGGTGGTTGTTGTTGAGCTGGTGGTTGTTGTTGAGCTGGTGGTTGTGTTGTTGAATTGACAGTTGTGTTGAGCTGGTGGTTGTGTTGTTGAGCTGGTGGTTGTGTTGTTGTTGAGCTGGTGGTTGTGTTGTTGAGCTGGTGGTTGTGTTGTTGAGCTGGTGGTTGTGTTGTTGAGCTGGTGGTTGTGTTGTTGTTGAGCTGGTGGTTGTGTTTAGCTAGTAGTTGTGTTGTTGTTGATGGTTGTGTTGTTGAATTGACAGTTGTGTTGAGCTGGTAGTTGTGTTGTTGTTGAACTGGTGGTTGTTGTTGAGCTGGTGGTTGTGTTGTTGAATTGACAGTTGTGTCGAGCTGGTGGTTGTTGTTGAGCTGGTGGTTGTGTTGTTGAGCTGGTGGTTGTGTTGTTGAATTGACAGTTGTGTTGAGCTGGTGGTTGTGTTGTTGAATTGAAAGTTGTGTTGAGCTGGTGGTTGTGTTGTTGTTGAGCTGATGGTTGTGTTGTTGAGCTGGTGGTTGTGTTGTTGATGGTTGTGTTGCTGACTTGACAGTTGTGTTGAGCTGGTGGTTGTGTTGTTGAGCTGGTGGTTGTTGTTGAGCTGGTGGTTGTTGTTGAGCTGGTGGTTGTGTTGTTGTTGAGCTGGTGGTTGTGTTGTTGAGCTGGTGGTTGTGTTGTTGTTGAGCTGGTGGTTTTGTTGTTGTTGACGGTTGTGTTGTTGAATTGACAGTTGTGTTGAGCTGGTGGTTGTGTTGTTGAGCTGGTGGTTGTGTTGTTGTTGAGCTGGTGGTTGTGTTGTTGATGGTTGTGTTGTTGAATTGACAGTTGTGTTGAGCTGGTGGTTGTGTTGTTGAGCTGGTGGTTGTGTTGTTGAGCTGGTGGTTGTGTTGTTGTTGATGGTTGTGTTGTTGAATTGACAGTTGTGTTGAGCTGGTGGTTGTGTTGTTGAATTGAAAGTTGTGTTGAGCTGGTGGTTGTGTTGTTGTTGAGCTGATGGTTGTGTTGTTGTTGAGCTGGTGGTTGTGTTGTTGATGGTTGTGTTGCTGACTTGACAGTTGTGTTGAGCTGGTGGTTGTGTTGTTGAGCTGGTGGTTGTTGTTGAGCTGGTGGTTGTGTTGTTGTTGAGCTGGTGGTTGTGTTGTTGAGCTGGTGGTTGTGTTGTTGTTGACGGTTGTGTTGTTGAATTGACAGTTGTGTTGAGCTGGTGGTTGTGTTGTTGAGCTGGTGGTTGTGTTGTTGAGCTGGTGGTTGTGTTGTTGTTGAGCTGGTGGTTGTGTTGTTGATGGTTGTGTTGTTGAATTGACAGTTGTGTTGAGCTGGTGGTTGTGTTGTTGAGCTGATGGTTGTGTTGAGTTGATAGTTGTGTTGAGCTGGTGGTTGTCTTGAGCTGATGGTTTTGTTGTTGTTCAGAATCAGAAAGGGTTTTATTCGCCATGAAAATTCGCACAGACAAGGAATTTGCTTTGGCAGGAAGGTGCACACATTCAACATATAGGAATATTAAATCTTAATATAAAGTAGCTATAAGATACAATCTAAAAATACAATTCGGGTAACGTAGTGTAAATATGGCAAGGTGTCATTTTGTAGATAAAATGTTAAAGTCAGTGTAAGCCCTTGGCCTTGTTGAAGAGGCCAGCAGCGGATGGGAAGAAACTGTTTTTGTGGCGTGAGGTTTTGGTCCTGATGGACCGCAGCCTTCTGCCGGAGGGGAGTTGCTGGAACAGAGAGTGCCCAGGGTGGGAGGAATCGGCCACAATCATCCTCGCTCGCCTCATGGTCCTCGAGGTGTGCAGGTCCTCGAGGGTTGGTAGATTGCAGGCAATCACCTTCTCAGCTGTGTGGATGATACACTGCAGTCTGCTCTTGTCCTTGGCAGTGGCAGCAGCGTACAAGATGGTTACGGAGGAGGTGAGGATGGATTCAATGATTGCTGTATAGAAGTGCACCATCATTGTCTTTGGCAGGTTGAATTTCTTCAGCTGCCGTAGGAAGTACATCCTCTGTTGAGCTCTCTTGGTGAGGAAGCTGATGTTCAGTTCCCACTTGAGGTCCCGGGAGAGAATAGTGCCCAGGAAGCGGAAGGACTCCACAGTTTTGACTGGGGAGTCACACAGGGTGATGGGGGTGAGTGGGGCTGTATTCTTCCTGAAGTCCACAACCATCTCAACTGTCTTTAGAGCATTTAGCTCTAAGTTGTTCTGGCTACGCCAGGTCACCAGGTTGTCAGCTTCCCACCTATAGTCAGACTCATCCCCATCAGAGATTAGCCCAATGAGGGTGGTGTTGTCCGCAAACTTCAAGAGTTTGACGGACAGATGATTGGAGGTGCAGCTGTTGGTGTACAGGGAGAAGAGCAGTGGGGAAAGTACGCAGCCCTGAGGAGTTCCGGTGCTGATGGACCTTGAGTCAGAGACTTGTGTTCCCAGCTTAACGCACTGCTTCCTGTCAGACAGGAAGTCTGTGAACCACCTGCAGGTGGAGTAGGGCACGTTCAGCTGGAAGAGCTTGTCCTGAAGCAGGGCAGGGATGATGGTGTTGAAGGCAGAGCTGAAGTCCTCAAACAGGATCCTGGCTTAGGATGCTGGGAAGTCCAGATGCTGTAGGGTGAAGTGGAGGGCCATGTTAACTGCGTCGTCCACAGACCTGTGGGCTCTGTAGGCAAACTGAAGGGGGTCCAGGAGAGGTTCTGTGATGGCTTTGAGGTGTGCCAGGACCAGGCACTCAAAAGACTTCATTACCACAGAGGTAAGGGCGACCGGTCTATAATCATTTAGTTCTGTTGGCCTTAGCTTTTGGGCACAGGGATGATGGTGGAGGACTTGAGACAGGCTAGTACATGGCATGTCTCCAGGGAGGTATTAAAGATGTTGGTGAACACCTGAGACAGCTGGTCAGCGCAGTGCCTGAGGGTGGCTGGAGAGACAGGAGTCCGGCCCGGCTGCTTTGCGTGGGTTCTGCCTCTTGAAAAGTCTATTAACTTCTCCCTCCTGAAAGGAGAGAGTCGTCTCTGTAGTAGGGGTGGGGGATGGGGCCTCTTGGGTGGGAAGGGGTAGTTCAGGACAGTCCAATTGTCTTTCAAATCTGCAGTAGAACTCGTTCAGGTCGTTGGCCAGGCGGGAGTCGTTAGTGGTGTGGGGGGCTCTGGGCTTGTAGTTGGTGATCTGCCTGAGCCCTCTCCAGACAGAAGCAGAGTCATTAGCAGAGAACTGGTGTTTTAGTCTCTCTGAGTACAGTCGTTTAGCCTCTCTCACCGCCTTGCTAAACCTGTTCGACTCCTTGAATCTGTCTCTATCCCCACTCCTAAACGCTTCCTCCTTCACCAACCTCAACCTTCTGAGCTTTGCTGAGAACCAGGGCTTGTTGTTGTTGAAGTTCACCCTGGTACGTGTTGGAATACAGTAGTCCTCACAGAAGCTGATGTATGACGTCACAGCCTCTGTGAGTTCATCCAGACTGTTGGTTGCAGTCGTGAACATATCCCAGTCAGTACAGTCCAAGCACGCCCGCAAATCCTGTGTTGAGCTGATGGTTGTGTTGAGCTCATGGTTGTGTTGAGTTGACAGTTGTGTTGAGCTGATGGTTGTGTTTAGCTGATGGTTGTGTTGAGCTGATGGTTGTGTTTAGCTGATGGTTGTGTTGTTGAGTTGACAGTTGTGTTGAGCTGATGGTTGTGTTGTTGAGTTGACAGTTGTGTTGAGCTGATGGTTGTGTTGAGCTCATGGTTGTTGTGGTACTTTTGCTGCAATTCTGTTGAATAGTTTAAGGCTGTTGTTTAGTTGGGTTTATCATCATCATCGTCGTCAATTATGGTCAATCCACTGATGGATGAAGACCTCCCCAAGTTCGCCGCCATCTCTCACGATCCTGGGATGTAAACAATCCACCCAGCACCCGCACACGAACCAACTTCATTGTGCCTTCTTCCTGACCGTACGTCCTCGCGGACGAGTTCCATTTAGAATCGACATGCCTTTAGAGTACATGGCTGCTGCTGCTGCTATAAATGTCCACGTGATAAACCACTTCGTTGAGCTGTCATGTGCGATAGCCAGGTCGCTTCTGAAAAAAAGAGCTACATAGGACAGTGGGCCTTACCTGGCAAAAAAAAAACAATCTCTTTGCTGCCAATTATTATTATTATTCTCGACCGTCATCCATTACAGTGACGTGTCCTGCCAAAGCTGCCCGCTGTATTTTACCAAGGTGCACTCCTGCAATTGAGACCGATACCCCTCTTTGAGTTCTCAACCTGGTTTATAAACAAAATAAAATCCGATGTCTGCGTTTGTTGTTTCCCTGTGCGCAAGCTGTACACGGAACCTCGTCGGAACGCACCTCTCTTGAGCAATGGCGAGCGGAGGAGGAGCACCAGCGCCACTGCAGTTCTGCCCGTTCAGCAGTGCCCTCGATTCGGGCTTTTGGCACACGCTGAGCCAAAAAAAGGTGAACGAGTACAAGCTGGATGAAGCGGCCAAGGAACTCAAGGGCTTCTTCTACAATGGTTCGTACGGTCCGGGCACCCGTAACGCGCGGTTTTTTCAGAACGCGAATTTGGATGAATGTATTCGGGAACGCATTTTTTGTCAAAATTATATATAACGCGCATGCGAATTGAATATAACGCGGTTGAGTGGACGGAGCTACGTCGCGCGAGTGGGTGTAAGCGGTTGTGCGGGCTGCAAGGCGGGATGCTGCTGGATGCTTCTAGATGCTACCCACGTGCCTCAGCCTTTGTTCAGCCTGCGTACGCATCTCACGTGTGATCGGGGACTTTGCTTTACCCTATGTCATATGTTATTTATGAAGACGCGATTTTTCCGTAACGCGGCATTCTTCAGGATCGCTATTACCGTGTTATAGGAGAAGAAACTGTAAGTGATCAAACCAAATCGGCAATGCAACCGCGCCGATACGATCATCACGTTCTGAAGAGCCGTCGTTTTGATGGCTTGAACCGACGTGCTGGAATTCTCTAAACATTTCCTTGTTCGATGGTTGTTTTTTCCAGGAGACCCTCCCGGCCTTCCTGCTCGCATGATGCTGGAGTTCAACTCTTTTGACCCGTACGGCATTTTGTTTTATTTCAAACATATCCTCTTAAGGAAAACACGTACGCATGTGTGACACCGATTCTTTTGGTTTCGGCGATCGGGATATTTTCAAACAAGGTGCGTATTTTGAAATACTTTGCCGGATTCGTTTTTGCGCACTGTGCCAGGTTGGTTTTTATTAGGTTAGTTTGTTTTCCCAACGTCACGGTCCACTCATCCATGACAGTCATTGCCTTTAAGGGCCGAACTAAAAACATTTATTTTCTCCTGCTTAGTTTAATTTCGTTCATTTTTGTTCCTCTGTGTCATCTGCACATCCATCTCAGCTGTGTGCTTAACGTGACGCATTATACGTCTTGGATTGATTGATGGTGTTGATTCGCCCCGAACGGTGCGTTTTTAATCCTGGGGTTGTACGGCAATGTTTCTGGTACGCGGGCAGGCAAGCCCCCACGCCTGCCCGCAATTGCCCCATTGCAGGCTCTCTCCACAACACCAACACGCTGGGGGCCTTTAAGACGTGCGACAAGAAAGCGCTTTTGGATCAAGCTGCGCAGAAGGTTTGCGCATGAGTTGTTAACGCCATTCACTATTCATCCTCCTTGATGGTACACGGATTTGTACACCTTCATTTACAGCGTTACCCTTGCTCAGGCTCCGTCAAGGAATAAACAAATGATGCCGCAATTCTGCATGATTGTTATTATTAAAACAGCCGTTAACTTTCACAAGTGTGGAGACCAAAGCAAAATAGATGCCACGTTTCAGCGATGTTTGTTCACCAGGTCTGCCCACTAATTTTTTTTTCCCCAAGTCATTGGTTCTTGCTTGTAAAATAAAATAAAAAAGTTGCTCTAAAAGCCCACCTGAGGGTGGTGTGCAAACAGAGTGGTGAAAGGGTCCTTGAGAGTGGACCTTTCCTTTTGTTTTTGTTGCAGATCTGGGAGGCCGTGACGTCTGGAGCAGCACTGCAGGACCCCACCCTCCTCAACCAGTTTGTTCTGCTCACATTCGCTGTGAGTGTGGCCATAGAGATTTCTCTGTCCGTGCGTCCGTATAAACGTTGTGTAGAGTGGCTGTGGATGGGGAGCGGTGGCGTGGTGGTTAACGCACTGCGCTACAAAAACCGGTCGACCTGAGTTCCATTCCTGCTCGCAACCAATAGCAGTGGCGAATATTTGAATTGGTCATGGGCCTCCCGTAAGATGACTCAGTCTGAAATGAGTACCTGGTGCGGTGCGTCAACATGAGCACGCGGGAGACAGATGGTGGGACATGGTGTTGCCCACTCACCCCTTCATGTGCTTTGCTGACCATCATAGGTACTCGCTAACAGCATCTACCCCAGCAGTCTGTTAAAGGCTATAGAGGCGATCTTTGTCCTTGTGGAGTGGTTACACACTGCTTCATGCCCTGCTCAACCATCCAAGTATCCGAGGTTCAGTTCCCAGCTATGATGCACAACGTCAGTGGCAAGTTTGATCTAAACCAGCCTTAAATGAGTATCTGGTGCACCGTTTGAAGATCAGCACTGAGGGGACAAAGGAGGCCCCGACATGGGTGTAGTCACACCACTCCCTCCATCTGTCATGCTGGCTTTAATAGGTGTTGGCCAATAGTACCTAACCCAACAGTCTATAATGCTCAAAGGGGTATTATTGTGTTTTTATGTGAGTGGTGGTGGTTCCTGGAATACTGAGGTTGATAGGATTCTCAGTCATGGCTTGTCAGATCTTAACCTGCCCAGCACCTCAAATAGTTTGATGTTGGCTTAAATGAATACCTGTTGCAGTATGTAAACATCAGCGCCAGAGAGGCAAAGGTCATGGTGCTGGCCTCACCATCCAGTCGTGCGTAAAAGCAGCTTGTGTTTAAGTTGATTTTATTCGTTACACGGATGTGCCTGTTTATCCTTTTGCCCGGCTATTTTACAAGGGAGATCCGTGGCACGTGAACACAGAAACAACAATACAAAGACTAAAAAACATCAACATTGCAGAAAGCGAGTTAAAAGTCCATAGGGAATATCACACAACTAACAAACCAGGTATTTAACGGTTATAAATTATAACTGGTTAGAGAACTGCACTCTGAACACAGCAACATTTATTAAATTTTCAGTCTCGTCTCGTGCCCATGACAACACTTAGCAACAATTCTGTATAGGGCAGTATGAATTAATTTTTCCTTTGTTTTGTGTGCGCATGTGTGGGTATCTTTGTGTTTTTGTGTTAAAGTGAGAACAAAAATTCACAGCTGCTCTTACGGCCTTCCGACCTCCCGTTTAGTGAAGCGGGCAGATGTTTTGGAAAATAAACTATAATCACTACGTCGGCGACGTGGGTGAGTTGTAAAAACCGGGGATAGTTTTTTTGTTTCCATTGCAGTGCAGCGAGCTGTGAAAATCACACACATCCTATGTTTACGTTTGAGGGGGGATACCAAACTGGTGTGAACATGTGAAATACAATCCTGTTCTCTGCCCTGCTGCATATTCTATGTTGCGTGTCGTTCATTATTTCCCTGTCGCCACCGATATTCTCGTGGCAAGTTCAAACGATCCCCGCGTCTGTTTTCCAGGACCTGAAGAAATACCATTTCTACTACTGGTTCGCGTTCCCGGCTTTGTGCTTTCCTGATGGCATCGCTCTGCTGGAGCCTTCGCTCCCCCTTGGCGAGAGATGCTCTACTGCCCAGGTGCCTCTTAGCATTCGCGATTTGACTGTTTTTCACGAACATTTTGGTTCTTTACTCTTTGGTTCTTTCGGTAAAGTCACGTAGGTATAAAATAAAATGAATCACTACGTGTCGGGATGCAACACAAGCGTCCGTCATCAGGTGGGAAAGCGTGGGTCTGCTGCTGAGGCTGACCGTTTTAACAAGGTTTGAAATGGGTGTAGCCCAAGGGTTATTAAAGAAGTGGCCGGGGCTAGTGATGTTAATGTGAGAAATTAGCGTGTAACTGTAAGATAGGAGGAGAGCGGCCTCCTCAACGATGGCACGGAAGTGGCTATGTTAATGTGAGGGATTAGCATGATGTTAGTGTGAGAATTTAGCATGATGTTAATGTGAGAGATTAGCATGATGTTAGTGTGAGAAATTAGCGTGTAACTGTAAGATAGGAGGAGAGCGGCCTCCTCGACGAGGGAGAGCAACCCAACGGGTGTAATCCAAAGGGCCTGTGAGTATGAGAGTGCAATCCAAAGGCATGGGAGTGCAATGCAAAGAACATGTGAGCATGAGAGATTTTAGAGAGAGGCATAGAGAGAGAGAGACACAGAGAGTCGAAAAAATGTTGGTTCTTGCCACAAGCTGACAGGCAGTGCTCTCTGCGAGCATGATTTACTTTAAATAACTGACAGCACAATTGATATTGTACAGCCAACTGGCAACACAAACCTGACTCCAATTTTACCGGATTTTTTTGTTAGGAAGTAGGAAAAATAACTTTGGTTATTCGAATCAAATTCCATTAATTTATAATGCTCTTTAATTCCCTATGACAGTAGCGTTGACTCGAAAAAAATATTTTGTAGGAGGAACCTCGATTAGGATATTTGGTAATTAACAATTAATCAGTGTCCGGAATGCAGGGTGGACATCAGAGTGCCCAGAGAGAAACCCACGCATCCGAGGGGTTAACGCTAAACACTCGACACTGCTCTCTCCTGGCTACTTTGTAGCACCCATGCGTACAAAACACCTGGATAGTCCTGATGTATTACTCATCCAAGTACTAATTGGGATGAGCTCTGCTTACCTTCTGATGTGATGAAATTGGGCCATTCATGATGATTTGGTTGTATAACAGGACATTAAGCCACTACTGGCTTAATGTCCTGTTATTTACACATCAGCTTATTTGCCCGTCCATGGACGTAAGCTGTAATATTTATATAAAAACAAAAAATTGAGCAGAGTATAATTGTATCTTGTGTAAATTTGATGGCAGTGAATTTGCACAAAAGTACGTCATCAAACACTTCACTGCAGCTCACTGTAGCACTGTATTAATGGCAGTGAATCTGGCACAAAACTATATCATAAACTCCTCACTTCATGTCACTGTAGCACTGTATATAACTGAGCTTCAATTTGTTCAAATTCACTGCTCTTATACTTTATTCTCTTCTGCTTTCGGTCGCTGGGGTTGAAATAAATTGGAATTCGATACAATATCTGAAAAATCACTGAGAAATGTCTATTTTATCATAATGTAAAATCATAAATTAGACTTACCTTTTGTCTCAAGTGCTGAAAAAATAAATATTGACACCAAATCCACTTTGTTGCTGCGTAGAATTATTTATTAGATTCACTTTCAATAAGGAAACTTCAAACTTAAAGCGAATTTGCGAAAAAAATATTTCTGCACGACCTGCGTGAGTGTAAAAATCCACCCTCTCATGAATATTAATGCGGGGGGGGTGGCATGTGGAGTGACGTCACGCACGGGACACACAAACAGTCATTCTTGGCTCATTAGCAATTGTTAGAACTGCCGTTATTTGGATGGAATGCAATATGTGAATCTTATTTTTGATTTACAAATCATTTGTTGAACCCTACGTACATTAATACATATAAACGCACACATTTGTATTATGTGTGTGAGTCGGTATGTTTTTTGGAAGGATGTACTGTATATTTATCTTTCCAATGTTTCTACCAACAACCAAATCATGTAAATTGCACTCCATCCCATTATAGCTCAGAAGCTAAGCAGGGCTAAGGCCTGGATAGTGCTTGGTTGAGTGATCATCATGCACAGTACAGATTGTCAACGGACTTGCATGGTTACATGGAGTGGCCAGTAGAAAGTGGTGGAGAACAGCACATTGTTGTACTGTAGATCTATTACCCCTACATCAATGCTCCTTGTCTTCAACATCCTGCACCAACCAGGATGGTGAAGCATGGTTAAATAAATTCCCCGTGACCTACACGGCGAGAGTCGAACCACGTCCAGCAGTCGATGAGTAAAGTGCTGTCTGTAATTTATCGAAATACTTTTGAACGGAACAAATAGCACAGCACGCATATTTGCACAAAGACGTTAAACGGAAAGCCATTAGTGAATTTGCGTTGAAGTCTCATGTGAGTGTTGCGGTTTGGTATTAAAGGTCCAGGCTCTGCTGACCTCCTATGATGGACTTTGCGCCAAAGAAAGTGTGACTGCTCTGCCATGCTTCCTCGTGGGCTTCTCCGGGGATGACGTCGGCGTTGCCCCATTACGCGACTGGGACACCTTCTGGCCACGGCAGGACAAGGTTTGAATGATGAAAAAAAAAGGGCTTTACCCTAACCGGCGTCAATACAGGTGTTGAGACATCCAAACACTAGGCGCCAATTGCAAGGCGTCATGTCTGCAATAACCACACGTACTTGTGGTTAGAAAAACACTAACAAATATGCTTTTGTCATGTGCGCACCGTCCTTGAAACTGATTAGCCTGTGGCACAGAGAGCCTCTTTTTATGGCTTTGTCTCACTCGTGCTGTTGACCAAAGGCCACCAAAAGGCAATTAGTACAAGGACAGTGCAAACACCAAAGCATTAATAGCTCACGTTAAGCAGTTCTATGGTACCATTTTGCCAATATCAACATATTGAGTGATACAAAAAAACTGCTTCAGCATTCTCTATTTGGATACTGGCAAAAGGGTCCCATAGCTAGGGCAAGGTTTATTTAAGCCACATGGCCACTTCTCAGGAGTCAAACATGTATTTTCGTTGACATCAACATTCAACCTTCGTGCCCAATGTAATGCTAACTGCTGCCGTTGTTTTGTTTGTGTGTACGTTGAACTTCTTTCGCACCGTACGTAGCCCACTTTGCTCATGAGAGGTGCGGGAAATATTATTTTGTTGGATATATGATTATTTATTTTGATTTAAAGCTTTCGTGACTGCAGGGATTCATATTCTCGTTCTTTCGGTAAAATCACCTGATGAAGCTAGTTGTAATTACTGGCGAAACGTCGTACTCAGATTGTAAATGTTGTGGCTTGGCTCTCCAACACACCGGTGTGCTGTACTAGTGACGAATTGACCACGTTCTGTTTACTTGACAACCCTTACTAGTTGGCTGTGTCGGGTGGTGGCGGGTTTTAACGACACATTTATATATTTACGTGATCTAACCCAAAAAAACCCCTCTGTTATGGATGATATTGGTCGCGAAAGCCTACTACGTGTTAAACTGAGAGAAATGTACAGTGAGGGAAAAAAGTGTTTGATCCCCTGCTGATTTTGTACGTTTGTCCACTGACAAAGAAATGGTCAGTCTATAATTTTAATGGTAGGTTTATTTTAACAGTGAGAGACAGAATAACAACAACAAAATCCAGAAAAACGCATGTCAAAAATGTTACAAATTGATTTGCATTTTAATGAGGGAAATAAGTATTTGACCGCCTCTCAATAAGAAAGATTTCTGGCTCCCAGGTGTCTTTTATACAGGTAACGAGCTGAGATTAGGAGCACACTCTTAAAGGGAGTTCTCCTAATCTCAGCTTGTTACCTGTATAAAAGACACCTATCCACAGAAGCAATCAATCAGATTCCAAACTCTCCACCATGGCCAAGACCAAAGAGCTCTCCAAGGATGTCAGGGACAAGATTGTAGACCTACACAAGGCTGGAATGGGCTACAAGACCATTGTAGCACATTCCCCAAAAACACCATCCCCACCGTCAAACATGGAGGTGGAAACATTATGCTTTGGGGGTGTTTTTCTGCTAAGGGGACAGGACAACTTCACCGCATCAAAGGGACGATGGACGGGGCCATGTACCATCAAATCTTGGGTGAGAACCTCCTTCCCTCAGCCAGGGCATTGAAAATGGGTCATGGATGGGTATTCCAGCATGACAATGACCCAAAACACACGGCCAAGGCAACAAAGGAGTGGCTCAAGAAGAAGCACATTAAGGTCCTGGAGTGGCCTAGCCAGTCTCCAGACCTTAATCCCATTGAAAATCTGTGGAGGAAGCTGAAGGTTCGAGTTGCCAAACGTCAGCCTCGAAACCTTAATGACTTGGAGAAGATCTGCAAAGAGGAGTGGGACAAAATCCCTCCTGAGATGTGTGCAAACCTGGTGGCCAACTACAAGAAACGTCTGACCTCTGTGATTGCCACCAAGGGTTTTGCCACCAAGTACTAAGTCATGTTTAGCAGAGGGGTCAAATACTTATTTCCCTCATTAAAATGCAAATCAATTTATAACATTTTTGACATGCGTTTTTCTGGATTTGTGTTGTTGTTATTCTCTCTCTCACTGTTCAAATGAACCTACCATTAAAATTATAGAGTGATCATTTCTTTGTCAGTGGGCAAACGTACAAAATCATCAGGGGATCAAATACTTTTTTCCCTCAATGTATGTTATCAACCTCTCAAATGGTAAAAAATTAACACCATTTGCCATTATTGAATTTCAGTTCCAGTATTTTATCAATGTTGCTGTATGTAAGTAATGAGAAGATTGTGGATTTTTGAAAACCGTTTGCAGGCAATGGTGGCTGTGTACGATCCGTGCACGCTACAGCAGCACCCGGGATGGCCACTAAGGAATCTCCTCATTCTTCTGGCACACAACTGGTATGAGACAAACGTGAACAGCAATGCATTGTTGTTATTATCGTGTAAACAGACGTTGGGACTATGACTGCGTAGAGTTTCACGGTTGTGCAGCATAGCTCTCCAATATGTTTTCGAGTTGCACCGAGGGTTGTTCGGCATGATGTCCGACGTTTCACTCCACGTGCTGGGAGCTTCAGGAACTGGAGTTGTAAGCTGTCGGGAATGTCATACTTCCTTAATTATAAATGTTGGCCTTCGCCGTGCCATTGCACAGAGATTGGTGGTACACGCAGAAACAACCACCTCCCAGTGTTCGTTGATACTCTCCATTCAACGTTTTACCACCACACCCCACCCCTCGACCCCTGCCAGCACATTTATTCCAGATCAATTTTTGTCTCATCTTTACCATCATATTTTTTATGTTTGTAGTTTTGTTTTTTCCTCTGTACAATTTCATTCCCCATAGCACAAATACTCTTTGAGCATATCATTTGCACACAAAATAATTTTCCCAAGTTGCATGTAACTTGTACAACTTATAAATAATTTATTTTCATGCACAATTCAACGAATGTGACTTCAGCCATAGAATACACTGCAATCAATGAGTCGGTCCATCAGCACATGCCTAGTTGATACCATTGACCAATGAGATGCTCACCAGCCTTTGGTAGTGCTGTCATTACCCTGGGTCCAGGTAACTTTCTGTGGATTTCCTTGTCACTTTGTCACTACTGGAGGCTCATCTGCCTTTGAAAGTTGTACTACTCTAGATATCCAACAATCTTAAGGCTACGCTTCTGTAGCAATTACTTTAATTTGACTTCTGCTCATAATGTTGCCCCACGCCAATAACAAGGATTTATGGAACAGACCTCGGAGGGTTGTTATAGATTTGTAGCAGCTGCAGCAGCTTGCAGGAGATATCTTTTAAACAAAGTGTCATGAATTGCATTGGTCATGACGACTTATTGACCTAGACCTTTGTGTCTGAGCAGGGGGCCCTCTCTGGAGTCTCTGGAAGTGCTGTGCTTTAGGGACCGAATAACCCAAGGTGTCAGAGACATCACTCACAGCATCGTCCTCACCATTAAGATGACTTCAATTGCAGATATTCCAGGTGTGTACAATGCTTTCATACAATTAAAGTTGGAGTTTTCTTTATATATTCAAAATGCGGCCACATCTCGGTGCACTCTACAGAAACATCGGGCATATTTATTTTATAGAGAGTGATGGTCCTGCCATGGACGGAGGGAAAAAGGAAGGTCTTCAGCCTTGGCTTAAATATAGAGTCAGGGAGTAAACAGCACAGGTGACTTGGGGAAGGGGATTCCATGCTATGGGGACAGCAGTGGGGAATCGGAGAATTCCTATTGAGAGAAATTTCGATCAGGGGCTTGGCCAGAGAATCTTGGTTCCTGGAGCGAATAGTGCGTAAGGGAGGGGAGTACAGTGAGAACAGAGGGCACCGATATCCAGATTGCCTCATTTCTGAGTCATGCTCCCCTTAATTGAAAGTTCAGTACTCTATGTCCTAAATGTGTACAACTACCAGGATTGTACATTATGAGAGGGCATGATTGTGAGAGTATGTGCATGCCGCGTTGGCGAGATGTTATGTCCCTCGCCTGGTATGTAGGAGGTAATGGGTTCAATCCCGACCCTGATACCTGTATATTTTTGAGTATGCGTGTTCTCCCCGTGGTCGCGTGGATTTTTCTCCAGGTCCTTCGTTTTTTCCCTCCACATTTAGGAAGATGTTCTTAGAGTATTTGGCTGTTATAAATTTCCACGCAAAAAGCCACTTCTTTGAGCTATTATTTGTGGCCAGGTCACTTCTGAAAAAAGAGCTGTACAGTTCACTGGTCTTCACTTGGTAAAATTTAAATAATTAGGTATTTACCGAAGAAGACCAGTCGGCCAAAACGTCGAACTATTCCTTTTTTCTCAGTAAGAGTGAAGGACTCCTGATACTATTTAAACTTTTAACCCGTAAAATCGTGTACACGTTTACAGAAACGCCAACCTTGATGCCTTCGCTGCAACACTCAAGTAGACATCAGCTCCTTTTCTGAACGGTTTTTGCTTGTAAAGTACACACAAATATAAGGTTTTTTTTGTGGACAGACGGCTGTTTTATGGGCTGGTGAGTGACAATGGAAATCGGGTATGACATCTTGTATTTTTAATGATTGGGGTCAGGTGGTCCAAAGTGTGTTGGCTGGGAGAAAAACCAGAAGGGAGTTCTTGCCCCAAGGATGGTGAACTTGAGCGACTCCATGGACCCAAAGAGGTACAGAACCTCTTCTGCCTTTGCGAAAGGGGTAGTGTTTCACGGGTTCCCACTGGGTTAATTTTATCTGCTGGTTAAATAAAGGATCCTGACTGATACAGTATTACTATCTTAACATTATGTTTCATACATTATTTTGGGTAAGGTCGCGTAATGGTGCGGTCACATTTGTTTCGTTAAGACTCCGCCATATTCATGCAAATTATTCTCTTCAACTTAACTACTGAGCTGACACAATAATGATGTGTATGTACTTAATCGCTTGTACGCCGCGTGACAGTTACATTTGTTTGGCCTCGTCGGGTGGTGGAGGGCCTAAACAACACAAATTCTGCCAAATCATTGCGGCCCCAAAAATCTATCGCGAGTGTAAATAATAACAACAATAACATACATGCTCTGGCCTTGTCACCACCGATATCTCTGGGCTGTTCATTTCATGACGCTGCCGCATTCCCGAGCCACAATTCCTCGCCACGCAAAGCCACCAGTGTACCGGGGGTTTGGCATCGGGTAACGTTAACACGCGCGTTCCAGGCTGGCAGAGTCGTCGGTTGACCTGAACCTCAAACTGATGCGGTGGCGGCTGGTGCCCTCATTGGACCTGGAGGCCGTGTCCACTGCCCGCTGCCTGCTGCTGGGAGCGGGAACCCTGGGCTGCAACGTGGCCAGGACCCTGCTGGTACCGTAGCGCCCAGACCCGCGCCGCCACCCGCTCTATGCGCTCGTGCATCGTGCGCGCCGCTCACCGAGTCTTGTTACTAAAGATTGCCCGATTCATAATCGTCTTCTTTTGGGTTGGATCGCGTGTGCGTATCTGTGGTTATGTTGATGTTCACTGCATTGCAGTCGTTTTTTTATTTTCCATTTATTCTTTTCGTGTGTTCCATTAGCCAACCATGCTCATGTCAATGTTTAACTATAACCCTCCGCCACCCGATTGGGCCAATCAAATCAAGTTGTCACATCATGGGCAAATGTGCCACTTGATTTAGTTTATCAGCGAAGCCGAAATGTGGAAAAGCATACACGATATAACCCAAAATAAACTTATTACGAATCATAATATTGGTCACGAAAGCCTTTGTATTCATTTCGGATTTTGTTTTTATTTAAAACTATGACTTTAGTTTTGCTCTTCCAATTATTATTACATCCGCACCAAATAACTCGATTGAACGACGCACATGTGGTTCACGCTGTTGGTGTACAATGCGGAGGTTTTTATTATTCGAACCAAGGGTGCGGGATCGGTGGGGGTTTGTTGCGAGGAGTTTAAGGATTCACCCCCACCCACAGCGAGTCCATGGATTGCCAATTATTTGAGGTCATGATTGGATTCAAGGATTAATAATTTTCATGTTTTGTTTGTATTGTGTCGTTTGTGTTATTCGTTTCGTTTGTACTTTTGGTCTCGGACAGGCAACCTGCCTTGTACATCTTTTCCCCTCGTTTGTATTTGTCTTTATTATTTGTACTGCCCATCACGTTGGTACGGTCTGTGTTGCTTATACAGTCCCAGTTACATTAACCGTCTGGTTTGCATTGTCTATCTCTATTTGTACACGCATTTAATTCACTCCGTCTGTTGTAGCCTCAAAAAAATAAATCTTGTAACTCAATTTTTACCCACTTCCCAATGTGCTATTGACTGCAAACTTAAAATACCTACGTCATACTGATGACAAGACTATATTCTATCATAAAAAATCCAAAACATCTATTTTTTAACATTTTACACACTTTTATTTAACTTACTCTGTGTGTTGTCGTATCCTGAAGTCTTGTAACTCAATTTCAACCGTATTCCCAGTGTGGTATCGACTGCAAACTTGGTATAGGTATATTTCGATTTAAAGCTTTCGTGACTGCAAGGATTCATCTTCTTTGGTTCTTTCGGTAAAGTCACGTAGAATGAGAATAAAATAATAAATTGATAAAATAAAATAACACAATAATATTCTCACGACGTTTCGGCCACAACACAAGCGGCCTTCATCAGGTGAAGGGACGAGACTGTCTGGTAGGACACTCCAGCGCTGTCCTCCAGACAGTCTCGTCCCTTCACCTGATGAAGGCCGCTTGTGTTGTGGCCGAAACGTCGTGAGAATTTTATTGTGTTATTTTATTTTATCAATTTATTATTTTATTCTCATTCTACGTGACTTTACCGAAAGAACCAAAGAAGTTGGTATAGGTATGTCATACTGATGACAACACTATATTCAATCATTAAACATTTTAAATATATTTTTAAACAATCTTTATTACGGCTCTAATTGTCCACGTTTATGGCTCTAATTGTCCACGTTTATGGCTCTAATTGTCCACGCTCAACTCACGTTGCCTGTAAATCACCACGGTCCCTTACGTTACGGCAAGCCTCGGGGAGCCACGCCGAGGGGCGGGGGGTGTGGAAGGAGGGGAGGGGCGATAGGGGGAAGGGGGAGGGGCGAAGGGGGCAGGGGGAGGGGCAGCTTGGACAGTTCATTTCCTTTAAGCGTTTTTTAAAAAGTATTTTTAAATATTTTATTACCTACGTGACTTTACCAAAAGAACCAAAGAGTATGGATCATTGCAGCCACTAAAACTTCACATCTAGAAATTGTCTGTCTCGTTTGTAATGCATTGCAGTCTCTTTTTAATTTTCCATTTATTCTTCGATGTATAACATTAGCAACATCAACATATAAATCTACACGAATCCTAAATAATCGGTTCTTACACACGCGATTCAATGTATGCATCGTGATTGAATTAATCAATTTCACCAATTGAATCGACGCATCCATTCCGTTACATGCCCTTGTTGTTACCCCATGACCTGGGTCTGTTCCCCACAGCCATGGCGCCGGTTGGTCACCTCTCTCTCCCCCCACCCCTCTGACCACCGCACGCATGTGCCTGGCCGTTGACGTGCAGGGATGGGGCGTGCGTCACATCACCTTCGTGGATAACGCCCGGGTGTCGTACTCCAACCCAGTGCGGCAGACGCTCTACGAGTTTGAGGACTGCCTCGGTGGCGGGAAGCCCAAGGCACAGGCTGCGGCCGAGCGACTGCGCCGAATCTTCCCAGGCGTCGTGCGTGATGACCCCCGCCGCCACCTCTCTCTCTCACTACCACCTCCATCCTCCTCCAAAAAATACAAAGATTCCAACCCCCCCCCCCCGTAAAGACTTAACAGGCTGTTGGACCAAGCGCCGTTAGCCAGCTCCTATGAAGGCCGGCACGGCGCACGAGGGCGATGGGTGGCCAGCGCCGCGCCCGGCAGCCTTTGTGCCCCTAGTGCTGTCGTTTTCACACCACACCAGGCTGAGTTGACGTAGGGGAAGCCCAGAAGTTGCTCACACATTTTCTACCGTCATTGGTCATGAGCGACAATCGACCTCGGATCGCCGTGTTCACAGTGCAGTGCCCTAACCACGACACTACCGATCCCCACCTCCTGCAAGCACACATAGACACATGCGTATATGTGATTTATTTCACCCAGGTGAGAGCCAGACACATACCATTTTTCCGCTGGCACATCCGAGCCCCACTGACACGAGGTCTTCATTGTATATATGGTTTTCCACCAGCTATTTGCCAAGTCCAGCCAGAACCGAACCGTGAAACTGTGCTTCACTTGGCATCAGTATCTGTCCCGGGGGCCAAACAGGGCCAGGAGAGGCTTTAAGAACCCTCATTGCATGTTACATGTTCGTCATGCGTTGCATTGACAGGCTCCTTGTTCGTTGTGTGTGACATTATCAACACAGCTTGGATTCTACAGCAGTGAAACAAGGTCTTTGAGAATAGGTTTTCACCTTTTTTCTGGCAACAAAACAGGTGTTGAGATGTTAAAAACACCAAACTGAAACCTCTTACAAGGAATCATGTCTGCATTAACCACAATACCTGTGGTCAGAATGCAAACAAAAAACACACTCTGATAATATATGCATTGTGTTTGAAACTGATTGGTCCACACCAAAGACAGCTTTCTTTGGAGCCTAGTCTCAAAACGGTGTTGCCAGCATTCTGACCACAAGTATTGTGGTTAATGCAGACATGATTCCTTGTAAAGGGTTTCATTTTGGTGTTTTAACATCTTAACACCGGTTTTGTTGCCAGAAAAAAGGGGAAAACCTATTATCATATTTTGGTACTGGCAAAGGAGGTCCCATGATGTAACATGGTCTTTGCTGAGCTTCGCCAGGCTACCCCCGCACGGGCCCGGCACGGCTCTGTTGTTCAGTGGAAAAATAGGTATGAAAGTCTCTCTTTCACAGACGACTAAACTTATTTCAGAGGTCACCTGGCCACAAATGGCAACTCAATGAAGTGGCTTATCAAATGGAAATTTATAGTAGCCAAATACTCTAAAACGCACGTTTCTAAATGTGGAGGGACAAACTGGAGGACCACGGAGAGAACACGCAGATTCCAAACATACTGGCGTCAGGGTCGGGATAAACCCCACGAACCCTGTAAATGAGGCGAGGGAAATAAGACCACGCCACCGTGACTGGATGTCACAAAGCAATAGAGTATCGACGTATATCGAGGAACCACCATTAGCATCCAAGCAAAACCACCATAGATAAGGATGGGTTTGCCTACAATTTGCCCTGCGTTCGCCCAGGTCTCGGAGGGTCTCTCGCTGAGCATCCCCATGCCTGGCCACGCGGTGGGCTCGTCGCCGGAGGCTGAGGAGCAGGCGCGCAGGGACACGGCGGTGCTGGAGAGGCTCGTGAGCGAGCACGACATTGTCTTCCTGCTCATGGACACACGGGAGAGTCGCTGGCTGCCCACTGTGCTGGCCGCGAGCAAGCACAAGGTGCGTGCCCACCCCCACGCATGCTATAATATTATGAAACTATTTTGTATTTTACCCATTGAGCTGTCTAGCTCTTTTTCAGAAGCGACCTGGCTGTCACAAATAATAGCCCAGTGAAGTGGCTTATGTGGAAATTGATAGCAACCAAATACTCTAAAGGCATGTTGATTCTAAATGTGGAGGGAAAAACCGTAGGACCTGGAGAAAAATCCACCCGACCACGCAAAGGGCACACAAACTCCAAATGTACAGGGCATCAGGGTCGAGATTCCACCCACGACCCTCTGTACACCAGGCGAGGTAGTTAACATCTCGCCACTGTGATGCCACACACTCAACATCGCGGGTGGAGAGTCCCATGTCCACCAGCTCTTAGGTTAGACGTGTCCCCGCTATGCTTGGTTAAATTCAGACCTCCCTCTTCCCCCATAAAGTAATTTGCTGAATTTCTAACATTTGGAGCCCACGAATATGTTCAGCAATTTTTTTGTCCATTTAGTACAGTCCCATTTTTTACGTGTTTTCCTATCTCCTTCGTACAGTTTTGTTTGCTTCATTAGATTGAAGGTAAATGGAAAGGTGCAGCCCTGCAATTGCCTCACCACACCGTTGCATGCCGGAGAGCGAGCCTCCGCTGGAGGGAGCTGTGGAGAATCCCTCCAGAGAGGGTATTTGGCCTACTCTTCCATGCTGCTCAGATGCCTCTGAAGAGATAGGAGTACCCACACTTTACCTCACCAGACGTGACCTGCTGAACGACTTAAAAAAAAAAACATTTGATTGAAGTAACATGGTTCCACTTCACAGGTTTTCAACTCATTAGTACATTCTTCTTCATTTCGTTAGCTTGTATGCATAAGCAATGAAATCATCAACATGCTCTCGTAACTTTGGAATAAACTATTCTCATGTGCACGCTTCGAGGTATGTATCGTGGATGTAAGTATCTAGATTAATCCAACAGTTGCCGCATTGTTAATTACACGCCTCATGCCTCGTGTCCAGCTACCCGTCTCTTCATCCTTTGCGATTCCGCGTGCCTCTCCGCTGTGTCGAGCCGTTGAAATAAGTCAACTGTGCCTCTGCACCTGCTCGCCCCGTCAAGACAACTTGTTGTGTCTATGCCTTTATACGTCTTGACGTTTGTTTTTAAAACAAGCCACGATGTCTCTATTACAAATGACGATATCCAATTATGCTTCTTCTAATCTCCCCGCACAAAGTGATCTTCTTTGATGGCAGTTTTGAGGGAAACTAAAAAGCAAAAATGCACACTGTGAAGTTATAAAGTTACAATAAATGACTGGTTAATTAAAAATAACAGTGATTTTTTTTTTTTACAATTCCTGAGAGGAAATAATGATCATCGCAGTCAGCTGAAATTTCAAAATTTCTGTGTGTCCATTAAGCATCTAAAGAATCGCCTTCAAAAATATCTATGAAATCATAATTAGTCAAAACTCAATTAGTCAAAACCTAAAAATAATTTCCCCCCTCTTTTTTTTTACATAATAAGAACACAAATAAGAAAATAAAACCACGTGATTGTTTTTTTATATGAACCCATTACATAAAAGCAAACCGAATGAACCTTCGCTGTGTTGTAAATTTCCTTGTTCACAGCGTCCCATGCGCAGAGGCGGAACTAGCAACTTTTTAAAAAATGTATCCTACTTGAATATTATTTTGAAATGTATATTAAATGCATTTCCTCTACTAGATATCAATAAAATAACACATTTTCAGGGACTCAAGTTGAGGGGGAGGGTGGACCATCACCCCTCTCACCCTCCATGGGTCCACCACGGCACATGAGTCCACAGCTCTCGTCTGCATTCTACGTAATCGTCACAGGACCATGATGGACGACTTTGAGAGGCCTTCACGCATTGGTCGATCGACCCTTTCCAATGACGCTAACGGTGGCGGTGTCGTCGCCTGTCGTGTGCCGTAGCTGGTGATCAACGCTGCCCTTGGCTTCGACACGTTCGTGGTGATGAGGCACGGCCTGAAGGCAGCTAGGGAGGACCCAGGAGACACACTCGGGAGTCTCGGCGCCGCCGCCGCCGCCGCCACCTCATCGCTCTTCTCGGACATCCCTGGCCACCGGCTCGGCTGCTACTTCTGTAACGATGTGGTGGCGCCTGGAGACGTGAGAGGCTCTCTCGTGAAGCGAGAACGCGACGGGGATGAGTATCGAAATTAAAAGAGCTTTATAGCGCATCGGATTCCTCCGGTGTAAATAAATATACTGGTCCTGATTTTAAAAATTCGGTTAGATCGCGTAAATATAAATGTGCCGATAACCCGGCACCTCCCGACACAGGCAATTGGTAAGGTTTGTTATGGAAACAAAACGTGCCAATTAGTTACTACTTGAGCACACATCGGTGTATTGGAAAGTAAATCCACAACATTTACAATGTGAGTATGACATCACTGGTGATTACAACCAGTTTCATCAGGCGATTTTCCAGAATTGTATAGGGTGGTGGCAGGTTAACGACGCATTTTTGTGATCTAACCCAACAAACGTTCGTTATGGAGAATATTGCTTGCGAAAGCCTCTGTGTAGCCGTACCAGAGTTGAAAAATCTAAACAAATAATAGGGTCCCTCTACTTATATGGTTAATGTGGCGAGTATTACCTTTTTAGAAAGTTGTAGAACTTCCATATTACTATGGCAGGCGTCTGCTTATAGAATGACCTGCTGTTTGGGTGTAAGTGTGATTGATTTGCACCTCCAATGAGCACGGTTGGCTACGTATGGTGAAAAAGAAGTTCAACAGGCACACATACATTGATATGTCGTTCATTTCCAAATTCGGTCTAAACTTTCTTTGGATTATTTTGAAAAAGTTAAAAGATCCCGTGACTCATTCGGAGAGAGTAGGCTGTTGTGTGTCAACGGCGTCATGGTCCACATTTGTGTAAAAAAAATTAAAAGTACCCACAAATTACTCGATTGTGATTACACGGAGCAACGTCGCTCCCTGCTGACAGACTATATCCATCCGTGAAACAAAGCACCATTTTTATTCCGTGACAGCTCTGCTCTTTAATAATAACGCGAATATCAAGTGTACGACATTAATTATCGTCATAGTTATTGTTGTCATTCCTGTTATTATTATTATTATCCACGAGCAGTCAACGAGAGACCGCACCCTGGACCAGCAGTGCACGGTGAGCCGGCCGGGCCTGGCCATGATGGCTGGAGCTCTCGCTGTGGAGCTCATGGTGTCCGTGCTGCAGCATCCAGAGAGGTACGCCCTTGTGCTGCGGCTGGTCAGCCGGACCAGGCCCGACAGCGTTCTTCACGGAATAATACGCGATACAGCGGTGCATTTCACGACATGACCGTCATCGTAATGTCCCTCCCATCATTACCTATTTTCCCATGTTCCCATAATGTATGTGTTTGCATGTTGAACTTCTTCCTCGCCGTGCGTAGCCAAACTGTGCTAATCGAAGGTGCGGGGGAAGGACAAGAAACTAAACACAGCCTCGCTCAATCCAACAAACGTGTTAACTCTTATCGATTATTCTTAAAGTAGTCCTGGTCCTTGCTGGCCGCTTGGCAATCTTAGACCTTTGGGCCCGACGATTATAGTGATAGCGGTTTTTGATTACATTGTATTTTCACGTGTCATGTAATGATTTGTTTGTGCTTTGTTGCACGTTATGTGCAAATAAATACTTGCTTTCAAGTCATTCTGCTGCAGTTCACGCAACATAAACCTCCCGTAAGTCGTCAAATCATTGTGACTTTGCAATCTGTAACACTTATAATGGTACACGCTGCCAAAAAATGATGACGTCATATTACCACCATGCAGAATCAGAATCACAATCTTTATCTCGACTGGAGAAATCCGATGAGCTATGAAGCTCTTTTTCTACAGAAGTCCAGTAGCACAGTTACTCCAGAAATCGTTTTAAAACGCATTAATTTAACGAGCATAAGCTTTATATTTATTATTATTGTGTCCCTTAATTATTATTAACGTATACTATGGGTTTTTGTAGCCAATACTGCGTACGATCCAAATTTGTTTTGGATCGGGCCACGTATTTATTTTGACAGTTCTTGTCGTTAACTCTCCACCACCAAAACATTTTATCGCCTTCACACAGATATTATTATTATTACTCCGTATTATTTATACGTGGCCAGTGCATTGGTCACATTCTGACCGATACCGCTCCTCCTCACCGATCGCCCTGAGACTCTTTGTTCCCGAATTCAACAACATACAACGACATTCCGCTCAGACTGTTGTGAGATACTCCAAGGTGATTCTCCCAGAAATGCATTTGCTCAAATTTCATGCATATTTTGTGGGGAAATAAAATGTTTGAGTCGATCAACGGCCATCAGGTCATCGTGGCACTTAACAAAGTGGGCCGTTCAGTTACGCTACATCGTACGATACGTGTCTCGGTGTCGCCACGGCGTGTGAGTTCTCGTGATGACCCTTCCCCTCCCCTCCGTCTCCGCGCCATCGCCCAACCCTCGTGCATCTGAGCCTCTCGTCAGTCCACCTGGGAAGGGACGCGAGTCGCTCATTGATCTCCGTGCCGTTACAGGGGCTACGCCTCGGCCAGTGTGGGCGATGACCGCATGAACGAGCCCCCGACGCCGCTGGGTTTGATACCACACCAGGTGCTGCTTGCGTCTGCTTGGCTTGCTGTGCTGTGTGACGTGCGCTCGCGTACGTGTGTCGAACTTCTTACGCACCGTATGGAGCCAACCGTTGCTGATCGGAGTTGCGCACGGACATACGTGTGTATACGTACGTGCAATAGAAATTGTGGGTTTGTCTTGCCGGTGGTGTGCACGCACACATCAATCACCTATGCTTACCGTGCATTCATTGATAACACTGCCATATAAAATAAGAAAATGACCCAAAGTGAGCTCGATCAGCTATCGGAAGCTGTACCGGTCTCCCATGCGTTTGCGGATTTTACCGCGTATTGTTCGGCGCGATGTCTGGCGTTTCGCTTCACGCGCTGGGAGCGTTAGTTCCTGAAGAAGCTCTCGGCTTCAGTTCCTGAAGACGCTCCGATCACGTAGAGCGAAACTTCAGACGTAATTCTGAACAACGCAGTACAGTTACCTCTCTGTCTCGCTGCTGCCTGTCAGTCTGTCACAGTCACATTCGCTCAAATTTGTTTGATGGTGGCCGAAGACACGAGGACCACAATGCAGTTCTCCAGTACCTCTCGGTGGCTTTTGCACAATGCACACGGCTGAGTGCTTTTTGCTTGAAACACGGTACGAGTTCATGAGCCTTGACCAGATGTTTTACGTGTCGGTACCACCTGAAGTAGCACTTTAGCGGTTCCAATGTCGTTGTGACCAATAGCAATGAAGTATAGGATTACCATTTGAAATCAGTGGGTTATAAAATAATCGACTCTCATTAGCCACGTAAATAAAGTGGAATTGCTAAAGTTTTGCTACCTTATGTGGTACTAATATCTACTCTGGCCCAAGGACCATCGATACATATATAGTTGACCAATGTTATCCATAACGCAGGTTTGTTTTTTGGGTTAGATCACGTAAATATAACCCCCCCCCAAAAAAAAATTCACCTGTATTATGCATATATAGTAAGCACAAGCCTCCGGTAAATCATATGACTTATGCGTAGCCACCACTACTCTGGATTTCTTCCCTGTCCCCGCCCCCTGTGAAAGCAAATCTGCTTGTTCCTTCTGCCTCTCCCTCCCATCACTGTCTCATCCCCGACACATTGGCCCAGTCATTCATTCCCCCCCCCACCTCCCCCTTGCGCCTGGCGTTTCTTCTCTCTTCCTTGGTGCTCATCCTGTCATCCTGAACCGTGCCCCTCTTTTTCTTGTGGACTTCGTCCCAGCGTTCCTTTCACTGCTCCTCTTTCCCGTGGTGGCTGTCACTGATTGGCAAGGAGTTCACGCGAACCGAATCGGGGCGGTGTTGTTTCTACACCAGGTGGCGATGTCGGCCACAGCCAAGACAGAGACGAAGCACTGTACAAGGGGCGTGTGTCTTTTGTCAATACTTTGGCTGCTTTACAACAAAAAAAACATGTGCACACAAATGCGTGCACACCCATGGCGATTGTATATAAATACACAAGAGGCGGCTAAGAGTGCGGCAAAGAGAATGCGTCAGAATTGTACGTGCAGTTTTTCTTTTTCACTGCACTGCAGTCCCAAATGCGGCAACATGAACATGCTGATATCTGAAAGGAAAAAAACAACTAAAAGCTTCACGATGGTTTGGTCAAAACTTTTTTCGTCTTTTGTTTTCTCAACAATTATATTTGGCAATATATTAATTCAGGGATGGTGGTGGTGCAGTGGATAGCACCCAGCGCTTTCAAGCCATAAAACCTGAGTTCGATTCCTGGCCACAGCCAACACCAGTGGTATCTAAACCAGCCAGTCCTGGGCCACTTCCCCCCCCCCCTCATCACCAAAACGCAGCGAGCAGCGTGGTGAGGTATGGCCAAAATAACCCTCGTGGCCAACGCAGGGCTTCGTCTTGCTGTGGATTGTCATGCCACTGAATTATGTTATTAACTTAATATATTGATGAAACAAGTATATAGGAACAGAGTGAAATATTGAAATGTGTTCACCGTTGCTTGTGATGTCACTTAACCTCCCTCCCATGGTTCCCTTGCACCAGGGACTTGGGAGGTCTCCAGAGGTATCTCACCTGGTCAAACAAAGTCAACGAATGTATGAGCTTGTAGTGACTCGTCGCTGACATCAACACAGTGCGATACAGAGGACACAGCACAATGTTTGGATCACCGTTGCTCTCTGTATCTCGTTTCCAGATTCGTGGTTTTCTATCCAGATTTGACCACGTGCTCCCTGCCAGCCTGGCCTTTGATAAATGCACTGCCTGTTCAGCTACAGTAAGTAAATCTGGGCTTAGAGAAAGAGAGAGAGAAAGACACTCACACATGCACGAGCACAACAGCGACTTTTGCTGCCGGTGCACTTTTCCACTTAGTGGGGGGGGTTTTTTTACTTATAAAATCTTTGACAAAAAGTGTAAAACCATACGAAAAAAACTGTTCCTATAAATGAAATAAATGTGCTGTTTAACATACAGATGTTTTAAAATTGTACTTAATGGACATTTTATTACCATCATTTCCGTTTTTATAATTAGCATCATTTCTCCCTGGCCATCTCTGCCGCCTCCAAAAAAGTGCCGCGCAAAAAATTTAGGCTGCGCCCACTGCCGATGTAGCGAATCAGACCCTGCGAGCTCCGTTCATTCCCCTGCGCGGGTGCATTTGCAAGGCACTCGGAAAAGCAGGTGGTCCCATTTGTTCCACATGGTAATCTGGGTTACTTTGGTGCTATTCTATCACTAGGACCAAGGTCAGCATCGATGTTCTTCTGCCCTTATTCACGACGCTCTGCGCGACTGCGAGAATATTCCCGATAGGGCGTTTGAATGTTCCCTACATTTTGTCCTTGGGCCACTTTGATTAAAGGGATGCTGCTGCTGCTGTTGTGTAATGGTTCGCCCACTGGATTTGTTATTCCGATGCACGGCAATTTAAACGGTGGGACACTTTCTTAAATCCTCCCCGCATCTGCCCACACAGCAGTATTAATGGGCTCACCACAGTTGTATGTATGTATGTTGAACTTATTTTGCGCTGTACGTAGCCAACCATGCTAATCAGAGGTGCGACCGCTCAACAATTAGTTGAGCGGCAGGTTGCATGTGCTGGGATAGAGTGTGGATACTTTCACCTATTCTCAGATGCCTGGCCAGTGTAAAAAGTAGGTCAAAATATCCTCTAGAGGTGCTCTCTAGAGCCACATCTAGAGGTGGAGGCCCTGCCACCAGCAATGGTGTGAGAAAGCCATTGTAGGGTGGCACCTTTACTTCGGGTGAAAGTATCTTCAGCTCTCATGGACATGATAAAGGTTTAATCCCAAACATTAAATGTGAAAACATAGGAGCATCAGGTCGTCCGGGTTGTTTGACCTTACTTCACACTGATCAGTGAGGGAGAGATTAGAACGGCAGTGGATTTTGCTGCACTGACCTCTGCTGCCCGTAATAACTACTGCACCTGTTTTTTTGGGTATCAGTGGTCACCCATCCAAGCACTTTTCTCGGCTCAACACTGCTTAGCTTCCAAAGTCTGAAGACTGGGCATACTCGGGGTGAATTGGTCATAGGAACGTGTCGTGGATGTGCTTTTCGACTCTCGGTTTTAATCCAAACAATCCAAAAATCGAGCCTAGGTACAACATTTTAAATTACACAAACAGGTCCCTGCAGGGTGGGCTGGTAGGACACGTCTCTGCGCTGTCTATTGCTGATTTTACACCCAACAGCACGAGATTTCACTTCGTTAAAGTATTGAAAGGGGACGGACGGACGGACAGACGGACACATTAATCTATTGCAGGCTGGTACACTCAGTTTACAACTTCGTTCCTACCAGTAAAACATGCCTTGACAGGAAGTGACGTCCCTTTATGTGCCATCACAGGAACTGAAGTCACTTTCAGGCCATCTCTTCTGTGGTTTTCTCGCCAAAATTATATTACGTGACATCAGGTGATGTCTACTCTTTGGTTTTATTCGGTAAAGTCACGTAGGTAAAAAATAAAACAACAAAAAATCACGACTTTTCGGCCACAACACAAGCGGCCTTCATCAGGTGAAGGGACCAGGCTGTCTCGAGGACAGCGCTGGAGTGGAACACAGTCACGCTCAGACCGCGACCTTTAAGCTGTGTGCGAGGAAACAAGGTGCCTTGACAAAGGAATTAGCATAAAAATTAGCATTTGATTGGCCGACTTAGCATAGAGGTGGTGTACGTGCGGGTGAACATGCCGGTTGGCGTGGGGGGAGGAGGTGGAGTTTACCTATTGATGGTGTGAAAAGGGAATTTTTAAGAGATGCGAAAGTTTGGGGTACCACTACTTGAAAAATATACTGTACCACTCCAGCGTTGTCCTCGAGACAGCCTGATCCCTTCACCTGATGAAGGCCGCTTGTGTTGTGGCCGAAACGTCGTGATTTTTGTTGTTTTATTTTTTACCTACGTGACTTTACCGAATAGAGTATGGATCCTTGCAGTCACGAAAGCTTTAAATCTAGAATCAGGTGATGTCACCACGGTTAACACGGAGACATTTTAAACTGGCACATCACAAAAACACTATTCCAGTACAAGAATAAAATCCCAAATTGTCATGCAAAAATACAAAGCCTTTAAATCTGAAACTGCAAGTGTACATTTTTAGCCATGCTGCGCGTACATTCGTGCCTTTCGCCAGGGGTGTTCAGTGGCTGTGTTATAGAGTAGGCATTTCCATTGAGTGGCAAGTCCCTTGGGTAGCCTGCCGCATTGTATAGTTACACGTGGGCAGAACCAGGGGGATAGCTTGAGGGGAATAAGGCCTCTGATGTGCGTGGGCAGGTGTGTGCTGTACAAGGGAGCGTGCTGTGAATTTCGTGGGGGGGGGGGGGGGTTGGGGAGTGGGGAATCCCATTCACTTTAAGTTACAAAACTCACATTTCGTAGAGCTTTTTGTACTATTGTGTACAATCTCTTGAGTGACAATGTCTGGCTTTGTGCCTAGCGGTAATGTGCTGATAATGTTCAACTGGCACTACCCTGTGAGGGCATTATTTTCCTTTTACAAAACAAGCCGTTGCACTATTAGGGGTGGACTAGTGGCGCCACGGTTAGCACACTGCGCGGCGATGTTCACCCCGGCAACCTGGTTTCGATTGCAGTGCACGGCTATCATCAGTGACGAGTGTTATCTGAACCGTGGGGTGTCCTCGACCCAGCTTTAGATTGAGAAATAAATATATTCTCTATTTTCATAATTATAGCTACACTTTCATCGAATTTAGTTGTTGTTGCACTTGTTTTATTATCATAGGCCCAAAGGCCTCGTATGCCAAGCAAGAAAACAGCGCTGCTGAAGGATTCATACATAAGAGTTTAAAACTAAAACTATAACAATATATACATTTTATTTTTAACACTGAGCTACATAGCTCTTTTTCAGTGGCTTATCATGTGGAAATATATAATAGCCAAATACTCTAAACGATGTTTCTAAATGTCGAGTGAAAAATCGAAGGACCCAGAGAAAAAAATCCATGCCACCATGGGGAGAATATCAAAACCACAAATATACAGGTGTCAGGGTTGGGATGGAACCCACAACCTCCTGCATACCAGGTGAGGGAGTTAACATCTTCGCCTCCATGGCGAGGTGTTAACACACCTCCTAAATCGAGCAAGGCAGTAAGAACTTGGAAAAAGGGACAATGGGTGAGAGTGTCAAGGCCGAGAGCAGTGCGAGGCAAGAAGCAGAAAGGAAAGTCTTGTGACCTGCGGCGTGGTAGTTGAACACAGTGTGGTTGAGACCAAACAGTCCGCGTGGTAGACCAAGTCCACAATAGGGTGGAGGAATCAAGGAGTACAGTTTACAGGAAAGAGTAACCATGGCAGTAGCGATAGAGGGGTGATAATGATGTGATGAGCCAGTGACTGGCTAAAGAGGAAACGTATTTAAAAAAATCAATCTCAGCTCAGCTTGCCATGAAATTAGTATCTGTTGCTGCTGCCACTGGATCCGGTTATGATCCGTAAAGGTTTTAGCCTGGCCATACAACCTGTCGGTGCGCCAATAAATAAACGCTCCCTGGTACCATCTGTTATAGGGACTATAAATACACGGGGCTATTTTTCGTCCACCACCTCCCACACCCCCTGAGAATTAGCACCCTCATTATTCAAGTGCTGGTGCACCCAACCTTACAGTAAGGCAATTGCATGGATAGCTGGGCGGCTAATTTGAGGAGTGCGCAGATAAATCCGTGGGTGTGCACGTGGAAGTGGTTTGCGCTCCTCTGTGCCGAAAAGAGCAACCGATGGATGCCCGCGTTGGCCTCGCTTTAGCAACTGTACGTGTGGGCAGCGATCAAACCGACTTGAGGAGAACCATGTGACTGGTGCGTACCAGCTGTGGCATTGGGGCCACAGCTCCTTGTCGGGGCTCTTCCAAGAAGGGGGAGGAAACAAATCCTATAACAACAACAACACAGTTTACGTTGCATCCGAATGGCAATTTATGAGAATTGGAAAAAGATACATTAGGGTAGGTTGTGGCGGGGTGGGTGGATGGTATTTGGTGATTCCGATCAGAGTTGGGTAATGTGGTGGACATAATTTGGGGAAACTCCGTGGCATGGCTCCTGGATAAAGCAGTTTTATCCATAGGGCCAACAGCGATGTATGTATGTTAAACTTAGTTGGGACTGTACGTAGTGAACCGTGGTAATCGAAGGTGCAGGGGAAGGACAACAAACTACTGTAAACACAAAAAAAGCAGTTCTCAAGAAATTAGTTTTCCATCTAGGTTTAAAAGTGCACTGCTTCGGTGGCTTGCTAATATCAGAATGGAGAGCGTTCCAGATGGCCGCAGAAGCGCATCTGAAAGCGCACGGCGCAGTGACCGTCTTTGTCCGACGGTTAGCCAAAAGCCGCTGCTGCGAGGATGACCCGAGTTTGCGTGAACCACGGGGACAGCCGGGGCCACCAGGGTAGTACCTTTTGAATCCCAGGGCACGCTCCTCGTGGAGATCCAGGGGCTGCGACGAGTCCAAGGGGCATCCTTGGGGGGGGGGTGGGCAGGGAAACTTTAGCCTTTGTTCAATGCGTTCCTGGGCAAGGCTGCAATGAAAAATCAAGCCCTTGGTGCGTTTTGCCCAGAATCTCCGCATGGTTGCGGCACGCCGTGACGTGGGCAGCACCCGACCAGCGTGTTTTCCCGCAAATTAAATGGCGGAGTATTTTTCAAGAGCACAGGCGCATTAATTAAAACCAGATGGGCTCTCGCGCTATTGCTGCCGTGCTCCCGGGAGCGCGCCTTCAGCGTCGCGAAACGACTGCGCGTATCGTTTACAGCGCCCGCGTGGCACACTATAGCTGCGTGCACATTGCGTGCACAATCCTGCACACTTTGAGGTGCTGTAAAGGCACACTGTACGTATTTGCATTGTTCGCTGCTTTGCATGCGCAACTTGAGTGGTCCACGTGTGGTCGTTTTAAATAGCGCCTCTGCCCCAAAAACTGTGGATGGATGGTGGATGATGGTCAAGGGTGCATAACTTCGATGACAACGGAAATGTGAGCAAAAAATGTTCCTCACCACCTTTATTCATCGGTGCCAAATTGAAGATGTTACATTATGCTCCGCCACATGACAAGCTAGACAAGACTCCAACCCAAGTAAAGCAAACAACCATGGGCACATTCTAATAAAGCTGCACTTATAATCCCCTTGCCGTAATACCCGGTGGGTTTTGGGCTTAATACACAATGAGCCTGGGGGCTTTTAAAAAAAAAAAACCTCCCCCCACAGCCCCCCCCAGAACCGGCGCTGGGAGACTGGTCACACTGTATGGAGTTGGCGTTAGTTTTGGCAGTGATATTGGCGTCCACTGCCCCCCCCCCCCCCCCCCCCCCATGAGACCAAGCAACTCCACTCGAGTTCCACGGGGTGCCTTTTTGGTGAAGGGACAGCAGCCGCTTGGTAAAATGCTGTCTCCACCAGAGAGACGCTCGCGGAAGGAAAAAATATATATTGACGAGTGAAGTTTGACCGCTTACTAAATTGCAGATTGTTTTTGCAGAGATCTACCGTTAGAATGCTTTTTGTACGTGGCAAAAAGCATTCTACGGTGTGACGTGAACGGCGCGTATTTACACACACTTGCGGGTGTGTGTGTGTGTGTGCGCAGTTTGTATTTTTCAGTTATTAGTTGATGAAAATCAGAACTGCTGCAAGTGTGCTGGTTGGGTAGGTCACTTGTTTTAAAGGGCGCTTTGGAAAAAACAAAAAATATATATTTGTATTTCAACCCAAATGTTAGCGTTCTTCGTAAATTAAATATTTTTTTTAAATTGAGTTAATCTTGGCCTTACGAAAAAAAACACGCGCGCAGCGTACGTATACAAAAAAATATATATTGGTGTGCACGTGGAATTGGAACCTGCCCTGTTTTGCCAAAAAGTGGGAGAATTTCTGTGATGGCTGAGGAGTGACGCACACGTAAACCCGCACCACGTGCCGCGCTGTGAATAATTGTAAGGGCCCGATTGCAGCTGTGTTGCACGTGGCTCGGAATAAATCACAACCCCATCTTTGGCTTTCGGTGTTCTTTTCTATTTTTGCAGTGGAATATTTATAACAAAAAAAAATCGTACGTATACATTACGCATTTATGGAAATGTGAATTTTAACGCGTAGGCTTTTGCGTGATAAGTGTGCGATGAGTGGGGCAATGGGGGCTTAAAAAATATAAGGCAACGCATTTATACCAAAATATCCCTTGTTAATACATGGATGAGAGGCTACCTAGGAATACTAGGTTGTCATAGGTTCGGGTGCCAAGGTGGCATGTCAGTTATTCAGCAATAAATGTTTAAAATCGATTTACGCAGCGCTATTTGAGTGTTATCCCCTCGTACGTGTGGTTTTCTCCTGGTACCTTGCCCCCCCCCCCCTCTCCCCATAGTGCCACACTCGCACTCGTAGAAATTCCTCAACATCCCATGTGGAACTCGACTAACAGAAAATTGTCTGTGAGAATCAGTCAATCCTCGGTGGAAGAAGCATGGTTATGTTAGAAGGAAACTGCTTGCACTGGCATTTTTGTTGATATGACTTTCACAGGAAACTCGGCATTATTCTGTCCCCTGGAGCCCACTTTCATTGCACGCGGTGGAATGCGTATCTGCCTTCGTTATTTACAGGAATGCGTGTTTAATCGTACTTGCGCTATATCATTCGAAACTGACAAAAGCTGCATTTGATTTTTAGCCAACGATAAAAACAAAAAGTAACTGTGTCTATCAAAGCCACATTTTTATTTCATTTACTTTCCTTTATGCAGCTTTACAATACCATGGTATAAATGTTTTTATATATAAAATAATAATGTTGACCCAAGCCCCCTTTTTTTCTTTTGAAAAAATCAAGGAGAGAGGCCCCCCCCCCTCTCTTCCTGACGAAAAAAAAGCACAATCGGCGAGGGGCCTCCTTCAATAATGTGGGGCAGTTGAGCGTTAATTCCGCTCCGGCCTTTGTTACATTAAGTGCCGGACCACCCAGACACTGCATCAGCGTGGGGCTTCCACCCCACACGACGCGGCGGCGTCCGCCCGTAACAATGTCCCGCCCGCCCGCTCGCCCGCCCGCTCGCTCGCTCGCTCCACCGTTCATCCGCTCGCTCGCCCACTCGCTCGCCCTTGCGCTTTCTGCGTTTTCGGCCAGGTGCTGGAGCACTACGAGCGGGAGGGGTTTGCGTTCCTCCGCCAGGTCTTCGATTCGTCGCACTCCTTCCTTGAGGACCTCACCGGCCTCACGCAGCTGCACCAGGAGACGCAAGCGGCCGAGGTATGTATGTTGCGTATCTTCGTTGAACTTCTTTCGCACCGTACATAGCCAACCGCGCTCATCGGAGGTGCGGGGAAAGGACAACAAACTACATACAAAAAGCAGTTCGAACGAAATGAGTTTTCAATCTCGATTTCAAAGTGCACAACTCTAGCGGCTTCCTAATATCGGGAAGGACGAACGTTCCAGACGGCCGCAAGAAGCGCATCTGAAAGCGCGTGATTGCTGTAACCCGTCTTTGTTATGTGCCCAGCAAAGAGCCGCTGCAAGGACGACCGGAGTTCGCGTTGGGTGAGGCGGTCCATCGCGCTGGCCTAACGCTCTCCCGCGTCGTGCCTGGCTGGACGTGCCTGGCGTGCTTTCCGCCGCTCCCCACCCCCTGGGCCCTGGCTTCGTAGTCGTTCTACCAGCGCCAGTTTTCTTCTGAGATGTGTCGTCGGCAACCGAGTCACTTGCCCCATCAGGTGTCTGGGCCGGGACCACGTGAGACGACAGCTGCCGTTTGTGGCTCATCGATTCAAAGTTCAAATTGTGATGCTCCACATATCTTTCGTCTAGTAAGGCCCAATTTTCAGACGACTGGCAGCCTGTGGCACCTCCCTTCCACACTTTCTCTCTGTTTTCTGCCAGTCTCGCCATGTTAATTTGCAACTCTAAATGTTTTCGATTTCCAACGATTTTCGGCAAAATTACTTGAAATTTTGTTAAATTTGTAATCAGAAATTAGCTCATAATATTCATAATAAAATTAGCTGCAAACTCGTAAGCGTGTGCAAAGGAAATGTGAGTTCGGGATCTAGGGTTAAGTTGTTGTACCCTGTCAACAGTTTCGTTCATTTTTTGTCCTTTTCTCAATTTTATTTTCATTGTGGCATAGGCCTCATGTTCCGAGACGAAGTGTCCTTTCTGGACTCCCAGAGCTTTCCATCACACCGTATTATAAAATTGCCCATGAAAGCAGATGTCACTGAACTACTTTTGAGATTCCTCGATGGGCCCTTTTTGTTTATCCACACACACGCGGACAGTGCACTTTCACACATATCCTGCTATGAAGAAATGTTCATGGCAAGACAGTGAAAATTAGATATATTTTTTTCCCATTTAAAGCTGGAATTCAGCCAAATTAAGTAAAAAAAAGAATGTGTTGTTTTGTTATGGAGCCTATCATGACCGGACTGATACCAACAACTCGCTAAACATGAGAGCCCGGTTTAATCACGGTCAGTTGGTTGAAACCCATATTCGAACGCAGGATTTGAGCGTGTTGGCTCAGCGGTCTGACCTCTGAGCCACCCACCCACATCTCTTGTTTATCATTATAATCTCGCAGTGGCCTCTAATGGACGGTTGTTTAGGAGCACAAGTGTGGATGTGGGTGACAGCAGGGCGCAAGGGCAAGGCGTAGGTCTCGAGGGCGTGTTTGATCGCACAATGGCTCATGTCAAGGCTATGAGAAGGTCCATCTGGGCCTAGTGGCCCAGCGGAAGTGATCGCAGCTCACAGTCACAAGCTTGCAAATTTAACATTGTTTGGGTGGTTGACTCAGCCCATCATCCCTCCTGGGGTCGATACGACAAGTATTACTTTGTTGGAGAAGTCAACAGTGGTTAAATTTTGATTTAAAGCTTTCGTGACTGCAGTAATTCATATTCTTAGCTCTTTCGGTAAAGTCACGTTGAAGGGAAACAATAAAATATATATAAAACAATAAAAATTATCACGACGTTTCGACCATAACGCAAACGGTCATCATCAGGTGTGTTTTATATATATTTTATTATTTTATTGTTTCCCTTCAACGTGACTTTACCGAAAGAGCTAAGAACATCAACAGTGGTTGTCCTGTGGATCGACTCACCCCTGCTATACGAATGTGGAATTTCCATTGCTGGCCCAGGGTTGTAAACAGGAGATGAACACAGCCACAGTGCTCATTTCAGCAAACCATCACTTAGACTTGTTATCTGAGTGCGAAGATAGATGCAGCTCTGGCGATAAGTGCTCGGGGGAAAAACGGCTGCACTCCATCCTCGCAGCATCTTTTGACTGGCCATCGAACAAAGACGATCACTGGATCGCACGCTTTTAGGTGGGCTTCTACGGCCATCTGGAATGCTCCTCACGATATTAGGAAGCCACTGGAAGCAGGGCACTTTTAAATCTAGATTGAGAGCTCTATTGTTCAGAACTGCTTTTTTGTGTTAAGCTTGTTGTCCTTACCGCGCACTTCCGATTTGCATGGTTGGCCTTGTACGGTACGAAAGAAGTTCAGCAGACAAACATACGTGTACTTGACAGCAGGGCATTCACTCTGGCCTAGACTATGTCCAGCCCAGCCAGCTAGCCTGCCCATGTGCACAGGCCCATCCCCTGCGATTGAGCATGCGCGTGCTTTCAGAGTTGTAAGCTATCAAGCCAGATGTGGTCGTCACGTGATTGGTGTGTTAACTAATCCCGGGACGAGCCTCGAATGTTTATTTTGCCTTATAGTGCAGCGCGTCCCGAAAATACGATGACATTTGACCAACATAGAAAGGGCCGTGTTTTTGTAAAGCAATAAGCGGTGCTCTTGGGTTATCACAATTGTGAGAGGCAATTTACTCTGTGAGTAACACAATACCATTTGGTAGAACAAATGCCTTTTTTCAAACGAATGGTAACTTCATATTGCCAAAAACATTTTGATTGCATCAGGTAATAGAGCAGAAGTAATCTTGAAATGTTGTTGTCCTTAGGTATTTCGGATAGACAACATTTACGATGCTCGGTTCTGTTTTCTGTTAAATCCCCATCTGTGCCTATTTATTATCTATGTGCCCTTTAAAACGTAATATCCACAATGCACAACAGTGTAATATAGTGTAATGCCGCTCCGATTTTGTTTCCACAACCCCCATGGTCAAGTCTGTCGTGCCTAACCAGCCTTGTGAAGTTTACTGGGCATTCATCATCAGCCATGATCTATCCACTGCTGAATTAATACCTCCCCAAGCATTCCTCTTCACGCTTCTTTCTCGCTACATTTCAAAATAACTTGTCAGGTTCCATGCTTCCAGACTCAGTGAGGCTTTTCTGCATATAAAGGGCATTGTTTAATCTTGACTTAAAGCTTTCGTGACTGCAGGAATTCATATTCTTTGGGTCTTTAGGTAAAGTCACGTAGATGGTGCAAAGAAAATAACAAAAAACTACGACGTTTCGACATTTCGATCGCAACACAAGCGGTGGCGATCGCTTTTGTTGCGAGAGAATAAGGGCATTTTTGTGTTGAAATGCAACTGCTTGATTGGTAGTTTTTTTGCTGGTATGACATTCACGGGAAGTTCGGTATTTTTCTGTCTCCTGGAGCCCTCTTCTCTGCACGCGGATTGCGCTTCTGCCTCTGTTGTTTACAGCAATACAGGTCACGCAACACAAATTCAACAATTGCTCCTCTGGCATCGTGGCGATGTAAGCTTAGCACGGTTAACATTTTTATCAGTGCGCTTGATGCACAAATGGAAAATTAAAAATTCTTCGATGCGCCACTGTAATGTCACCCATAATGCCCGGATTCACAAATACGAAATGGGGAGGCATGGTCACACAGATGCCCTCCGCTACTCCTGACACAAGTTTATCTGGCTCAGCCACCTCAATGTAAAATTTAAGTTGTTGCTCTAGCCATACAGAGAAGAAGAAGTGTCCAGATTGGTCTCCTCCGTTCACTCCCCATCTTTACTTCTCCATTAAACCACAAACACAGAGCCTACTTGCACATGTACCTCAGCGTCTTCCGGCGCCTATTGCTCCCACATGTTTTTCACTGTCTTTTTCTATGTGCATGTGTTTGTGTCACTTTCATGTCACCGTTATACCTGTATTGAACGTTTTCCGTGTCACGCATGTGTATTTCGTTCACGACCGTTAAATACTTTGTTAAATACTTCGTTTGTCAGTGGTGCAATATTCCTGACGGACCCTGAACTCGTTCTCTGCAATCTCGATGATTTTTGTTTTGTTGTTGCTGTACTTACGCCCCACGGATCTCCCTTGTAGTAAAAAATATCTGGGCAACTGGCATAAACGGGATCATCCGTGCAACAAATTAAATCAACTTAAACTCATGGAGAAATGTTCGGCAGGCATTGGGTGGGCTGTTTAAAAAAAAAAAGGTGCCACAGCGGACGCAATGAAACGCGTTTGTAACTCCACGATGGTGAAGGCGTTGTTGATGCCTCGTGTCCGTTGTTGGCTGTTGTCTTTTAGATCTGGGACATCAGCGACGATGAGAGCATCTAGGAGGGCAGCGCTGCAAAGGCTCCGGCTTTACGCCACGAAAACCATTGGTCAGTGACATCGCAGATGTAAACAGGCGCTTAACCTTTCACGATGTTTATTAAACTTTTTCACGAACCCTCAGATCATATGTTTGTTTCGAACATTGGTTTACATTGAAACCACGAGAATGTCGTCGTCGTCGTCCTTTTAACAAGTTTAAAAATAAATTTACGATGTTACACCGTAATAGAAAGCAAACAGAACATGAGTATTCTTCTGTAGATTTTTGTTTTTATATCGCAAAAATTCGAATTTAAGGTCAATAATTTACTGTTGAAATGAGAATTGCAGCGGTGTTCATCTCACGTGTACAGTTTTTGAGCTAGCGATGGTAATTTTACATTCCTATGGTGGGGGTGAGTTTATCTATTGGACAACCGCTGTTGACTTCCTCACAAAGTGGAGCTCGTTTTATCAACCCCAGCGGGATGATGGTGCTAAGTCAATGCCCAACCAGGGTTTGAACTTGCGACCTTTACATCGCGAGCCGCTCGCTCGCTCTACCGCTGAGCAACCTGGCTTGTAATTGCAAGTGGCTGGGTTTGGTGATGTTCATATTTCAAAGGAAGATGTTTTTTTTGTTGCTTTTTATTTTTATTCAAGGTTAGGCAAGCATTGGTGTTTTCAGGGTCTGGCCTGGGGATGGTCACTGCTGGTTGAAGAGCCAACGGGAGCGGTTCTCATTGCTCGCGTGCGGGTGAACTGCACATGCATGCCTGCACACGTTCGTCTGTGTTTTGACTATAAAACGTTGGGTTTGTTTTCTTTTTCATATTCCTGGAAGCAGAATGTACATGTATATTTTAACACGTTAACATAAGGGTTTGGTTCATTGTACACGTACAGTACGTGGCTTTCTTGGAGATTGCTGTTCCCTGTTTTCTTAACGGCGCCATTTGCAGCCACGTTGTTATCGTTGGTTAAGAAAACAGTAATGTAGGAAGGTTATGTTATGGCCTATGAGTGAGTTGGGGGGGGGGGGGGATGTATTTTTTTTTTACTGACCAAACAAATCTGCACTGCCTTCTTTCCAAACAAAACAATAACTGGAGCAAAAGCCACCTATTCCAACAAGCGTCGATCCAGAAAGCAAGCGTGTAGGCAACCCCAGAATCAAGTCGTTGGGTTCAGCACATGCACTGTATGTAATGGGAAGCTGGCGTGGTGTAATGGGCAAAAGGTCACCGGTTCGATTCCATCTCCCGGGCACGGCAGTTGAAATGGTGGCGCGAGTTTCTTAAATTCCCCTCCTGCCTCTGTCCACCCAGCAGCAATTCGTCGATGGGCAGGTCGCAATTGCTGGGGTAAAGTGTGGGTACTCCGAGCTCTTCCAAGGCGTCCGGCCATATTTGACCGTATAACATTAATGGTTATAATAATAACAATAATACTTGTATTCATATTGCGCCAGAAGGAATGAACGTCTCAAAGAGTGCAGTGTGGGGTTTTTTGCCTTGGTGAACCCCCGAATGTCAGCTTGTCCCCTCACCTCAAGAGGGCCTGTTTGAAGCTTGCTCGCGTGGAGGGCCTTTTGCAAACAGTGGTGTGAGCAAGCAATTTCAGGGCTGCACCTTTATTACTCTGTGCAATTGCCGATGTTTAAATGTGGATTTGGGTCTGCTTTATCAAGCGACGTCACGGAATTGTGCGAGGCGACTGCCGAGGCAATGCGTCTGTCTGGGACAAGTTCCGTCGCCTCTCCGGTTTCAAGGGAGCGTTTTAAGACTCGTTATAAATTTGTTCGAAATATCAACGGTTACGATGCTGATGGCGGCCTTTGTTTACCGCCAGACATATTTCTTTTCAAAGGCATTGCGGGGAAGCAAGACTGCCCGTCCCTCGCAGGCTCTCTCTCATCCTCCCACATTTATTAATGTTGCACCACGAGGTGGCCGTTTGTTTTCCTCCACTGTTTAGGTGTGCGGGGTTCACAGGGGCTGACCTTTAAAAAAAATACATTGCGGAAGGTAGCCAACGGCCAGTTTATAGTATTACGAAAAGCAGAACCCACGCAGAAACATATGAAAAATAAACCCAAGTTGCATTGGCTTTTCTACCATGAAATATTGATGGAACGAATGGTTGCCACTGCCAATATTTATATGCGCGGGCAATGACGAAACCTGGAACAAGCCCTCTCTGGGATTGCCTTTGAGGTGTTTTTATTGCTTGTAATAATTTTCCTTGCCTATAAGAATTATACAGTATTCCCGCGTTAATTACGAGGGATTTGTTCCGGAGATGCTCGTGAATAGCAAATTTAATGGATAATGATATTGGCGCGTCTGCAGATGCTTTTAAAGCTTAGATCAGTTCTCTATCTCTCTCATCTCTGTATCTCATTACTTTCTCGCATCACGTTCTCGCTCATCTCTTTCTCTCAATGCAGTCGTGCAGCGTTACAGATACGATTTGCGGATAGCCAAAATCGCGGATAGCAGTTTCGTGAATAACGAGTGAATGCTGTATACCATTGTAGTGATTACAAAAAAATACACTGACTTGTCCTACAGGAGCATTAGTTGCTGACAAGTAGTGGCCAGAGATGAGCCTTGCTACACCGTGTTATCGTTTCATGTCTCACCAAACGCTGTTTTAGGTACACAATTTAAAATTTTCATATTCATTGACATCCTAATTGGTATGTATGAGATGAAATGAAAGATATGAAATGATGCGGTTTTGATGCTCTTGAAGGTCTGATGTTGAAAAGTGTTAATGTGATCATTAAAATGTATGGCATGAACGTTTTATGTGCAGTTTTTTTTTTATGTTTCATCATCGGTTAATGTTTGGTCACAGATTCAATCCTATTCTTGGTTCTTTCGGTAAAGTCACGTAGAAGAGAAATAAAAAAAGATGAAAAAGAAAACAATAAAATAAAATTCTCACGACGTTTCGGCCACAACGCAAGCAGCCATCCTCAGAGCTGTCGGAAAGACAGCGTCCTAATGAACACTGCTAAGCTTGGCAGCGTATTTTAAGCTGGGTGGGAGGAGGAGAGCGCCTTGACAAAGGAGTTTCCATATCAACAGAATAATTTATCATATTGATGACAAATGCAGATATGGGGTTAGTCACTCCTTGTGAGGACGGCTGCTTGCGTTGTGGCCGAAACGTCGTGAGAATATTATTTTATTGTTTTATTTTTTATTATTTTCCTTCTACGTGACTTTACCGAAAGCTTTCAATCGAGATTCAATTCTTTTAAGATAATACAGAAGCGAGGCTGCCACGGTGTAATGGTTGGAAAGCTGCACTTGCGATCCAGGGATCGCCGGTTTGATCTTCTGGGGTGGCAGTTGAAACAATGGAGCCATTTTATTGAATCCTCCCCCCAACTCTGTCCACCCTTTCCCGTTCCAATGACGGATGTGTAACGTCATCGGACCGGAAACGGAAGAAAACCTAAAATAAAATAACTTTTATTGGTTTTGAGGCTCCCACATGACCATGCGGGAGGGCGTGTGGCACAGTTCTCTGCGGTGAGTACAATGTCTTAAAATACAACGGCGCTATGCCTCTGAATAAAATTAACGTTAACCACTTGCGCATTCCGAGATTCAGCAGTGAACGGGGCACCCACCCTGCAACTTTCAGTCATCTTGGAACGGGACAGGGTTAAGTCGGTCGGTAGGCCGCGTTTGCTAGCGTTGAAAATTTAGGCCAAATGCCCTGAAGAGGGGTGGAGGCCCTTCTGCCAGCAGTGACGTGAGCAAGTAATTGCAAGCATGCAAATTAACCTAATTATCTTTAAAAAATGTTGTCACTAAACATAATTTTTTTGATCTTCCTCTTGCAAAGCTGCCAATTAAAAGCAAGTCGTTTGTGGTGTTAAAATGTAAATTTTCACAGCAGTTTGAAAATATTTTTTTCAAAGAGTTATCTATGCATGGTGGCCCGCAGCCAGTTCTTAAATGTTCAGTGGTCTACGGGTCCAGAAAAGGGAACGGCTGACCTACAGTGAGGGAAAAAAGTATTAGATTTTTTGCTGATGTACGTTTGCCCACTGACACAGAAATTATCAGTCTATAATTTTAATGGTAGGTTTATTTGAACAGTGAGAGACAGAATAACAACAAAATCCCGAAAAACGCATGTCAAATATGTTATAAATTGATTTGCATTGTAATGAGGGAAATAAGTATTTGACCCCTCTGCAAAACATGACTTAGTACTTGGTGGCAAAACCCTTGTTGGCAATCACAGAGGTCAGACGTTTCTTGTAGTTGGCCACCAGGTTTGCACACATCTCAGGAGGGATTTTGTCCCACTCCTCTTTTTCAGATCTTCTCCAAGTCATTAAGGTTTCGAGGCTGACGTTTGGCAACTCGAACCTTCAGCTCCCTCCACAGATTTTCTATGGGATTAAGGTCTGGAGACTGGCTAGGCCACTCCAGGACCTTAATGTGCTTCTTCCTGAGCCACTCCTTTGTTGTCTTGGCCGTGTGTTTTGGGTCATTGTCATGCTGGAATACCCATCCACGACCCATTTTCAATGCCCTGGCTGAGGGAAGGAGGTTCTCACTCAAGATTTGACTGTACATGGCCCCGTCCATCGTCCCTTTGATGCGGTGAAGTTGTCCTGTCCCCTTAGAAAAACACCCCCAAAGCATAATGTTTCCACCTCCATGTTTGATGGTGGGGATGGTGTTTTTGGGGTCATAGGCAGCATTCCTCCTCCTCCTCCAAACACGGCGCGTTGAGTTGATGCCAAAGAGCTCCATTTTGGTCTCATCTGACCACAACACTTTCACCCAGTTGTCCTCTGAATCATTCATATGTTCATTGGCAAACTTCAGACGGGCATGTATATGTGCTTTCTTGAGCAGGGGGACCTTGCGGGCGCTGCAGGATTTCAGTCCACGGCGTAGTGTGTTACCCAGGGGCGGAGCCAGGATTTCAGGCCGGGGTGACATTCAACAAATTTTAATTTTAAGGATGAGAGAGTCAGGCTGTTGAACTAGACGCCATCAGTTGGCGACACACTCTGACAATGCAGTTGCATGGAGTCTGCCAGACCGAGTATGGTGTTACCAATTGTTTTCTTTGTGACTATGGTCCCAGCTGCCTTGAGATCATTGACAAGATCCTCCCGTGTAGTTCTGGGCTGATTCCTCACCGTTTTCATGATCATTGCAACTCCACGAGGTGAGATCTTGCATGGAGCCCCAGGCCGAGGGAGATTGACAGTTCTTTTGTGTTTCTTCCATTTGCGAATAATCGCACCAACTGTTGTCACCTTCTCACCAAGCTGCTTGGCAATGGTCTTGTAGCCCATTCCAATCTTGTCCCTGACATCCTTGGAGGGCTCTTTGGTCTTGGCCATGGTGGAGATTTTGGAATCTGATTGATTACTTCTGTGGACAGGTGCCTTTTATACAGGTAACAAGCTGAGATTAGGAGCACTCCCTTTAAGAGTGTGCTCCTAATCTCAGCTCGTTACCTGTATAAAAGATACCTGGGAGCCAGAAATCTTTCTGATTGAGAGGGGGTCAAATACTTATTTCCCTCATTAAAATGCAAATCAATTTATATCATTTTTGACGTGCGTTTTTCTGGATTTTTGTTGTTATTCTGTCTCTCACTGTTCAAATAAACCTACCATTAAAATTATAGACGGATCATTTCTTTGTCAGTGGGCAAACGTACAAAATCAGCAGGTGATCAAATACTTTTTTCCCTCACTGTAGAGGAGGTTACGTTCTCATTACCTACCCAAGAGTATTACCTCCGGAACACCGTTTGGAAATAATCGCCTTGTGTGCAAACAAAAAACGATGAGAAATGCTGCATTAAAAATGAATTTTATTGCTAGAGAAATGACCACATTGCAATCGTTACTACAGATTTTACATTCCAAGCCCTTCTTTTAAAAGTAATATACAAAACTTCAAATCCAACACTTTCTGTATGTTATGGGACATCCCATCACAACAGGAAAATGCGTGCAGGCTGGAAACAAATAGATCTAACAACATACAATGGTGCCCTGCTCACAAACAGCGGGAAGGCAGGACTCTGAACATTCACTTATTGAGCTGGTGGTGTGGGCAAGGCCGAGAGCATTGTATATGCGATGTGTTGGTGAACGAGCATGCAAGGCATGATGGGAGTTGTCTACCTGCTGTTTGTGAGCACACCTTGTTGGTGGTGTTGTTATTTCGATATACAAAACGCTGCACACTTTTTCACCTAATTTGCTAAAATACAAACGTCAGTGACCAGCTTTACCAAATCTAAACAATTCAAACTTGGACATCCTAAATTACTACCGTCAGATTTTAAATTCACAAAACCCTTGTCTTTGACAATAACATGATCTATACATAGTTTTTTTTTGGTGATCAGTCCTCTAGAACAACCCGAGGGTTTCAATATCTGAGGATGTTTTCGTTTGGGAAAAACCATACAAAATGTAGCCGATGTTTCGCAACCTTTTGACCCCTTAAAGGTGTGCACACGTTTTGATCATTGGAGGTTTTAGGCTGAATTAATTATCTATACCTTCCCGTGCTTTGTAATCGGGCAAATGTTTTGTTCCTGTCGCTCTGCTGTTAACCGTTTTTTTTCACTTGTTACTGCAAAAAAAAAACCGTTTTGCAAACATGACCACGAAAAAAATGTGTATTAAAAAAATATATATGCCACATAACTGAAAACTAGTTGTGACGCATAGGGCCAGCCTACAGAGATGCGTGAAGGATGCGGATCTCAGATCGCTTAAGACGCCAGCACAGTGCCCGGGGGGGGGGGGGGGCTGTGCTTTTTACACCAGAGCCTGCCTGACTGCTGCATTTTGCACAGTTTTTCATGCACTCAGGTCATTTTAGCAATGCACTACAAAGAAGGATGCCACACTTTCTGTGCACGAAGAAAGAGAAACCCCCCCCCCCCCCCCCCCCCCATCGCGAAGGAGAAATGCGTTTAGGCCGTGAAACAGAAATAACGACACGCAAAGGCGCAGCAAACGACGACATGGCAACGACTCGGATAACGACGATGCGACCACACGTTCAGCTTTTGAAGCTGGTGGTCTGGACAAGGCTGAGAGCATTGGACGTGCAATGTGGTGATCACATGGCTCGCACGCAAGGCGTATGGATGGGGGAGTCGTGCCTTCGTGCTGTTTGAGCAACAGGCCCTGAGCGTGTTGCTACTTCTAAAAGGACGATGCTCTCGGAAGGAACTACTGTTTCGCAGCTACGATGCAGGTCACTTGAAGCGGCAACGGTGGCTGCCAAACGTATACAGGTTACGTCGTACATAGCATGCATTACTCTAAATAATACTGTGTTCCTGCACTATAATACCTCATAACTGAACTGTAAGAAAGAATCAACTTTCAAAACAGAAGTGTAATAAAAGAAATTAAATACATAATGTATGTTTATTTTTTTAATGCAGCTACTTCAACCAAAAATCTAATAGCAACCTTATTACGCTCAGCGTAATACTAGCTTGAAGGCAAACTTAATTCCATTTGCACGAGAAATAAAATAACTACAAAATATTTTAACTAAGCGAATAATTGTAAAAGTGGAGAAAAAAATATCGATTTGAAATTTCAGGGTTTTACTCATTGTGCATCATAAATTGAGAAACACTTCACTCACCACTGCCAAAGGGCATTTTCTTAGACTACCACTTAAAATAAAAACTTGCAAATGGCCCGTGAGAAGTGGAGGTAGACTAAGGTAGACTAAACTGTGTGGGGGAAAGTAGATAATTTTTGTTTACAAAATGTTATAAGATCAACTTCAGCACACAGTCTGGTCTTCCACAGCAGTGAGTGAATATTAGGCATGTAACGATTAAACCACCGTTCTTGCCCAGAGTAATTCGATGAATTGTCACGACTCAAAAGGTTTTGATTCTACTCGGAGAATGCTTTTGCTCGTCATACTGTGATGGCATTGGTGCACAAGTAACAACAATTAAACACATTGATCTGTAACACTGCCCTTTGGGAATATTACATAACAGGCGACATTTTGGGCAGTGGCGCATCGCTGCTGTGAAGAAGGACCATTGCCCAATGTCGCCTATTATGTAATTTTTCCTCTTTTGGGCAGGGCTATTGACGAATATTTTTCACCAGTGGAGGATCCAAAGAGGGGGTGTGGGGGACGCGATTCCCCCCCCCCCCCCATTGAGGCCCTAAATTTAGTATTTCACTTTTTTATTTAACCAGGTACAGCCCACTGAGCTAAATAGCTCTTTTTCAGAAGTGACCTGGTCACAAACGATTGCTCAACCAAGTGGCTTATAATCTGGAAATTTATAGCAGCCAAATACTCTAAACACACGTTTATAGTTTGTATTGATATTTACTAGAGAAAATACACAATGTTTTTTTTTTAATGAACATATGGCCTATTTAAAAACCTTACAATGTTCAGAACTTCCTGCCCCTTACAGGTTTCTCGATCTGGCTCCGCTTGAGTTTTTTTCTTCAAAAAATATAGTTTTTGTCCGTTTTAACCATCTCGTTTGTAGTGGCATTTTCTCTATGTTGTGCAACTCTGTTGCTTCTAGCAGCCCGCAGGTAACATTGGACTTTAATTTTAATGAATCGTAAACAACAAATTCTTAGACGCACGAGCCAGCACATATATCGCGGGCATAAGAACCAGCTTAATCCGATGCATTTACGTTACATGCCTCGTAAATATACATTTTTAAAATAACCAAAGCAACGTGGGCCCTTGACAGATGTGAACGCAAACATTAACGATTGCGCAGTAATTTCATGAACGCTGCTTATTCTGGAATGGGACCGTGAACTGCTTGGTGCAATTGCGAGGAAAGGGGCTGAAACGAGAAACCATCGTTGGCTCACGTGAAGTGCGAATTTACTTTTCCCTCCACTCAAAGCCCGTTTCTTTTTGCCGCGATTTTAGCGTAAATTTTGAAAAAAAAAAATATGCCGATTTATTAAATCAATTAGAATTTCACGAATTTAATATTTAAATTAAGGAAATCCAGTCCGACATTTTATTTTTTGTTCAACACCAGCAGCAAAAAATAACTCGCAGTGTTCGCTACAAAACATGTGCCGTGTACGGGTTCTCGTGCTGTGAGAAATCCCGCGGCTACTTCTCAACACAACCGAACCGTGCCGCCGCATTGTTTGCCATTTAAGTTAACTTCAGTCTAGAACCGCTATGCCGCCTCACTGTGTTAGTATGCTCTCGTTTACAGCTACTCGCCTAAGTATTGTGCAGAAGTATAAGTGTTATGGGTCCTGCCTTTTGCACAGGACAGGTGGAATGTTGGCTGTGTCCGGACACCTGTTCCAAAACAATGGAGGAGGGGGGGGGGTACACGTTTCGACCTAGCTGAACCAAGCTGAACCAGCAGCAAAGCCACACTGCAGCCCACCTCACTAACCTCCGCCACTCCCAGTAAATATTTCCTTGAAGTCAAGGGAGGAAAGGGGAAGTACTGCCCTCCCGATACCCAAACAGTCAATACCCTGTGCGAGTGGGCCACCCCTTTTTAAAAAGGCAACCCTTAAAGCTTAGAAATGGGGGTGATTGTATTCAGCGCCAATGCCTGAACGAACCGTAGAGAGAGAGAGAGAAAAACAAACTCCTCTGGGAGTAGAGATTCCCAGAGCTCATTTTGTTATTTTCCTTCAATTTTTTTTCTACCAGGAAAAAAAAATCGGCGCTACAAAATGTTGTTCCTGCAAATTTCCCGCTTTGCAGTCGAACAAAGGAAATCTTATTGAAAAATTATAACATATAAAAACCCACGTGCCACAGCTAAAGTTAAACCGCACACACACACACACACAAACTCGCTCGCGATGCCAATCGTTGCTTATTGTCCTGTTACCAGCAGTTTTCATATATATGATAAAACAGCCTGCTGCAATAAAAAAACGTATAATGACTGACTGTGTGTGTGTGTCTAGGCAATGGGGGAACATTGCAGAAACATGTGGGATACAAGAGTTGTAGTTGCTACGTCATAGAGCTTTAGCCAGCGATTTACTCGGCATTCCTTATTTAGAGCGTGACTACCTTATCTGGTTAATGCACGCCTTTGAGCAGTGTCCCTTATATGGAAGTCGGCATTCCAACCAACAGCAGAGACCAGCTGTGCTCCATGCAGTACACGAGGGGATGTTGGATGCACAGTGCAGCAGATTCCCCTGTGCTGGTTATCGGTAGCACCTGCTTACGTAAATAGTGATTTAAATTCACTAAAGGTGACTGACATCACTGACTTGGGACGAAAGGGCAATGTGCTATGTACGGAAGACATACGTCTTTCAACATGCCGATTTTATTAAAACTATGTTTCTTAAAAAATAGCTTGCATGTAAAAAAGAAACCTTATTTTTCTCAGAACGTTCAAAGTATAAACTTTGAGAGCATTTTGTTCCACAAAAGCTAAATGTATTTTAACACTTTCCATAATGCATGTAAGGTTAACCTTGGGGCCTTTGCGTACAAACCTACGTTTGACACTCATACATTAGGAGGCGGCAATCAATGCGAAATGTGCATAACATTGGTATAAACACAAATAAAAATGTGCCCTAGTATCTGCCACCAGGGCAGCCGTGTGCGCATACTTAGTGAAATCATCATTGTCATCATAGTCGTCGTCGTCACAGGCTTTTTGTGTTTAACCAACAATGGGGGCAATTGCGTTGTGATAACCGCAGCACAGAAATAAAATAAAAAAAGGACAACGCCACGCTCTGCGCAGGCGCCAACAGCGACCGGAGGTGCCGCACTCTTTACGAGATGACGGACGGGGAGCGGTTACGGGAACCGGGGGAGCCTCCTCGGCCTCCCCCCATGGAGGCGGACGACGACGGGGAAGAGGCGGACGAGGACAGGGACGAGGAGGAGGACGAGGACTGGGCGGTCGGGTGCGGAGCGGCGTCGCCCTCCGCCGCTTTGATGCGCAGCCACGTGTCGCCCAGCGCCTTGGCGAAGTGCTCGTCGACGGAGCCGGTGACCGACACGCAGGACGACGGGCTGACCGCCGCCGGCTCGGCCTCGCGGGCGGCCGGCCCCGGGCCCCCGTGCCGGCCCAGGCTCCGCCGGAAGTGTTCCTCCACTACCGGGTCGTACGGCGCCGACGCTGGGGGGGGGGGGGGGAAGATCGTTGAGATAACGATCCCTCGTCGATCGCGCGGCGTGTCACATCTCTCCCGTCTGTTTGAGTCTCCTGTCGTCGGTGGGACGTGAGTTACTCGAACGGTAACCAAATAAGTAAGTCAGATTAAATCAAGGACAGAGGAAATATTAAAAATCGAATAATTCGTGAAGGAATTAAGTATTTGACTTCGGTCGATGATGAATAAGATATCACGGTTGGATTTGGAGGTGGCAATTTAAAAAACTAAGAATTCAAAATAATGAAAAGCAGAGGTCTGATTTAAAACAATATAAATTCCAATCTCCCTTTGGAGATTTCATCGTAAATAGCAGTGGATAATTGTTTCGTAATTTACCTTAATTTAAAATGGGATGACAAACAGCTGGAATAGAACATTTTGTGATATATATATAAAACTGTATTGTTCTGCGGGACATGGTGATTTTGTAATACTACACAAATAGGAAAATGTCGGTATTGAACATGCAATTAACAGTAGCACGAGTGATGGTCATTCTACCCCTGGTTATATTTACGTGGAAATAATGAAACTGAGTCGTAAAACGGTAAAATATCACAACTTATGAAAATAAAAAAAGCAAAACTGTTACTAAAGAAAACACGGAAGAAAACTACTAATGCCGCTTACAACATGGCAATGTTCCTAATTACCCTTTTCACAAGTGCACGGGCCCTATTTTTACACGCTCCTGTCGCTGCCTCCCTAAAGGACACTGTAAAAAAAAAAAGATATATATACTGCCACGCAGCGAGTGCTTATTTTACTTATTCAGTCCCGGGTGGCCACGGGGCTGCATAGCACATTCTCCCAAGGGCTCGCTTTGTGTGGCGATGAGCAGCGAGATAAATAATACGGGACGACCTCTTGGCAGACGGCAAAACCAGTCACACTTCCACGATATCGGACGTAAATTTATTTTTGCCCGGTCCTTTCCGGGCCAAGCCATGGGTGGAATAGTCAACGACTCCAGTCCAAAGTGCCACAAGTCAACCCCTTTTCCTTTTCATGACGATGATTATTTTGACATGTGTATTAAAGCCCTGCTGACGTCTCCCATTCTGATTGCGCGATACGGCTAGTTTCCACGATTTCAGATGTACTTTTCAGACCCTTTAAGAGGTGTGATTAAATATGAGCATTAAGTGGCTGCATAGTATGTCAACCAATTGGCAATCTAATTCAGATACAAATCAAGTGTCCACCTTTCTTAATACAGGAGAATGCTCATCAACTACTGCGGTGTTCAGACGTACTCAGACGAACACGTAGGCTTTCGCGACCAATGTCATCCATAATATAGGTTTTTTTGGGCTAGATCGCGTAAATATACATGTGTTGCTAGTTATAATTACTGGCGAAATGTTGTACTCAGATTCTAAATGTCGTGGATTTACCCTCCAGCACATCGATGTGCTGTATGAGTAACGAATTGCCATGTTCTGTTTACGTGACAAACCTTATTAATTGGCTGTGTCGGGTGGTGGCGGGTGTAACGACACATTGATATTTACGCGATCTAACCCAAAAAACCTCTATTATGTATTCAGACGAACTGACTTTTTTATCTATGCCGGAACAATCATGGTGCGTTCCATTTTGCGCATTTCTCGCGCTGTTGATTTGTGCCATGAATAATATAATCTAAAATTCCTAAAACGAAAAACTGATCGGATCACCTAAAGTGCACCCAATCTCAGATCTCAGAAGCTGAGGTGGTTTGAGCCTGGAAAGTGCTTGGATGGGTGACTGTCGTGCATACACAGGATGCAATAAGGTGGGTAGTAGAGGGAAGGGCATCAACATGATATTGTACTGTCATTCTGTGCTCCCATGTCTATGCCTTCACCAACCTGCCCTAGCCAGTGTGGCATGGTGAAGTAACCTCCATGGCCCACAGAGGGGTGGGGAAGCCCTCATCCAGCAGTGGATTGAAAAAAAAAATCAGTACGTGTGCAGAGATATTTACCTGCACAATGACAGCCCACATGTATTATTAGCAACAACTAAACACATCGATCAATAACACTGCCTTAAAAGGAAAAAAAAAACTATACAGGCGACGGAGTCAGGTAATAGCCAAGAGGGCAAAAGCCGTTCACGTCCTATGATTAATGGCTATTGCCCATTATATATTTTCTTCCCTTTAAAGCAGTGCTATTGACAATTACAACTGTGTTGAGTTTTTGTTGTTTGCGCTCGTGCACCACCACTGCGTGCGCGCCAACACCAATACCTGGACGCATCATAACGATGGGTATGGCTTTTTTTTCCGCCGCTCGTTCCCCCCTACTCACAGCCGGGCTCTTTGCCGAAGTCGCCGGTGGGCTTGAGCGGCGGGCTGCTCTTGGGCTGGCTCCGCACCGAGTTGCGAGATGGCGGCGCGCAGGTGATCACTGAAGGTCGCATCTGAGGGCGGACGAGAGAGAGAGAGAGAGAGAGGAGCATATCCCTGGTGGCGCCGGCGGCCGTGGCAAACACTTTCCACGGGGCCCTTACCTCATGGCGCGGCAATCTCACAGCTGTTACGCGCCCGGTGTTTTTCTGCGCGTGTTTACACGTAGCTATCTATATTCTCCCGTCCGGGGTGGAGCGATGGCGCGGAGGTTGGCCCACTTAGCTGCAAACAGTGGCGGACGCAATTAATTGTAGGGGCGATGGGGGAGATCTACCCTCCCCACCACCACCTCGTTGCGCGGAAAATGTACGTTTTATTAAAGTTGTGTAAACTCACATGCAGGGAGTGAATTTTCATACTTTATACGCGTCTCGTATATTTATATCTCCACTGCGAGTCGGTGAAATATACACAAGCAGCCTGCACAACGGTACGATTGAGGTGTCCCAGCAGGGCAAGTAAAGCTGAGCTCTCGCACGTCTCAGGAGAATGAGGTGTACCAGCTCTCCAGAGCAATAACCGTGGCAGCTGAAATAGCAGGAGGCTAGTAATGAGTCAGTTCATGTATAGCGGCGTGGGTCTGCTTGTAATATAAGTGTGCTCTTCACACCTGCTGTCTAAAGGTGACCTGTAATTGTACAACATGTTATGTGTCACCCTGCTGTCTCAAGAATCGATACATTTTCACAATTTGGGGTCACAATTCTTTTTGATCATCAGTTATTTTTGTCCTGTTTGTACCGTTCCATTTGCATGATCTCCTATGTTCTGTAAAGTCCATTTCATTCATCTAATTGTAATATTTCTATGTAACCATCTTATCCATCTGTCAATTTCATTCTGAGAAATTTGTTCCTGAAGAAGCTCCCCGCATGTGGAAAGAAACATCGGAAAACAGCCGGTGGTACAACCCAAAAAGACATCGGAGAGCTGTCAAGTAAAACCGCAAAAAAATAGAAAGTTCAATACCAATCCGACCAGGTGGCAGTAGACCAAGTGGCTCACAATCAGAAGGTTGCGAGTTAAATTCCTGGTTGGAGGTCGACTCAGCCCATCATCTCTTCAGGGGTCGTTAAAATAGGTATCACGATCTATGTATAAAAAAACCCCTATATTTTAAAAACCTACATTTTAAGTGCCACATTGTGGGGGAGTCAACAGTGGTTGTCATATGGAGAGACTCACCCCCACCATAGGAATGTATAATTTCCACCGTGGGCTCAGGGCTGTAAGTGCAGGACTCGCACCACGTCAACGCTGATTTGAGCAGGAAATCACTTTGGTGTTCGACCAGTGTAGTTAAATGCCTAGTGCCCTGCAAGCAGTGTTGGCGAGGCTGGACCAGGCGAGCGGCGGGCCGACTGGGACCACGCGCGTCCTCCCTCACCTGCTGCTGGAGCATGGTGCTGTGGAGCGGTATTGGGCCTCCACCGGGCGACGAGCCAGGGCTGCCCATGGACGGGCGCGACATCTCCACCGACATGGGCTGCACGGAGAGGTCGTGGGGCAGGCAGCCGAAGGGCGCGGGCGACGGTGCCCGCCGGGGCTCGCCGGGGCTGCCGCTGAGCGGGTAGCTACGCCCGTACTCCCCGTTGCTGCCCGGCCGCCTGCCGACGCGGGGCAGGGAGAGAGCGATACAAGCAGAGAGGCGGGCCGGGGCATACGTGCGAGTGAGTCAACGGCAAGCGGCCAGGTGTGTCAATCAATCAGGACTGCGATTCAGGTAGAAGTGATTTGTCCACCTTTCTTGACAGCGGGAGAGATGCTCGTGAAATGCCACGGCGTCGGATGTACTCAGACTGACTTTTTAATCCACGCTGATGCATTGATGGTGGATCCAGTTTCATGCACATGTGACTCCCATAAATAAGGTATATTTTCTGAAACTGTAGATAACTACCTTCAAAATAACATACCATATGTACTATTAAGATATATACTTGGACCTTTTTTTAATCCTCGAATGTATGAGGGCCTTCCCAGGGCATGCAGGCTATGGGGCTCATTTGACCATACTTCACCACCCTGTGTGGGTTCGTTAAGTCAAACAGCAGAGACATGGGAGCATAAAAGAATAATACAACAATGGTTTCTGCTGCTCTGCCATCTGCTGCCCGAAATGTAGCCCCCAAAGCAACCTATAACCCCTGGCATGTATGGTGGTCACCCATAAAAGCACTATCGAGGCAAAAACTCTGGTCAAAGGTAACAATAATAACTTTGAATGGCGGAGCTTTGCTTTAAAGGATGATGCAAAAATATTATTGCCATTATCTTCAGGACACACATAACTAGGCTGTGTGTCCGGGGTTGGTTGATATGAGTTTGTAAGCTTGATTAACAATCAAGACTTCAAAATGAAGCTCAAAGGGGTCAAGTAAATGGCACTATGAAGTCACTGCTACATTTTTAAATATCACTGCAGTGATGTCACTGGAGTGCTACTGACTAGGGCTGAACGATTAATCGATTTCAAATCGAAATTTTAAACAATGCGATTAGCAAATCGCAAAGGCTGCGATTTTTTGCGATTTGAAAAGTCCTATTACTTTATTATTGGAATTGTTTTATTTTTTATTATAACTTTATTTAACTTAACAAATTGTTCTATGTTTCAGTGTTCAATTTCAATTAAAATTTTTCATAAATACATGTTGGAAGCAATGAATATCTTTTAAGTTCTTATCCTTGCATTAGAATATATAGAGCAGTTCATAATTTGATGGTATCATGTGGTAATGCTCCATCACATGTTTTAAATCTATTACACAGTGAATGGTGAACTGAAGCTTGACTTAAAAAAATGTAATCGCAAATCAAATCCCAATATCTGTCAGAAAAATCGCAATTAGATATTTTCCCCAAATCGTTCAGCCCTACTACTGACCATGGATTTTAATGTTTTTTTCCCCCTCATTAACAAAGCGTAAAACGTGTGCCGGACAGCTCGGGACAGGTCTAGGCATGTATGTCTCCGAGTTACAGTGAATAATATTGTTTTTAAGATTACACCTTTAAAAATAAAATCTGCTCTGTTTTGCAATTATTTGAAAGTTTTTTTTTATTTCACCCTTGCAAATATTAAGATTTAATTTACAAACGTCGCAGTTTTAACTTGTAACAAAACCGAAATCTGTTTGGACTGGTTAGCACTTCAGTTTTATCAACTTTTACACGACTCCCAACGCATCAGCATGCAAACGTAAGTCATGGCCCAAATGAAATGTCTCTTGCAATTTGTTGGAATAAATGGTGCTACATTTGCACACGGTATGTCTATGCCCATTAAAGAAAAGTATATGATTTTTTTAATACACACACCTGGAATGTGCCTGATTGTCAGATCTTGGAAGCTAGGGAGGTTTGACACTGGGTAGAGCTTTGGATTTTCGACGACCATGCATAAACAGGTTGTGATAGGGCTGTGTGATGGGGCCACAGAGTGCAGAGTGTAGCTTGCTGTGCTGCACTCCTATGCACTGAGCAGAATGGTGAAGTATGGTCAAATAACCCCCATGACCCGTTCAGTATGGAGAGGTCTTGAACCGAGCACTGCTCTGATACAAGGGCCTTACGTGTACCAGGTACGTGAACCAGATAAGTGTGCTTTTATGCATGAATATGCAATGCGTTTGTTATTATAAACCCACTCCCCTTAACATTAATGACACACCCCCACTATTTCACAGTGGAAAATCCCAATGTAAAAAAAAAACGAAAAAGTTGTCCAGACAACCGAGTGGGGTAACCCAAACCAAGGAACGAGGGTGGGGGTGTTACCGGGTACAGTTTTTTTTTTTATAAACGGACACAGCTGTGTTTTCAGCAACGCTCCAACCCCAATCTCCCTTGCAACCCTTTCCTTTATCCTAACACCCCCCCCCCCCTCCATCTGGCACTCACATGGATGCATCCAGTTTGACCCCGTTTGCAGGAAGCCCTCTTTTGACAATCTGTGGCTGACCTGACACTTGACCAGGGTTAACAGCACTGTCCGACGATTACGATTTCTCCCCTCCCCGTACAGAATTTTCTTGCACGATACAAAAAAAATGCTATATATCCATGGCCCTGGCTCAGAATTCACAGGGCGCGGACTCCCAAAGCTGATAACGGTCAACAGTCTATGAATGTCGTAAAACAATATAAATCAGTTTGCCTCTCTCATATGGAACGCATGTTGTCTTGGAGAAATTTATATATACAAGTGCTGCAGGATGGTTTATAGCTGCTTTAATGTCTACAACCAAATAATCCTAAACGAGCCTGAGCTTATCGCAGAAGCTAAGCAGAGTTAAGCCTGGTTAGTACTTGGATGGGAGACTGCCAGAATAAGTACCAAGTGATGTAAGACTTGCGCTGTGAGGTGACGAGCTTTGAATGTTATCCCCTCTCGCATGTGTGGGTTTTTTCCGGGGCACTCCCGTTTTTCTCCCACGTATGAAACGCTCATTTCATGGAAATGGCTAAACAACCCAATGTAGTCCTCCTAAAAAGAGTTGAGACTCCTTGGTGTAAAAAAACATAAATGTGTTGTTATTATTTTAACAGCCTATGGCCGTCAGGTCTCGGAAGCCACGCGGTACTCAGCCTGGATAGCGCTCGGATGGGTGACCCAACATGTAGTGGGCAGCCAACGGCAAGATATGAAACTCCACTGTTGTACAGCACTACTGTGTCCCTATGTCGATGATGTCTTTATCAACCCGCACTGAGCGGTGTGGCGAAATGCGGTCAATAAGCCCCGACAATCCCGCACAGCGTGGGGGAGTCCCTCATCCAGCAGTGAAATGACGCGAGGGCCGTGCGTGCACACACACTGCCATAACGATGGGGGTGTATTCACCAAAAGAAGAGTGCAGTGGATACTCGGTCAAGACCGCACGACTTCGCGAGTTGCGCGAACGATATATTTCCCCGCAAATTAACTCCGGGAAAGGCTCGCGGCACCGAATCCCACCGGGAGAACTGTGCCCACTCAAAGCGACTTGGCCCCGATGGTTTCTGCTGACGTGCTTCCCGGAGCTGCCACGATGTACAGTGTACATGGGAGAGGAGGAAAGTTGATGATTATCCTGGCTTTCCGAGCTACCCCCGGGGCCCTGGCCCTTGTCAAGATAAACACTCCTCGGCCCTAATCCAGAGGCCCCTGTCAAAATAAAAGTCCACCCAAGTGCAGCGTGTGTGCACGAGCCAACCGCAGCGATTTCTCTCTCATTTCTTCCGTTATTTCAAGCTGAGATTTCGTTTAAATCGCAGTTGCTGTAAATAGGGCCCATCCCGCCCCCCAAAATGCCAAGTGGCTAGCAAACAAATTGTACTATTAAAGTTGTAAAAGACAAAGTGGTAACACGTTTTGATTTAAAGCTTTCGTGACTGCAGTAATTCATATTCTTAGCTCTTTCGGTAAAGTCACGTTTGTGTTATGGTCGAAACGTCGTGAGAAGTTTTATTGTTTTATATATATATTTGATTATTTTATTGTTTCCCTTCAACGGGACTTTACCGAAAGAGCTAAGAATATGGTAACACGTTTCTTGAATTGAGCGAGGTTGTGATTAGAACTTGCAAAGCGACGATGGGATGGAATTCCAAAGTGGAGGCGTGCGAGGGAAGAAGCCGAAAATGAAGTGTTGTTTCGATTTAAAGCTTTCGTGACTGCAATGATTCATCTTCTTTGGTTCTTTCGGTGAAGTCACGTAGAATGAGAATAAAATAATAAATTGATAAAATAAAATAACACAATAATATTCTCAACGTTTCGGCCACAACACAAGCGGCCTGGTGAAGGGACGAGACTGTCTGGTAGGACAGCGCTGTCCTACCAGACAGTCTCGCCCCTTCACCTGATGAAGGCCGTTTGTGTTGTGGCCGAAACGTCGTGAGAATATTATTGTGTTATTTTATTTTATCAATTTATTATTTTATTCTCATTCTACGTGACTTTACCGAAAGAACCAAAGAAGATGAAGTGTTGTTGTGACCTGCAGCGTGATGAAAGAGTCGGTGTCCAGTAGACCGAGGCCTCAACATGGGTGGAAGAATCAATGAGTTAAGTTCATGTGAACAATAACCATGGCAGTAGCGATAGAGGAGTGACAGTGATTCGAGTGAGCGAGTGCTAGAGTGAAGCAGTGAGTGCTGGCTCATCATCCTGGGATTAGCTTTTATGGATATATTTGCTTCAGCACTTTGGCTCCCAAAAAAATATAACTTTTGAATGCTTCATCTAAGCTATGTGTGCCATTTGTTACATTTACCTATGAAGATGGATGGCCACGAAACTTCCACAATCTGTGATTCGATGTGGAAAAAATATCCAAACTTAATTTGTAAGAGAAAGCCGAGTTTATCAGAGGTGTAATTTATTAGCGGTAATTAGAACCAGGCTCGGTTACCGCTTTCTCAAGGGGCTTTTTTAACCAAAGGGTCTTTGGCTGCTTCTGTTAATGCCTTCCTTTTTGATAAAAGGTCCCTCTGTTGATCTGCCCACTCACTCCGAGCCGCTGGCTAATTCTTTATTGAGTCCGACTCCATTACCCTACGTGCAACCTCTCTCGATGCGTTTTCGGGCTGCGCCGCATGTCGTTCGGGCATGACATCCGATGTTTCGCTCAAAATGCGGGAAGTTTTCTCCAGAAAAAATAAAAACAACACACGGCACAGCACCAAAAACACAACGGAGAGAGAGAAGCATTAACTACAACCTGTTTCCAAGACAGTCCAGGTTTTGATTTATGATTTCCCTTCATGCAGACTGCCTCCAGAAAGCCGGACACCTAATGATGATGATACAAAATCACCATTTGCATACGGAGGACTGACAAAAGGCTGTGGCTGAACGTGGCGGATGATGTTCACCCTACAAAGCACATCCCCACCCAATATGGCTGCACAACAATCGCTTTAACAGACTCCAAATTATATATATTTTTTCACGTTCTAAAAGTGATGCATCCCTTCCACACAACCCCCCACCCCCTCCCCGATGCAACTGGAGCAGGCTTTTGGGCTGCGATGGACATTGCCTGGGAGTTGAGGAGATGGGGGGGGGCAGAAGAAGAGAGGTGGGAGGGGGGGGGTAAAGGAAGGCTGGGGCAGGTTTCCTGCCAGCCACAGCTGACGCCAAAGACCCCGGCAGAGGGTTTGAGCTGTGGGCTTGTGTTGGGGAGGGCAACGGGGGGAATGAAAGGCAGCCTTTGTGCTCCAGCTCAGCTGTGAAAATGAGAAAATGGCCCCTCGCCCGCCCTCACTCGCGTCCCTCCTGACCCAGCGCCACAATGGTCATCTCATTAACGGGATCCCCCATTTAAGACCCAGTCGCATTGTCTCTCCGCGCGCGCGCAAGTCCGACGACACCCACCGCGCGCGTCTGCATTTTTACCGCGACGAGCCTCGTCTGCCCAGTTACAGGCGACGTCGGGGACACTGCAGTGGCGTACCGGGCGAGCGCCACGGCAGCGCCTTGCTATCCCAGAGGCTATCCGATTCGTTTCGATCGAACGGCAGTTGAAGCATTGGTGCAAGTTTCCTAATTCCCCCACCCCACCTCACCATCTCCCACCCGCACCACCTCTGTCCCACCCAGAAGTATTATGGGACACACCAGGGTCAATCAGCAGGCCGTGTGGTGGGGGAGGGGGGTTAAAGTGTGGGTAGTCCCACCTCTTCCAAGACGTTTGGCCAGTGCAGAAGAGTAGGCCAAATGCCCTCTCTGGAGGTGGCTTTCTCTCGAGCTCCCTCTAATGGAGGCCCTTCCACCAGCATTGGCGTGAGACATCAACTTCTTCTTTGGTTCTTTCGGTAAAGTCACGTAGAATGAGAATAAAATAATAAATTGATAAAATAAAATAACACAATAATATTCTCACGACGTTTCGGCCACAACACAAGCGGCCTGGTGAAGGCACGAGACTGTCTGGAGGACAGCGCTGTCCTCCAGACAGTCTCGTCCCTTCACCTGATGAAGGCCGCTTGTGTTGTGGCCGAAACGTCGTGAGAATATTATTGTGTTATTTTATTTTATCAATTTATTATTTTATTCTCATTCTACGTGACTTTACCGAAAGAACCAAAGAAGATGAATCATTGCAGTCACGAAAGCTTTAAATCGAAAGACATCAACTTCTTCAGTGGCACCTTCAACCTTTTTACAGTGAAAATTTACAGAAGACCTGCTTTGTTTTATGTGTGGTGTGCATTAGCGGTGTGTTTTGCGCTGTTGCACGCACTGTACTCTTTTGTTTGTAAGAGCGGATAAGTGCTTTGGAAAAATGGCACAAGAGTGGGTTTGGGAACCTGCCAGGAATCACTACTGCCCCATATTTAACTTTTGGCTATGTTTAAAATGACGGCAACAACGTTAAACATGTCTCATTGTTCACTCTATGGACCACTGTGACTTGACGTATATAATGATTTAGGTGCAGCCTCAACTTTTCTCATTAACAAGCTGTCCGGTATTTAAAATGCAATGTGCACATTGTACACACTGCTCAATTACGAAATTCCATAATTTTCGTTATTTGCCGCTAAAAGGACACTGGAAACAATCGGGGGCGGCGGGGGGGGTAATACATTGCCGACGGGCTCCACATCGGGTAATCTCCCACGTTCATCGCGGAAGATTACCAGCTCAGTGATTGGCTACTCGTGATGATGATGCGACAAGAAGCCAGCACCCCCCCCCCCCCATGAGACCATTCAATCACCACGGGAGTATCTGATGTCACCAGGTCTCGGCAGCTAAGCAGGGTTAAGAAACTGCAGTGTATTTACGATGGGAGGTCTGTGCACAACAGGTGATGTAGGCTTAGGCTGCGACGTAGCCAGAAGATAGGCGTAGAGTGATCTTCCTATCTGCCTATCTCTAGATGTAATTCCTAGCAAGCACCTCTCCTCGTGCTTCTCTGTACAATTTTCGGCTCTCGTTTCATTGTTCTGTGCCAATGTCCCCGTGTCTCTCTGATCCATGTTACACAGCAGGTGATATACACTTCTTCTTTCGTATGCAGAGCAAACAACTACAATTTCACATGCAGGTTGGTAAGGCCAGATAACCGCGTCAGGAGTAGCGGAGTGTTATCGCTTTGATGTCTGCGTCGTATTTGTGGATCGTGCATAGGGTCTTTAGATGTTGTACTACGGTCTGTTCTGGATGACCACAATATCCACTGATTTAATGCTTCCTCCAAGGCACATGCTCAGTACTTGTCATTGTTAGCTTCAGTTTCCCAAAAGCACCGAGACTTGCTCTCGTCCGCCTCCTTTATTTAATAATTTTGATCCTTATCCACCTTCACTCACTGCCCTAGGCACACAGACCGATTCAGTTTTCTCTTGAATTGATCTTCAATTGTTTAGTGAAATAAAGTTCACTCAACATGACAAAGTACGTCTAAAAACATGGATTTTACATGTGACTCGATAAACACATAAGGACATATATTCGGCAATTTTTCAGGCCAAACCAAATAATTTGTTAAACTTATTAAATCAACCACTGCCGTACCATTCCTTCAATGCCCCACTTACATGTGAAACGCAGTCTGTATTTTTTATTATTCAAACAGCATACGAAGAAACAAATCTTTGTCAAGATAAGGCGATCGGAGAAGTGCAGAGCGAGGAGTTTTAAAACGTGAACTTCTCACAGTGCCAACCATGTGCCAATGCACAATCTCGCTGTGTCAACCCCCCCACACTCTGAGAACATTAACAGCGTTGTGGCTCTGCAGGCCGGACAAGGCGCACATGGAAATATCCATGCCGCTTCCTGGCGCCAATGCATAGGCAGCGCTGAGGTGGCCGGGTTTCTCAAGGGTCAGAGCTTTGAGCTGGCAGCACTGCAATTCTGGGTTTAAATACAGGTTTCAGCCATACGTGATTAAACCGGGTTCTAAAGTGTAGAGGGTTGATGGTCTCATCCCAGACACCATTGCTGGTCTCATCCCAGACACCATTGCTGGTCTCATCCCAGACACCATTGCTGGTCTCATCCCAGACACCATTGCTGGTCTCATCCCAGACACCATTGCTGGTCTCATCCCAGACACCATTGCTGGTCTCATCCCGGACGCCACGGTGGTGAGATGGTAACTACCTCGCGTGGTATACAGGAGGTCGTGGGTTCGATACCGACCCTGACACCTGTATATTTGGTGTTTGCACGTTCTCCCCGTGGTCATATGTATTTTTATCCGGGTTCTTTGGTTTTTCCCGACACATTTAGAAACATGCACTTAGAGTATTTGTCTTCTGTACATTTCTACATGATAAGCCACTTGGTTGAGCTATCATTTGTTGCCAGGTTGTTTAAAAAAAAGAGCTATATAGCTCAGTCCCTGGTGCAATAAAAAAAATGTTTAGTTTTACCACTGACAAAACATACATCACATAAAATTAGATTTTGCACTTAATTTTGATAAATTCCAGCTCTGAAAATCAAAATGATCGTTTTGACTGCCAGGTGATGAACATTACTCTCAATGGCAAAGTGGGTGGGAAAGTGCTGCCCACCTACTGTGTGGATTAGATGGATCTCTTGAAGGGATCTCAGAGGTAGCGCTGTGATATCCGTCTCTAAGGGCTATTGTCTAACACGAAAAGGCTGCACTGCTCTGCAAGAGATCCACATGGAATCTTCATCTCATGACATGACACCGAGAGCACAATCAGGCACAAATTTGGGAAAGGGGCATTTCTTGCTTCACAAAAAGCACAAGTAGTGCCGAGTGCACCTTTCATCAATGTAATTACATTGGCACCAGGGTGCAAAAATCAGGCGGATGATTAAGGAACCCATTAATCGTACGTACTTCATCCGCCCTGCACAACGTAGGTGGCCGGTTGAAGAATGGAATGTACAGGAACTGAGGAAGTATCTTCACGGAAGCAGCAGCAGCAACACATCACGAACAGCAAGGCACATGTGTTTTCTATTCAGGAGTTTAACGGATGTAGCATTTCAAGGGCAATAGCCGTGTGAAGGTGAAATGCAGCCATGGGTCTTGTTGTGACCTGGCAAATGTGTCATAGGGGCTGCACATCGAGCAGACATTCCAGTATGCCGGTGTGAAGTTCCCTGCACACGCGTTTAGAGATGCTGCCACCACTCTTCGTGCTCCTCAAATGAGAACAGGTGAAGGTGAGCCATGTGTCGGTGATGGGAAAATATTGTAATTTTGCCAATGTGACAACAAAATGTGTATTTCCCAAATACTTGAATCAAGGCCACATTTATTAATTGCCAAATTATAGTGAATTGAAACGTTAGCGACTTATAGAGGGTGATCCGATTTTGAGATACACCACAACAATAATGGGGGGGGGAATTATACAGAAAATAATGTTATTTCAAACCAATCTCAACAACGGGTATTACATATGTTCACTTTCCCGACACACCTTGTGTGTGACTTGCTGTGATGCGAACCTCCCTCACCACCCGACAAGACAGAACATTCAGCCGGGTCATGTCAGGCGAACTCGAGTGGGATTGGGGGGGGGGTGGAAGGGGGCCACGGCGATATCGTTCCACCTCGACCCATTAAAAAAAAACACGCGCGCACACACAAACGTCTCTTGTGACCGGTCACACACTGCACGAGGGGGGGGTATATCAGAAATCAGTGGGGTGTCTATAAATGGATCGCTCTGTACCCACGCAAAGTCCGTCCGTCTCCTCCGCTGTACTCGAATTACAGACGCGCCAGCACAATTGTGTGAAAGCCACGCTCGGCGCGTCTCCCGGACGTATTGGAGCCACACCTGCGGGTGTCCTCTTAACTTTCGCGTCCCGCGGGGCGGTGCTGTACACCACCACCATCACATCGCTAAGACCGCATCCTCCGCTTAAGCTAAACACTTGCCCGCTGCTCCTCTAATCTGTTTATACCGCTCCCTCCCCCACAGCAAACCGTGTTTGCATGGCCGGTTGCTGCAAAAGCACTTCTTTTTCTGTGCCCCGGGTTACGTTTCATCGCTTGGCCTGCGCCCCCGCGAACGCAGGCAGGCGCACGGATGAGACCCTTTCCCTGAGCCCCACAGCTGTTGGCCATGGACAGACACGGGGGGGAGTGGGGGGGTAGAGGACAGAGCCCGGGATGGGGGGGGGGTAGCTACGTGGTGGAGGGGGGGGGGGTGAACAAGTTCGCCGCAACGCTTTTTCCACGCAACGGAGCCGCCACGGTCTGCCGACGCGCTATCCCTCCCAAGACAAAAGATCCCCCCCCCCCCGTATAGCCTTAACAGACTTTTGGGGCAAGTGCTGTTGGCGGGCACCTACGAAAGCGGGCACACGGCACACGTGCACGTGGCGTGACCAGCACCATGCGGCCCGGCCACCGTTACGTCTGCCCAGTGCTGATGCTCACGCAACTCAACAGGTACACATTAAAGGCCGAGTCGACCTCGGAGAGGCCCGGGACCGGTTCACATATTCAGCACTGTTATTTGGTCGCGAGCGGGGCTCGAACCCAGATCGCCAGGTTCGTGGCGGAGTGCAGCGCTAACCCACTACACCAGCGCTGCCCGACTATCCCCCCCCCCCCCACGCACACGTCAAGGGAGTATCCACCAAGCTCCGAGGAGGGAGTTGGTGACTAGCGTGAGCTCTCCTAGGAAGATAACTTTCCGAAACATGAAACTTATTTACTGCCGTGTAAAAAGAAGGATCCTGCGCAGGATCAGCCCAAAAGCACGGCACAAGGATTGTATTGCAATACACATCTTGTGAGTTAGAGCTTTCGTAAGCGACGTTCCGAAACGTATCCGCGATGTACTTTCGGCTTGTTGTTTGGCATGATGTCCGACGTTTCGCGTCACGTGCTAGGAGCCTTTTCAGATAACCGAAACGTCGTACGTGGTGCCGAACAGCACACTGTTACGACACGAAAACACATCGGAGAGCCGTGTCGCACAGCCTACGCAGTAGTAGTATTATTACCCAACATCTATGACCCAATTTGCTGTCTTTGGTAAATAACTTGCTTATGTTTTCTGGCATTTCACGTGAACCCGCACGTGTTTCTTTAACAGCGCCGTGTTTACATTTTTCTAGATGGCTATCTAACACCAAAAAACGAAACGTGAAGCCTCTAATGTTGAGGGAGCATTTTCTTGTATGTATACCCCCCCCCCCCCCCTCTGGTATTCCGGTCAGAAGCCAAAATAGCGGATTGTAAACATATCCCGGGTTCTGGCAGCAGTTTTATGAGTAGAAAATGGGGCCTTACGTAAGGCCAGAGGCCTAAGTACCTAAAAAAGGACAGAAAAAAACAAATACATAGCAGTAAACTGGGCTTGCATGGCACGTGTGGAATGCGCAGTGCAGTGCCGTCAAGAATCCCTCCCCCAGTAGAGGACCCTGACAATGGACTCAGGAATGCATCAGCACGACCCAAAAGCTGGCTTGGATATTTGGCGTATATGGCACGTGGAATGGATAAGCATGTGGAATCCGCGCGGCAGAGTAAAACAAGCGAAAACTGAATGCAGCAGCAAAAAAGGGTGATGCTCGCCCACTGAGAAATGGGTCCGCTGTTTTGACCATGAATGCGGTGCATTGTACGCACTTAACCTCGCCTTTTTCACTATGATTCATTTAAAAAATGTAGAATTGAAAAAAAAATTCCCAAACCTTTATCCGACAATGATCGTATTCTTTTTCGTCAGGCCTCGCGTAATCCAAAAACATTGTGGTTTTGTTTTATGTTTTTGAACAGAAACCAGCTGATAGCCAAGGCCACTATACATGATATTCGTTACACTGTCACAACTAACAGCGACAGCAGTCCGCTGTATCTTCGCCTCCTAGCAATGTTGCTCAAAATCCTGCTAGGATGAGCTCAGTTGGCTTTGTTGTAATAAACTGTACAGTATACGATGGGGACCTTTAAATTGTTAGCTGTCGTATAACTTTTGACTGCTTGCACAAGCAGCTTGTTCTTCACCGCCAACATCATGTTACTTTTATCATACACGAAGTGCAGACGATGTCCCAAGGAAGTCGGCAGCAGCTTTCTGTTTCGCATTTACAATATAGTACATTGGGTAAAGCAATGAAAATAGGGACGGAGTGGTGGTAAAGTGGTTAACACGGAACGCTGTGAACCCGGTGACCCGAGTTCGATGCAAGGCCACGGCTACCGTTGGTGGCAAGTGATCTCAGAACCGGGATTGCCATCCACCCACTTCCCCAACCCACACTTGCCAACGTGGTGAAGTAAAGAATAAGGGGGGGGGGGGGGGGGGGAGGAACCTAACTGGGAAAGAGGCATTTCTAAATGAGAAATCTCCTAAATGAGAATGTGCTCAAGGAACACAAGCTTATTCAGCGGTTGACAGGACAATCCAGGTATTTCACGTTCATAACCACGCCGCTTTGCGAAATGGAAAAACATCCCCCCACTTGTTATTGTTCGGCCATGGAAGGAGCATTTTTTAAACGTGGAAGAAGGTGTTAAGCCGATTTTAAGCCGGCTCAATGTACATTCTGACGGCCTGCAAGAGCGTGTTAGAAGTCACGACTGAACGTCACGCAATATGGGTAGGGCTTGCGCCAACTAGAAAATGAACCCAGGAACAAAACAGTTGCCCTGCCTGTGAATTAGCGGCACTCGGCGAAAAAGAGCTATCCCAAATACAAATAAGCACAATAACAAACCCGTTTATGGCGGTGGAGCAAATCTTGGGAAGGTTTTCTGCAATAATTTTTCTGCTTGCCACTGGAAATGTTCCTCCCAACACTTTACACTGTCTGACGAAGAATATGCTGGTTACAACTGCTTGACAGTTAAAAAGAGCTTGCCAGATACTTGCTGTGGAGCTTTGTCATGCCGAGACCTATTAACTTCAATGTTAAACAGAAAAAAGGATGTCTGCAAACAACTATTTATTTCCGGCCGTGTTTAAAACACTGCTGGATGAAAGCCTCCCAAAATGGTGAGAGCACCACCTTAACGCTGCCCTGTTAGCAAAATAACTAAATAAAGAATCTCCCCAGCACTGTGCAACCTGCCACAGATATAAAACCAGGAAAGATAGACCAAAAAGCTGCATCTCACTAATCAGCCAAGTCACAAAAACAACTTGGCTGACTGTGAATAGGAAAGACAGTAACATGTATACACAAACCGCTCTCAGGCAGGGAATACAAACAAAAGCTGCTGTCCATGTAAACAGGGGATGAAGCAGCTTGATGGGAGATGTATAACGTGAAAAAACTGAGGCTTTCATGTAAACTGTGCATTAAGTATGTCTTAAATGCAATGTACAATTCCCCAGTACTGTATAAAGATGCTCAATTACAAAAAGAGACATATTACTGCGGCTTGGTTTCATCTGGGTCTCTCTGGGTCAGGTGACCCAGAAAATGTTTCCATGCCCGGCAGACCACATCCAGCACAATAACAATACCTCTCACTTTGGTCGTGGCTACTCGTCACACACGTGTCTATTCCCATTTTACCAGTGACCCAGAAAAAAGATTTCACGCGAAATGACGCCCTGCTTATTACAGTGTATACAAGCTTCTTGTTGCTAAAGTCCACCAGCCACTGCACAGTGACGCTCGATACTTGTGTGCGTTAAGGTCACGATGTTAACAAACTCATTCTAAGTTGTTGCAGAGCATTACGTGTCAAGTAACTTTCTGTAAAGCAACGTCATATTTGAAGCGACTTTGGGTAATACATTATTTAATTCAGCTCAACCTTCCTCTGCGTTAGTGTAAAAAGCCACCTACTCATTAATATGAATGAGGCGGGTGGGCCTCATGTGGAATGACGTCACGCTGGGTGATAACAGTAGGTAACGGTGTATTATAATGCATCTGACCAAAAAAAACTCGAACTTTTAACATCGCAGGGAAGACTTAACAAGATTTCCCTGGACAGCAGCCACCTCATAACAGGATGAGAATCCTGGGTAAAAGCAGCGGATCGCGAAGGGCATTCGATTTCGCATTGCTTACGGCTGCAGCGCGGGGACCTTGCTGCTCCGGGGCGCTTGTTCCTCGTCGGAGGCGTCCGACGACTCGTGCCAGAGCTCCTCACTGTACTTGCGCTTGAGACCGGTGGGCGGGAGGGCAGCCCTGGGGTCCTGCAGCAGTGGCGGCAGCCGCATGGCCTGCCGGAGGTCACCGTTGCTCAGGGTTTCGCCTGCGCGAGATAATGCGTCACAGCGCTGCAGTTGCCATCACAAACGTTTGATTGTAATTATGTTTTTAATCATAATAATAATCGCAAACACCCGGTCGAGTCCGCCTTCGAGTTGGCAGGCCTTCCCGGAGGTTCGCGGAACATGCTTGCCAACCCAAGCGATTTAAGCGGTAGGCTGACATTCTTTGAACCCTTTTACCACATACCGATTTTCGAAGCTAATCGCACAGCTTTATAACGATAAAATCTCGAGAAAAAAATGCAATTATTGCTTTGAAAATCGGTATGTGGTAAAAGGGTTTAGAAATCAGCAGCCTACCCATTAAATGAGTAGGGTAAAAAAGTTATTACTGCAACTTGATAAAGATACAATAGAATCCAACTTAAAGCAAGTGAAAACAAATGTAAGTTACCAGCAAATGATAATAATGTCCTCTCACTTAGTAAATCGTCAGTGAGTCTCAAGACTCTTCTTCAAGAAGGGTTCTGCCCTGGGATGTTTAATTAATTTTCATTTATGAGCATTGGCATGTGGGAGGGAACTGGAGTACGCACGATAACATTCACACAGACAAGAGGGTAACACTCAGCACAGATGGACTTAAAGGTCCTACTTGCTGCACTGCCATTTTATGACCACCTGACCGCTCAGAGGGGGTTCGTTAGTTTCCGTGAAATCCACCAAATTTCGGCTCGAAAAATTGCAAAATGCTGCATTGCAGACGTGTTAATGCCGCTGCGTTTTTGCAAAGTGTAGGTTCTGTCGAGATCGGCTTTATTTTAAACAAATCTTTTGAGAACATTACTCAAAGAAATGCCACACCTCATAACTGTCCTCAGGGAAATAGGGCACGATCTGTTTGAAGTAATGATGCCTCACCCATTTATCCAGCACCAGCAGAAGGGAAAAAAACACCCTTGGGCAGAAAATAAATTACCCACGCTCAAGCAGTCTTAACTGCGGCTCTAAACCCAAAAACAATTAAAACCTCAACATTATACTTAATTCCTTTTGGTTTACTATTGTTTAAGAGTGCAGTACTTGACATAAACCTCAATATATTCCATCCATATACAGTGTAACGGTAATAATTCACATCCCTTTCCCATATCAGCCATGGGGATTGTGTGATTATACATTAACAATGCTGGTTTGTGATTGATGTAAGGGGTGAACCAATACGGATTCAGAAATAACGGATGTTAGCCGTCGCTTGGGAATTCCAAACTAAGGTTTGGGTTCACAATTCTGTAAGTTAATCAGTGCTCCTCTGCACCATCCCTAATATTAATCGTTTTATACATATTCTTGCTTCTTTCGGTAATGTCACGTAGAAGGGAAATAATAAAATAATACAAATAAAACAATTACATTTTCACGACGTTTCGATTGCAACACAAGCAATCATCATCAGGTGTGAAAACCACAGCAAGAAAATTTGAAAAAAGTGGCGGTTTTTCGAGCCGAAATTTGGTGGATTTCATGGAAACTAACGAACCCCCTCTGAGCGGTCAGGTGGTCATAAAATGGCAGTGCAGCAAGTAGGACCTTTAAGTCCATCTGTGCTGAGTGTTACCCCCTTGTCTGTGTGAATGTTATCGTGCGTACTCCAGTTCCCTCCCACATGCCAATGCTCATAAATGAAAATTGATTAAACATCCCAGGGCAGAACCCTTCTTGAAGAAGAGTCTTGAGGCTCACTGACGATTTCCTAAGTGAGAGGGCATTATTATCATTTGCTGGTAACTTACATTTTTTAAAACTTGCTTTAAAAAATCATATTTTAAACATTAGATTTTCAGACACATATACTGCATAATAAAATATACAAGACGTTTAAGAACGTACATACTGCTTTGGAATGTACACACAGTACTGCACTGTATATGACAGTCGGGAAGTATGTAGCTTTGGCAGAGAAGCGTATTATACAATACAAAATCAACCTTGACCCAGATTCAAATATTTCTGAAAAGCTATGGTCTGTAAAATGTCACAAATAGTAAATAAACTCAAACCACATTTCGTTAGTTTGTGTAATTGCGCAATTTGCTTTATTTGGCCCATTTTTGTACAGAGGGCGACCGAACTGTTAGTTTGTTTCCACCTTATATTCAAGGGCTGATACTTGCTCCTGATCGTTTAGGGGATGTCATGGTGGCAGAGAAACAATGTTCACACCAATGGTCTGGGCAAAATGCTAATGGATCACTGGCCCCACCAAGGAGAGTATGAAGACAATTTGGGAGTTTATGCCAGGGCAAATTGTTGGCAAGATCATGGTAAAATTGCGTGCTATGACGTTCTGCCAAAATTTGAGAATGGAGCCCCGTATCTGCAGAGATCATGTATTTTTAAATAGTGTACAGCATAGAATGTAATACACTGTTTACCAATGTGATTATCCTATTGACAACAATGATGGCTTCCATAGGAATGTGGAATGATCATCACCGACTCAGAAATGGCAGTGGAGATGAGCCACACCTTATGCTTTGGCTAACGTTTTGTTTTTGTTTATGCTGGGTGGGTTACTAGGTAAAGCATCTGGAAATGTTTTTTTTTATATTTAGGGCCTATATAAATTTAAATTATTAGTACCATTATTGCAGTACTCGTGCTTTCAGTTATTAGTCGGTGGATTCCACAAAACATTGGCAAAGTAACATTTGTTAAATTAAATAAACAAAAATACAGCCGGAATCAATCCACCAATGGATGAAAGCCTTCGCAACACTAGGTCAGTCATGGGTTGTTATTTTTTAATCATACTTCACCACACTGGTCAGTACAGGGTGGTGACGAGGACGGAAGATAGGAACGGTTAAAATATCCCTCGCTTCTGATGTTCACCATGGCCAGGAATCGAATTTGGGTTGCCGAGTTCATAGCAGCGTGTTTATCACTGAACTCCGATTCATACCCAGTGGTACGAGTGCTCTTATTTCCCAGCAAGCAATAAACGGAGAGAACTATTTCAATAGTTCCACAGAGCACAAGGAAGCGCCGGGGCGTTTTGGAAGCGGGGAGACGTACGTGCCTCTAGTCACGCACGGCGCAAGCATTTCTCGTGTTTCCTCAGCAGTTCCCGGCCGGCACCATAAATTCTGGCAGAAACACCACGGCAGGGCAGTGTTTGGACATAACGGGGCTTTGCGATGGGGGGGGGGGGGGGGCTTTTTTGTTCCCTGCCTTTGAAGCCAAAAAAGAAATGGTCGTACTCTGCACCACACTTTTATTTTCCACCATCGTAAAAGCATAATACTCGGTCTACATTTCATTCACTGTCATATGTATTGTAGATACAACTACGTGACTGTACCGAATAAAACCAAAGAGTATATAACTACGTGTACATTTCTTTACGTTGAGCTTGTATGTTCATATACATACCGTTACCATACAGAGAACCGATTAAGGCAGATTTTTCATGCAGATTCCTTGGGCTCTGGATCGCAGGGTGTTGCTAATGGTTGTGCATATATTTTGAACGTAACGAAAAGACCGCGTACACAAAACGAGCTGGTGCTCATAGCGAAAATAAATATCTCAAGCACGCTGACATGCACGATCGGCCAAATACCGTGAGACACCAAAAACCACATCAGCAAAACGATGCTCAAATGCCCACCCCTGGCCATTTGGCATTGTCCTGTCCGTATATAACTCTACCATTATTAGTAGATTTCAACTTTGTCAAGAGAGAGTGGGGGGGGGGGCGTGATGGGAATCTTTACCATACCAGACGGCACCACGGACAGTTTTGGACGGACGGTTGTAGAATGAGAGAATGCCGTTGCGTTGAGCCGAGGCTCGGGGCTTTGTTTATAGCCGCCAGCGTTGGGGATACCGCACGGGCGTACAGTTCACGGAGAGCTTGGCGGCCACTGCTCTCTTTAGCAGCCACAGACGCGACGAAACAGGCCGGTCCCCGTGCCAAGCGCATGAGCTCACTGCCTCCCCGATTTATCATGCCCGGGAATCCGCGGCTCTGTTTTCACATTCGGATCGCTCTCAATACGACCCCATTCAAAACTTCACAACAAGCGAAGGGAGCACTGGGTACCCGGGCCGTCGCACACTGTGGCCCAACTGCTTACAGCTCAGCACACATGAATAGGGGCTTTGCGGAGAGTGTTTGGATGCTGGCAATTTAGGTCCTCTCTATGGGACCCTTTTTGGCAGTGCCAAAATGATGAAAAAAGTATTGGCTTTAACCCTTCGGCAATAATACACGTGTCAAGATGTTCAAACACCAAATAGACACCTACAGCAAGGCATCAAGTCTGCATTAACCGCACATGCTTGTGGTAAAACATGTTGGGAAGGGTAAAAACAATTATTTTTTCATAATTTTGATACCGGAAAAAAAAGTATCCCATATATAAAACTGCTCAACCCGAGCTAGGAATGCATTAACTTTGTGTTCTTTGCCTTTTTGCGTTCTCTGGTCTCACGTTGGTCAGACAAGGCCATATAAAAGGCTGTCCCTGGTGTAGGCCAATCAGTTTCAAAGACAATGCGTATACTATCAGAACACATGTTTGTTTGCACGTCTTAGCACAAGCATGTGTGGTTCATGCAGACTTGATGCCTCGCAATCGGTGTCTGTTTGATGTTTGAACATCTTAACACCTCCTGTGTTATTGCAAGAAGCGGTTAGTAGAGCCAATTTTTTTCCCATAAAATATAGGTCCTGTTTTTTGGACAAAGTTCGCCATGAGGACTGACCCTTCAACGAATTAAAAATATATAATATAAGCGAGAGGCGTGGGCAATGCAACAAGATGCTTATTTGGGCACAAGAGGATCTGAACTATTGTTCAGCAGTGCTGGCAGAGGAAGCAGGGTGGGCAGGAAGGTGAAGGAAGGAGAAGGGTGTGGTGTGAAACTTACAATCATATCCTTTGCCAGGGCACAGCCTGAATAAGCGTTGTTAATTTAGTCAAGCAAGGGACCTTAAAACATTACAGTGGATTTTTCCTTGACCCTGCAATGTTAAGGTCACCGACTGGCAGCACATGCTGTGTTTAGTGCGTGGCACTTCATGATCACTGCGAACTGTGTGTACCTCCTCAGATATAATAATACCATGGTGACCTTGTGTCCATCTGAAGTGGTCGAATTAGTGAAACTGGAAGAACGTGTGTATGAAGAGCCAGGACAATAACGCGGCGCTCAACAAATATTGCCGCCAGTGCTGCCTCCCCGATTCATTCTGGTTACACAACACAAAGTGGCTTCATTATATTCAGTCTGAATTAGGCAACACTCGAGCCATACGAAACTCAGCCACAACATTACCTTTGGCAAAAGAACCGCGATCGAGCAAAACGCTACGAAAAAAGAGTTCCAAGCCCCGCGCGGTGAACCCTGTTCTGGAATCACGGTGGGGGGGGGGGGGGGACACGATCGGGCCCCGAGGCCCGACAGACTCATCAAATCCAGCAGGCCCTTTCTTCTCCCTCCAGAGTAACTGTACACGTGTCTGAACCTCGCGCCGTAACGCTACGCAGCTTCAAAGCCAAACGCGGACATTTGTCAGGAGCATACACTCCACAATGGTGGTGCCATCAGTAAAGGCCCTCGGGCCCAAGTGACCCGTGGCAGCCATGGTGGCGCTCTCTGCAGTAGCAGCTATGCCAGACATTCCACCCTTCCTCGGGTAACTGGTTTGCGGTTTTAACGTGACCGTTTGATCTATGCTCAGTGTTACACCCCGAACTGACACTTATGAACGAATGCCTGGCCCGGGCTGCTTTTAGTGATGAAAGTGAATGTTTCATGGTTTTAAATTAAAATGATTAGTCGGCAACTTTAATGTGTACGAAGTTTGTAGGGGGAGGGGGGGGGGTTATTCCATTGTGTGAACATTGAGGGTTTCTTCTTTATTCTTCCATCATGGCACGCATTGGAAATGGTATTTTATAAATATTCAGAAGGAAGAAATTGTCTTTGAAAAGGATAAAGATACAGCCCTACAATTGCTTTGTCACGCCATTGCTAGCGGAAGGGCTTCCACATGAGGCAGCTGTTGAGAGCCCCTCTAAAGGACATTTTGCCTACTCTTCCACACTCACCAGACATCTTGAAAGAGGTGGGAGTAGCCACACTTCACTACACCACACGCAATCTGCAGATCTGACTTACGTGTGGTGTATAATCTGTACAGAGACAACACCATTACACATTGGGGTGACATGGTTTCTCGCGATACGACTAATCATTTCACTAGTTATCGCCATGCTTCAAAGGCGGTGAATAAGAGGTACATTGAGGTTCGCCAAGCCTACAAGGCAACTGCAAAATATCACACGGAGCCCACAAGAGTGTGGCACTTGGAAGGTAGGTGTCATCTCTCTCTGTGGCCTGCCTGCGGGTTGTAAAGCTATTCAATTTCAAACTGATATCGCAGCTGCAAAGAACTGGCTGACGAATGTCTCATCATTCATAGAAAGTGTTAAGAGTTGGTATGTTGTCGCCCTTGGGCAGGGCCAAACTTGTCTCTGCGGTAATTGGTGAGGGCTCGTCAACATAAAGCCCCTGAGGCAGCGAAGCAGTAAGCAACGATGGCTATAGTGCACTGGTGATTCCTAACGAGCATGAAGTCACAGAGTTGTCTCGCTGTCCTGCTGCTGTAGAACATAGAATGGCCGCAGTGTTGAATATTTTGAGTCGGTGGTCTAAAACAAGGCTGTGTGCGCGTCAAACACGTCGTATCGCGATGTTCTACTGAGTGGAGACCGCGAGAGGGCAAAATAAGCAGAGGAAGGCAGAGGAGGAGGAGATGGCGGGATTAAATAAAACAGATTTTTGGAGGCCAATACTGCACCGGAGCAACAAAGGAAAGGAAGGGGCTGGAAGAAAATGTGGGAGACCTTTGCCCAGAATTGGAAAGATACAGGCTGACAAGAAGAACAAACAAGTGATGTCACACAGCATGCAAGGCACGACGGGGGGAAATAATCCTATGGTCACAATGGGGCCATATTACTGTCTGAAGAAATCACCTTGTGTGCATTATTACTCTTAAAGAGGACTCCTCCTGGAGGTTTCTTTTAGAACCTAGAGCTTGATGACCGCAACTGGGAGGAGGGGAGGGGAGGGGGGGACCGCTTGATGGAGACGCAGCGCCTGCAGAGAGACCTCTACGCGACACTCCCGAGGCTGGCCGAAGCGAAAGCTGCTGCGCATCCCAAGAGTGATGAAAGCAGGTGGACATGGCTCCCCCCAACGCCTCTCACAACCCCGCAGGCCGTCTGCCTCCGTAAAGCCACACCGAAACCTGAGCCGTGGCCAGCGGGAATCAAAGAAAAAGCGACTGCCCGCCCGCCTGCCTGCCTTCACGGCCGGTAAGGTCAAAGTTTAAAGGGCATCTTGAGAGAGACAGGGGGGGGGGTAGGCGAAAGGGACACACACACAAACAAAAAAACCCAGAGGCACTTCTGAAAATACTGTAAAGACCTCAGCCATTAAAGCACGATCTGTCAGCATCCTGAAAGCGCACCCCCATACCCTGTGTCTGCACACCCACCCTCCTGCCCCCACCAGCTTTTTTGGAAATGACTCTCTAACAAAAGTACGCACGAGGTGACGGACATCCTTCCTGTCACATCTCACTTGTGCCGTTCATTTACACGTCGTGACGCCAAAGCACGGACAGTCACGTTCCCCTTAATGTGCAAACATGCGAAGAATGGCAGGCCACTCTAAAAACACCACAACCCCCCCCCCCTTCCGCGTTTCGTCTCTCTCGCAATCCTCAGTCTCAACGCTAAATTAAAAACACTAAATAGATTTGTTTACATTTCGAAAATTCATGGTGCACTGCGTATGTAACCATTCGCAAGAGCTGACGGTTTACCGAGACCCTCTGAGCGTGTTGGTCGAGAATAAGATCGTCAAGCGCGTGTTCTTATGCCTTTAAGACATCGTATACTTCCCACCCACTCGTGTTTATCTTACGAACATGTTTACCTTGTGGATCTAAAAAAAAAAGTGCTACATTTCCTGAAGTGATTTTTCAATGTTTCCTCCCAAATAGAGCGGCAAATGACCCCAAAGGTTCCTTGCAAACACGTTTTGTTGTGCATCCGTTATGGGAAATGTATAGAGAGGAAATGTTTGTTGTACCTCAATAATGGCACGGACTCGAATGCAAAGTTATTTCAGAGATTAAAACAGAGAAATACTTGGTGCTCACGTCTTTACTATCCACGTATTACGGTACAGTTACAAACCTCCATTGTTAATATTCCTGTAAAGTGGATTTGAAAGATCAATGTAATGAATCAGTTAACAGACCAGGTCCCACATTCCAAAAGTAATTACAACACTATGATTATGCTAGATAATTTTTTTTTAAAAAACATCATATAACCAAACCGTTACATAGGCGTTTTTTGTTGTTGCCGACAGGCAGAAATTGTGAATTAAAATGGAATTCCTATACATTTGTAATTCGTATATAAAGTGCATGCAACGCTGGTGATTTAAATTCTATCTCTGAAAGTGGCAGGGCCATGTCGTTCAGAGGGAGTGCTCTTTACTAATAACAACTGGCAAACCAGCAGCCCTTCATAACAACTTTCACTACCAATGAGACCCAAAATGGCAAAAAACCGGTACAAAGTTGTGCTTGCTCATAATGCCAATGCTTTTAAGCTCATTTTAATTAACCAGGTGAACACCTAGAGGCTCATAGTCTATACAGTACATATTTTTACTGTATATGTTAAGAAACATCATGGATGTTGATTTAAAGCTTTCGTGACTGCAGGGATTTAAATTCTCGGTTCTTTCGGTAAAGTCACGTAGAAGGGAAACAATAAAATAATAAAAATATAAAACAATAAAATTATCACGACGTTTCGACTGCAACACAAGCAATCATCATCAGGTGTGAAAACACAACATCATGGAATTGTGTCTAATAGTTAATTGCATATGATCGCGTTTCAATGGAGAATTGTAGATTCAAATTACTTTCAGTGAAGTTTATGACTTAAAGGTACAACATGCTTGGCTGGAATGAAGGGAGCTCTTATTGTAGGAGGCAACCCTGAGGGTGGCTGAGGAAACCTAATTGTTGTTCGGAGGTAAATATTTATTCAAGATAAGGCCCACAATGGCTAACCCTTTATGGTTTAACCTAGGACCCTCAGCAATTGCGATTATCTTGAACAGATGTATGCATAATGCCTTTAAAAAAGAGTGCACATAGAAATAAACGTACGGCCCTTTGTAAATCCACTGCTTAAGGCCTTGTTTGACCATACTTCATCATACTGGACAATGGATGTTATTTAATGGCTTGGGCGAGCGGTACCTAAGACCGGTTCAGACATCACTCGCCACTGATGTTCGCCGTGGCCGGCAATCGAGCTCAGATCGCCGGGGGTCGATATCGTAGTACCGTTCTCCCGACTGGTTATTATGAAACTTGAGTATTGTTAATAAAGTCTAGACAATGCTGCTGGTGTTTTGCATGCCCAGCCGTACGTGCTTGCTTGCCTTCAATGTGACACGCAGGGAAGACGGTTCTGAATGGCGCGCACGTTTCGTATTAAATGCGACACGAAAGCAGCAGCAGCAAAGTGTATAAAACCCTACGGTAAAAAAAAAACGTCGCAAAACATCTAAAACAATAATCCCCGAAAAGCTTAACGATGCACAAGACGGTGCAACAAGTAGTTCGGTGTCCCAAAGTGTCCCAGGGCCAAAGTCACAAAGCTCGTTGAGACGGAGCGAAGGAGGACCGCCGCCTGACGCGGTGAACAACTTCAAAAGAATGAAACGTCTGGTGAAGAACCACAACTATGGTCACCCTTACTCATCCCCTGGTTAAACACCTACCCCCGACATCCACTCTGGTATCGTCTACTCTTTCTCGAAGAAGCTCTGGTGGCCGGATAGCAAAACGTAACATCGTACAAGGAGAACGCTGTTGTTGTTAATGCAGAAGATCATCAAATCTCGCCCACACCAAAACGAACGTGCAAGTGAAACGAAGCCCGCAATCACAACGCGAAGTTCCCTCCCGACGAGAAGAATAAACACGATGAAAATGCAAATGAAAAGAAAGCGAGAGCACAAATCGCCGATAAAAAAACTCACCCTTGAAACCAAGGAGCGTCCCGTTGTTGTTCATGGCGTCAAAGTACTGGAGGCTTAGGAAATGTAAGCGGTGCATCATTGCTCTGGGTGGAAGGACGCAGCAAAAGAGGGGGATTGAGGTTTCTTCTGGAGGATGGTTGGAACGAGACGGACGCGGAATAACAGTGTAGGGGGGGGTGGAAGGTTGTTCGTTTGTTATTTAGATATAGTACAAATAAAGAAACCCCTCGCACTCCGACACGGTCTTGGAAGAGCCACGGAAAGCAGAATCGGGGCCGGGTTGTTGGTGATGAGTTGGGGGAGCTGCTGCTGCTGCTTGCTGCTGCTGCAGCAGCTGGGGTCTTCCGAAGCACAATGTTGCAAAAAAACGAATGAAAATCCGTCGTCTTTGTTGGAGGAAATAGTCTCCCAAGAATTCCCCTCCTTGTTTTGTTCCTCCACCACCCCCCCCCCCAAAAAAAAAACGACTTTATTTCTTTCCGATTTAAAAAAATATATATATCTTCTGCTTCGGCGTCTTCCACCCTTTTCAAATTAAGACTCACCCGGCGATGTAATTAGTTTTGTTTTCTCTCTCTCTCCCCTTTCGACCTCCTCCCCTTCTCTCTCCCGTCCCTCGCTCTGTCTCGCCCTGAATGGCCACGGCCCGTGCGCTTGGCTGATCACAGAACGCAGAACGGCAACAGCAGCAGTATGAGAAGGGGGCTCCAAAGGCAGCGTGGACAAAAGGCAGGGGCTGTACCACGGGGCGGACCGGGGCAGGGGAGAGATGGTGATGGTGGTGGTGGGTGGGGGGGGGGACCCTCTTTTCGACAGGAGGAGAGGAAAGCAGAGAGAGAGAGAGCGAGGGAGGTGCGGTGTGGTGGGTGGAGTGTCGGAGGGGATGTGGATGGGGAGGGCAAACAGCACTCGGCTCTGATGTCAGCCCGTTGGCTTTTCCTGCGTCTCGGCAGGGGGTTGGGGTGGTTGGTTTGTGGCCAGAGCCCGGGGTTAGAGAGCACGCACGGTGCGCGCTGCATTGCCGCACGCGGTGGCTGCTCTGCAGTCCACGTTTACGGAAGGGAAGTCGCCGGCTTGCAGAGTTACGTTTGATACAAAACTATATATATAGGTGACAACGGTGTGGCAAGGTTGGGCACTGTCTGTTGGCACAGGTAACAGATTTTCATCACGAATGACGATATGAGGTAGGGAGGGAGGGGAGCGGTGGTTCCGGTGCTTTGCTCACTGCGCAATGGACCTGGCTCTCTTGGTTCGCTTCCTGGATGTGGCTAACATCAATAGCGAGTGATATGTCAACCGGTCAAAACTGACCCTCTCGCGCACACATGCGCACTTCATCCACCCTCATTGACCAGCATGGTGAAGTATTGGCAAGCAAAACCGACGTGCAGAGATCTTAGCACCTCCGATTAGCACGGAGGTGTGAAAGTAGTTCAACATATATTGGCACATGGCTGTAACGAATTTAATTAGTTTAACATATGCAGGATAACGCTAGAAATTATGTGTATTCATAACTCATAAACCTCCTAGGTACGTGGTTATTTCTGAGCTATCACTTCGTAAGTGTGGGTATTCTCCGGGTACTCAGCTCTGGTTAATCCCAAGTCATGCTCACACTCCTTAATGAGATTGGCCAAACATCCCAATTGCAAGACCCTCTTGAAAAACAGTCTTAAGACTCAGGCATTCCTGGATAAACAAAGGGCATGAATTTATGATTGCTATGATTATATACATTTAGAGATTCATCCTCACTCGATGCAATTAATTGTCCCATTTTGATGGCTACAATCCGATAAAATAATAGATGTTTTTCTTACACTGGAGTGAGTGTAGTGGCCACGAGTGGCTGTAGAGATCATGGGAACCGATTACTATACATTTATTACGCGATTCGATACATTAGGGTGAACGTAATCAATATATTAAAGTATTGTAACAGTAAATGTGTCCTTGTGAGAGGAGGCCTTCATTCTGCTGAATGAAGGCCTCCTCTCACAGTCGTGCGATGTTATCCACAACTCATCTCGCTTTTGTACAAGAGCTTAGCCCATCGATTCTTATCCATGGTGGTCTTCCTCGCTTGTGTGTTTCTCTCCTTTGACTGCCATTCCTTCACCAGTCTTGTCAATATTCCATTATCCCTTAAAGCCATTATGTGTTCTACCCAAACCCACTCGCTTTTCCCTTACAGTCAATATGGTGTCTGTAATGTGTTTTTACCATTGACTCATGCGTTCCTCTGTATGTATGTTAGTGTCATTCCAAGCGTGCGTGTCTCCACGGTATTGCGCATTTCTATGGCTTGCATTACCCAAAACACTTACGACGTCACTGTCGGAGTTTTGTACACAAACTGCATTTTCTCCCCCAAAAGCTCATGCACACTATTGCTCAAGGGTCACATTTCATATTTCCCCAAATATGACACGTCCTGGAAAGAACACTTTTACCCACAACCGTGTCGTCATGGACAGTGTTTACGGATGCGTGTCATTCTGGGTATTGCGCAATAGCTTCTAAAAATATAGGCATGATTGATAACACGAGAACTTTGGAATTCTTACCAGATGCCAAGGAATACTTTTCTCTCGTGCTGTAATGCAAGCGCTACCTTTAGGGTTTATGAACTTAAACCCTACACCAACATATGGTGTTTGCGGTATATATATACATGCTACATGATGGCATAAAGGACCATCTGCCTTCCAGTAGCACACAACTTGTCATCAGCAGATCCCTTTTTTATTTTAATCGGTGACCAGCTGAAAATGTGGTCATTGTCATTCCTGTTTTACAAATGTGACTCCCATGAGAGTTGGAAGAAAGTCATTGAGGCTAATAGAACACTTTGTTCGTTAGAGTTTCTGGAATGATTACAGCAGACGGGACAATATGACTCACTTGGAATAGCCAGCAGTGAAATGATCAAATATCGGCATTAAAGGGTTGTTTTTGCGTAAAGCGTGAGGATGGTGACCGATGGACGAGACTGGTGAATGAACAACGGCCGAAAGGGATAATGTGCCCTAGAGGTGGAGCAATGAGATCCGCTCATGTGCAGCAATGAGATGGATTGTGGCATCATCCACGATCGACAAGGATGGCGGCGACGGCGTGGGAAGACTTGCATCCAGTAGTGGATAAACTATAGCTGCTGCTGATGATGATGATGTTGTGCAGGACTGAAATACATTCTAGCATCGCAGGAGTTTGAGGGTTGCCTTGGGTATATGGAAGCCTTAATCGAACAGTGGATAGAACATGGCACACAAAGAATAGTGGAAAATAAATTCCAAGCTTGTAGAATTACGGCACTTTGCTTTGCATCCCGCGTACATGAGCACAGGTGAGAGCCCATTGAGCGATAACCGTGTCCTTTACGCACGGGGACACCTGGAATGCAGTGAATGAATGATGTGGGATATTTGCTCCGCATACCACGCTGGAGGGAACGCGGCAGCTGGCCATGAAACCCACGACGCTTGCAGAAAGGCTGCGAGCTAAAAACAGACTAACATCCCCCACCCTTCCCCCCCCCCAAACAGACGCCCTTAATCCCGCCTGCTCACGCCAACACCACTTTTAATAATGCACTACGTGGGTGCTTTTGTGACCGGGGTGCTCTAATTGTGCCCTAAGGGAAGCGATGGGTACTTCATTCTCCTTTCGCAGCCTTTTTGTCGATCCACTGCTGGATGAAGATCCCCCTAAGCCGTGTCCATCCCTCATGGTTCTGCAACTCCACAGCGAATCTCACTCCTGCACATCATCAGCCATGATCTATCCACTGCTGGATGACGCCCTCCCCAACCCGTCACCATTCGTCACAGTCCTGCCATGCCAAAATTCACAATAAGTGATCTTATCACTTTATCTCAATGGTGGTTGTCCTCTGGGGCAAATAATCTTCTTTGTCTACCATGTATTTACAAGTCTCGCCTATCGGACATTATTCCTTCCAGCCATAATGTGTCCTACCCAAGCGCACTTATTTTCCTTAACAGTTAACGGACTTCTAGATTTGAAGCTTTCGTGACTGCAAGGATTCATACTCTTTGGTTTTATTCGGTAAAGTCACGTAGGTAAAACGAATTAAAATAAAATAAACTATTAAAACACGACGTTTCGGAGGCAACGCAAGCTTCCGTCTTCAGGTGGGACCAGTCACTTGGTGCAGCGATTTTGGCTGTGACTGGTCCCACCTGAAGACGGAAGCTTGCATTGCCTCCAAAACGTCGTGTTTTAATTGTTTATTTTATTTTAATTCGTTTTACCTACGTGACTTTACCGAATAAAACCAAAGAGTATAGTTAACGTACTGTCTCTGTTTTGAGTCCGTTTCCTGATCCAGGTGTTAATTTATCTGTAATTTCAATCATGCATCTCTCCATGCGACTTTGCACACCTTTAATGTTTTCTATTTTCAACCACGGTGTCCATATTTCTGATTGTAAACATTCTTGTTTTCCCTTTGCATTATAACAGTAATAACAATGACATTTTAGATAGCGTCATTCATGCTGCACTTCTATTATCCAGTTCTGTTCAAATTGAACGCTCGGAGAGCATTCAATTCTACGTAGTTTCATAATCCGCCTCACTCCATAATTGTGATCCACACTGCCAGTGCTCAAAATCGCAAAGGTCACATGATATAAACTACACACATGCGCCAACAAAGCACGCAGCGCGTTTACGCAATGGCCATAGAGCAATCAAATGGCCCTGTGACTCACTAATTCAATTAAATTTCCACGCTTTTTTTTCGTGAGCGTGTTTTCATTTAACAACGCGTTTCATCGCGTTCTCCTCCGTGCGTGTCCCTTACATAACCGCCCTCTCCGTAGCTTAAATAATTATAACAACAATTGCGAGCTGTGCCAATTCCACTGTTTGATGAAGGGTCTCGCCAACCCGTATCGATCCACGAGGCTTGTCTTTACCATGCATCGCTACGCTGGCCAGCGGCATCTTGGTGAAGCAGGGAGCGGGGGTCTGGTTCCAGAACCAGTTCGAATATCACTCGCCACTGACATTAGCCGTGGCCAAGAGTCGTAGCTCACATGCAATACCTTTCTTGATATTAATGTGGAAATACGTTGATGTACGCTCATATCTATCAAGATGTCACAGCCTGCTGCACGTGTAATCTGTACATAGTACAAGGCAAAGATAAATGTGTATAGATAATGTATTAACTGTATATTATTGCCCCCACAACGCATCAAAGCGAAATGTAAAATGATTCCACGTCGCGATTATATATTCATACCACACATCATATAAAATATATAGGATGAACGCTTGTAAGATATCGTTTAATGATACACTATATGGTACAACGGAATTACACGGATGAACACACGGATCACATTAACTGTTAAGGAAAGTTTAGTGGGCTTGGGGCAGGCCATGTTGATGACCAGTGGACAAGACTGGGTTACGGAATGACAGCCGAAGGAAAGAACACTCCTAACTGGACTACCGCGGCGGACATGGAGCACATGCGTATCTATGCGTGTGCACGTGCATGTATTTACATATACTACCGTATCTATGACTATTACCGTAATGTGTATATATGAGATGAAGTGAAATCAGCTCGTGTGCAAGGAGTGTGAGATGCATTATGGCATCGCAGTGACACGAGGGATGGCGACTGCAGAGTGGGGAGGTTTTAATGAATCCAGCAGTGGAAACACAATGGCACACTTTGATGATGATAATGATGTGACCATGGCTTGTTTTGCCTTCAACGAAATAATACAATGCGCAAAGTCTACAACGCAACAGCCTGTGCGCGAATAGTGGTGACGTGCATCCATTAAATAGCTTCTCCGTGACAGCTGGCTGGCCGGCCGGCGGGCCGGCGAGAACGACCCCCACGCCACCAGCCCCCGCCGTGACAAAAGGCACGGCCGAGACACGAGGTGGGACGGGGCCCGAGGCAGCCCCTAGGGCCCTAAGTCCACTAAGGCAGGTGATTTGGCTGCCCGCCCCTCCATATACCCCGTCCCACCCACCCAACCCTTTTTCCAGCCTCTGGTCAACAATTAAGAGCCAATGTTAGGAATGGCTCCAACCCAAACATTTTATCAAGAAGTCAATAAATAAATAAAAATACGCCATTGTTGTATGGTAAGAATGATCACGTATGAACCAACATCTGTTGGAACGCTCTCAAGCCATAAGCATCAATGAATTAGCGTTATCCATCTGTTTTGTCTGTCTGTCCGTCTGTCTGTAACATAGGACGACCACGATGACGCTCGCAAAGATGGGACAATATCAATGAAATATTAGAATTATAAAATTGCGTGGATATTATGGACCTGATGTATCGAATTTTTACTTAAAACTTTCGTGACTGCAGGAATTAATATTCTTGGTTCTTTCATATTCTTGGTTCTTTTACCGAAAGAACCAAGAATATCTGATGTATCGAGTTATCGCAAGATTAAATGCTTTCGAGGACAAACACACGCTTGGAAGCATTACATAGTGGATTGACAAAGGGCTGTAAATTACTGCTGTTTACATAGACTGTAGGTTTTCTACATGTAGCATATATCTTTCAATATATAGACGGTACGTGAATGATGTAAACTGTAACAATGTTCCAGAAATGGCTAATAATGAGACGTGGCCAACACAACGTGGAGGGAGGGTCCATCATCCAGCAACGGATTGGCAAAGTTGCTGTACATGTACACATGGACGCATGTCCACAACCCCCTTGCAATGTTAAAACAGCGGAGATACGAAAGGAAACGCAAAAAGTACGATATCTGGTATTTGTTTTGGACACGAGTTCTTTTGACAATACCGCTAGAACTGGGTTGAGCCAGAGAAAAACTGGCTCAGTTCAGGAGGGCGTGGGGATTTGTTGTGTATGTTTAAATAGCTGTGTGCTTTAACACGCCGCCGTAGGCTTTCGCCACCAATATCATCCAAAATACAAGTTTTTTTGGGGGTTATATCGCGTAAATATTTTAATGTGTCGTTAAACCAGCCACCACCCGACACAGCCAATTGGTTTGGTTTGGCACGTAAACAGAACATGCCAATTCGTCACTAGTACAGCACACCGGTGTGTTGGAGAGCCAAGCCACAACATTTACAATCTGAGTACGACGTTTCGCCAAGCCACAACATTTACAGATTGTAAATGGCGAATCGTCGTACTCGGATTGTAAATGTAATTACTGGCGAAACGTCGTATTCAGATTGTAAATATTGTGGCTTGGCTCTCCAACACACCGGTGTGCTGTACTCGTAACGAATTGGCACGTTCTGTTTACGTTATAAACCTTACTAGTTGGCTGTGTCGGGTGGCGGTGGGTTTAACGCCACATATTTACGCGATTTAACCCCCCCAAAAACCCTGTATTGATAGCTGTGCGCTGTCAGTTAATGTATTTCAATGGATCAGAAGTTCGAAAAAAAACTATATCCTCGCCACGTCACAACTTGCTTCAACGTGTTGTTGTTAGGCAAGCGTCACGGGGACTCATTCTCAAGATATTTCAGATGTATTGGCAGGGACTGCCCTGAAGTGCCACCGATGCAGGGACCCGTGCCATGACACGGACTACACCCACCGATAAAATGTGGCATACCAACATCTTTAGTTGAGTAACCCTGACTAAACATACTGTAATGTACTCTTTGGTTCTATTCGGTAAAGTCACGTAGGTAAAAAAATAAAACAACAAAAATCACGACGTTTCGGCCACAACACAAGTGGCCTTCATCAGGTGAAGGGACCGGACTGTCCAGAGGACAGCGTTGGAGTGAAGACAGCCAAGCCCAGGTCGCGTGGTCCCTTCACCTGATGAAGGCCACTTGTGTTGTGGCCGAAACGTCGTGATTTTTGTTGTTTTATTTTTTACTTACGTGACTTTACCGAATAGAACCAAAGAGTATGGATCCTTGCAGTCACGAAAGCTCCAAATCTAGAATACTGTAATGTATCAGTCCATCAGCATATATGTGCTTTCCAGACCAATATTACCCAACAGGATTTGAATATGCAAAGCAAAAAAACAACACTCTAGACTGGTATTGGACATGTTTATGTTTCGTCCGCAGAAGCAGGTTGAGTTATTACGCGTGTAACTGTTAATTTTCAACACACGTTGGAGGAAAAACAAGTCTGGGTCTGACTATGATGTGAATTATGCGTCGTGTGAAACTGCACGACACTGCATTACTGACATCGCACACGGCATGTTTATTTAGGTCTTACAGCGACCTCTAGTGGTGGTAAACTTATGGCATGACAACCAAAACCGCTATACCGAATAAAACGAATCCTGTTGTGCACACAGGACGTTATAAATGTTCCTTAACGTGAACGTGTATGCCCGTAAAATGCAAAGCGTATTCTCGGGTTTCAGTATAGTAACAATGTTCAGACGGAGTGACGAAATCAACTCGTGTGCAGGTGTTAGGTGGGGAGCATTAACATCGCAAGATCGTGTGACATTGCTGCGGCTTGGGAAGACCGCCATCCAGCAGTGGATTGACCACGGTTGATTATGACGATGGCACCGACAAACGGCAGTGAATGGTAGTGCAAAACGTGTACTCACCTCTGTGGCCACCAGACGTAAGTAGCGTCACTGCTTGAGACAAAACGTCCAGTGATGTCTCGGTCATCCTTCATCGGCTAGAACATTAAAATAAGGCGAATTGTCACTCACGTGTAGCAAGCACAGTAGTCGGGGAACTCGCCTTGTCACCTCTCCTATCCTACTCATCGTCTCGTATGCGCCACCACTCTGCGAATTATTCTCCCTCCTGGCCTCTTTTCAGGACGGCTCAGTAAACAAGCCCATTGCATCGGCTCGGATCTCAAACACTTCCAACCGGCCAGAGCCGGTAGGTCTCGACCCTTTTGTCAGAACACCAAACGAATTCGTTGGTACCCAAAGTGGCACCAAGTATCGACGTAAATTTCCGCACGCGCACACACACGCACCAGAGTTTGAGATGTGGAGACAAAAAGTCCCAGGCAGCACGTCTTTACCTGCTGCTGCTGCTGATGCCTTGGCCCACAAAACCCCAAAGTTGGCAGACCGTAATTAATGGTGGGGGATGGAAAGAAAAGGAGACAGGAGAGAAAGAACTCCCCGCCAACGGCGCGGCTTGCGATGCGAGCGATGCGTGGAATGCGGGGATGCCTAGGGCAGGTGACCCACAGTGGCGACCACCATTGGCTGCCCCAGTGTTTCTATTGTGCCTGGCTGCATGCAAATGATGGACCCCGGGGTGCTTGGCAGGCCCGCACTGGGCACACAGCCATTGCAGCATCACACAGCGTGACCATTGTTGCAAGGGGTGGTTGGTTTAGTGAGGCCCTACAAAATGTCACCGCAGTGCTCGCTTTCCAGAGGACGAATGTTAAGTCTCAAACTGGTTTGCGAGGCCGAAATGTCGACTGAGATCTTAGAAGACACTAAAGTCGTGTAACATCCATGACTTGCAGATTTCTTTGGTCACCATTGCAAAAAAAGAGACTGCCATAGCGTATTGCTTCGTGAAACAAGTTAATGTTTATTATTTTTGGCACGTACAAGTGTTCGGTTTATTTTAGTACAGCTGGATTCTAAATGCATTGTTATAAAGCACAGTAATGTAAATATTAAGCTTTTAGTCAATTGAAAAATTATCACGTGATCCAATGAAAAGCTATTTAGCATTTTGCCCAATGTATTTAGTGTGTATTTCAGATTGGACCACAGCAGGTTTCGCTACACGTGCTGAACTGAATTCAAGAAACTTCCAGCACGTTAACCGAAATGTCAGAAGTGCAACTTGCGGTACCACCAAAAAACACATCACAGGATAACGCACAACTGCGGTAACCTACCCTGCTTAATTTACACTGATCAATCTTCTCACTTTATCAACAGGCATGCGACTGAACCCTTTTGTGGAACACCGAATATTATACCCTGCTCCAGTTCTGTGTTTCGCCAACACCAAACACTATATAGCACTGTATACGGTTGACATACCGGTTCACAGGAAACAATTTGTTCATTCGACACCATGATTTTTATAATTTTATTCAGTTATGACGGTATTTACAGTTTGAAGCAAAAGCAGGTAAATACAATATATGGCATATCACAACACTACAGCATTTACCAAACCCATTGGAAAAAAGAAAACACCATTGAGAATTCACAGATGCCAATGTAATTTATTGGCACAAAATAACACGGTGGTTATTAACACGTTTGGTCACTTCTTCTGTAATGCCCGCTTTCCTTCTCCCTTCTTTGGCTTCCCTTTCCCCCGAAGTTTCTTGAGTCTCTTCATCTCTTCCCTGAAATCCTCGTGTTCATCTCTGAAACAACAAAGTTTCACCATAGGACCATCAACCAAGTCTCAGATATACTCATTACAAAGATCACTCAAGGAAAGCCAAAGGAAAGTGTTAACAATAGACATGTTATGATTAACCTACTTTCAAACTAAATTGTTAAATCTTTGGCTGCCAATAGATGATTGTGTCTATTTACCACCGCATTTGCATTGTTTCTATTTTTAGTCTCGTTTGTATAATTTTGTTCAACGCATTGGTCTAAGTCATGCTGCTATCTAACAACCCACCTAGCACCTGGCCACAAGATGATTTAATCACTCTATATATTACAGTAGATGTTCTCTTTGATTCTCTTGGGTATGTTCCCTCCGTTGGCTACTACTCAGTTGTTAATCTCGACCATTGTCTATCATCCCATCGAAATGTGATGCTAGTAACAATGTGCCCAAAGGTGTGAATACAGAAACAAATGGTTCATTCGTGAGCTAGGACAAGCACAGCTGCCCACCTGTAGAGGCCATGGAAGCGCAGGGTACGCATGAGCTGCGAGTACTCCTGGTGCGCTGGATAGTAGTTGACCACGTCTGGCTGCTTGGCCATGGGCCTCTCACTCATCAATGCCACCACCTTCATAGAGGATGCGTCGGTGGGCCGTGCCACCTCGCCGAAGATGCGTGCACTCAGCCTTGCCATGTGGCGCGCATAGTTGCTCAAGGTTGGAACCGCCGCCATGTGTCCTGACAGCCAGTCTGCACTCCATGGACACAGAAGGACATTGAGTCATGCTCTGGGCACGCATGGGGCAGTGGCTCTTGCAGCAGTGTTTGCCACTTGCTGCAGAGGTACACGGTTCGAGTGATAAGACCACCCTGATTCAGTCGGCTTTAGAGTGGGTGTTAAAGATCTCGTGACGGCATTATGGTCCAAATTTTTAAAATTTACTCGAAGATTAGTTACTTTAATTGGGAAACACTTATCAATTATTGCTCCCTGACTGCAAACACCATGACCTTCCTAAAAACGTCTTGACCCAGTGAAGCTTTCCTCGGTTTAACACTTGGTGGACATTATTTGGTGGCCAATTGCATGACACATTTTAGCCTTAGTTTGCCATACACAGTATTAAATCACGAAATGTGTTTTATGCAACCAGTCAGATGCCTGTTGTTCGTTGAATAAAATATCTTAAGTGTCACTTGGTTTGCAATGTAAATCAGTGTGATCTAAAAATCCAACTAAGGGTTTGCTTTCTCAAGTGATGGCAGGTCAAATATCTGATCTGGACCAAAGACTACCGTATATAGCTCGGCAAAACACTGAACTGAAGGGCTTCGACTGCAAGGCAGTTTCTCTAAGCATTGAGGGTTCAGAAAGCATCAACTTTACATTGCAACATTGCAGGTTACATTTGGAATTCCAAATTCGCATGCTTGTTTTTGTTGTAATACGGTTCGCGTTGGTGTCAATGTATTCTCACTGCAGTATTCTATGCAAAATCTTAATTACTACTGTACAGCATTCTTAATCGGTTATCCAATTAACTTTTTTTTTTAAACAGCATAAGCACTGTTAAATGCGGTCACGCACGAAGGGTGTACAGAGCCACGTTCCGTCGCCGCCTTTGTCTCTCCACAGTGCTGACGCTTACAAATCCGCAGCAGATACCACTGCTCATTTAAGGCTGAGTGGACATGGAATCTAACCCAGGTGGTGCAGTGTCAGTTGAGCAGTGAACTAACCACTGAGCCACCTTTGATGGGCTACACACTCCCCGGGTTTTTACAAGCACAGCCTCTTTGTTAGTCCACTGCTGGATGAGGGCCTCCTCACGCCGTGTCGGTCTTGGTGTTATGGGGGGGTGTTACATGACCATACTTCACCACTCTGGTCAATGCTGACTAAAGGCGGACGAAGCATGGTACAGTACAATAGAATGACATCGCTTACTCAAATAACAAAACGAAGACATAAACACAGCAGCAGATAAAAATGTACACATTAGACCTTTAAGGTTACTCAACGTTAAAAAGTGACACTACCCTCCAGCTCAAACAGTGGGAAGAACGGTGAGCGCATACCAATTGGTGCCAACGCGCACGACTTTGACAAACTACGCGTGTGCATATTTCACTTAATTTTCTAATTCAACGTTAATAATAATGATAATGGTTACCCGTATAATTAACAATGTCTCGTTATCCGCCAACTTTACCCGAGGAGGACTTCGCCGGGCGTGCGGTGACCTCCACACGCGTGGACACGACCCGGAAGCGAAACACTTCCGCGATAAATTGTTCGCCCCGGAAGTAAATCGTTAATATTAAATTGTAGTCGATATATATTTTTTTTATTTTCTCAACCTAACCGGACGATAATTCATCGATCGGATACAAATTTATTTATTTATTTCGAAAACGTCCTGCTTAAGAGTCGCGGACCGTGTTTGCCCTTTCACCTCCGACCAACCCCACCACGGTCGAGATTCGTTGAAGAGAAAAGCGCGGGAGCCGAGGTTTTAACTTTGCCGATTATCCGAAACGGCACCGTTCTAACATTATATACACACAGTCCTGTTAATGGGAAGTATAAAACAAATGCATTTACTTTGTGTGCGTAGAGGATGAGTGACTCCCTGTGTTGGGGGGTGAGCCTATATAATAAGTACAGTGAGCTTATATATGAGCTTATAATATAAAAAAAATTGGTGATTTGGAAAACGTTTTTTGGGTTTGGACATGTTTGTTTTGTTGTAGTACGGAGTTAGACTGATGGCCTTAATCTAAGTTGTCTTGTGGTTGTTTTTGTTGTTGTTTGACTTGCATCCCACTGGGACTTTTTGCACACAGCGTTGGTGTACGGTGCTTTTGTCAGGAATATTTTGATGTTTTTTGTTGCATGGATTTTCTGTTTGCACAGTCACACATAGTCACTTTAAGATGTTTTTCTTGTTCGTGTTTTTATTTGTTGTGGTTGCACCCGAGTCAAGTGCCGAATGGCTCACAGGGCTATACCAAAATAAACTGAACTATGTTGAGTAAGGTGAGCTTACTCAACATCAGGGCTCACAACTGCTTACTTTAGTAGTGGTGAGATTAATACAGTTGTGGGTGAGGAGCTCACCGTAGGGTGAGATGAACACACTGCTGGGTGGGGTGAACTTACCACAGTAAAGGGTTGAGAATATTACTCTGTGTGTGTGTGAGCTTGCTTACTACCAGAGTACAGGCTGAGAAGCCTTTCTCCATGTGTGTGGTGAGATTCGTAGAGAGGAGCTCACTGGCGAGGCACCATAGTGAGGAACTTGATATCGACTACAGAGTGAGCTGCTCGAATAGACGGGTCCAGACATCGATACGCAGACTGTATCTGTCCGCATTTAAAACAAAAATATTTTACACATACCATCAGTGAGTGTATAATTTGGACGGCGTGGAGCACAGGACATGCAAACTAGACCGGTTGTCTTCATCAGCAGTCTGGCTCGGTTGAATCGATGCCAATGAACCGCCCGATGTTAGAGGTAATGTCGCCTTGACGAAAAGGAGGGTAAGGAGCCCTAGTGTCGTATACTTTAGAATGTATAGATGTGTAATTAGCGCCTTATTCCAAGGCGCTTTACAGCAATTTTCACATTGTACGTACAATGACAGTGGTTCAGATAATGGGTGGGATTATTAAAAGTGGTCGTGGTGACAAGAGAACACAAACCTGTCAACCCCTTATCAGTGCCCTACCTTATTACAGAACAATTCAGACCTTATTGGTCACCTCGTGCCCCTTATAAATCTCAGCGTTCATCCTGCAAAGTCCCATGACAAGGGAGAAACACAAACAAATAGACAAAACAATATGTTTTGCCCGTATTGAAACGGCTGTACGCCACGTGGACGTGAAAACTCAATTTCCCTGTACAAGAATACGGGGTAAACCGTACGGGTTGACAGGTATGAGAGCAGGTATGTATGTACTGTGTGTATGTTGAACTTCTTTTGCACAGTACGTAGGTTGAGGAGTTGGGGTAGACCTGCTCACAGCTGGGGGGCGAGGGCAGGGGAGAAGCTTGATTTGATGGGCCTGGGAGAGGAGATGGGTTTTAAGTGAGGAACAGAAGTAGGTTATGTCGAGGAGCTCACTTATACTCTTAGTACACCAGATTACATTACAGGGTGGTCCAGATGTCTTGTGACCCCCCCCCCCCCCAATTAATTGACCCCAAATTGTTTTTCTTCCTTTGCATATTCATCTCTGTTTTAAATAAACCTTACTTCAAAAAGATTACGTTTTAGATCATTAAATGGGGGTCACACGACATCTGGACCACCCTGTATATTGTTTATGACTGCAGTGGATTATATTGAGCGTGGTGAGGTATGGTCAAATAAGCTATCCACGATGCGCAGGGAGGAATGTGTTTAAATGCATTTTACTCCCCACGTCATGACAACTGTTTTTTTATTTGGCAGTGATGCACCCATCATCACTGACATTACCTGCAAAGTGGTGAAGACAGGGCGCTCTTCACAGGTACACACATCCCATTCATTCACCGTGTGCATTAACTCGCTCTCCTTTACTACTTCAGCCCACGGGTGTGTTGGAGAGTAAATCCACGACATCTACAACTTGAGTACGGCGTTTCGCTGGTAATTACATCCAGCATCGGGCGATTTGCCAGAATAGAAAGCCTATGTGTTACACTTAAAATGAGATTTAAATTAAACTAAAAACAATGATTATTATCCATGAAAGAAATAACTTTATGTATTCGCCAACACCAACTCATGAAGGCCAAGTTCCAAGTTTATTTTGTTAGACAAGGTGAGAAAGTAATAGACCAAGACAGCCTGATTTGCAATTGGCTTGCATTGAGAGTAAACATTCTTAGTACTTTGAATAAACCTGTTATATATTTTCAACTGTTCCTGGTTTAAATTATTTAAATAGCCTGCACACCTTTGTTTATGCAGGTGGTGACAACAATTAGGTGGTGTCACATCTCCACAACACTCGCCACAATGGTGGTTAGCAAAGGTGAATAATCGTGCATGAAACTCAATTCCTTTCCCGGTCTTCCCCTCTGGCTGCAGTGATGAATGGCAAGCTCATACCATACACGCCACTGGCTGTGGATTTCTGGCGGGTGGCCAAGTTCCCTGAGGCGAGGATTTTCTTCCTGAGCCATATGCACGCCGATCACACAAGTGGGCTCACCCCGACTTGGAGCCGGCCAATCTACTGCTCTCCCATCACCGCCGTGCTCCTCAAACGCAAATTTAATGTACGCGCACGCGCCTCACTTGCTCACAGAAGTTGGCGGTCTGTCTTTTTTTAAATGTGCCCCAGGCGGTCACCTGATATTAGTCATGTACGAAAGCCAAAAGGACTGTTTTATGTTTAGCTTATAACAGGGGTCGGGAACCTATGGCTCGCGAGCCAGATGTGGCTCTTTTGATGATTGCATATGGCTCGCAGATAAAACAAAATATTCTCACTTGTTTTAATCCATCCATCGATTTTTCACTGCGCATGTCCTGTTCAGGGCTGCAGGAGCAATTGTCCATTATTTTAATTGGATGATACTGGCCTACGTTTGCCGTTGCTGGGTAAAACAGGTAAACGCCCCCTTTTGAATCAGTCTGAGACTGCGTCTGCTCGGTCATTAGCTCAAAGCTAACCCTTCGACGAAGAAGATGGCGAAAAGAAAAAAAGACGACGAGTATCGTACATTTCAGGACGAATGGACCGAAGAATTCGCCTTTGTGGAGAGAGCGGGTTCTGCGGTGTGTCTAATTTGCAATGACAAAATTACATCGTTGAAACGGTCGAATGTAAAGCGGCACTTCGACACGCGCCACGCTACCTTTGCATCAAAATACCCTGCGGGAGACAGCAGAAAGAAAGCGTGCCAAGAGCTTCTGAGCAGGGTGCAAGCTAGCCAGCAGCAACTCCGCGTATGGACCCGGCAAGGTGACTATAATTCGGCTAGCTTTGCTGGTTCTTTAGCAATAGTGAGGAACGGAAAACCATTCACAGATGGCGAGTATGCTAAAACGTTCATGCTGGATGTAGCCAATGAACTTTTTGATGATCTTCCGAACAAAGACAAGATAATCAAACGGATACAAGACATGCCTCCGTCGGCAAGAACTGTTCATGATCGTACCATCGTGATGGCAAACAAAGTGGAGGAAACGCAAGTGAAGGACATAAATGCAGCGCCGTTCTTTTCTCTGGCTTTGGATGAGTCAACAGACGTGAGCCATTTGTCGCAGTTCAGCGTGATTGCAAGATATGCTGTTGGTGACACACTGCGCGAAGAAAGTCTTGCTGTTCTGCCATTAAAAGGGTCCACAAGAGGTGAGGATTTATTCAAGTCTTTCATGGAGTTTGCTCAAGAAAAAAGTCTACCTATGGATAAACTTCTCTCAGTGTGTACTGATGGTGCTCCGTGTATGGTGGGGAAAAACAAAGGATTTGTGGCGCTTCTCCGTGAACATAAAAATAGACCCATCCTAAGTTTCCATTGCATTATACACCAGGAGGCACTTTGTGCTCAGATGTGTGACAGGCAGTTTGGCGAAGTGATGTCGCTGGTCATTCGTGTGATCAACTTTATTGTTGCCCGAGCCTTAAATGATCGCCAGTTTAAAACACTGCTGGATGAAGTTGTAAATAACTATCCTGGTCTGCTTTTGCACAGCAATGTGCGTTGGTTGTCAAGAGGGAAGGTGCTTAGCCGTTTTGCGGCTTGCCTGAACGAAATCCGGACTTTCCTTGAAATGAAAGGCGTCGGGCATCCTGAGCTAGCCGACACCGAGTGGCTCCTCAAGTTTTACTATCTCATAGATCTGACTGAACATCTGAACCAGCTCAACGTGAAAATGCAAGGCATTGGAAATACAGTGTTATCCCTTCAACAAGCTGTATTTGCTTTTGAAAACAAGCTGGAGCTTTTCATCACGGATCTTGAAACAGGTCGTTTACTACATTTTGAAAAACTGAGCCAATTTAAAGATGCATGCACAGCAAGTGAGCCCATTCAAAACCTTGATCTCCACCAGCTAGCTGGCTGCACATCCAGTCTCCTACAGTCCTTCAAAGCACGCTTTGGAGAATTTCGTGAGCACACTCGTCTTTTTAAGTTCATCACCCATCCAAACGAGTGTTCACTGAACACAGCCGACCTGAATTACATCCCTGGTGTCTCCGTCAGAGATTTTGAAGCAGAAGTGGCTGACCTGAAGGCCTCAGACATGTGGGTGAATAAGTTCAAGTCACTGAATGAAGATTTGGAAAGAATCACACGATAGAAAGCGGAGTTGGCGAGCAAGCACATGTGGACAGAAATGAAAAAACTCCAACTCGAAGACCAAAGACCAGCTGATTCTCAAAACTTGGAACGCGCTTCCTGTCACATACCACACACTGCAGCGTGTGAGTATTGCTGTATTGACCATGTTTGGATCTACGTATGCATGTGAGCAGTCATTCTCACATCTTAAAAACATCAAGTCCAACCTACGATCACGTTTAACGGATGAAAGCCTCAACGCTTGCATGAAGCTTAACCTCACCAAGTACCAACCCGACTACAAAGACATCAGCAAATCCATGCAGCACCAGAAGTCGCATTAATGGTGAGTGTTATAACAACATTATTTAAAAGAATAAATTCAGAGGCTTATTATACTGACATTTAGTTGAATTCACTTTTAAAATATATTATATGGCTCTCACTGAAATAAATTTCCAATTTTTTTGCTTTCATGGCTCTCTTAGTCAAAAAGGTTCCCGACCCCTGGCTTATAACATTAGGTCAAGGAATGATGGTCATTGGTTAAGACTAACAATGCATTCGCAGCCAATGGAGAGAACACTTTGGAGAATAAGTCCCAGCGCGGAGATGGAGCAATGATATTGGCTGGCGTACAGGTGCTAGTTGGGTTCTTTCAGTACAGGACCATGAGCTATGGTGAAGGCTTGCCGAGGTGTTCATCCAGCAGTAGATTAATCGTGGCTGATGATTATGGTCACTGGCGGAGCCAGTGGGGGGGGGTGGGGTGGCACGTGCCCCCCCCAATAATCCGATCGAAATCCTTAATTTTGATTATGTGCCAGGGACTCTATGAGATGATAGGACAATAGTCTTAGTCCATAATTGGCAATAAGTAACAGCAAAGCAGTTTTAAGTGACTCAGAATTGTGCGCAGTTGCGTATACAGTCCACGACTTCCCTGAAGGTAAACACCTTCAGCGAGGGCGATGCCGATCACACATGGTTCGAATTCGACCCTCGATCAATGGCTGCGCCATCGCCGCACACGCGTAGAATAAAAAGCAAGGGACAAGTCCTTACTTGCTAACAACTCCTGGCTGCGCCATTGATTATGGTATTAAGGAATATTTAGGTGCAGCCTTCAAATTATTTGTTTCCTATTATAAACCATTATTAAAGTATAAATACAATATATATAACAAATAGCTTGGACAGTGGCCTTTCAGAGGCAGATGATTGGTATAATTAGAGGCAATGTTTTATAATTTTGGGACTAAAATAAAAAAAATAGAGTTCCATTAACAGATTTTAGATGGCATTTTATCAAAATTGAATGTGATTGCATGAAATTCATTTCGTGAAAAAATTTATAATTTACAGAGCTTGGCATGGTGACGTGTATTGATAATGCTGTGCTTTTGGATTGGTGGATCACGTAGGTTTGTGAAATCTCCCAAACTCGCTGAACTGTGTGTTGGTCATGAGATTGCAGTTGAGAAAATGATTTATGAACCCATCTGTGCAGAAGGTTGAGTATTTTCTACATTATAAGCATGGGATTTCCCTGGTTACTCCAGCCATTTTATACCCACATTAAAAACATATCATTATTGTGGAAGTGGCCAAACGTTGGACCCTCCTAAAAAATTCGTTAGATGAGATAAGATAAATAAATACATAAATTGATGAGAATGTCAGTCCAGTGTTTTCGAGGAGGAACATGAATTACAGTACATGACCATGAAAATAACACGTGTTTGTGTGAGAGATAATCGAGCATTGTGTAACGGCGGTGTTAACATGATCTGTTTAGATTGCCGACAAGTTCATTCGCCCGCTGGAGCTGGGAGAGAGCCACTGTGTGCCCCTAGATGGAGTGGGCAAGGAGACGATGACGGTGACACTCATTGATGCCAACCACTGCCCGGGTGCCGTCATGTTTCTGTTCCAAGGTTACTTTGGCAACATTCTGTACACTGGTATGTGTGGTGTGTGATTTAATAGAACTACATTTTAATAGCTTCCAGAATATAACCCCACATGCTTGGTTAAATTAATGTGGTTCCAACTAGTGGAGGTACGATTGACTGTACGACAACAGTTGTAATATTCGTGAAATTGTAGTTGTTGCTCTGCATCTACATCATTCATATGAAAGAAGATGAGTGATTCGATTCAATATTTTTTACATTTAATGGACACATGACCACAGTGAGCATATGAATCACATCACATACAACTATAGAAATCGATACACTTAAATTGTTATACAATGTCTTGGGACCTCCTTTACCAGTACCAAAATACGATAATAGGTTTTTTCCCCTTTTTTCTGGCACCAATTGGGTCGTGGCTCAAAAGAAAGCCGTCCCTTGGTGTGGACCAATCAGTTTCAAGGACAATGCATATATTATCATAGTGTGTTTTTTATTTGCATTTGACTGCAGGTATTGTGGTTAATGCAGACATGAATCCTTGTAAAAAGGTTTCAGTTTTGTTGCCAGAAAAAAGGGAAAAAACCCTATCAACAAAACAGGTGTTAAGATGTTAAAACACCAAACTGAAACCTTTTACAAGGAATCATGACTGCATTAACCACAATGCTTGTGGTCAGAATGCAAACAAAAAATACTCTGATAAGAAATGCATTGTCTTTGAAACTTATTGGTCCACACCAGAGACAGCTTTCTTTGGAACCGGGTCTCAAAACGTGTTAGACGCCTTTTGGCGTCCTCTGGTCTAACACCGTTTGAGACGAGGCTCAAAAGAAAGCTGTCTCTGGTGTGGACCAATCAGTTTCAAAGACAATGCATTTCTTATCAGAGTATGTTTTTGTTTGCATTCTGACCACAAGCATTGTGGTTAACGCAGACATAATTCCTTGTAAAAGTTTTCAGTTTGGTGTTTTAACATCTTAACACCCGTTGTGTTGCCAGAAAAAAGGGGAAAAACCTAGTATGTTATACAATGCATATCGTTTTATCTTAACAATCGACGTTGATAAATCAAAGCCTCGTTACACCTCAGATACCAACTATGTCTAGAAAGTGTGAGCCTATGCTTCTACACATCGAATATTTAATTTAGAAACATGAGCACTCATTAAGCTCTTATTTTAAGAAATTATATAAATATCTCAAAATATTTTTCTTGTCCTCTTATGCTTATGTTCATGAATGAAAAATTTCATTTGATGGATTCTGATTGGTGCTCAAACCATAGACTCAAAATGTGTTTAATTTAATGAGGGTTTGTATACTTACAAATGCGAGACTTATTTAGTGACTCTATTTGGAATGTTGGCCCTTTGCTATAGATAAGAAAAACTGCTCGTACATTGAGCATTCATTCCCTTGATTTAAATGATTATTTGGTGTTTTGCAGGTGATTTCAGATTTATTCCAGAGATGCTTAAGCTGCCTCTGCTGCAAACCAATATTATAATCGATGTTCTGTACTTGGATAACACATACTGCCCTTCAAAGTGGCACTTTCCTTCACGAGAAGATGCCACAGAAGAGATCAAGATAATAATACGAAACCACCCAGACCATCAGGTTGTTATCGGTATGACTTGGTTTTCTTTATATAACAACTTTCATTTCAGTGCATGAAATTGCAACACACACAGCCACTATTCACCCCTCATGGAGACTTACAAAGGTTTATTTCTGCACCTTTTTTGGTTTTTACCTGGTGGGAATTGAGTTCCACTGTTTTTTATAAACCCCTTGTTATGAAATATGGTTATTCGATTATATCAGTAATGAGTGGCTCTTTGTATACCATTTTTTTCTTAATGACATTGGGTGGATAATGCATTACCTTAGTATATCATCCATGTTAAAAAACGCTACCCATGTTCAGTAGAAACTTGTGATATGAAAAACAGTATATCGATGAAGAGGGCATAATTTAAAACACAAATTACTTTCTGCTACTACTCATCTTTTCACGGTTGTTCTGTATAGCCCTTTGGTGTGTATTTTTAGTTTTGCTGCGTATTGTTTAGCACAATGTCCTACATTTCACTGTCCGTTCTAGAAGCTTCTGCAACATCTCAATTCTCTTTTGTGTAGGCACATACTCACTCGGGAAAGAGTCTCTGCTGGTAGAGCTGGCAATGGAGTTTGGGTGGCTGGGGGTAAGTCCAGAACGCATGGAGACGCTGCAGCTGCTTGGCCTGCCCAACGTGTTCACGACGGCCACAGATGAGTGCCGCTTGCGGGTCGTGGACGCGCACCAATTGAACAGCCGCAGCATGGCACACTGGAACTGTGAGTGCCCCACCATCGCCGTGCTGCCCTCGGGCAACCGTGCTGGCCGGCAGCCGTGCGACTCCATTTTCATCGTACCCTACTCGGACCACTCCTCTTACGGCGAGCTGCGCCAATTTGTCGCCGGGCTACAGCCGCGAGCCATCGTGCCCATCAACAAGGGGCCCAGCTGCGAGAGATACTTCAGGGAGTTCCTCAGCACCGCGCAGAGCAGCCAGAGTAAAACGATCATTATTCCGGAGTCGGTGCAGAGGTTTATGAAGGAAGGCGGCGGGGTTTCTGCTTGTAGTAATAAATGTTTGCCGAAAAGGAAAGCCTGCATTTTTCGGACCTCCAGAACACACATCCCCAAGGGGGTATGCTTCGACAGTCCCAAATCTTCCATCGCAACACATTCGCCTCCACGTGTCATAATTGCGAGTTCTGAGGATGATGATGAAGCTGGCGATTATGATTCCATACGTGTTATAAAAAATGAAGATGACAAGCCCTTTACCTTGCCTTCTGAATCTATTGCAATCCCATTAAGCTTTGACAGTGATAACATAAGTGATTCAAAATCGACCAAAGTAATCATGGACACAAAGTCTGTCTACAAGTCAGCTGTTGAGGCTTCAGTTCATTCACATGCTGATGAATCGAGAGTGAAAAGGAAACTTGATTATGCAGAAAGTCTGAGCTCGGAGTCCTTCCCAAAGCATGTAACATGCGTTGAAGATAAATGCTCTTTTGACTCGTTGCCTTCCCCTTCACGGCGGCCATATGACGGCACAGGCGACCGGCAAAGTGCATCGAGCGAAGCGCGCGTTTTAACAAACTCTCCTAAATCCGCTGATGGTCCCTGTATTGTGGGTGCACTTTCGTGCAAGAGTGAGGGCCATCCTGTGGACTTTCACACACCATTGATGGGTGGCAGACTTTCTGTTATTCTCAAGAGAAAAGTGCAGAGCTGCAGCCAGACCCAGGCTGGAAAATGTAACATCATATTGTCCCCACTTCATGCCTTTTTGAGTGAAAAGGAGAAGAGGTTGTCCTTTAATCGACTTGTGGAGAAGTGCATGCAGAGAAAATAAACGCACCGTTAGGTGGCGTCTTCCTGGAGCAAGCAGGTTAATTGTGCAAACGAAACTAGCATAACTTTCCAGAAACGTATTATACTGTACATGTGTAATTAAATTATTCACTGTTTTTGTTTTGAAACTTGTTTTCATTGTTTGCATTATTTACAGCATAACTTTGTTTTTTTTTTTCACACGTTTAAACGTTTTATTTGTGGGGATTAAAGGACTTGTTCACACTGAAGGGTCATTGCAAAACGCTTCCCGAATTCAACTTCATAATTCACCCGCTCATCCCTGGTACAAAATCTCTCCTTTACAAAGGGTTGTGAGGCACACACGTCTTTCATCATCATAAAGGACAAAAGTCTGGCCGTCGTCAATATAGAACACGCCGGGTGTATTCATGTTTCACGTAACATAGCCACCCACATTACATGAGGGATTTGGTGGGGGTGGGGAGTGGAACGTTGAAAGGGGGCTTTTTTGCTAGGTGACTGCATTTGTTGGTCTGTTCAATAAATACCTGAAAATAACAAACACGGGTCTGGAACTTCTCTACAACTACTGTAATTTTAAAACATGTAATGCTTTGTATATCTGCTTGGGACATACATTTGGGATGGCTCAAAAAGTTCGTGCTGTCTTCAATGTGCCATGTCCAGTTTAAAATGAAAACAATTTCAAAATTACTTGTTTACATGAAAAAGTTTACTAAAAAAGACTGAAACGAATTACAAAGTTCTATATATGCCATACGACCTTATAAAACGTGGGAAATGCTCCATGTACACAACACAGTAAATTTAACATTTGCACAGTAAGCATTGATGTCTAAAACAAAATAAATTATTAAAACATTCCAAACGTATGTGCATTTAACCGACATCATACCTATGCCTGGGTGGAACGGTGGCTCGGTGATTCGCGCACTACACTATGAATAAAGACATTTTAAAAAGTTAAATTCCCAGCTATGGCCGCCACGTTTTCGAGAGACTATCCAGCAGTGGATTCACAAAAATGGCAGTAAATTATCAAGTTTTGGCCACTGACAGCAGTGCAACGTTTAATTTTATACGTGGGCTTTCACGACCAATATAACTAATAATTTATTTTTGGTATGTCAGTTTTTAACCAAAAATTGGTGTACCTTCAAAATCAAATCCAAAAAGAAACCCGAATTAGTTCATACCTTGTTAAACATTTCTATTGTCAGGTGCTGGAAGCTTGCAGACACCCAAGGGGAATATACCCAAGAACGATTTAATTTAATGTACCGCATGTTTCTCCGATCAAAACGTATGCATATTGTCCAGCTTAAAAGACAAATGAGACGTTCGGTTAATTCATGAAATCGTGGACTTTGATTCGCGTGGCTTGGCATTGACCAGAATACGATAAAGCTCTCGTACAGATGTTTATAATTCTATGCAATGGCTTAAATAGGGTGGCATGTCTTCTGCAGGGCTGTGTTGCATCCGGCTACTGCTTTTCACGGTTGCTGTTGTTCGTGCGGTGCCTCCTGTGATTGTGAAGGATGTGCGATGAGCCGCGCAAACTCGCCCGGAACGCACCTGCAGGACATCAGAATCAGTCATCAGCCACATACTACTTAACAGCCTCGCATTTAACCGCTGTGTTGCTTTAGCGTGGGTCTTCACAGTAACGTATTGAATGTACAGGGTGGTCCAGATGTCTTGTGACCCCCAAATTAAATTTCGATGTAAAGCTTTCGTGACTGCAGGGATTCATATTAATTATTATTTCGGTAAAGTCACGTAGAAGGGAAACAATAAAATAATAAAAAATATAAAACAATAAAATTATCACGACCTTTCGACTGCAACACAAGCAATCATCATCAGGTGTGAAAACCACAGCAAGAAAATTTGATTATATTGATGTATTTTATATATTTTTTTCACATCGGTTTATTGTATGGAAGTAGGGTAGTTGCATTTCTTTAGCGTCAATATCCTAAATTCCTCTGTTGATATGTAAACTCCTTTGTCAAGGCAGTCTGCTCGTCCCACCCAGCTTAAATATACGCTGCCAAGGTTAGCAGTGTTCATTACGACGCTGTTTTTCAGACAGCTCTGTTCTTCACCTGAGGACGGCTGCTTGTGTTGTGGCCGAAACGTCGTGCGAATTTTATTATGTAAAATTTTTATTATTTTATTATTTCCCGTCTACGTGACTTTACCGACAGAACCAAGAATATGAACCCCCAAATTAATTTAACTCTAATTTTTGTGTTGCCATTGCATATTCATTTCTGTTTTGAATAAACCTTAAAAAATATATTAATTTTTCGAGAATACAATTTTGACTTAAAACTTTCGTGACTGCAGGAATTCATATTCTATGGTTCTTTCGGCAAAGTCACGTAGATAGAAAGAAGAAAAATTCTATCTACGTGACTTTTTTGAGAATTAATTGGTGGCCACAAGATATCTGAACCGCCCTGTACATTGGAAGCGGTTGAGTAGCTCAAGAGCCAGACCAATGGGCCAGCACTGTTGAGGCCCCGAGTTTGATTCCAGGGTTCAACCAATCTGTGATTAAACTCGGTTCAACAATTGCTTGGAGTTGACGGTCTCAGCCCAGCCAATAATGACTGCACAAAAACTCAGAACTTAATTTGGAGTTTCTCTTCATTTGACACTCAAGCATTGCAACTTCAAAAAGGCAAAACACGCAATATTTTTTTTAGTAATCACTATGTACATGTACGGTCCGTTTGTCAATCCACTGCTGGATGAGGGCCTCTATGCCGCGCAGTCAGAGGGCTTTTTTGATCATACGTAACCACGCTGATAGGTGCGCGGAGCACAGAACAATGCTTTGCAGCACTGCCCTCTGCTGCATACAATGTGTTATTCATGGGGATCGTCCATCCAGGCACACGAACCTTAAATCTGCTTAGCATTCAACGTCTTGACGGAATCTAGCGCATTCCAGGTGGTTTTGTTTTCGCCACGGTAAGTAATTAGACTTCTCAAATTACTACCAAACATACCACGAGAAGCTTAATGTGCAAACATTGCTATTTTGTCAATTTATTCTGCAGGTGTGATGTTTAACGGCGGGATCGCGTGACGTCAAACAGGTGTGCGAATTGCAATGTGCTTGCTCTACATATCCTCTTGTCGAGCCATGCACCGATGCACGAGATAGTTGGGGTGTTTCGTTGCGGGTTAGGGTTTAACAGTGCTCAATTTAACTTTGTCAAAATGTGATTGTCATTCCGTGTGACTGCGCTGGTTGTAAGCCTTGCTTTCTCCTAATCTGGGTTATGAAACTGGTCCTTATGAAACTGGTCCAAGCGCAAAATGCCCAGTGCTTGCCAATTCAGGTAAAACAGATTTATAATCGCACGCACGTTGACTCATGTCAGATACTCTGCTCTGAGATACATACCAATTGACTTGCTGATGATTATGCCCTCTAAAAGCTGTCGCGGGAGGCGCTGCATTTCTCCACTTAGCAGCGCAGGAAACCATTGAGTGGGCGGCCAAAACGTGACATCCCATCCAAGCTTTTCCCGTCATATGGAAGAACAAGGATACGTATAGTGCTGCTGCTGTTGATGATGATCATGCTAAGGATACGTACGCATCTGCATGTACTTGTAGGGTGCTTACTGAAATGCCGCAACAACTCAAAGCATCTTACATCATGACATCTCACGTTAACCATCCCGATGCCTTTCATGCAGTCTTGCCTAGGAAGTCTCCCCCCACCACCACCCTCCGCTTCAGCTGTTGTTCCTGTGTAGCAAAAATGTGTGCGGACCCAGCCCACTGGCTTCTTGCAAATGGGCATTAGTCTCCCGGATGATGACGATGACATTGCTGCTGCCAACGATGATGATTATTAGTCCTATTGACCCTAATTTCGCTGCGATTCATGATAGTGGTTATTTCAGCTGCCCATGGTGTGGGTGATAATTAACAGCGCTAATAGCAGTAAACTAATGACGGACGGAGTTGGTGAACGTGGTGATGATGATGATGATTCAGGAGTTGGTTATAGTGGATGATTGTTATGATAAATTATACGTTTTTTTATATAGTGCCCTCAACGCTGGTGAGTCTAAAAACGCTTTATACGCGACAAACGACTTACATGACGTTTCATCTCAACACTAATTGAAAGGGGGCACCACCAGTGGCAGCTTTCCAAGAGGGCACAAGGTAACTCAGCACCTGGCCTGCAAGCGGGCATTAGTCTACCAGTAAAGGGGCGATTAACGGTGCCATGTGTAACCCAAGTTGAGTAATGACAACGAAGTTGGTGATCGTGGATGCTAATGAAAATTATGATGACGACGGAGCTTGTGTGGGAGTGTATGAATGTTATGATGATGATGACGACGGTGATGATCATGGTCACGCACGTGTAGGCCCTCTCACCAATGTTCCTAGACACACTCTTGAGCGTGCACGTGCCGCCGAGCAGGGGAGAGCACGTGTACAGGCCGTAGCAGCCCCCGCACTGTGCTGCACGGTCACAAGGCCTGCCCTCCACCTCGGCACACGCGGACTGCGCTCACGGAGACATGGAGACAGGTCCGGTTTAAAAATGTTGTACGCCCACCTGGGCTACGGGCACTGCGAGGCTCCCAGTAATATTTTCAAAAGGAAAACAAATATTCTTAGCTCTTTCGGTAAAGTCACGTTGAAGGGAAGCAATAAAATAATAAAATATATATAAAACAATAAAAACAAATTTTGATTTAAAGCTTTCGTGACTGCAGTAATTCATATTCTTAGTTTTTTCGGTAAAGTCACGTTGAAGAGAAACAACAAAATAATAAAATATATAATGTTTATTGTTTATATATTTTATTATTTTGTTGTTTCTCTTCAACGTGACTTTACCGAAAAAACTAAGAATATAAATAAAAACAAAGTTAAAGAAAAATACAATTTATTTTGATTTGAAGCTTTCGTGGACCGCAGGAATCCACACTCTTTGGTTCTTTCGGTAAAGTCACGTAGATAGAAAATTAATAGATCACGACGTTTCGATCGCAACACAAGTAACCGTCATCAGGTGATCACATCAGGTCACATCAGGTGATCACCTGATGACGGTTTGCTTGTGTTGCGATCGAAACGTCGTGATTATATTAATTTTCTATCTACGTGACTTTACCGAAAGAACCAAAGGGTACAATTTATTTTTTACAAGGCTAACAACGAATAAAATTCACAAATGAAATAAATTTTCACTTCATCTCTGGAGGCCCTCCGGCTGGCGGAGGCCCCAGGCCTGCAGTTCCGAAAGCCCCCACGCCTCTTAATCCGGCCCTGCATGGAGAACACTCATTAGCCGCGAGACATGGGACCTCGATAACACGCACGGCGTTATAGGAGTCGCACGTGTGGTTCCCTGCTCAAATGAGCACCGGTGTGCTGCTTATCTACAGTTTAAAAGCGCGCGAGACAGTGGTGGAAATTCCACATTCATATGGCGGGGCTGTGTCTATCCATCGGACAGCGGTAGTCGTTTTACCGACCCCTGGGAATAATGGGCCGAGTCACGCCCCGACTAGAATTTAAATTCGCCTATATATGATAGGGCATTATAAAATATACTTAATAAACACCAAAGCGCATTCGGTTGCAATGCGTTTGACAATGCCGTGTGATTTTACTGGATGTAACTATCAAATATTAATTGTAATCAAAACTTTGCAATAATTATGAAATCGTCAACATCTTTCCATCAAGTAATCATCAAAAAATAAGTAATCTTCGTCATCAAAATTATCGTCAAATTCTCCCATCGTGATTATCAAATTATCATCATCATTATCAGCCACGATCAATCCATTGCTGGATTAAGCCACCGCATCGCCCGCTTTCAGACGCGCTTCTGCGGCCGTCTGGTGCGCTCCTCCTTCCGATATTAGGAAGCCACTGGAGCTGCGCACTTTTAAAATAAAAAATAAACTAATTTCTTCACGTGTTTAGTTTGTTTTCCTTCCCCTGCATCTCCGATTAACACGGTTGCCTGCGTACGGTGCGAGAGAAGTTCAACATAGTCCTGCGATGTAGGCAATCCATCCAGCACCACCTACACACCAACTATCATTGTATCTCAATTCTATTCGAACTATGCACAGCAGCTCTGCTACGCAGAAACTCGTTCTGCCGTATCCACCAACGCGCAATTACGCATTCAATTCAAGCACGTGCAAGGTGCGACACGAACACGCCCGTTACCCCGTCCGTGTTGAACCCTCCATGGTGCTTGCTGCTCGGTGCGAAGCCGAGGTCCCTCGGAGCTACTTGGTCCTCCTCGTGGTCCATTCGAAGTTGCTGCTGCTGCTGGTGGTGGTGGTTGGGTTGCCGACTTCGACGCGGACCATGCAAGGAGCGACTTTGCGCCATCCCGGGTCCCGAGTCTGGGCCGCTCGCCCGGCTGCGCCCCGCCAAAGGTGGAGGAGCTGACGACGGATGTAGCTGTGGCAGCTCGTCCCTGCCCGAGCCACCACGTTTGTGGTGGTGGTGGTGGTCGTCGTCATGCTCAGGAATCGACGCCGCCGCCGCCGCCGCTAGCGCCACCGTCAGAATGAGAAGAGCGCACATGGGGGATGGGACCACGCGTCTCCGTGCCCGCTGCTGCTCCTGCTGCCACATCACCTTGAAAGTGAACAACTCGACTCCCGTCACCTGCCGATAGAGAGGTGAACGATGCATGCCACCGGTTAAATTACACACTACCGCGTGATGAGCAATGCCAGTTGTTCGTGATCAATGATATTCAAACGCTGGATACATCAATACGTATGCTTTCGCGACCAATATAATTGATAATTTATTTCGGGTCAATAACGTACACCCAGTCAATAATGTCTGCTGCAAATGTGGCAACTGCCTTATGATGCAGCTTGTAACTACTACCAGTGAAACGTCGTAACCTGATTGTTACATTTTGTAAAAAAAAAGTGAATTTGACTCTTCAACAGTCATCGATTGGCACGTTTGTTTAAGTGACAACTTTATTAATTGGCTGCGTCGGGTGGCGGAGGGCTGAACTACACACAATTTACTTACGCGGTTACCGCAATGGATGTGATGTTACGTGCGTTATTATAGCAATGTATATGTATAAAACAGTCATGTATATTTATAATAATGTACCGTATTTGTATAGCAGACCTCGACATTGGCATTTAGCACGGTTGGCTACGTACGGTGCGAAGGAAGTTCAACATACTGACATTTAGGTCCGGAATATATTCCCCATATGGACGAATCTTATATAATTTTACACAGAGTTTAATTCGTTGTGATATTGTTATAATGTATTTCCAGTATTATTTGTTATTTCAACATTTTAAACATGTTTATAAAACAGAGACAGGATGGGTCATTACGCGAGGCAATATATCCAAGTATTAGTTGCAAATGAGTCTGGTTGCAGATGCAGTTTATGTATGTACGTATGCTATATGTTTAGGTCAATAGATTACAATCCACTTTAGATATTTAAAACATGTAACATTAAAGCGTATTCTCCTCTATGAAAACCGCGTAAAAAATAAAACAAGGTTCAGTCTATCAGCCCATTGACCTTTGGAGTCAGACTTAAATGAATCACCCATTTGTGTAAATACACTGACATCGTCTTGACCGTCTGCGGATCATCAGTAGAGTCGGGAATGAAACGCAAAATACTTCTGTTAGTGGTAAGTGTCCTCTCGTCTACAATCTACATCACAGGCCATCAACTTAAAAGCAGATATTTACCATTCGCCTTATTTAAAAATGAAAAATATTGAAATTCAGCACAGCAAAACGGTTTAAACATTGCCTGTGATATTATCAACGGAACACATTTCGTCATTGAGGTTTTAATAATTTCGTATTTTAGTCAGCGATGACTGACTGGACGAACATCGTAGGGCATGACGATGACCGTGACTCCGCACAAAAGACTCACGCTTGACTGAACGTGACGAGAAATAAATAAACTAGGCTCAAGATGCAGACGAATATACTGTAATTTTGTAACGTTATAGACTGCAGCACGCAGAGGAAGTCCTAACAATGGCAATTAGCAATAGAAGACACTTATTGAGTTCACCTATTTGGTGACCTAATCAAACCGGGGGAAACCGTGCACCAACATTGAATAATTGAAGAGTGGACTGAAGTATATATTTTGATTACTTTAGTCGACTAGACTAAGAGACCCATATCTTAAAGAGAGGGTCCTTGCTTACAACATCTGGCAGCTCATCAGTGTGCTTTTAGTAATTAAATTTTGCTGAAATTGCCCATTACCAGAAGGATGTGGGGCTGATGGGCTGTGTAAAATATACTTTCATTTTTTTATGTGGAGAGATAGATACGTATATGAAAGAGACATTATCTACGTTCTATTTAGACTCAAATAATAACTGAATAATATCTACAAGCTTGATTGAAATTCAACACACAACACACAAACTCATTAAAATTCCCAGGTTATTGTCCGCAACACTTTTGACAAAAATTAATAAATACAAAATTCGGACAAATTTAACGCTGACACAAATGTTCATGAGTACACCTAAAATAATCTGAAATATCCACAATCCCTGCCAGTCTGTAACACTCACCTGATGGAGCTGACACAATCCTCAAGGACTGCACTCCGTGATGACCAACCGCTGGTACTGCCGCTGCTGCAGACACAAGCCGGAGCTGTGATTCAGACCAGCATCACATACCCTCTCTCATACCGCGTATATATACCTGCAGACCCCCCCCCCCGCCTAACCACTACTCACATCACCCACACACACACTTATTTGTCACATGCAGGGTCCCACGCAACAACAAAAAAATACCCAAAATTGCTGTTGCCATAGCCCCAAGGTGATTTGAGTCGTTAGTAAAGTGGGATGGGTGGGTGGGTGGGGGGATAAAGGCACGCTGCTGTACATCTTTATCACCAGGGGTGCACCACCGTGTCGAAATGCCGCAGCGAGGCGTGGGGGCGGTGTCAATGAACGGTCAAGAAGTGATGCAGTGGTTCGGGCTCCTTGAGCACATTTTCCAGCTAATGCACAGCTAGGGAACACACAAAGTGCAGGGTGGGGTTTTTATTTAATTTTAGCGAAAGAGAAAAAAAATTAAGTCATACGCTCACACGTGTTATGCCGCCGTTGCCTGGCTACGGGAGCTTGTTTGGTTCTTTGAAATCGCGTGATGCGTGGCCGGGGAACGTGCGGAGCCAGGTGTAATTTGCGGAGCCAAAAGACTAACGGAGCACGCCGCTTCGAACGCTGGCGAGGGAGGCAGGGAGGGAGGGAGGGCGGGCGGCGTGGGCGGTTGTGACATCTCGACCCCCTTTTGAAGTCGAGCTCTGAGATGGACACGCCAGCCGCGCTGTGCAGGGGGCACGCAGGGCTTTGCTTGCTTCCAAAAAAAAATCTCACAAAGTTCAGTTAAAAATATTCAGTAAAAAATCCACGAAGTGTTCTTGAATGTATTGCTGCAGTGGTCTCTCTGCTGCGATGTGTGTTGAACTTCTGTCGCACCGCACGTAGCCAACCGCGCTAATCGATGGGCCATTGCCCGAGACATCTCGGATTCCTTTTTAAAAAATGTTGTACCTCTCTTTAGGACAGTGTAATCGATGAGTGGAGATTTTTGTCATCTGTGGCGGGTTACAACTTGTGATCCAAGACTTTGGAGGCGAGGGCTCGTGGACAAAACACATTTGCGAAACTCTCAAAAGCCACCCCGGCTTGCAGGTTTGGCAATCAGACTGCCAACCTCATTTGTGCAGAGCTTTTGGTGCTGTCCCCTATTCACACGCTCTTTCTCCAGGTGCTCCGGTTTCCTCCTACAAGCCGAACACTTATTAATAGGATTGTCCAAACATCCCGATAATGTAGGAGGGCCCCTGCCAAGAAATAAAGTAATCTAGTTTCATATTCTTAGCTCTTTCGGTAAAGTCACGTTGAAGGGAAACAATAAAATATATAAAACACAATAAAATTATTTATATATATTTTATTATTTTATTGTTTCCCTTCAACGTGACTTTACCGAAAGAGCTAAGAATATGAATTACTGCAGTCACGAAAGCTTTAAATCAAAATTTTATCTAGTTTCAGTGAGGCTTTTTTTTGAATAAATAAAGGACATTGTTGTTAATTAAAAAAACTGAAACTAATACGTCGTTGAAATGAATTTCACATTTATTTCACGGAAATCTCCCCGTGTTATTAGATAATCAAATTACAGTCATTTGTGCTTCAGATATGTAATTGCCTTCATTTAAACACGTCACCATTAAACACTATCAATATTATAAAATAACAACCTTCACATTTAGGTTGGTACATTAAAATTCACAGCTTTTTAAGAATTGTATTGCATTGATTCTCAAGACGAGCAATTTTTGCTTATAGGTCAAGAAATACTGCATAGTGATACGTTGAAAATAAAATGTTAAGTCTCAGGAATACCGTTGCATTGGCAATAGAGTTGTAAACAAAATCTGCATACTGTAAGTAATCTCCAAAGCAAAGTTTGTTTCTCTAGTCCTCTTAATGTTCCAAGACAACACCTCAAGATGCAGAACCCTTAGTAAACATTATTGTTACATTAGTATTTGGCTTCTTTAAGGCTGACTTTCTTCACAAGTGAGACGCAAATGTGCATGAAATGCGGTCGCTCGTGTGAGCGAGCGATGTACGGAGAGCACACAAACTGAAGGACAGCGCTCATCCACAACGACGTTATGCGTGCAGCCCTGCCAATCCACTGCTGGATGAGGCCATCCGCATGTCATTAGGATTATTTGACCCTACTTCACCACGCTGGACAGTCCAGGTTAGTGGCGTCGAGCAAAACAGACGTGAGAGCATGACAATACCGTCATACAATGCACTGTGCAGCCCCGATGATGACCTATTTGTGCAAGGTGGTTCTCGCATACAAGCACTATCCAGGCACAAATTGGCGCTTAGATTCAGAGATGTGACGGGATGGGCGCATTGCAGGCGATTTGATCGTGGGTGCAACACGCCTGAATACATACATATTCTATGGGTCTCTCGGTAAAGTCACGTAGATAGCTTCAAAGAAAATAACTAAAAACCACGACGTTTTTTCCCCCTCCTCCTGATGACGACCGCTTGCGTTGCGGTCGAAACGTCGTAGTTTCTTTGTTATTTTCTTTGAACCTCTCTACGTGACTTTACCGAAAGACCCAAAGCATGTGAATTCCTGCAGTCGCAAAAGCTCTAAGTCAAGATTTGAACACGTACGGTCGGCGACGATGAATAAATTAAAAGTGGGGGCAAACCTGGCTGAATGACCCAGTGCCGTGAACCAGTCACGGCAAATGCGGGTAAGGCGACGGGCCGACGACGGAGAGCTCTGGCAAACCGGCACCGCTGTTTTGTCGGTGCCGCACTCGAAGCCGGGTGCACCGCGGCCATCCAGGCACTGGCGATGACGCGGCTACGCTGCACGGACGGTGGCGGCGGCCAGACAACACGTTTGGGCTCGAGATATTAACAAATTAAAGCACGCTCACAACTTGATGCCGCACACTTAGCATAACTGCTGAAAGTGAACTGTGGCATTGACGAATGTGTTGTGCTAATTGTAGGCGTGCAAAAGATTCAAATCCCTGCCCCCTCCCAACCCCCACAGTGATTTGATGAACGTTTCGGAGACACGATTCGATTCTGAAATAAGTTTTTGCACAGAGTTGAATGTAGCGGGCCACTAGTATCCGCAGGTGGGTCATGTGACTCATGAATGTACATCCCTTTAAGCCACAGATGGATGGTCTCCCCAAGCCGTGTCAGTCTTGGTGGTTGTTGGACAGCACTACATCACACGGGTCAATGTGGGTTGGTGAAGGGGGAGTTTCAGAATGTGCCACCAATGTCAACCGTGGCCGAGAATCAACTCGGATAAACCTGGTCCAGAGTGCAGTGCGCTAACGATTGCACCACAGATCCCCCTCCATGTTCCCATTGCATACAACATACATATGATTTTTAAAGTATTGATTCTTACACGTGATCATCATGATGAATGCTACGTAGTATTAAGAATCAATATTAATCAATGAATCGATATCTAGTTCTTTTACGCGTCGGGTTTTTTAGCATATAAAGGTGGTTGGAGTTTAATACAGCACTATAATCACATTTAAAATGTTATTTTTTTGGGATCTCGTCCATTCCCAAAGCTTTTTGAGCACCACTCTCACGTATACCATCACAACTTAGAATTGTAACACTGTAAATCCCCCCCCCACCACCCCCGGAGATTAAAAATGTAAAACTGCTGAAGATTGTCGTCAAGCTTAAGGCACTGATTGTAAAATCCCATGCAGAGCATTGCTCTGCATTTTGGTTCCTGACCAACGATTTGAAAGTGTTAAAGCTCCTCATTGTAGTACGTGGGTCGGGGCCACTGCAGCGCACCGAGGCTCTGCTCCTCCAGGGAATTCAGCTGCAGCGATGGTGGAACGGCATCGTGACAGCGGAGGGAGATGGAGGCGGCGATGAGCCCCATTCTCACGCACGAGTCCAGATCCCTCTGTGTGAGCAGCCCCGCGATCACACCAGCCACCAGGCTGTCGGAAAAAAATATACACCACAAAATGAGGGACTATCATCATCATTGTCCACCAATTTCGCGATAATCGTGATGATTCATCCAATACCACCAACTCAATCATCACAATCATCCGCTGCTACAAACTCCATCATCAACATCCACTATCACAGCTCCATCATCATCATCATCGATAACGATAACCATCATCTCTATCATCAACATACACTAATTCCATCAATCAACCATCATACTTCACCACAACGGCCAGTGTGGGTTACTTCTCTTCTAGATTTGAAGCTTTCGTGACTGCAAGCATACTCTTTGGTTCTATTCGGTAAAGTCACGTAGGTAAAAAAATAAAACAAAAATCACGACGTTTCGGCCACAACACAAGTAGCCTTCTTCAGGTGAAGGAACAGAACTGTCGGGACGACAGAGCTTCAATGAGTGTGGGTTACGTTGAGCGCTGGTGAACAGAAACAATTTAATGTCGCGGCTTAGCCAACGTGGAGCAAGAAAAATAAATAAAAAGTTGCGTGCAATGAGTCACGGTGCTTGTGCCATAGAGGCGAGTTCGAAAAAACGCTGTTTGTTTTGCCTGCAAGAGAGTCACCTCCTGACTCAGGGTTGGTGAGACACCACTGCAGACATCGCTGAAAGCTCAGCGGCGAGCATTGCCGCCTGTTGATGAAGTGTGATTCAAATCCGGAAAAAAAAGTACCCTCAAGTTTTACGGGAATGCTCTTATGTAACACACATCATACACTTAGTCTAAACAATGTGACCTTCCAGTTAAAATATATTGCCGTATGAGGTGATGCGTGACTGGAGTACAGCAATCTGAGGTCGGGTGATCAATCATGCAGACGATTCATACGCCGTGCAAATCCCAGCCTTCAGCGCTGCAAGGTGGCTGCAAGATGACAGTACAGCAAATGGGTTCTGGACCGGTCCATGTGACATTTTTAAAATATTAATTTCTCATAGGCATTGGTTTTCCCAGTTATTCTGGTTTTCACCTTACCCTCACAAGTGTAATGTAAGGATGTACTGCTGACATCAGTGATGTGCTTATATAGAGTGTGCTTATATCTGGCTTCTGTTACATATACAATACTCACTATTGAGTTGGGGAAAACGTCGCAATGTAGGACCTTCTAAAAAGTGACCTTGAGACTTAATGAGGCAGGCTTTCTTTATTAAGTGAAGAATGATTATTGTTAGTTTTTATTTCGATTTAAAGCTTTCGTGACTGCAATGATTCATCTTCTTTGGTTCATTCGGTAAAGTCACGTAGAATGAGAATAAAATAATAAATTGATAAAATAAAATAACACAATAATATTATCACGACGTTTCGGCCACAACACAAGCGGCCTTCATCAGGTGAAGGGGCGAGACTATCTGGTAGTACTTTATTTTAATCCAGCCAGGTGAACGTCTTCAAACTTCTTTCACACCCTATGTAGCTAACCGTGCAAATCGGAGGTGGCTCAGCAGTAGAGAGAGTGGCTCATAATCGAAAAGGATTGCGAGTTCAAATTCTGGTTGGAAGTTGGCTCAGCCCATCATCCCTCTGGAGTCGATAAAATAGGCACCACTTTGTGGGGAAGTCAATAGTGTTTTTTTTATGAGTTAAGATTCAGACAGATTCGAAGCTTTCATGACTGCAGGAATTACTCTTTGGTTCTTTCGGAAAAGTCACGTACAAAATCAAATCAAATAATAATAGAATACGACGTTTCGGTTGCAACACAAGCAACCATCATCAGATAAGAATTAATTATAAAACATGTTTGTCTTGGTGTGTGTCTCGCTGTGTGTCTTTGTGTGGGTCTCTCTCTGCATATGTCTGCCTATGCTGTTCCCGTGTCTGTGTTTTATCATTCTTACTTGATGATGGTTGCTTGTGTTGCAACCGAAACGTCGTATTCTATTATTATTATTAGATTTTATTTTCTACGTGACTTTACCGAAAGAACCAAAGAGTAATTCATAGACACGTGGAAGTTTAACCACTGCCCCAAGGCTGTAAACAGGATATGAGTACCACCTCAATGCTAATTTGAGAAATCAGCTTTGAAAAAAATCATTCATGAGATATCGCGTAATTGAACACACAAAACAATGATCACAGATGCCATAGCAAACCTCGTTGTTATGTGTCACCGGGTTGCAGGGCATTGTTCCATTTATTTTCACAGCTAAGCAAGGGCACTGTTTAAATACGGCAACATTTCCCTACGAACATACATCAGGAACACCCTTGTCAAGAATGCGGTCAATTATTATCAGAAAATGCATGTAAATATTAGGCCAGGCAAACATTTCTACGTGCAGTGCGCCTGGGAAAAGCCGCAGTGGCTGCTGGGTCAGCCTGTGGCACGAAGAGGATGCGTGCGAGCGGGTCTGTTTCGCGCGCCGCGCTGAGGAAAGAGCACTGAGCACACAACCGATGAAATCACGTGTCCTGCTCGGCACGGAGGTGGGGCCACCTGCGCCGTGGCGCAACATAGGGGCGCTCTTGCGTCTGATCGCCGTCGCGCTAACTCTTAAACGTCGCCACGTGCATTGGCGCAAGTCCGAGCGCTGGAGCGGCGGCGGCGGCATGCGTTGAGGCAGTGAGGCGGCCAGGCTGTATGTCATCATGTTTTCGTCATCAAAGAGGGAAAGAAAAAAATTATAAAATCTCTAAACGCATGCTGGTGATTTGTTTGAAAGGGATTTTTTTTTAATATATATAGCTAAAATATAATTTGCTGCTTATTCAACACGAATGTCGGATGTCTTAAGAGAGTCCATTATATGAGCAACCGGACATTTGCAGGGCACCTCATTTCCCGGTCCGCTATTCTCTGTCGCCATCACAAAAATTAAACGTCGCCTAAATTGTCTGCACGTTTCTTTCAGTGAAAGGCATTTTGACGGTTGTATTGGGGCAATGTCTGAAGCAGGCACCCCAAAGGCAAACCACTTAGAAAAATACGCAAAAAAAAAAACGATGCACGGCAGAGTTGGTGCTGCCATCAACCGTGCAGCAACCCGTTTCGGATTGCCGGCGGCAGTGGCACCGTAGGGCCCCAGCTGTGAACAGCGGTGGCGAGACCCAGGGGCCGGAATGCGGGCTACTTGGCACTGCAGAGCGAGGTCATCAGTCAGCCCCTCGGTGCGGCTGCTGAGCGTGGTCCGACTCCGCACGCAAGTCCCAGAAAGATTACCGAGAGTACGACAGCATTCACTTCAATACCAATTTCAACTTTTTACAACGTAAACAAGTGATTTCCTGTTCAGATAAGCATTGAGGCACTGGTGCTCATTTCTCATTTACAGCACTGAGTCAAGTGTTTGAAATCCCAGCATTCCTGTGGTGGGGGGTGAGCCTATCCATAGGAAAAAACACTGTGACTTCCCCATCACTGGTATTTATTTTATCGAGCCCCCAGATGAATGATGGGTTGAGTCAACCCCCAACTAGGATTTGAACTCATGACCTTCGGAGTACCAGCCGCTCGCTCCTGGCCGGATAACAACGTACACATGGTGTCAAGTTAAATCATTAACACCCAACCTAACCTTGTTACTCACGGGACATACGGTGGCCTTCAGACATTGGCCAGCAGCACGTGCGGAGTAGAAGTGTAGGGCATAGGCACAGTATGCAGCGTGGGCTCCACGCTGCCTGTACGTCATAGTGTGCGGGGGATGGCGGTGGAGGACCCGGTAGTGCAGTGGTCAGCACACTGCGCAACGAACCCTGCGATCCAGGTTCGACTCCCGTTCACGGCCAACATCAGTCATGAATATCTGAACCAGTGCTGGGGCCAGCCCTAGGTCGATTCAGCCTATAATGAGTACCTGGAACGCTGTTTAAGCGTCAACACCGGGGAGACAAAGGTGGTCCAGCGTGGTGCTGGCCACCCACTCCGTCGTGTGCGTGCCGTGCCGGCCTTCTTAGGGGCCCACGAGCAGCACTTGCCTAAACAGTCTGTTAAAAAGGCTCTTAATGGAGATCTTTGTCGGTGGTGGTGACGGTAGTGGCGGGCGCACCTGTCTCCTGCCCCAGACACGCTGAGGATGTCTCCGGCACACACGGGCAGCGCCGGGTAATGCACGCACCGCATCACCGCCCGCGGCCGCTCCACGCTCACCGCCACCTGTGGCACAACACAGGCCGGGGCACCTGTCGATCAGAACATCTGCGAATGCGTCCAAAGTCACGCACCTGATATAAATTAGACATTCCAATTAATGTATCGACTGTTCTGAAGTCAAACATGAACCTTTATAAGTATAAGCATTGAAAACGTATACTGCTGTATTAAAGAAGAATAACAAAACCCAACAATGGTAGAAGAGATTTCGGTAAAAAATTACCAATGGGTTGGTGTAGTGGCACAATGTATCGTGCAATGCGCTATGAACCCATTAACCCGAGTTTGATTCCTGACAACGGTTAACATCGGTGGCGAATATCTGAAGTGAACTGCTCCTGCTCCCCCCCCCCCCAATCTACTCTCTCTTCGCCAGCCGGCACTGACACACAGCGCGATGAAGTATGGTCAAACAACCCCCACGAGACTGAGGCAACGTGGGGAGGAGGCCTTCGTCCACCAATGGATTGACAAAGAACTGGGTGTTAGTTTCACTAACAACAGACTCCCCGTTGAAGAAGTTAACGATGTTGTTGATCATGATGATCACAACGACGACTCCACAAACCTGCCCTCCGCGTGGCACATCGTCCTCCGCGGTGGCGCCGAGCGCTCCCTGCAGCAGCGGTGGGGTGGCGACCCCCGGCCGTGACGCCAGCAGTACACCGTGCCGCCCCATGGTCACCAACACCAGCGCCAGGTGTCGCAGCAGCGGGCGGCAGAGGCTGCGTGCGAGCGCGACGGCAACGCTCGTGTCCTTTGGGGGCGGCCCTGGTTGTTAAGGAGACACGGTCGAGTCCTTAAACGCTACATGAAACACCTGACCCGTCTCTGCCATGCAGGTAATGGGGATTCATGCAATGCTTTAGAGGCAAGATGGGGTGATTTGTCAATAATAATAATGATGATTGAGAATCTGTAATGGACGGGCGCAGTTCTTGTTCACGCTCGGAGAGAAAGAGTGTTTCAATAGAAAGAGTGTTTCAATAGAAAGAGTGTTTCAACAGGCACGGGAAACTACAGACAAGCGGGAAGGCAGCCAGAACTGATGCCAGTCGTTTCCCAACCTCTGTGGTTCTATATTTGGATGATTGGCCAACTCCATTAACGAGCATTTACAGTGAGGGAAAAACGTATTTGATCCCCTGCGATTTTGTACGTTTGCCCACTGACAAAGAAATGATCAGTCTATAATTTTAATGGTAGGTTTATTTCAACAGTGAGAGACAGAATAACAACAAAAAAATCCAGAAAAACGCATGTCAAAAATGTTATAAATTGATTTGCATTTTAATGAGGGAAATAAGTATTTGACCCCCTCTCAATCAGAAAGATTTCTGGCTCCCAGGTGTCTTTTATACAGGTAACGAGCTGAGATTAGGAGCACACTCTTAAAGGGAGTGCTCCTAATCTCAGCTTGTTACCTGTATAAAAGACACCTGTCCACAGAAGCAAGCAATCAATCAGATTCCAAACTCTCCACCATGGCCAAGACCAAAGAGCTCTCCAAGGATGTCAAGGACAAGATTGTGGACCTACACAAGGCTGGAATGGGCTACAAGACCATTGCCAAGCAGCTTGGTGAGAAGGTGACAACAGTTTGTGCGATTATTCGCAAATGGAAGAAACACAAAAGAACTGTCATTCTCCCTCGGCCTGGGGCTCCATGCAAGATCTCACCTCGTGGAGTTGCAATGATCATGAGAACGGTGAGGAATCAGCCCAGAACTACACGGGAGGATCTTGTCAATGATCTCAAGGCAGCTGGGACCATAGTCACCAAGAAAACAATTGGTAACACACTACGCCGTGAAGAACTGAAATCCTGCAGCGCCCGCAAGGTCCCCCTGCTCAAGAAAGCACATATACATGCCAGTCTGAAGTTTGCCAATGAACATCTGAATGATTCAGAGGACAACTGGGTGAAAGTGTTGTGGTCAGATGAGACCAAAATGGAGCTCTTTGGCATCAACTCAACTCGCCGTGTTTGGAGAAGGAGGAGGAATGCTGCCTATGACCCCAAAAACACCATCCCCACCATCAAACATGGAGGTGGAAACATTATGCTTTGGGGGTGTTTTTCTGCTAAGGGGACAGGACAACTTCACCGCATCAAAGGGACGATGGACGGGGCCATGCAGCGTCAAATGGGTCGTGGATTGGTATTCTAGCATGACAATGACCCAAAACACACGGCCAAGGCAACAAAGGAGTGGCTCAAGAAGAAGCACATTAAGGTCCTGGAGTGGCCTAGCCAATCTCCAGACCTTAATCCCATAGAAAATATGTGGAGGGAGCTGAAGGTTCGAGTTGCCAAACGTCAGCCTCGAAACCTTAATGACTTGGAGAAGATCTGCAAAGAGGAGTGGGACAAAATCCCTCCGGAGATGTGTGCAAACCTGGTGGCCAACTACAAGAAACGTCTGACCTCTGTGATTGCTAACAAGGGTTTTGCCACCAAGTACTAAGCCATGTTTTTCAGAGGGGTCAAATACTTATTTTCCTAATTAACATGCAAATCAATTCATAAAATTGTTTTACAAGCGTTTTTCTGGATTTTGTTGTTGTTATTCTGCCTCTCACTGTTCAAATAAACCTACCATTAAAAATGTAGACGTATCATATTTTTGTCAGTGGGCAAACGTACAAAATCAGCAGGGGAACAAATACTTTTTTTCCCCTCACTGTATACTCGCGAGAGAAAACCTGAGTAGCCTGGAAATGTATCCACGTACTGTACTGCCATACCCTGGTAAGCCAGGAGATGGTGACCTCGACGTCAACGGGTAGGGAGTTTCAAAAATTTCGAGTGACCCACCAACCCTGGCCTCCACGGTGCAGATTACGGGTGTGCGCCATTAGCACCCAGCTGGATGAGGGCCTCCGCAAGCCTTGTCACAATTAGAGGACTCACGGCGGACTTATGATGAGTGAATTGCAGCTGAAGAACGCTGAAGCAATTTTGTTCTTGGAGTACAGCAAAAGCACAAAAACAACAAAGATAAATGCGTGAAACACATTAACAATAAGTTAAGGGAAAGTGATAGCGTCAAACTCGTCACATCGTGGCATTGAATATGGAATAGTTTGGTGAAAAAATTATATTGCGGCAAACTCAACTCTTCAATAATAAGACAGACACGAACTGACAAATAGGTAGATACACGTAGGATCTGCTATATGCGAGAGAGCAACTTTAATCGTGCAATTACTGTAAAAAGCGTTTCCTGTGCTTGCTGGCCGGAATGCCTCCCTCGCAACAGAAGGTGAATACAACATCAGAATTGGATGACCGGCACGCAAGCCGGAGCTGAGTTCACATTCCTCAACACTTAGAATAGGACGATTTTTTGCAAAAAGGGCCCCGCATTGATTGGCCTCTGTTTGTCATCAGCCCGCCTTAGAAATTATCTTAACCTTTTGTCAGCGCAAGAGAGAGACGTGAACGGTTTTTCCACAACGGTCCTGTCACTTACAAGCGAAACAGTCTGTGAAGTACAGCCTCTCAGCATGAATTAGGTTTGCCATTTTAAACAAAACCACTTTAATGCGGTTGAAGTATGTTGAATATATAGTCGGCAGTCACGATACATTCCTAGGATGGGAGTTAAAGGTTACATGTCAAGAATTAAAAATCAAATGCCTTTCAATGGGGTTGCTGCAAACCCTTTCGTGAACTAATCATGAATCTGCCTATGACTCGCTGACATGTGTACAAATATACTCCTATACATGTACATATATTAACTCGCACATATCATTTTGATTTAAAGCTTTCGTGACTGCAGGAATTCTTGGTTCTTTCGGTAAAGTCACGTAGAATGGAAACAATAAAATAAAAATATAAAACAATAAAATTCTCACGACGTTTCGACTGCAACACAAGCAATCATCATCACACCTGATGATGATTGCAATCATCATCATGTTTGTAAAACCCTATTGGTGACTATCAGGTGGAGTGTTGATGCAATGGTTAGTACATCTGGTGACCTAAGTTGAATTCCTGGCCACGGTTTAACCTCAGCAGCGAGTGATATATGAACTGGGGCTGAGTTCCTCCTTCATCACTGAGCTGGCACTACCGCGTCCCTGACTGTAAGTCCAGGATTGAGCCACCTATGATTCAAAACGGGTCCTCAAGTGCAGTGAGCTGATGGGCTCAGCCAGGTCACCAACGACAGCGAATGTCCAGCTGTGATAATGAAAGAAATTATCTGTTTGACTGCGATGCCATGAACATTTCTCTGCAGCAGGGTTTGCAGAATGTGCTTCCCCTGGTGCGTGGATAAAAGTGGTGACTTTGAGGGCTCTCAAATGCCGTTTTATGGTATCTCTTTATCACAGGCCGTTGTCTAACAATGAGTGGCACTGTGCTGCAGGAGTTTGGAATGGCTACTTCATTTCATGCCAAGATGCAAATGATCAATATTGGACTAAAACTGGGAATGTATAGCATCCCTAGTATGGGTAAGTGGTCGTTTGAAGAGATTGTAGAAGTAGTTCTGTGATATTTCCTTCTGCGGGCCATTCTCTAACAGGGGGCGATGCATTTCTCTGAGTTCCAAATTAACGTTTCTTCATCTCATGAGATGATTAGCACAACTGGAACAAAACTTCCGTGAGGCACATTTCTTAAACAACGAAGATAACTGCTTATGTATAATGAACTTCTTTCATAACGTACGCACGTAGCCAAGCGTGCTAATCGGAGGTGCAGAAGGAACTCTGGTCCGCACCTCCGATTAGCACGGTTGGCATCTTGACATGAAATTAAGTACATATGGGTGAATCTGCCTCATTAACATTGTTTTCATCTGTAACACCCTCCTTAGGGACTCTGGCATAGAAACCTCACTTTAGCGGGAATGGAGCACCTTAGCCACAAACTGAAAGGGAAGGAATTGGAATATGAGGATAAATAGTCACTGCTTCAGCTGAACCCAGCATGAAGAACCGGACAAACGGGGGGCTGGGGGTGGGAGGTGGACTTGAGACGCAGCCACATTCCCGCAAACGCATAGTGACCGTTGGTTAGACCCGAGCATCGTGTTGATGTTACTTTATTTTTCGATTTTGTTGTATTACATTATCCCCCCCCTCCCCCCCCCCATATAAATACACGACACACGATGACCGTCGCCCCCACGGTGGTGGTGTGACGGATCCAACCTTCCCCTTATAGGTCTCATACCCGTAAACGCGATGGCTTTGTATCGCTGCCCGTTTGCTTTACAGGTATACCTCGCGAAGGACTGTACGGTTTGGTTATTGTAAAATTTAAAAAATAATGCTTTGGGCCCTGGATTGTTGTACAAATTAAAAATTGTGACTGCATTGACAGTCACAAATAACAACTCTCATTCGTCCGGAGGAATGTTCTATCCGCTAAGATGACCATTGTATATTTTTTTCAGTTTGAATGACAGATATTGTAGGAGTTTCTCACCGTCAGGTGTGGCGAGACCTAGTGCGCTGTTCATGGCCAGCAGCTCAGCGAGGTTTGGAGAGGTCACGCTGAGACCCCTCCAGCTGCCGGACAGGAATGGCTTCTTGGCTTTGTCGATATCGGTCGGCTCAAACCAGACTACACCGGGAGGCAGGGGAGTGGACATCGGTCATCACGACAGCGCACCACGGTAATTAATGGGATATAAATAAGGGCAGGAGTAATGCTATAGGGGCAATTCCACAAAGTAGGCAAGCACACAGTGAACATTCCAAAACAATCCTAACAATACATTATAATTTTGCAGATTGTTATCAATAGAACCATGTAGGTTTTCACGATTGTGCTGTATGGCTCTCTGCTGTTGTTTTCAAACGAGACGCCGCACAACCCGAAAACAGTTCAGAAAAATATCCATCCTCTCGTAAAATGTGGCTTCTTTATTGAATAAGTCAGCGGTCTGACACTTTAGTGAAATGAACTGCAACATCGCCATCTCACATCGGGTGGAAGAGTCAGTTCAACCGAATTTGTCCAACAGCGTATTTCAAAAGCAATTATGCCTTACCAAGAAAGGTGGACAATACATTTTTAACGAAATTGCCATCCTAATAGATGGGCATACTATGTCCAAGTAAAAGGCCAATTCTTGAACATATTAATAGGCGCCCGCATCTTTAGTGGTGCCCGAAATGTACATTTCCCCGCTCCAGCTTTCCGTCATTAACCGCAAAATCTCCCAGCACACAGCACGCTGGCGGTCCCTACCCGGAACGCCGCGCTCTTTGCCCACGCCGCACACGTAGTCAATGGTGGAGACGGGGAGGTTCCCGTCCACACAAACGATGCAGGCGGAGCCGATCTGCTGCTCGAACCCCTGCACCTGCGCCCCCGGGGAACAGACGGGCTCGCATCGCTCGAGACACCACAATGACAGACGCACAGGCGCAGCCGTGCAAGGCATGGCTGGATGTACAAGTGGGCAGCGATTCACCTCCCCCCCCCCCACCCCCCACCTACGAGCCTGCTTATGTTCTACGCTTAAAACCCATCTGTTCTCCCAGGCCTATCTTACTACTGCTACTCCATGCCCCCGCCCCTCCAGCTACAGCCAGGCCTTCCCCAACCCTTCCTTGACCTCTCTCCACGTCCTGGTCCTTCCCCCACACATCCAGTTAGCACGGTTGGCTACGTACAGTGCGAAAAGTTAAACATACATACATACGTAAAAAGAGATTCATTGTTCAAATAATCACTGGGGCACTGGTTCTCATTTCCCATTCACAGCCCTGAGTCAAGTGGTTGAAATTCCACACTCCTACGGAGGGGGTGAGCCTATCCATAGGAAAACCACCCTTGACTTCCTGACAATTGGTATCTATTTTATCGACCCCCAGAGGGATGATGGGCTGAGTCAAGCCGCAATGAGGATCTGAACTCATGACCTTCGGATTACCAGCCGCTTGCTTCACCTTAACAACTCCCACCTGTTCTCCTGTCACCATAACGACTCCACCACTTTTCATAACCCCACTCTTCAGTTCAACGACTATCGTCCTACGTGCAATTTCATCATTGTTGCAAAGCACCTTGGGGTAAGACGCTATATAAATCTATGTAAGATAATACGAATTGTCACGATTTTGGGGTCACGATTCGATTTGAATAGCGACTTTTCTTTGACACTGTGGCGAGTATTGCGCCCCTCGTGGCTGTAGGGGTCACGTGGACTGAAGACATACTGTACAACATACAAGAAGTGAAAAACAAAGGTGGCCGTTCAGCAGTCAGAGCGCTAGGCCGGCTTCGTCGAGATTCTAAGTTCGAATCCTGGCAGCCGCCTGTGATTAAACTTGGTTCTTAAGTGTAGAGAGTTGATGGTCGGTCTCAGCTCGGTCACGAAAGACCGCACAATAAAACCCATCACGTGCAATTTGGATCCGCACTAAATTTCCAGCTCGGAGAATGAAAAATATATCGCTTGACCATCCTGTCTGGGTGACAGGGCGGGTGGGAAAGTGCTGCCTCCAACTGGGTCAATCAGAAGTCACTTGAAGGGATCTCAAGAGGCAGCTCTGCGATATCGGGATTAATTCGGTGGAAAAAAGATAAATGAATGAAAACGGGAGTCTATAAACATCAATTCCTACACGCGTGGCTCGACTTTAAATCGGTAAATCGGTGCATTGTCACATGGATAAATACCCAGCTGGCCATCTCTCCACCCTCCCTTCAGCCGGCCGGGCAGCGATGACGGGCACCAGAGCAGGGCCCGCCCGCCCGCTGGCTCATGAAGGCCGTGCCCCAACGAGTTTAGGCCCTTCCCGCCCCCCCCCCCACCGCGTTGCTCACGTAGTCGTGGGTGATGCGCCGGTGGACGTCCATGTCGCCGATGCCCACGGTGAGCTCCCCCGCGTCGTCCAGCACCGCACAGTACGTTGCTGTGCTGGCGCCCGCCACCCGCGCGATCCCACTCGTATCCTGCGCCCGTCACGCACGGCCGTTAAGGGGCTCGCGTTAGAATGCGCGCCCGCAGAGCTCCGTGCCCGTCGCTCTCCTTCCGCGGGTGTCTAAATTCTCGCGTGTATACGTGTCTGTAGCCCATGAGCCAAGAGGGTTGGTAGGTAATCGCCTGGGGTGGCGAATGCTACTCATAGCTACAATTTAATGCAAGCTCACCATATACCGTTCATGGTCTGTTTTAAAAAAAACACATTTCATACGAACTTTATATTCCGTAGTCGTGTCATAGCACACATTTCTCCAAAATGTTTTTCCAAAAGAACTATATTGTCATGGTATCCTTCTTTTACTATTACCAGCTACTACAGTGACCTTGCTATCAAACGTATTTGTAATCCAGACTTAAAATGCTTCAAGAAAATAATTGTTGACATTTGCCACCCTGGGCGGTACCGATACGTTATTTTTGGACCAAGGGCTCAAGGGTCCTTTTCTCCATTTGCACAAGGCTCTATTTAAGTGTTCAGACAGCACAGTATATACTTAACATCTTCAATAGCTGATAATAACGTAATATTGCATGTAAAATAAGTATTCATCGCTTTGTCAATCCACTGGCGGATGAAGGCCTCTCCATCCCATTGGGTCCCTTGGGTTTAGTTTAATTGACTATACTTCACCACGCCGGTCAGTGCGAGTTGAAGACAGAGGGCATAGACGTGGGAGCGTACAATTGCAACATTTGATTTTGTGGTACTGCCATCTGCTGCCGACAATAGAGCCCGTGTGGAAAATTATGATACCGATACAATTCACATGCCCAATATCAAAATTAACCGGGTAGTGGCGGGTTTAACAACACATTTATATGTACGCGATCTAACCCAAAAAAAACCTATGTTATGGATCAAAATGACAGCAAGAGGCGTTACATGTGATGTGCAAAACTATTGATGAGTGGTCATGATGCATGGATTAATTGATATGACTATATTTTCACTCTCACAATCCATGCATTCAAAGTGGGTATAATAATCAATCATTTTTGTGTATGTTGTATATAATTGGTTCACATTAACTGAGTTAACAGAGCTGATTAGGTTTTTTGCGAAAACAATTAAACGTCCTCGCGGCTCTCTCAACAAACTTTTACAAATGTCTATTTTGCTGGTTAACCTGTGTATGCCTATTAATGCCGTATTAATATTGATTTGATGTATTAACCAATACGATGGATTGTATTCTCATTTGTTGACAAGCGTTTGTACTGCTGTAGGAAGCCAGTCCATCACGCACCATGTGGCTGCTGTTGGAGATCAGCGTGCGGGCGAGATCGTCTTCGCCCACGGCCGAGATGAACAGGGGATTCGTCCCCAGCCGTGCCAGCCCATCTGCACAACACACAGCCTGATGATATGTTTCCATTGCCAGGAGAGAAACCAGACCCGAGCCAGGAACGGCCCAGCTTGGTTAGTTTCCTGTCCAAACCGCCTTGTGGTGCCATCAACTTTGCCCCTCCCATTATATCCCCCCCCCCATTCCTACCCAATGTCCTGCCCCTTACCCTGTGCAGCCGGAGAGGAAGTCATCATATATTTTTTAAACCAAATTCAACATATACTTGAGGGACAATTTGCCATTACGGGGGTCCCCTTGGCATAATAATAAAAAAAACCTTTCAGACATTTCTTTACATTATGGGCACAATATGTATTATTAAGACGTAGGTTTTCACAGCTAATATTGTGATTCATACTACTTGGCCTAATGCAAAAATCTATTATGCCAACTCAAACAACGATCTATAGAGAGGGAAAAAAGTATTTGATCCCCTGCTGATTTTGTACGTTTGCCCACTGACAAAGAAATGATCAGTCTATAATTTTAATGGTAGGTTAATTTGAACAGTGAGAGACAGAACAAAAAAATCCAGAAAAACGTTTGTCAAAAATTTTATGAATTGATTTGCATTTTAATGAGGGAAATAAGTACTTGACCCCTCTGCAAAACATGATTTAGTACTTGGTGGCAAAACCCTTGTTGGCAATCACAGAGGTCAGGCGTTTCTTGTAGTTGGCCAACAGAATTGCACACATTTCAGGAGGGATTTTGTCCCACTCCTCTTTGCAGATCTTCTCCTTAAGTCATTACGGTTTCGAGGCTGACGTTTGGCAACTCGAACCTTCAGCTCCCTCCACAGATTTTCTATGGGATTAAGGTCTGGAGACTGGCTAGGCCACTCCAGGACCTTAAAGTGCTTCTTCTTGAGCCACTCCTTTGTTGCCTTGGCCGTGTTTTGGGTCATTGTCATGCTGGAATACCAATCCACGACCCATTTGATGACTATGGTCCCAGCTGCCTTGAGATCATTGACAAGATCCTTCCGTGTAGTTCTGGGCTGATTCCTCACCGTTCTCATGATCATTGCAACTCCACGAGGTGAGATCTTGCATGGAGCTTCAGGCCGAGGGAGATTGACAGTTCTTTTGCGTTTCTTCCATTTGCGAATAATCGCACCAACTGTTGTCACCTTCTCACCAAGCTGCTTGGCAATGGTCTTGTAGCCCATTCCAGCCTTGTGTTGGTCTACAATCTTGTCCCTGACATCCTTGGAGAGCGCTTTGGTCTTGGCCATGGTGGAGAGTTTGGAATCTGATTGATTGCTTCTGTGGACAGGTGTCTTTTATACAGGTAACAAGCTGAGATTAATTAGGAGCACTCACTTTTAAGAGTGTGCTCCTAATCTCAGCTCGTTACCTGTATAAAAGACACCTGGGAGCCAGAAATATTTCTGATTGAGAGGGGGTCAAATACTTTTTTCCCTCATTAAAATGCAAATCAATTTATAACATTTTTGACATGCGTTTTTCTGGATTTTTTTGTTATTCTGTCTCTCACAGTTCAAATAAACCTACCATAAAAATTATAGACTGATCATTTCTTTGTCAGTGGGCAAACGTACAAAATCAGCAGGGGATCAAATACTTTTTTCCCTCACCGTATATATTTTACGCTGTGATTCTTTCAAGAAAAAACATGCTCCTGAAGTTGGCCTAATTGACAAGACGTCGTCGGACACGCGTGCCATTTCCACGTCGACGGTCTGATGTAACACGACTGTTTTCGAGGGTGACTGAGGTGAAGGTCTTAAATCTCTCCTTTGGAAGTGAGCCGCACTGCCCACCGTGTGACATGGTCCAGTTGGGACTGGCTTAGCCAGGGCAGGTATGGTACGGCTGGAGGAGAAATGCGGGCCGAGCCCACTTGTCTGATTTATCAACTGGGCTAGACTGCTTTGCATTGCTCATGGGAATGTGGCATGAGTGTCCCTGATCTGTCTCGGCAGAGTTTTATTGGCAGGGATGGATCAAAGTAATTGGAGAGTCCTGCCAGTTCTAGATTTAAAGCTTTCGTGACTCCTAGGATCCATACTCTTTGGTTCTATTGGGTAAAGTCACGTAGGTGAAAATAAAATAACAAAAAATCACGACATTTCGGCCACAATACAAGCGGCCTTCATCAGGTGAAGGGACGAGACTGTCCAGCGCTGTCCTCCAGACAGTCTCGTCCCTTCACCTGATGAAGGCCGCTTGTGTTGTGGCCGAAACGTCGTGATTTTTTGTTATTTTATTTTCACCTACGTGACTTTACCCAATAGAACCAAAGAGTATGAGTCCTTCCAGCTCACCTGCAAGGTTCCTCCCAACACCGCCAAACGACTGGCGCACCGTGCCGTAGTTTGTCTGGCCACCAAACTGCATGCGCGCGTGCACGACAGTGGAAAGGAATTGCAACAGGTATGCAAGCTGATGACCAATAGGAAACGCCGAGCATTATAATAGACAGAAGTTAATTACAATGACAGTCATCTTATGTTATTTTTTTAATTGATCCACATCATAAAATTTACCCGAAAATACTCCTGTTATCCACTTTTCCATTCTTCCTAATATCCGTGTTTTTTCATGGATGAGTTTTCAGATGGAAAACTCATCCTAGTATTTCCTTTGATAGGAGAGGAATCTGGTAGTGGTTACCACTGACACTAAATTTATCTGATGTGATGAATTTCACAATTATGCACAATTACCCACAGATAAGGTCACCCGGAAGTAGGTTCACACGTGCTAAATTCATCAAATCATGTGTTTATCTGCATGTGATCACGGACAAAAACAAGATAGTGCAATGCACTAACAACATTCCCCACATCACTCTAGAAATAACATGCTGAAGATTTGTAAAAAGCTTATTCGTGAGGTATTAACATATATCCATTGCTCACAAGCAAGCTCACCTGAATATTGCTGGATTTTATTTTTGCAACAAAGTCCACGTTACAGCCTCCAATAACCACCTTCCACACACACACACACACGTGCACATACAAAATCACATGCCTGTTCCTTCATAAGAACTACAAAAACACCACCGATTTATCCGCCGGGGCAAACATCACTGGTATTTAAGTCGTGAATGCGCATACGAGTCCAATAAAGAAACGTGTAAACAACGTTCATCGATCGCCTAGAGCACGCACCGGCCTCAAATTATTTTTGTCCTGCTCTTTAGGAAGAGCGCGGAGGGTGCTCCGTCCACTGGGTGCCCCATGCTGCTTCTCCGACAGCTTGCAGGCGATCCCCGCTCCAACATCCGCGTTGTTCTTTATCAGCGCGATGTCTGAACGGTCGTCAGGGTAGAGAAACGAGACGCTTCACGTAGAGCGAGGCCGTGCCGCTCCTGCTGCTGCGTCCGTGGTTGTGCCCGCGTGGCTCTGCCGAAGAAGATCTCCCAGAGAGCGGCGCGAATCGTCGGGACGTAAAACCGTACGAGGCACAGTGCACCCTGAAGACACACAGCGGCGAGTGACCAAATTGCCCGTGTGGCTGCACCTTGTTTAGAGTGGGTGCAAACACTCGGGGAGGCAGCAAAACCCAATGTTAAACAAACTCACACAAATATTAAACGCAAGTGTGGTGAGCTTACTGCGTGTTTGGGAGCGCTGCTATATGATGCTCTAACAGCAGAGGGCGAGCTTTATGTAAATCAAACTGCTTTCGCACCATACGTAGCCAACCGTGTTAATCGGAGTGTGGGGGAAGGACAACAAATTAAACACAAAAAGCAGTTATGAAGAAATCAGTTTTCAATCCAGATGGCTTCCTAATATCGGACGGAAGAGCATTCCAGACGGCTGCAGATGTGCGTACACTTTATACACGAGCACTACAACATCACCCTCAATGTCTTCACCAACCTCTTCACTCCCCTTCTCTTAAGTTCCTCTCTGTCAAGTGCCTTGCCATTTTCAAGATCTTTCATGGACTCACTCCTGTATACCTTTTCCCTCTCATTTCACTCCACTCCCCTTCACGTCTTCTCTGCTCCAGTAGCCGAGGCATTATATCAAAATCGTCTCATCAAGCTCCGCTAAAAGGGAGGTCCCTCCTTCTCTGCTGTTGCTTCTTGGGTCTGTAACTCCTTCTCCCTTGTCATCAGCGTTGCCAACTTCCTGTTCATGTTCAAGTCAAAGGTCAAGACCTGCCTCGTCTCATCTGTGTGTCCTATCTATGAAATGTCTTAAACATACCTTTATACAGCAGTTCCCCAGAATGCACGTCTTACTTTTATAGAGCATCCTGAGATTCAGCTGCATTTGGATGCTATGTAAATCCAAATTGCATTGTATATTATGTTGTTTCGGATTTACATCTGGCATGGAGCACAAGGTTAAGCTGATTGTATGCACTGTATGCTGAACTTCTTTCGCACCAACAAGGATACTGGCTTCAAGAGACTGCCCTTGTGTGAGCTCGTTAACTCGCCGCAAGATGAAGGGTGTTACTTCCTTTCCCACGATCTGTTGTTCCCTGTAAAAGGTGAAAACATTAACGGTCATATTTATCCTGTGGTGAATTACACAACATATGTTGCATCAAGCTGATAGCCCATGTTTTTGTCTAGCTCAAATATATATAAAAGTCACTTTCAGACATTTTTCACTTTGCAAGTCAAAACAAAGACTTTGCAGGACATGTAACAGGGGCGTCCCAAATGTGAAGATAGAGGCCGACTGAAGTGTTCTCGGAAGTAGCTCTTTGACGTTATCTTCCGGGGGCCGATCTCTGACACAGGGCGATGCAATGCTAGATGTTGACAATGGAAATTTCTATGTCCCATGACAAGATGCCATTGGCAAAAATGTAGAATTACAGAAACTGTAAACATGTTAAGATTCAAAATCTCCCACAGTGATGCTATACATTATGAGTCATGGTCACAACTTGGATTAAAATAAATATAATCTACTATTATGTCGGACTTTTAGCATCTCGTTTGTATTGGTTGTAAAAAAATTTGTCTAATTTGAACCAATGTTTCTGCACCATTATCGTAAATTTAACATATGGATATAATTACCTGAGTTTATCAGTAATGTCTTCTCATCCGCACAAATTTCTGCACATATTGTGAGTGGAAGAACCGATATTAATCAGTGAATCGATGTTATGACTAATTACCTGTCATGCAATCAGAGGGAAACTACTACGTAAGTTTTGCACGGTTGTGTCGTGCAGGTCTGCAGTGTTCAGGTTGTAATGTGTATTCTTCAGCACGATGTCCGACGTTTCACGGGACATGCTTGCAGCTTCTTCAGGACCTGAACAGAGCAGCTCACGCCCTGCGTAATCGAGGAATAACGTGAGCTGTTGTTTCGTTCCTGAGGAAGCTGCCAGCACGTGGTGCGAAACGTCCGACATTGTGCCGAACAGCGCGCGGTACAATCGGAAAACGCATCGGAGAGCTACGTCAGAGGGATGCCTGACGGAACAGACGCACGTGGCTTCTCGCAGGGCCTGCTGGATGGCTGCCTCGATGAGCTGCCCCTCCACGGCGTGCCGCTCTGGCACGGGCACCGCAATCAGCACTCCGCTGCCCAACCCCAACCTCAGCCCGCTCGCTGCACAGAGCACACGGGGGACATGCACGCTCGACCAGTGGTGATGACATAGCGTCAACAGGAATAACAAGTTCGAGGTAACCGAATTTACACCGGCAGTGTTTGCTGGCGGTGCAGCGGCAATACCCGCTCGCCAGGCAATAGAGACCTTCTACTGAGCGATGATTTTTGCGGATTATCTCCGTGGCCCGTTACCTATGAGCTCAGCGGCCTCCTCCTCTGTCTCCACATTATACGGAGATAGGAAGCCGCTTCTTGGTGTGAAGAAGGCAGGGAAGTCTCTGGAGGATCCGAATGTAGTGACACAGACGCCCTGAGTTTCCTGGTGAATAGCATGCACACATCGGTATAAGGCTGCAATGAGGTCAGAAACTGGACAACTCTATTTGTTCAAACTATGGGAGGTGCACAGTATCGAGCGATGACATTTCCATTCGAAACTTTGGAAACTAGCATTGCATCACCCTGTCAGAGAATGGCCCATGATGATGGCATCATGAAACTAGTTTAACACGTACGCTTTCGCGAACAATATCATCCGTAATAGAGGTTTTTTGGGTTAGACTGCGTAAATGTGTCGTTAAAACCCCCCACATTGTGCAAGAGCGCAGCTGCGTGGTCAACATATCTACGCCTCTATATAAGGAACGAAACAGTAAGACTTCTCCACAAATCTGGCTGTCGCCTGATGAAGCTAGTTGTAGTTACTGGCGAAACGTCGTACTCAGATTGTAAATGTTGTGGCCTGGCTCTCCAACACACCGGTGTTGCTGTACTAGTGACGAATTGGCCACGTTCTGTTTACGTGACAACCATCACTAGTTGGCTGTGTCGGGTGGTGGCGGGTTTTAACGACACATTCATATATTTACGCGATCTAACCCAAAAAACCTCTATTATGGATCATGAAACTACTTCTGAATTCTGTATCCACACTAGAAGTGCAATATTTAACCTTCCCTGCAAATACAGGGTGCTCAAACATTTTTTTTATCACTTATATGGGACTATCGTTTTTAATGGAAACAGTACGGATAATACACTGTAGCATGATTACAAATATACGTGCACATTTCTTGTGGTACTGTTGCAAATTCTCGGAAGTGTTAACGTTTTTTTGAAGCGCCCTGCAAGTATTCATTACATGGCAATCACACCAAACATTAAAAAAAAATGTTGAGTCCTAATAAGCCAAATTAAGTGAAAAAACTTTATTTCATTCACATTCATGAGGGACTGGGCTGAGATGCAGTAACTCATCACAACTCGCGTAGCTAAAACCTCTGATCAACTTGCAGCTTCTCGGTGGTGCTGGCTCATTGCTGACCCCTGAGCTACCTGGCCATGTCATGTGATAATGTTGTATCTTTGACGGTATATTCAGCGTACCAAATACTCAAGTGTCCTTCCAATGTCCAATATTGATTTGATGCCGGCCGACACAACAGCAATGGGTGTTCTTCCTAACTCGGTGAGATCAGCACTTATGTCAAGACCTGCAGGAAAATAACAACGTAACAATAATTATTAATTAACTCACACTTTTACGAATTTATTACACGTAAAGGTGCTTTAGGAGAATGCACAGAAAGCCTCACTTGATTGGACATCTCTGTGGACACCGCCGATGCCGCCCGTCACAAACACGTGGATTCCTGCCTTGTGGGCGGCTACCATCGTGCCAGACACGGTGGTCCCCCCAGACAATCCCTGCCGATTCCACAAGCAGCAAATTACATGCAAAAAATATGCAGTGTGAACAAAGCATTTTGTTTATACCGATTTACTCTACATCTGTTGCTGCGGGCATCAATGACAAGTAGCCAGAACAATGACGGTTATAATTGTAGAACATTCAGTCACTTCTGTCACTGCAAGGGCTGCTTACAGTGACAGAAGTAACTTAGGCGTGTTCGTATCTCGCCTGCCATTTCTATTCAGCCCTAAGTAAGTAAAAAATTACCCACCCATAGATTTGCATTATAAATATCTATGAATATCAAGATGTTAATGTACGTATCTTGAACTTCTTTCCCACTGTACGTAGCCAACCATACTAATCAGAGGTGCAGGAAATGGTCATAGCCTTTGATCTCACCAATCCTCTCCAACGTTTTTTACTTTGTCAGATGCCACCATTGTTGCACAATAGACACACGACCATCAAGTCCTATCCGAATAGTATCTCACCATCTGCTCTTAGGTCTTCCCCTTGATCGCCGGATTTGTGGAGACAGTTCCCATGTTTGTCTTGTTAACCGGCCCTCCACCGTCCTGAAAACATCTCCTACCCAACCAGGGCCAGCAAGAGGTGAGTGCTGGGGTGGGGGTTGGTGGGCCCTGCCCCCCATCTGAAACGAACTGGAAGTGGGCCTGTACCCAACAAAACCGTTTTTTTCCGACCACTTTGCTACACTGTGACTGCTACACATCCACTGCTCTCCGTACTTGGGCGACGACGTAGGCCAGGTCTCGGTGGGACACCTTGACGGCGTCGGGAATCTGTGCCAGCTGAGCCAGCTCCGATTCCTCCAGACCCACGTGAATCCTGCCGCTCAGCACGCCCACCGTGGCCGGCACGGCGCCACGCCGTGCCACAATCGCCTCCACCGCCAGCGCCGTCCTGCACTCGCCAGCGAACACTCATTACAGTACCTGCAGCTCGGGCGTAACGGTACATCATTTTATATTGATCCTTAAGCTCGCATTATGAATTTAAAGTAATAAAATATAATATTCAGCCCTTTGTCAGTTCACTGCTTAATGAATGCTGTGAAGCGGGGGAGGATCGTTGGCGACCGTTGCGTGGCGCGACAGTGCGAGGTGGCAAATGTTTGGGGAGGCGATCATCTAGCAGTGGATTGACCATGGGAGCTGATGATGAAACGCTTATTTACAGTGCTATTTCTGGACGAGGCCCTACCCACGCCGTGTCGGTCACGGAGGGTTGTTTGACCCTCCGTGACCGACATGGGTTGCAGGTGAAGCGGTGAGATTGTTGCGGATTGTGGGATCGTGAAGCACCTCAGGTTGTGTGGGTAGGGCATGCCGTGGGTGACAATGGTGCTCTCCAAAGCGACCACCGGCTGCTGCTTTGCCAAGGCGTCCGCCACACGGGGGTGCACCCTGACCCCATCACCTGCAACGATCACGCATCGCCAAGTCACCGTCTCTCCAATCAGCTCCGTAACGTCGCACATCATAATGTTACTTCACGTAGAGTGGATTTAGACTGAGCAAATGGTCAAGCTCGCCTTTGAATTATGATGAACCAATTTAAGATGCTCATGGTCTCATACGATCATTGATGACTTTTTTACACAACCACTCCTGTTCAATGAGAGAATAAGTACTCTCAAGGCAGTTCGGGTTTTAAGTAATGTACGTGTACAGCTGTTTTGGAAATCCACTGCTGGATAAGGGTCTCCCCACGCCATGTGAGCCCTGGGGGTTAATTGAACATTCTTCAGTTCAGTTTATTTTGAATTACCCTGTGAGCCAATAAGCTCTTAAATCGGGTTTCATCAACAAAAAGTAACACCACCGGCTTCCCCGACATACGCAACAAGTCAGAGTAAAATAAACGATTAATAAACAGATAAGCAAATCAGATAAGCAAATCATAATCGAAATAAAAAAAAAATAAAAGTGAAATATGTATTATTAAAATAGCATGCGTTATCTAAAAAAAATACTAATTAAAATCTGCCATATTAATAATTTTAATGCAGATATGGCATAAAACACGATGGCATTATAGTGAGGAATAAAAAAAAACAGCATCTATAACAAAAAACCTAGTGTAAACAATGCGCTAAAGTGGTCGCTTACATGCAATTCATATTTTTCAGCTCGTCTAACTCTTCATGCATTGGTAGCAGGGCACAAATTCGCATGAAAGTTACGATTTGCAGACCAAATTTTGTGCCAATATTGTTGCCACAGACAAGGAGGGGCAGCCACCATAAACGCTCGTTCACCAAAACTTGTTTTATGTTTGGGAATGCTCAACAGGAGTGATGAACTCCAGTCCTGTCAACAAATCCGAATTAACATTAAGGATATTGTAAATAAACAACGCCTGCTAAATCGTCCTGCGATCATGGAGTGATGTTAATTTAGTTTTTTTGTACGTCAAAATTATGAGTCCACTTATAATGGGCATCCGGAGCAAATCTTGGAGCAGAATTATAAGTGGGAATGAACTTATTCAGTGTTGTATTGGAGGCGGCTTGATAATGGCAGTAAGGTAGTCCTTACCAATCCTAACCAAAACGTAGCTGGCAAGCAATGTTTATGTCTGTAGAGAAAGTTACTTTTTCAATTTTGCATTCCTCACAGGACGTTCAATGTGACCGTGGAAAGTGAGTTTAGGAGTCTATGATGACCCCAAGGTAATTTATTTTATCAACCTTTTCAATTTGTTTGTTTTCCAGCGTGCATAGTAAAGGAAACGTTGCCGGTTGCCTTTTCCCTGGAGGGAAAAAAAAACACTTTTGATTTATTGGCATTTAAAACCAGCTTAAGTGCAATTAGTTGAATTGTATTAAAATCGCTTTGTAATGTCCTGTACACATTTTCAGTGGAGTGGCCAGCAACCATCGAAACAATGTCACCCATGCTGGTCAGTGCGGGTTGAAGGTGGGGAGGATATACGTGGTAAATTACAATGGGTTTTCCTGGGCGATTCGAGCGTAGGCTTTTTGAGTGATGCAATATACATCATTCCACAGCAGTAATGGCAAACGTTTGCATCTCACACATACACCTGAATGACGAAGGATGGAATAATGCATCAACTCGATTAATATAATTTAAGTAACTGATAGACGCATAATATCACGTGTAGTGAATGTGTTTTTTATTGGTACATCTTGCAATAAAATTCACTTGAACCATGCAGCCACTAGTGGCAACTACATTCACCAAAATGTAAAAACAAATTATTCTTCAATTTAAGCACAACTTTGAATCATGGCAATTTATCGAATATTTTGGGGGAGGGGGGGGGTTACATCAAAAAGCTGGAGAGGAAATAATTACATTCTTATCGATCACCTACATCAGAAAATATTTCTATGCCGGTTTTCAAAGGACTGTGGCATCAGAATAAAAAGAGAGACAATTACCAAGAATAAACACTGCAGGAACATGACCGTGATAATATCTAAAGCAACATCTTTAAACGAGCCCGTGCTCTTTGCAGTGGCATCTGATACAGCTCAAAGCAAGTGTAACGTATTGACGAAAACTTACCTTGCAATCGTCTGTGAACAATTTTCAGCACTCTGTGTGCAGTTGGGCATTTCATTAATGATGCCACGAGCATGACGTCTGTGTTTTGAAGCCATGGTGGGGGGGGGGGGGGGGGGAGAGTTCATATTAGGAGGCATGCCAAAAAACAGATGTGTATTCAATCTGCTAGGGGACAAATCGGAATGATGACTTAAAGCTTTCGTGACTGTAGGAATTCATATTCTTGGGTCTTTCGGTAAAGTAACGTAGATAGGTTCAAAGAAAATAACAAAAAAAATGCTTACCCCGAGCTCTCATACTCTGATGGTGCATTGTGTTTGAGTTGTGCGCCTTTTGGCGTCTTCTGGTCCAAAGCTGTCTCGGGTGTGGACCAATCAATTTCAAGGACAGTGCCACATACATTATCAGAGTTGTTTTTTGTTTGCGTTCCGACCGCAGATATTGTGGTCAATGTAAACATGACTCCTTGTAAAAAAAGTGTCAGTTTTGTTGCCAGATAAAAGGGTAAAAAGCCAATTATCATATTTTGTTACTGGCAAATGAGGTTTCCAATGGGGGAAAAAAAACGAAGTTTCGATTGCAACACAAGCGTCCGTCATCTTCCTGATCCCGAACGCTTGTGTTGCGATCGAAACGTCGTAGTTTTTTTGTTATTTTCTTTGAAACTATCTACGTCACTTTACCGAAAGACCCAAGAATATAAATCGGAATGATGCAAAGCTTCCATTGACCGAATTCGGGGACATCGATGGCTATCAGTGACTGGCCCACGATTGTTATTTTGTCCTCAAATATGAGCTATTATGAGCATCTGCAACGCAAGACAATTGTGCTGTTAATTCGCTGGGCCCATGACACAGGGGTCGATCCACTACTGCATGAAAACCTTCATCCCAAGCGGTGGTCGTGGGAATCAATGACTTCACCACGCTGGTTAACGCGAGTTGGTAAGGGGCAGTCCATAAATGACGTCACGCGATTTTTGACGATTTTTTTACCCCCCCCCCCCGTCACACGGCGTCACAAAAAGTCAGACCCCCCCCTCAAATATGACGTCACAAAGCTCTGCCCCCCTCCCCCCAAACCATATTTCCATTTTGAAAATAAAACATGCTTCAAATCGCTTTAAACTATTGTCATTGTAGTGCGTATTTAATGTGGCGCTGTACACTGATGTTGTAGGAGAAAACATTAAAAAGTCTATTTAATTAAGTAGAACGTTGTGATTTAAAGCTTTCGTGACTGCAGGGATTCATATTCTTGGTTCTTTTTTTTAAATAAACAGGTCCCTGCAGGGTGGGCTGGTAAGAACATTGGAATTTTGTGCAATTTTATTTTTACACCCCAACAGCACGAGATTTCACTTCGTTAAAGTATTGAAAGGGGACGGACGGACACATTAATCTATTGCAGGCTGGTACACTCAGTTTTACAACTTCGTTCCTACCAGTATAAAAAAATATTTTGTTTCCCTTCTACGTGACTTTACCGAAAGAACCAAGAATATAAGTAGAACGTGTTGTTTATATTTATTTAAAGTTGCGCATTTTGATGTGACGTCACATTTCTCAAACCGCCCACCCTCGTCACAAATGTCTCACCCCCCCCCCCCAGGTGCGTGACGTCATTTATGGCCGTTCCTAAAGCCAAGAAGCTGCGCAACACGTAGCTCCGCAGCCTATACCAGCTGTTATGCATGCAGCCACCTATTCCAGCACGACCCAGGCTCAACCAATGCTTAGCATAACATCTACAGCACTGATTTAAAGCATTTCGTGACTGCAGGGATTCATATTCTTGGTTCTTTCGGTAAAGTCACGTAGAAGGGAAACAATACAAATATAAAACAATAAAATTCTCACGACGTTTCGACTGCAACACAAGCAATCATCATCAGGTGTGAAAACAAAAGCAATATTTTTTTTAAAAAAGTGGCGTTTTTTTAACGTTAGCACCACGGAGAGCGATTTGGCAGTCATTCAGATGGACGAGTCCATCTATGTTCGGAAAAGAGGAGGGGGGAGACGAAAAATTAATGTATGCTTACTCTTTGGTTCTATTGGGTAAAGTCACGTAGGTGAAAATAGAACAACAACAAAAATCACGACGTTTCGGCCACAACACAAGCGGCCTTCATCAGGTGAAGGGACGAGACTGTCTGGAGGACAGCGCTGGAGTTTACGTGACTTTACCCAATAGAACCAAAGAGTATGGATCCTAGCAGTCACGAAAGCTTTAAATCTAGAATTAATGTATGCTGTCTGAAAGCCACCGTAAGCGTGAACAATCAATTAAGACCTGAAATGCTTTATCAAATCCTTCCAATGATTGCTAAGCCCATAATCCATCTTCTCGGTTGAAATTGTCTCTGTGTTTGTATACGTGGATAGCCTCATGGACGAATCTCTCGTGGTTTCCCTTCTACGTGACTTTACCCGAAAGAACCGAGACTATCTACAGCGCTGTACAAAATGAAAGCGCGCAGAGAGCGTCGCGCAAACAGCTAAATAACGCGCGCGTTGCGAGCGTCCGATAGCGTGCCAAAAACCGGGACGCATTTAAAACCGAATGCTATCGAAACGCGCGGCCGCAAAAATTCGTCCAAGTTGTCTTAACAATTCGTTCATCTTAGGTGGGGCACGGTGCAAGCTCCCAAGTGACAAACACGTGCGAACCACGTGGCCGGCGACTCGACAGCGGCAACCACCTTCGCCACCTGCCCCCCACCATCAAACAAATGCGAGACCGCACATGGACAACGCCTTGCCTGTGAGAGACGTTGTTTATCGTGAGTGTTCGCCCCCCGAACACGGACTCGTCGCAACTCGACGAGACTCGCGGACTCCGTCGGCGGCGGCGGTGAGGGGGGGCGAACACAAAAACCCCGCGAAACGGCCACGACCCTTCGCCTCATTTGCATTCCGCACGGCGGATAAGCGCGAGCGAGCCGCGTCTGCGCTCCCCATTGGACGGCCGCCCGCCGTAAAGGCGATCGCGATTGGCCGGTCGCGCGTGCGGGCTACGGTTTTTGTAAACGGCTTGTGCGGTGAAGGTTGTCGAGTTGTCGAGTTGGCGATGTCGCTGTCCTTGAGCGGCGGCGTCTACCGCAGGATCTTGACTCACCTCCCTCACGAAGTGAGCTTCGCCGTCGCCTACGGCTCGGGCGTCTTCCAGCAGCAGGGCCGCGCCGCCGATGCCTCCTCGGCGGTGAGTGAGAGACGACCGCTTCAGCTGGCCGGCAAAGCCACACGCGCCTCGCATTAACCTCACACACACAACCCGCATTAACCTCCTCACACACACACACTTCGCATTAACCTCCTCACACACACACACTTCGCATTAACCTCCTCACACACACACACACCTCGCATTAACCTCACACACACACACCTCGCATTAACCTCCTCACACACTTCGCATTAACCTCCTCACACACACCTTGCATTAACCTCCTCACACACCTCGCATTAACCTCCTCACACACCTCGCATTAACCTCCCCCCACACACACACCTCGCATTAACCCCCCCCCCCCCCCACGCGTCGAGGGTTAATGCGAGGCGACGCGAGGGACACCGAGAGGAGAGAGAGAGAGGAGAGAAAATAAACTGGGGACCCGGAGACGTTGCGGTGATATTGAGAGACGGTGGCGGGGGTGGGCACGGGCTGGAGACACTGGGGTGCTGTAGTGGGGGGCAACTCTGGCATTGCTAGGCGTGAGTGGTAATGGGGGGGGCGACACGTGGAGAGATGTTGAGAGACAACCGCGTGCAATGGTAACTGGATGGTATTGGTGATAAATACTCCGGTGATCGTCAGTGGTTGACACCGTCACACTGGGAATACGCGGAGATTGAAAACAGGGACGCGAAGGTGACAATTGGGGATACTTGAAGGCGCCGAGTGACATTGGCGAGAGGCAGTACGGACAGTGAAAGGCACTGAGGCCATGTGCCAGAGACCGGGGTGGATACTGAGATGCAACCAAAAGCACTGGGCGCAGTGAAAGACACCCGAGACACTCGCTGACTACGTGGACACCGAGTGTCAATGAGCGGCATTCGTGATATTGAGGTGTATTGGGGTACTGGTGACACTGGGTGCACGGGTAGACGACGGTGGGTGTAATGGGTTTACTCGTCAACAGTTGGATACATTGAGTGTCAAAGAGAGGCAACAGATGTACAATGGGTACCGAGAGAGACACTTGAGTGGCATGAGTAGTAGTGGGACACTGTGGCGCCAGGGATACAGAGACGCTGGGGATACAATGTGGGCAATGAGGAGCACACAAGTGGAATATTAAAAAAATCGGGCAGTGGGGAAACTGGAGCCAAAGGAGAAAGGGGAGATGGCCTCGTGGCTTCTGAGCGATGCCGAAATGAAGGTCACACACACACAGATATGTGGTCCTGGCTACAGGGTTTTAACATGCATAAGGGGCCGTCCATAAATGACGTCACGCACCTGGGGTGGGGGGGGGATCAGACATTTGTGACGATGTGTGACGAGGGTGGGGGGGTTTGAGAAATGTGACGTCACATCAAAATGTGCAACTTGAAATAAATATAGATAACACGTTCGATTTAATTAAGTAGACTTTTTAATAAATGTTTTCTCCGACAACATCAGAGTGCAGCGCCACATTAAATACGCACTACAATGACAATAGTTTAAAGCGATTTGAAGCATTTTTTTTTTCCAAAATGGAAATATGGTTTTGGGGGGGAGCAGAGCGTTGTGACGTCATATTTGAGGGGGGTTTGACTTTTTGTGACGCCGTGTGACGAGGGGGGGGGGTCAAAAATCGTCCAAAATCGCGTGACGTCATTTATGGACGGCCCCTAACCTCAGTGCCAGTGTAATGATTATGATTGCTACTTATCTCACTTTTGTGTAGAGTTATTTTATACTCTTTGCTTCTTTCCGTTCTTTTTGTTTAAAGATTTAAAGCAATGGAGCAATGCCATGCCTGTTCTTCCCCAGAACACCATGCTGGATTTTGTGCTGGCGGTGGACAATCCTCTGACTTGGCACACTGCCAACCTGAAGAGCAACCCCAAACATTACTCGGCTCTGCGCTGGCTGGGACCACGGCAAGTGGTCCACCTGCAGGACAAGTACGGAGCCCACGTCTACTACAACACCCTGGTGCCCTGCGAGGGACGGGTATGTCGTCCGTGTTATTGCACGTAGGGTTGCCGCAGTATAATTTTTCAAAAAATATGGAGTGTGTGAAATATCACGATATGAGAATTATTGTGCGATATCAGTTTCCCATAACTTTGTAATAATTTTTTATTGGATTGCGTTTTGTACCATGACGAAATGTGCATTGCATTAAAACATTTAATCTGCAGTTGACCGAACACAAGCCTGCCACAAGTCTCACTATTAGTTACGATTTTACAATCTATGAAGCTTATATAAGCTATAATGCACATGTCGTTGGTTTAACAAAAAAAATACTTAGCATTTGAGATAAGTAGAATGAGCAATGACAAACAAGATGGAATGTAATTTTTATAAACGGATAAGATGAATGTAGATTTTATATGTAAGAAGCATCTTAATTTAGATGTAAAGCTTTTGTTACTGCAGTAATTCATATTCTTAGCTCTTTCGGTAAAGTCACGTTGAAGGGAAACAATAAAATATTAAAATATATATAAAACAATAAAAATTCTGGCGACGTTTCGACCATAACACAAACGGTCGAAACGTCGTGAGAATTTGTATTGTTTTATATATTTTATTATTTTATTGTTTTTCCTTCAACGTGACTTTACCGAAAGAGCTAAGAATAAGCATCTTAATATTGCGAGAATCCAGGAATCAAGACTATAAAATTATGCTTAAACAAATCGGTAAGTGCCATTGTAAGGCGGACTGAATTTCTTGATAAACTACAATCCTTGATAAAACTGCACTGCATGAGTGATGTGAAGCCAAGTAAAGCTTTGCCCTCCACCACCCAGTCACGTTTGACCCCCTAAAGTTTACCAGATCAAGAAAAACTATATTGCACATGTTACTCGGGTTTTTCTTAATTTTATTGCGCATGTTACTTGGGTTTTTCTTAATTTTATTCAAAAAAACATCACTCTAGTTCATGAAATTAGAGAAGTGGTAAGACAAATTCTTAACTGCTTAATATTCGCATGGTGAAAAATCTAGGTCACATGCGTTGTTGACCTGTGTCAAAAGTCTTAGGGTGTATGTAGCTCATCAATACCATCGGTTTGTGATTCCTTATGGTTATAATCAGCTTTTATTCAACTGTTTAGGTAAATGAGTGAAGTCAGTGGTGTGACTTTCAGACAATGGGAGTGAGTTTCAGACAATGTAAATAATGCCTCAAAGCAAAGCTTAACATAAAAAAAACGTGCCTGCTTTCAAGCTATACTAGGCCTGCAAGGTCTTGTTTAAGTGGGGAAAAAAAACATTGTAATAAGTGTGTTACGTCTTATAAATTCAGGCATCCATGTGACTGATGGTGTTCTTTTGGATATATTTTTCAGACGATAAAATATGGAGTTATAAGCACCAAAAACCTGATCGATGATCTGATTCATTGGAAGACGATGTACATTAGTGGCAGACTTCATAAACCAGTAAGTGGTGCAGCTTTAAAAAAAAAGAGAACGAATTTAAAAGGAACTGCCATTTTTATTTAATGCGTTGTCTTAGTTTGACTCTTAATACGTTTGTAATTGATTCCACAGGTGAAGGTTCTGAAACAAAGCAGTGATAGCCGACTAGAAGCTGCCCTTTTGAGCAACCTGAAGAGTGCCATCAACTGTGCTTTTCTGATGCTGCCCGAGTCCTTCAATGAGGAGGAGTTGTATCTTGCCATAACCAGACTCTCTTATGCAGGTATGGGAATACTATCACTTAAAAAAAAGCCTTATTGAGCCTCAAAGCTCATTTTCAGGAGGGTATTGCATTGGAATGTTTGTCCATTTCCTTGCATTTAGGAGAAAATGCCTACCTACCCAGTGAAAGTCTAAGCATATGGGAGAAAACATTAAAAAGCCCTTTCGGGATCTAGGGATTAAATGTGCCTTACGGATGGAAATTATTATTCTTACAAAGATCGGTTTACAAACATATTTCCTTTACTAAAGTATTAAAGCTTTCGTGACTGCATAAAATTACTCATTGTTTTTTTTACGTGACTTTACCGAAAAAACCAATGAGTATATTTCCTTTACTGCCAGCTCTTGACCACTTTAGAGCCATGTGGGTTTGGGATTTTGACAAACCTGTGTAACCTACCAACTCTTGCTGGGAATGTTCTGGATTACAGTTGTGTTCCACCATACCCAAGCTCTTCCTTTTAGTTAACATATCGATGAACAATGTATTTTAGAAGAGTGTACATTTCGTCCATAGTTTACTGGCTCTGATATTTTTTTTTTGCCTTCAGCAGTGGAATGAGTTAAGTGGTTCTCACCGATTATTCTTCTTCTTGCAGGCGATTTCCGGATGACTGTGGGAGAGGACAGGTCCAAGGTGGAGAATATAGTCAAGCCGAACGTTGAACACTTTCGCAGGCTCTATGCGCGCCTCCTTCACGAGAACCCGCACGTGGTCTTCAAGCAGACGCAGGGCAAGCTCGAGGTGCAGTCCGGCACGCCAGTCGCACGCACATGTTTAGCAGTGGTGTGTGAGCCTGTCTGGTGGTTAGCCCGTCTGCCCAATTCAACTGAATTTCAGTTGACCTAGTGTCCACACACCCTACAATCGTGGCGTTAATTTTATTACAGGCAAGCCAACAGTTTTCTGTTTTTATTCTCTTGGTTTTTTTTTACGTGTGCAGTCATTAGAAACCAGTCTGAGACCAGCAACTGACTGCACTTGAGAACCCAGTTTTGAGAACCCAAATATCTGCTTATATCAGAGCCCTGGATTACAGCTCTACAAACTCAGTGCTATGACTCGTGCACCACTTAGCCACCTGACTTTAAAGTATTTAAAATATCCCTGAAACAGCAGGCCTAAGTGTAATGGTAATGTGTGTGATCTAACTAATAGACATGATCAATCAATTGAAGTCCGTTTTTACTCTTGTAATCCATGAAATCATGCATCTAAGAATTAATTATTTTCTTTTCATGTTGTGATTCATAATAGATTTATTTTTGGGTCCGATCACATAAGTACAATATGTGTTGTAAATCCTCCTTCACCCAACACAGCAAATTAATGAAGTTGTCACGTAAAGAAATGTTCCAAATTATTACTGCTGCAGCACACCAGCATGTTCAAGAGTAATCTCACAACTCACAACTTTTAACAAATTAGTACAATGTTCCACGATCTGACCCAAAACATATATTCTGAGTCCTAATATTGGTCGCTAAAGCCTACGTGTTTAATTTATATTATGCAAGATTGCTGAATGTATTATTACAATACAAGATCATAAAAGATGGTGACAGCATAGAGATAACTCATGGATGATGATGATGATGATCATGATGTTGTCCTGTGTGTGGCTGCGTCGCAGCTTGACAAGAGCATGGAGAGCCAGTTCTTACAGCTCATGTCACTGCCGCGTACGCTGCAGCAGCAGGTGACTTTACTTGTGGATCCCCCGGGTAGAAACCGCGACGTGGAGGAGGTGCTCTTGCAGGTGGCGCAGAACCCTGACTGTGGAAGTCTGGTGCTGCAAGGTCTGTCTGGGGTGCACACACTCCAGTCATATGCATTGCCACGTCACACCGGCGTGTAATTATAAAGAGTGAATTGCTGCATTTAAAAGAGTCACTGACCAAATAATGTAGAATGCCTCCAATTTCATTAGATCTAATAAGCTAAGCAGAGTTGAGCCTAGGTAGTGTAATGCCATTGCAGTCAGTAGTGGGCAGTGCAGCAAAATCAAATGTTATTATACACCTACCCCCACCTTCACCAACCTTGTAATGGCTCAAGAACCATAGTGTTATGGAACGTGGTGTTGCGAGGTGAAGAGGGGGGAGTGCGATGGGATAAGATGAAGGGAGCTTAATCCATGAACCTGCCCTTCACCAGATAGCTTGAGGCATCGGTTCTCAAAGTGTGGTCCCCGGTAGTCCGCGACGGATCTCCATGTGGTCTGCGAGCTGACACAAATACAGGTTGATCCAGAAATAATGACAATGTTTATACCTTTTGTTTCGGACATTAATTCATATTTTATTCATATTTTACTTCTAATATTTAATTTAGAAATGAAGTTAGGTAAACTACCATGATTAAACGACCCAAGCCCAAAGATCGAAATGCCCCCTCTAAAAACTAAAACCTGATAGCCGTGTTCACAAAAAACTTTTTTATATTCCTGTAATATGAATAATTTTGTTTTACTGGTATCTAGAGATAAGTGAATGCATTTTGTCCAAAGGAGTGGGGGGCTGTATGGTTTGCGGAAATGTTTGCATTGGCTGAGTGGTCCGGGGTCCAAAAACTATGAGAAACACTGGCTTAAGAGAGAAAAGAACACGGATCATAAAGTTACAAAGTACCTGTAAAAATAATAATTACTTCTCATCTATAGCTTGCATTCCCCTTCACATTTAGCATGTAAGCTCTTTGGATGAGGGACCGTGTGCATCCTCTGCTTGTTTTAGGATTTTTAGGCTAAACTGTAGAGCGCTTTTTAATTGAAAGCATTGCAGAAATAATAATGATGCAACCGTGAGGTGAGAAAGGCTTTGTGAAAGTTAAACTATTTTTTGACCAATCCCTCTTGTTAATTTTAAATTCACAGGCATTGTTCAAATTGTGAAATCTTCCAGTCTATCTCAAAGCATCAAGGGCATTGCAACTGCAGGTAAGCTGTGAAAATTGAGCACAGTCACTATTAAGGCTCTTTGTGTGTCATGCCCTATTGTAATACAGTGCTGTTTTTACAGGGTTGTTAAAAAGCATTAAATACAGTGCGACAAAATTAGGGAAGATGTTGAAGGGCTTTTCCAACAAAACGAAATGATTCACTGCAATGACCTCAAGGCACAAGCGCAAGTTTGTAGTTTCTTCAAGAGGTCATCCGTCATGGGAAACATCACCAGAAGAACTTCCCACCGAACAATTTGAATCACTCGCTGAACACACGATCTTTTGCAAAACGTTCAAATAGTCAATTGCCAATATTTATCTTATATAAACGTTGCAATATTTTGTAAGTTTTGTTTGATTATTTTGTACATAAATAAGCCTTGCCACGAATTGAAAAAGTACCATATAATGTGTCTTGACCTGGAAATAATGATGTTCCTCCCTGATTTGCTGTTGTAGTTTTGTATATTTTGCATGGTTCATATTCTGTACTTGTATAAAAAGAAGCACATGTTTATTTATCAGCATGCCACGATGAATTATCATGCTGTGGTTTTTGCTTGTTATTTTACATGGGTGTCAAGTGCTGGTTTTGTTTGATGGCTCGGCCTCGATGAATCTTGGGAACAGTGCTTCGAGTGTTTTGTTTTGGCCAATTTTTTTGGAAAGTTGACAACCTCAAGAAAAGTGCCATTGTGACACATAAGGCCTTTTTTTGTTTTAAGAACATTTTCCTTCAATATGCTTTTGCACTTAAACCTGTACATTATATTGTATTTGGGCCTAACGTGGCCCATTACACCTTTAGACCGTTCTGCATTTGTGAAATGGGAGGTTAAAAATATTGAGACTGTGAACATTGGTGGGCACCACTGCTTTACAATTGGGGGTGCGGGGGTAGCTAAATCTCACTGGGAGGGTGTGATGTTAAGAGAAAGGTGGTGGGTGGGATTGTGGATGGGTGGGCAGGAGGAAAGACTAGGAAAGACTATGGGGTGGGTTGTTGCAAATGTTAAGTAAGGGGGAAAAAAATCTTGCCGAGGGGACGGAACTCGAGACCGATTAATTTAACGTGCAAAGGACACGAATTTCAGTCCCCCTCTAAGGGCCTTTAACTTTGCCCAAACTGCAATACAGTGCATTACATTTGTTATGCGCTTTGCGTACATGATGTTTAACAGTACAATGATATGTTAACTTGTATTTTGCTGTTAAAAGTAAGTTACTCGACTCATGCCTCCACATCCACAGTAATGTTAGTCCGGTGGCTATTGCCTATTGTTTACCTCTCAGTAAGCCAAGGGAGGGAGACTATCCCCCCACTCTCCCCACTGCCTTCATTGTGGTGCCTGTGTTTTGTATTGCACATTAAATATACAAATATTTGTCATGTGTGGTAGTCCGGAGTTTGTTTTTGCGTCTGTACCTGAAATGCATATATCTTGCAGTCTGCATTTAACAGAGAAATGCGCCACTTAAGATGAACACTATCGCAGCATATAGAGACCATTTACATATAAGTTTGAATGCTCATTGTTTGATACGGTGCAATTAACTTATTCTTTCTTTGTTAGAAGTACAACATGATGTTGCCAACACTTGATCTGACTTACATTGGTGGGATGGCTCATTGATATGTAGCTGTTCCCACTGTGGACCAGACATTTGTGAGAAGGGGCTCATGCCGAAGTACGAATGCATAAGAGTAAATGTGTGGGGCATGTGAATACTGCACTCTGAAGTCTAAACACTTCCCTCTGATTGGATATTATGGCCCCTTATATCGAATTTAATTTGGTTAAACCTCAATATGTAATACAAAGCGAATTCCCCGAAAGCTATGCCCAAAGTATGCAGTACACGATATTGTACAGCAGGTGGCATGGAAGTGCTTTATGTTACATCGCATGCAGTACTTTTGAGAGCACATGATGCAGTGTATTAACATGTGGTGAGGGGTATTGTGAGTAACCAATGAGGGGGGGAACAGAAGGAGGTGCGAGGAGGTTGACGGTCAAGGATGACGTAACGTCACGGGTTGTGTAAGGGGCTTTGGAGAGCACCTTCGGGAACATGGGCAGGGCCGAGCTGGGGGAAGGTGGGGTCGTCGTGGGGAGGCAGGGTAAGGATTGGCTGAAGAGGGTCTTTTTTTACGATCAGAGGAAACAAGACGATGCTCGGTGTAGTCGGCACTTTGCTTCATTTCGTTTTTTTTTATGCTTTGCTTTGTGTAAGACCCAACAAAATATTTTTTCTGCTCTCCTTACCCCCCTCTCTGCCCCACCTCTCTCTCTGCCCCCTCTCTTCCTACTCCATTTGGCTCTCTCTTGCTCACTCTCTCTTTTTTTATAACTACGACAAGTGCTGCACCTGCACGCAGCCCTTCCCACAGTCAAACGGCCTCCGACGGGTAGCTTAGATCTGCATGCAGAGCTCTCCGTCATCTGCCACCGAGCACACGGCCTCCTCCAGCGCCCACTGCTCCTTGAAGGCCGGCACGGCGTGGGTCAGCCGTGCATGTCGGAACTCCAGCCACACCCTGGCTCCGACCAGAGCGCGGTAGATGCCCAGGCTGCTGGCTGGACGTTGCTCCTCCAGGGCTACCTTCCTCACCCTGTATATGGCGAGCTTGGCGTAGCCGAAGAGCACGTTGACCAGCCCCTGAAGATGTTGAGGTCCATCGCCCTTCGGGTATCCAAAGATGAGGACCGTCGGGGAGAAGTGGAGGCTGAACCATAGGAGGATGTTTCTCAGGACCTTGAACAACGAGTCCAGGCTCTTGCACTCCACGTATTAGTGCGCCACCGTCTCCACTTTACCACAGAACTAACACTCCGGGGACGTGTCGGTGAAGCGCGCCGGGGAGACATTGGTGGTGACGGTGCCGTGGGCGATGCTCCAGCTGAGGTCACCAATGCGGTTGTACGTCGGGCTGGAGTAGAGTTGCCCCCAGCGAGGCCTCTCCGGAGAGACGCAGGGCAGGGCTTTCCTCCAGGCATGGTCCTTGTGGCTCCTCAGGGTGTCCTGTTGGTGGAACCGGACCAAGTAGGAGTAGAGCACCTTCCTCTTTACATTTGCGAGAGCCACCTCCGGCAGGTCTTCCAGCCGGCACAGGTTGTGATCCGCCTTCGCTTGTCGGCATTGGCGATGCAGTGGCACGACTGAGAGCTCCGGTGGAGGGGGACCAAGAGGGGCCTCGTCATCCCCAACGCCGATGGGGGGCGTACTCCCCGCTGCCGCTGAGAAGGCCCCCTTGGCTTCGGCCAGGATCCGGGCAGCCACCCGGAGCGACTGCAGCGCTGTCCTTCCCTCTCTCTACCCCCTCTCTCCCCCCCCCTCTCCCCCCCCCCTCTCTCTCTACCCCCTCTCTCCCTACTCCATGTCTATGTCCCCCTGTTTTCTATGTAATATTTGTTTTTTTCCCCTCCCTCCTCGTCGCGGAGCAGTGTTGGCTGAACCGCCGCTCCGGTCAGACGAGTGAGAGAGCCTAAAGGGTAGCCGAGGGTTGGGCCCAAATAGTATTCAGTGTCCGGGGTAAAGGGACGAGATAGAGTGCACCTACACTGGTGTGAGTGTAGGATGCTGAGTGTGAGAGTGTTTCAAGGCCGTAATTATAATACATATTTGGGGGGATCCCCCCCCCCCCAATATATATTAATTATATTCAAATATGCTCAAAATGTCCATCCCAATAAATTGCTATAAAATAGATTTCTGTTTATATGATTGTGGTTATGGTTGTACTTTATAAATCCCTAATCTCTGCCATTACATGCAATGAAACAAGAAAAGGTAAAAAAGAAAAAACAGCAATGTAATACACTATTAGACATTCTTGGAAAAATAATAATAAAAAGTCCATCCTATGTGTTAGTGAATTTTTTTAATATTTTAGGCAGGAAATTCGTTTTCAAATTTAGATTTTTTTTCTGGGGGGGGCGGGACCCCTAGACCCCCTGGGAGATTTGGTCCCCCCCAATGTTGACTCCATGGCTACGGCCTTGGATTGATTTAATAAACGGCAACAGCCCTCATCATATTCCTCGTCTCCGCGTGAGTCTACTACACAACACATGTAAAGGTTAATACTGTAGTGATATAAATAATGACTTTATAGTCTCAAATCTAACGAGACACGTTGAACAACTCCGTGCATACTCTTTGTTTTTTTCGGTAAAGTCACGTAGGTATAAAATAAAATAAATCACGACGTTTCGGGCGCAACACAAGCGTTCGTCATCAGGTGACTTTACCGAACGGAGCAAAGCGTATGGATTCCTGCAGTCACGAAAGCTTCAAATCCAAGAACTCCGTGCAACTACATGTCAACCCACACATGGCTCGGATTCGTGTGCTTATTGAAACAATCTTGGGGCTCATGCATTTGCAGCAATAGGCGAATGCACACCACGTAATATTTTATTACAGACCAATTCAGACCTTATTGGTCACCCCGTGCCCTTATAAATCTCAACGTTCATCCTACAAAGTCCCACCACAAGGGAGAAACACAAACAAATGTTACATTTTTCCCGTATTGAAACGGCTGTACGCCGCATGGACCTGCAAACTCAAATGTCCCACATGGGTTGTACAGGTTTGTGTATAGATGGCCAAGTTTCAGTCATAGGCACAAGAGGGACTTTAGCCAAAACTTGTAAATAGTTAAGTAGTCAGCCATGCCTCCGAAGAAATCGCCGTACATTGTGAACAATTAGCGCTTAACTAAAGAGAGCGTTACTCAGCGTGCGTGCGGACAACTAGCGCGCAGTTGTGCCCCCAAAGCGTTGACACCTAAGAATGAGAGCCCCTCACCTCCTTCCCCCCCCTCCTCCCCCACCCTCCTTCCCCCTTCTTTCCCCCTTCTTTCCCTCCTGCCTCCTTTCCCCCCCTCCCTCATTTCCCCCCCTCCCTCCTTCCCCCCCTCCCTCCTTCCCCCCCTCCCTCCTTCCCCCCCTTCCCCCCCTCCCTCCTTCCCCCCCTCCCTCCTTCTCCCCCTCCCTCCGCGGCTCCTTCCGCGGCTCCTTCCTCCCTGCTTCCCCCCCACCCTGCTCCCCCCCTCCCTTTCTCTCCCCCCCCTCCTCCCCGCTCCTTCACCCCTCCCCCCTTCCCTCCCTGCCCTCTCCCTCTCTCCTTACCCTCCCTCTTCCTTCCCCTCCTCCCCCTCTGTGTCGTCACTTCCTGCCTCGCGCCCCACGTGTCGCCGTGCGGCACTCCCAGCCAAGGCGAAGGCGACTTGGCTCACCACCACCGCCACCGCTTCCACCAAGCGGCTCGCTCTCTCGCCTCGTTTCTTAAGCCGCCCGCGTCCTCCTGGCACTGTCGCTCACGACCCCGTTTGGGCTTTTGCCTCTGCCCCTAACAGCACGTTGAAGAAGTCGAGGGGTAGGTAGCCGTTTTATATCTGGGGTTCGTGCGTGCATTCAGACTGGCCCACGTGTTGTTGTGGTGGTGGTGGTGATGGGCAGATTCGTTTCCGTGCGGTTCTTTTGCCTTTGCTTATATTTTTAGTTGTTGCTACTTTTGTATGTAATAATGTACTATTGAATGTGACGGATGACGGGCGTGAGTCGTGTCTTTTTGGCACTTGTGTGAACAGTACTCGGCTGCTTTAGTATTATCACAATACTGTACATAGGGCGGGTAAAAGTGCAGCCTTGCAATTTACTTCCTCATGCCACTGCTGGCAGAAGATGCCTGCACGAGTACAACGGACTTTACTGAGCTCTTGTGTGTCCCTCTATATTCTAGAACCTCTGCGTAGTCCATGCACAGTACCGAATGTCTAATATGTTGTGAGCAGCAGAGGGCAGTGTAGCAACGTCCCATTGTACACCGATGCCTCCAACCAGAGCTGACCAGCGCGGTGAAGTATGTCTTCTAACACCCCCCCTACGTCCAGCACGGGATTGGCGAGGCCCTCGTCCAGCAGTGGAATGACACAACAAGACTGTACATGTGTGTGTGTGTGTATCAATGGCAGGAGTCGGTCTATTTCAGTGAAGCTGCCCACGGTGCCTGACGTGAGTGATGAGCATGAACTATGGCTAGAATACTGTGCTCTAGCTATTGTATGCAATTCATTATGTGGATATAGAACAAACGCCATTGGTTTTAATTTGACGGTGGCCTCTCCGCAATAATAAAAACTGGGTCATAGCTCCTAGTGTCAATCATGGTGACATTTACAATGACCACGTGCAGCAATCGAGTGCCCCGAGTTTTAACAGGGGCAGAAAGTTTCGTGCCCCCTTTTCCACTCAAAGTTTCCAGCTTTCCCATGCACTGTGGTTTGGTGATGCGAATGATTGGTTTATGCCAGTACACCTGTGCCAGCTGATGGTCAATATTTAAAAGGATGCAGGAGAAGGCATTTTTAATGATGAATGCAAACTGCAATTAATGTGTTTTTTCCTCGATCGAGTAACGTTTTTTTTATTGCAGAGCAAGTGAGCCAACTATTTGGTAAAGGAGATTTAATTAAAGACCTAATAAATACTGTAAAGGAGGAGGTTTCTAATTTAAATAAATGATTCTCAACAAAGATGGACATCATTGATCAAGTGGGTTTTACTATATGCACTTATAGTTTGTCACAGCACAGCTGGGAATGTCAGTTGTTTATCATTGTGTGGAGGAATTTAAAGTTTACGAGCAAGATGGATTGTTGCGGAACTGATAGTTGATGACAGTGTTGGTAGTCATACGTCCAGCAGTCAAAAGAACATGGCTGATGATGACCTACATTCGTTCATTAAACGGCTCCCCTCTCTGTTCTGTACTGCACCCAGAGACGAATAGAAACCTCACCATGCTCACTCCGGCATTCGAGTTGAGCCAGGACACCGATCACCTGACAGTGACGATTCGCGTGCCCTATGCACGTGTCTCAGAGCTGGACCTTTACATCGATGGTCACGACTTCAAGTTTTACGCCAAGCCCTACTTCTTGAGGCAAGTGCTGACACGCAACACAGTTCCTTGCCCGGAGCACAAATACACCCGGATGATAGCAGTTTAGCTCTCCCATGTGTTTCGGGGCTGTACTGTGCGTGCGGCATATGTCCGACATTTCACTGGACACCCTGGAAGCATCTTCAGGAAGGGGACCATCGTGCCGAACCACATGCGGTACAATCCAAAAACACATGCGAAAGCTGTACAGCACAACCAGAAACGCATATGCAATAGTATGATAGCTGTTGATATTTTTTCAATGAACTAACAGGTTATGTTTTTGTTGGGTGACAACTTGCCCTTTTTATCTATGTTATGTGGACATATTTGCAAGTTCCACGTTCAAGCCAGTATCAAAAAGTGCTACCCTTGATTTTCATTCATAAATTTAAATGCTCTGTTAGGTTGAACTTGCCAGGACGGATCATTGAAGATGGACGAGAAAAGGCCTCCTATGATGCAGAAAAAGGTGCGGTGTAACACTAAAACTATACAAATAATTTATTCCACCCATGAATTTTAAACCAGGTGAGAGAGCCCATGGAAACTAAACATCTTTGTCAAAGGAGGATCTGATCACAAAGCAACATGGTGCATTTACAGTGGACATTAACATAATGAAATATTTAGCAGTAATAACATAGTGTAAATGTCTAATACAATACTTTACATCTTCACTTAAAGTTTTTATGACTGCAGGAATTCATATTCTCTTGGTCTTTCGGTAAAGTCACGTAGATGATGACGATTCGCGTGCCCTATGCACGTACAGTGAGGGAAAAAAGTATTTGATCCCCTGCTGTTTTGTACGTTTGCCCACTGACAAAAAAATGATCAGTCTATAATTTTAATGGGATGTTTATTTGAACAGTGAGAGACAGAATAACAACAACAAAATCCAGAAAAACGCATGTCAATAATGTTAGAAATTGATTTGCATTTTAACGAGGGAAATAAGTATTTGACCCCTCTGCAAAACATGACTTAGTACTTGGTGGCAAAACCCTTGTTGGCAATCACAGAGGTCAGACGTTTCTTGTTGTTGGCCACCAGGTTTGCACACATCTCAGGAGGGATGTTGTCCCACTCCTCTTTGCAGATCTTCTCCAAGTCATTAAGGTTTAGAGGCTGACGTTTGGCAACTCGAACCTTCAGCTCCCTTCACAGATTTTCTATGGGATTAAGGTCTGGAGACTGGCTAGGCCACTCCAGGACCTTAATGTGCTTCTTCTTGAGCCACTCCTTTGTTGCCTTGGCCGTGTGTTTTGGGTCATTGTCATGCTGGAATACCCATCCACGACCCATTTTCAATGACCTGGCTGAGGGAAGGAGGTTCTCACCCAATATTTGACGGTACATGGCCCCGGCCATCGTCCCATTGATGCGGTGAAGTTGTCCTGTCCGCTTAGCGGAAAAACACCCCCAAAGCATAATGTTTACACCTCCATGTTTGACGGTGGGGATGGTGTTCTTGGGGTCATAGGCAGCATTCCTCCTCTTCCAAACACGGCGAGTTGCGTTGATGCCAAAGAGCTCCATTTTGGTCTCATCTGACCACAACACTTTCACCCAGTTGTCCTCTGAATTATTCAGATGTCCATTGGCAACTTCAGACGGGCATGTATATGTGCTTTCTTGAGCAGGGGGACCTTGCGGGTGCTGCAGGATTTCAGTCCTTCACGGCGTAGTGTGTTACCAATTGTTTTCTTCGTGATTATGGTCCCAGCTGCCTTGAGATCATTGACAAGATCCTCCCGTGTAGTTCTGGGCTGATTCCTCACCGTTCTCATGATCATTGTAACTCCACGAGGTGAGATCTTGCATGGAGCCCCAGGCCGAGGGAGATTAACAGTTCTTTTGTGTTTCTTCCATTTGCGAATAATCGCACCAACTGTTGTCACCTTCTCACCAAGCTGCTTGGCAATGGTCTTGTAGCCCATTCCAGCCTTGTGTAGGTCTACAATCTTGTCCCTGACATCCTTGGAGAGCTCTTTGGTCTTGGCCATGGTGGAAAGTTTGGAATCTGATTGATTGATTGCTTCTGTGTACAGGTGTCTTTTATACAGGTAACAAGCTGAGATTAGGAGCACTCCCTTTAAGAGTGTGCTCCTAATCTCAGCTCGTTACCTGTATAAAAGACACCTGGGAGCCAGAAATGTTTCTGATTGAGAGGGGGTCAAATACTTATTTCCCTCATTAAAATGCAAATCAATTTATAACATTTTTGACATGCGTTTTTCTGGATTTTTTCGTTATTATTCTGTCTCTTACTGTTCAAATAAACCTACCATTAAAATGATAGACTGATCATTTCTTTGTCAGTGGGCAAACGTACAAAATCAGCAGGGGATCAAATGCTTTTTTCCCTCACTGTATCTACGTGGCTTTACCGAAAGACCCAAAGAATACAATACTTTACATTTTGTTGTTATATATTTCTTTTCATGCAGAGAATCCCAGGTTGCATTACAATAAACACCGATAGCACTCAAGGATGAAGCTAATGCAAAAAAATGTTTTCAATTAAACCCAAAATAGTATAACTTCAATGCTATATATTCCATCCATATTGGGTGTAATTCATTAACACGTCTTCCAGTAAAATCCACCCGAGTTCAATAGCAGTATATGCATGAAAACTTGTAAAACTGTGAGTTAAAGAAAACACTCAACACATTCATCAGCATTGGAAGGAAAATATATAATAGACGATTTTTCAGGAAACAAGCCTTATCAATAGAATGCAAAATAACGTGAACTTGTTGATATTTTTTTAATTTTGCTTGTTCACCACTGTCAATGTAGCTTTACCAAATAATTTGTTGTGTATGAGTAAAAGTGTCACTTCTAATTATTTTGTTTTGTTACTGCCAGGCGTGTTCACTATACGAGTCCCCAAGGAGAGCCCGGGGGAGCACTTTGAAGGGTTGGACATGCTAACGGCACTCTTAGCCCCCAGAGGATCCCGCTCAGCCAAGACTCTTGTCAACGAGATGGGTAAATAAAGTAACTTAAGCACATGACAAGCTAAAATAAACGGTATGATCATGGTCAGTGCAACTGTAACGTTGTACCTGTGGGCGAGACAGAATGGCATGCTAGTTTGTGTTATTTCTAATATACCCATTGAACGGATGCATGTGTCCGAATCTAGCAGGGTGTGATGTGAGAGTGGGAGATTTGTACGGGATTGAAAAAAAATGTGACTGTTCTCTTCCATATATCGGCTTCTATTCATCCCTGCATGAAAATGTCATCTAGTATTGCAGTAACACAAAATACCAAATCACCCAGACTGTTCCCAATCTCTTCAGATATCAGAAACTAAGCACGCTTGTGCCTGGATAATGCTTCTATGGGTGACCACCGTGCATAAAATTGGTGTCATGAACTGCTGCGGCGCTGTATTGTCACCTGAGGGCAGTCCAGAAAATGCCATCGTGCTCTACCAATGCCTACGTTCCCCTGCCTTCAAACCGCAATGACTAGCGTGGCGAAGTATGGCCAAATAATCCCCCATGACCCCCACAGTGTGGTGCAGCCCCCATTCATCAGTGGTTTCTCAAAAGGGCCGTACATGGCAACTCGCATTGTCAAATTAGTCCGGCTCGCTGATCGCATTCTGGAACAGAAGTGAGTACATGGTTGCCGTGCTGTGCCGTCTGCTCCAGGGACACTGGGTGAGAGCCAGGAGGGTGTGGAGGAGCATGACGAGGAGGAGGATGACGAGGAGGAGTTTGACTGGCAGGTGGAACAGAAGCCATATGAGGAGCCGGCATGCTTGGGCGGCACTGGATACGGATTTGGGGGATCACGCACTGGTGTCTTCCACCGACTGCAGGTCCGGAGAGGACTGAGCGAGCTGATGGTGTCAAACACAAATCCCCCGTCGGGATTTGTTAGACAACTTTGGGATTTTCAAAGCATGCGCATGAGGGCAAAGACTGCCTGCCTTAAGGGAGCCATGTGTCACCTGAGATGGGCACAGGAATCTTTATTAGACAAAGACATGCATTGCATCTGTTAGTAATACATAAGTGTATGGGGAATTGTAAGACAAATGTAAAAACAAATATTGCGCAAAAAGTCTCGTACATTGCATTTTTCCGTATTTGAAAATTTGCATTACACTCACAATTTCAAATCCAAGTTCAACCCCGCTTGGATTGGCGGGGTTGAACTTAGTTGAACTTAGTTGTTATTGGCTATTAAGCAGAGAGCAGTACAGCAAAATAAATTGTTTAATTGTACTTCAGTGCTCCCACATTTCTGTTTTCAACCTTCCCCAGCCCACACTGACCAAAGAACCCACCCACATACCCGGCTGGTGTGTCGAGATCCTAATCCAACAGTGGCTTGACAAAAGGCTATTCATGTACATTTTGCATTACCCATGCATTTTTCATGACATCGATAGGGGAGTGGTTGTATGTTTTTTTGCTAGTTGAATCTCTTGCAACACAAATCTGCCACATGCGCAGAAGCAAGTTTTATAATTCCCCTAGATTCTGGGCATGTGAGTGCAGTGCAAGCATTGTCATAGGCTGGACCCTTTTTGTTTGGACATGCCATGGGGGTGGGTGGGTCACCTCTGTTGGATGCAGGAAGAGCTCAGCGATGTCATCGACCTGCAGAGTCCAGAGAGCTCCACGGCGGCACAGCGCAGGGCACTCCGTCTGCAAGCAGAGGATTCAAAGTTTGATGCTGATCATTACCTGTGAGTTGTTGTTCCTGTGTGTAAAATAGAAAAATATAGAAATATTTTTCCTTACGTTTTTAATATATTCTTCTGTATAGGAGTTCAGTTTATAAGTGCTACTGATTTTTTCACGTTGCATCAAAATGCATGTAATTTTAAGCGTGGGTCATCGGGTTAGGCTGCGCTTTGAGCATGTTTTTGCTCGAGTTTTTTCCACTGCTTTCTACTGCTGGCATCATCAGAAAGTTAAGATTCCGACACTCGTGCATGGCAAAAGCTTGAGAGTAGATATATTCAATACGCAGCCTAACCCGGACGACTACAATGATTATGAAATGGTTGTGAAACGCTACATCCTTGAATGGAAATTGTTCAATGAATTAATTATACTGTAGTTACAAATATCCATATTTTAAATTATATCAGATTACGTTGTAGAGTGCATATTGATTACATTCCTTGGGATTATGATTGGGTGGCATTGTTTTGGACATCCACTGGATTAGCATTTATTTTCTAGGTCATTTCCCACCACAGGCCCCAGGTCATTAATATGCAGATGCTTCATTTTAATGAGCTCGTGCCTGGAGTATTGAGCAAGCAGGTAATTACCACAGTGACGTGGTGTAAAATGCCAGAAATTGCCATGTGGTTGCCATGTGCTGCTCCGTCAGAGCCGACTACTTTGAAGACGAGCCGGTCATGGAGACGTTGAGCTACCGGCCTTGGTGGGATGGCTGCGACGCTGGAGCAGGTGAGAAACATCTGCACCACTGGTGGAGCCAGTGGGGGGGTGGCACGTGCCCCCCCCCAATGATCCGATATCGAAATCCCTAATTTCGATCGAATCATTGGGGTTTATTAGTAACTAGCAGGTGTACCCATTCTTTGCACATAAATTAATAGTTTAGTCATCACAGATGCGACGTCACCGCTCACTTGCCGTGCAAAATATATCCATTATTGCCCCCCCCCCCAAAATACAAAGTCTACTTTTATACTTTTTACATTGTGTACAGTATGGAAGCTACCCACATGCCAAATTTAAAGTTTGTAGCATGTTGGGAAGTATGCTAAACATTTCGAACAGACACACATTCACAAATTTCCCTTTCATATATATAGATAAATCAGCATTTTGCGACCCCCACTGCCACTGTGTAGCGTATTATTACGTGCGAGGGACTGTATGAGATGATGGGACAATGGTCTGAGTCCATAATTGGCAATAAATAATGGCAAAGCAGTTATAAGTGACTCACAGAATTGTGCGCAGTTGCGTATACAGTACACAACTTCCCTGAAGGCAAACACCTTCAGCGAGCGCGATGCCAATCACACACGGTTCGAATTCGACCCTCGATCGATGGCCGCACACGCGTCGAGTAAAAAGCAAGGGACAAGTCCTTACTTGCTAACAAGGCCTATCATTTTTCATTGCTGGAGGGGTTGCCACCCTACCTGAAAATCCTTGCTCCGCCATTGAGCTGCACAGTGCCAAGAGACATTGGTGCGACGTGTACCACACTTGTGTGGTAAACATAATGTCTTTTCCACTGTCGTGCTATTTTAACAGTGAATGAGAATATGCACGTACGGCCCCTTTTGTCAATCCACCACTGGACGAGGGGGACCCCCTACGCCGTGTGGGTCATGAGGTATATTTGAACATACTTCGCCACGCTGGTCAGTGCAGCTTGGAGAAGGTGAAGAGGAGTTTACCACGGATGTTTTTCGCAGCCACTCGTAATCCAAGTGCGGTCATGGCGCGTATTAATCATTTCCACACACAACTGAAGCATCTTAGGGAGTTGAAGATGTGTGCTGTAGTGCGTGGCGGACAGCTTGAGAAAAGAATGCTAAACACGGTCTAATCTGGAATCCCACACTTGATAAAGAAGAATATGGAAATAATAAAGGTGGTGTGGTTTTATCTCTGACTTAAAGCTTTCGTGACTGCAGGAATTCATATTCTTTGAGTCTTTCGGTAAAGTCACGTAGAACAAAAACATTTACCTCCTTTTTTCCTCCTGATGACGATTGCTTGTGTTGCGATCGAAAAATCGTAGTTTTTTGTAAAAAAATGTGTTCTACGTGACTTTACCGAAAGACCCAACGAATATGGTGTGGTTTTGTCATTTTTTCAGTTCCCTTCACAGAGGAGGATAAGGAGCAGCTCAGACGTTTCACCAACAAGAGCTTTGTGCTGGACCGGGCATCTCGACGCCAGGCCTACCTGGGCATGGTGGACATCATCCTCGCCGTCGCCTACGATGTCCGCATCACAGGCGGCGAGAGCCACGTAAGGGTGCTCAGTGGCAGTGTCGACTCCGCCGGTCAGACTTTGCCATCCCATTGTGTTTCTGCTCCGTGAGTTAGATAGACGAGACTTTGAGGGCCGTAATGTTGGTCACGGCTGGGCTCTGGCTTGGCCTCTTAACGCAGCTCAGTTCAAGTTCGAGCCGCTCGGTTGCTTCCAAAAATGCTTGAGTGGCTCAGCTGTTGCTTGGCTTGGCTCAGGCTTAGCTCATGGAAATGTTGAGCATGGCTGGAACCATGATTGAAGCCTGCTCAGGTGAAGCGTGGCTTTGAGCTTACTTATATTTGTGCCAGAGTTAATCCTGAGCCGAGCTGAGACTAGGAATATGGGCCTCGGGCAGTAGTGCACAAGCAAATTTGAAATAAACAGTTTGTACATAAAATAACTTGTCTTTCCTTTGTCAGTCCACTACTGGATGAATGCCTTCCTATGCTGTGTTGGTCATTGGTCAGTGGGGGTTGTTGAGGAGGAGTGGCCCCAGATGCAGTTCAGGTATCGCTTCCCACGGATGTTATCCGTGGCCAGGAATCAAACTCAGGTTACCGGATTCAAAGTGCAGTGCACTTGCCACTGCTACCGCTTTAACCCCTTACACTTATACGTTTGACGTTTTAGGGTTTGTCTGATACGCCATGTCCTCCAGTGTAGAACTGTTCATATCAAACAAAGTAATTTATCAACTTGGTTTGAATGTTCACTTCATCTCATGGTACTAAAGTGCAATGTGGCACCTCCAACTGTTCGTCAATCTGCCCTTCCCTCTGTTAAAAATCAAGGCCTATGCCCATACTTGTAGCAAGTATGTATTTTAAGTGGTAATAATGAGGGCAGCTAATTTCGTGTTTTTCATTTGTGATTATTTGGGCCAGTCGGGATGGGTTTCTGTTGTCCTTGAGTTGTTCTTCACAGGGCGTTTTCCCACAGGTGGAGGGACCCTGGAACATCCGGAAACTCAGTGGAACTCTGTGCTGGTTCGAGGTGGGAAATATAGTCACATTTCAATATGTATCATATTAATATTCACTTGCGATGAAATTCGAGTTTGGTGTGCACGTATCTTGTCATGCTCAGATGCCTCAATCTCTTAAGGGAGCGTGAACGCCCATTACTGACGTTCTGTTTCCGCATCATTTCAGACCTATGAGACTCTACAAGAAGTTCTGGTGTCCTTTGCCAGGAGAGTGCTTTGCTATCCACTTTACAGGCACTTTGGACTCGTCTTGAAGGTGGTAGAAGATGCAGCTCGTATATTTGCTCTGGGTAAGTAATTTGTTCAGTGATCATTTTCATCGATGAACACACTATCCCCATGCACTTTCAACTCTGTGATGTCAACTACCACATGTAGTACACGATGAAATGTTTGGTCTCCCACTCACCGGAGCGTGCGTGTGTTGCGCATGTTTTGCCCGTTGCTCTTTAACTCCTTGCGTGGTCGTTTGCCTGCAGGCAGACAGGGTGTGATGAAGTGCCTTCTGGCAACACACAAGTTGTTCCGTGAGAATGACCCAGCCTACATCCTGAATGACATCTACATCACCGACTACTGCATCTGGGTCCAGAAGACTAAGTAAGACGCGCAGTTGCACTCTCTCCCACCCCCCAATCTTGAGTGTTGCCGTAAGTGGCACCTGACGATATCCTCGTAATTTCTTAATGTCCACAGACCTCACCGCCTCCTGAACCTCGCCGACGCCCTCAGGAAAGCAAAGATAAGCAAAGAAGAGCTGGGATTCGATCTGCTGGAGGAGGAAAGGATCGGGCTCATGGTGCAGAAGGAGCAGGTGTCTACAGCAGCCATGCTGCATCCCCTCATTCACTGCTTAGGGGGGCATCAAATGAAAGCTTTGAATACATGTGTTAAGCCTACTCAGACATCACGTTTAAGTGTTTAATAGGGCATGGACTTAAAAGACCCGGGGATCGTCTCGTTTTTGCAAGAGTGACCTGGATCGCCAAAATGACAAAAGCGAGACTCAGGACAGCGTGACCCCGTCGTGCGTGACCCCCTCGTGCGTGACCCCGTTGTGCGTGACCCCGTCGTGCGTGACCCCGTCGTGCGTGACCCCCTCGTGCGTGACCCCCTCGTGCGTGACCCCCACGTGCGTGACCCCGTCGTGCGTGACCCCCTCGTGCGTGACCCCGTCGTGCGTGACCTCGTGCGTGACCCCCTCGTGCGTGACCCCGTCGTGCGTGACCCCCTCGTGCGTGACCCCATCGTGCGTGACCTCGTGCGTGACCCCCTCATGCGTGACCCCCTCGTGCGTGACCTCGTGCGTGACCCCCTCGTGTGTGACCCCCTCGTGCGTGACCCCGTCGTGCGTGACCCCCACGTGCATGACCCCCTCGTGCGTGACCCCCTCGTGCGTGACCTCGTGCGTGACCCCCTCGTGCGTGACCTCGTGCGTGACCCCCTCGTGCGTGACCCCCCTCATGCTGATGTAAACCACATTGCATTCACCGGTTGCCAAAACTGAAGGGCGTTGCTGCATCCTTTTGAGAAGTCAACTTTGGGGGGGGGGGGGGGAAAACTCAGCACGGTGTCTTAATTGTGTAGTAAGTTGTGTAGTAAGTTGTGTTGTGTAGTAAGTTGTGTTGTCTAGTAAGTTGTATTGTGTGGTAAGTTGTGTTGTGTAGTAAGTTGTATTGTGTGGTAAGTTGTATTTTGTAGTAAGTTGTATTGTGTACTAAGTTGTATTGTGTAGTAAGTTGTATTGTGTAGTAAGTTGTGTTGTGTAGTAAGTTGTGTTGTTTAGTAAGTTGTGTTGTCTAGTAAGTTGTGTGGTAAGTTGTGTTGTGTAGTAAGTTGTATTTTGTAGTAAGTTGTATTGTGTAGTAAGTTGTATTGTGTAGTAAGTTGTCTTGTCTGGTAAGTTGTGTTGTGTGGTAAGTTGTGTTGTGTGGTAAGTTGTGTTGTGTAGTAAGTTGTGTTGTCGGGTAAGTTGTGTTGTGTGGTAAGTTGTGTTGTGTGGTAAGTTGTGTTGTGTAGTAAGTTGTGTTGTGTAGTAAGTTGTGTTGTGTAGTAAGTTGTGTTGTCTGGTAAGTTGTGTTGTGTGGTAAGTTGTGTTGTGTGGTAAGTTGTGTTGCGTAGTAAGTTGTGTTGTGTAGTAAGTTGTGTTGTGTAGTAAGTTGTGTTGTGTGGTAAGTTGTGTTGTGTAGTAAGTTGTGTTGTGTACTAAGTTGTGTTGCCTAGTAAGTTGTGTTGCGTGGTAAGTTGTGTTGTGTAGTAAGTTGTGTTGCGTAGTAAGTTGTGTTGTGTGGTAAGTTGTGTTGTGTGGTAAGTTGTGTTGCCTGGTAAGTTGTGTTGTGTGGTAAGTTGTGTTGTATTGCGTAGTAAGTTGTGTTGTGTAGTAAGTTGTGTTGCGTGGTAAGTTGTGTTGTGTGGTAAGTTGTGTTGTGTGGTAAGTTGTGTTGCCTGGTAAGTTGTGTTGTGTGGTAAGTTGTGTTGTATTGCGTAGTAAGTTGTATTGCGTAGTAAGTTGTGTTGCGTAGTAAGTTTTGTTGGGTAGTAAGTTGTGGCTCTGGGACAAAGCACCGTCAGCAGCGCTGGTATGTGGGGGTCACATTTCCGGCAGCCAGGTCCTCAAATGGGGCAATTGATGGTCTTAGCCTGGTTACTAAGGTCCGCACAAAAACCCGTCATTTTAAAAATGTTTGTTTTGCTTAGATTGGCCTCATTGCAGCTTTTTGAGAATTGAAATGATAAATCAGCCCTGATGGAGATGCAGCAAAAGACACTCTCTGATTTAATGTCACTTGAAGTTCTGTTCTCTGACACTTGGTGGTGCACTGCCGTTGACAGGAGTATACTCGCCTCCGTGACATCGTAAAATTGTAATATTCCTTGCTTTTATCCGTTTAGGAGGAGGAGAAGGAGTTGAACGTAGAAATAAAGGACGCGGATGAAAGTGCAGCCAGTGGTGTGGTGTCAGGACTCTCCTCTGACCTCAAGCGTCTAAACATCCATCACGATGCATGGGCAGACAAGGAGGATGGCAGCGGCGGCAGCAGCAGCAGCAGCAGCAGCAGTTCGGACTCGGAAAGTGAGAGCGAGTCTTCTGACGGTGCCAGCGAAAGTTCCGACAGCAGCAGTAGTGAATCTACCACAGAAGGGAGCAGCAGCAGTAGCGAATGTGAGGACGAGGCTGTTGGCACCACCGAGGCCAACTTTGGTGCCATGAAACATCATCAAGAGGCTGCGACATCGGCATCGGATGTCTCGGCTCGGAGTGGGGAGGCCCCTTCTCCGGACATCCGGGCAAGGGGCGCGGCAGAGAACCGGGCGGCGTCGGGTGAAGCGCGCGAGTGTGCGGCGCTCGCACAGTCTCCCCCGAAGCAAAACAGCCGTGTGCACGAGGGAAGCGCACGGGACACTCGCAACCCTGCCGGGATTGAGCACAGGCCGCGAGCCTTCGGCGCTGGCCCACCGGAAGCACGCCAGTTTCTGGAAGCGAAACCAAATGCGGAATTCCTAAAGTTGGTCGAAACGCCCGTGGCCTTGGGCCGGCTGGAGGAGGAGAGCGCGGCAGAGCGTTGCCAGGAACCAAGGAGACGACCGCTCATCGAAGAATTGTGACTGGGGGACATTTGCATGGAAATGGTGTTGAATAGAAAAGTCGTGTTAAGTATAACTTGGATGGCAAATGTATAGAATGGGAAATATGTAATCTAGTGGACAGTACCGTACACGTATCCACGTACAATAGCGGACACTACAGGAAGAAGAATTGTGCGGTTGAACCCCTTTAGCACCACTGGAAGCTGGGAAACACGGCTTGGCCTGGGGCCCGCTTGGAAGATAAGATGGAGATAAGATGGAGATAAGATGGAGATAAGATGGAGATAAGATGGAGATAAGATGGAGATAAGATGGAGATAAGATGACACTGTTCTTAGGGGCCGTCCATAAACGACGTCACGCGATTTTGGACGATTTTTGACCCCCCCCCCCCTTCGTCACACGGCGTCACAAAAAGTCAGACCCCCCCCTCAAATATGACGTCACAAAGCTCTGCCCCCCCCCCAAATAAAACATGCTTCAAATCGCTTTAAACTATCGTCATTGTAGTACGTATTTAATGCGGTGCTGCACTCTGATGTTGTAGGAGAAAACATTAAAAAGTCTATTTAATTAAGTAGAACGCGTTGTCTGTATTCATTTAAAGTTGCGCATTTTGATGTGACGTCACATTTCTCAAACACCCCCCCCCCCTCGTCACACATCGTCACAAATGTCTGACCCCCCTCCCCCCCTAGGTGCATGACGTCATTTATGGACGGCCCCTTATGCGGCAGCATCATCGCGAGCAATACAGTTATGATGCACATAGGAATCTCGTGGTCGAGCCACGGGGGTGAGATCAGTGAACTGTGCCACAATACATTTGGCGCAAAATCACTGTAGCTAAAGCCGCGAGACAAGTGTTTGCTATATTTCATTGCCCTGCTGGTTTGTAAAATAAAAAATGATAACGTCATTTAATATTGTATTTTAATATAACTTGTATTTTCGTCTAATAAATTGCCAATGAAAACCCGATGCGTGATCGGTCATATCACAAGCCAAAGGATCGTACAAATAGGCGATGTATCAGTAGCCACCAGAGTGCATGTCACATCAGTAAGAAAGGCACCGCATTCGTTTTCATTATCAAAGCTTTTGGTTTTACATCGCCAGTAAATTAACATACCAAAGTCACTTTTGAAAGGTCGCTTTTAAATTGGCTTCAGTTGAATGTTACTGCTCTTTATTAAAGAATCGTGTCATACCTTTTAAAGTGGTCTAGAGATGAGGCATTTAATGAGGACAAAAGTGTGATAGTGCTGGTTTATATTCTTGAGCCTGTCGGTAAAGTCGCGTAGATGAACCTATCCACGTAACTTTACCGAAAGACCCAAAGAATATGAATTCCTGCAGTCACGAAAGCTTTAAGTCAAGTGCTGGTTTATGTAATAGATATTTGAATTCATATAGCGTCTTAATATATCAATTTAGAGGTTGCCGGTTTGATCCTCCGATATGGCAGCTGAAACAATAGGCAATTTAAATTCCGCCTACGGGTCCATCCAGTCGTGTCAATGGGTACATCACACTGTCGATTGTTAGGCCACGTGTGGTAGGTTTAAAGTGTGGACGCTTCCACCTCCAAGCCGTGGTTTCAGCGTGAACGAGAGAGGAGGCCAAATTCCGTTAATTGGAGGCCCTTCCACGACAAGCGGTGTAAACATAATTTCTGCGCTACATATTTGCCTTTTTTGTTGCGCGTTATGACTAAAGACCCAAGCATCTCTGTGACCTGTACAGAGCACGTGTGAAAATATAAACACGCATTAGGACAGAAGAAAAATAGATATTTTAAGTGGGCAGATTGAGCAGAATTCCAACCTTACCTACAAGCCATCTCATCCACCTCAAACATCGCAAATGCTGTTCTCGTGTGCTACAATATCACCGCTTGTGTGGGTTTACAGCAATTGATGGTTATTGGTCTCATGAATGATCGTCGAGTTATCTTTCGTAGAGCCAGCGGCTTACACAATGCAATCGGAAGGTTGGGGGTTTGATTCGGCCCATCGTCCCTCTGGGGTGACAAAACATAGTACCGCTTCGTGGGGAAGTCAACAGCGGTGGATCTATGGATATACTTGCCCCGTGCCCCACCACCACGGGAGTGTGGCATTTCCAGCAGTGGCTTAGCTGTAAGCAGGGGATGAGCCCCGCCTCGGTGACTGAGCAGGAAATCACATTGGAACGGTTAGAGAACCATGCAGCTCCTCCTCCTCCATGTGTTAGAAGTTGTATTGAAACCTGCCCGTTCTCAGCGATATAAACCCAGGGACGTTATTATGTTTTTTTTTAATCAACGCACTAGGGGGCAGCACTTTGCCACACGGCCTGCTAAATAGTAACGTGTGCACATGACGATCGATATTTGTTATCCGAGCTGTATTTTAGCCAAATTGTGACGAAAAAAAACCGTGATGAGATTTGTTTTTTTTTGTGGCCGCTTATTGGTGACAGGGCTGAGATCATCACCTACACTTGAGGACCCGGTTTTAATCATGAGTGGCTGCCCACGTTTGACCCCGAAGGATCTCGGCGATGCAGGCTCGGTGCTCTGACCCGTGTGGCCACCTGCCCACTTCCCTTATTTGAATCTCTAAAATTAATTAAAAGATGCACCGCTCGATTTTAAGAAGCTTACTCACATTTTTTTCCGTTTACCATTTCTCCAAAAAGCGCCGGATCTACTCAAATAACAAACAAGCATGGGAGGTATTTATTTACGTGAAAACTAAAATAAACTATTATTTTAATCCATTATCCTACCAATACTTGCCAGCTGATTTTTGTGGGTTTTAAGCAGCCAAACCGGACTGCTTTTGACTGAGCTTCCTCAGCAGTTTCTGTTGCATGTTAAATGCTACCATGCACCCATGGAATAGACTATGGTCATGGCCTTGATTTCACGCGTTTCTATCACTGAATATAATGCAATAGATATGGCATGGTTTTTGGATTAGCTTAAAGAATGGAAACACTGGTTGCTGTGTTTTATACCACAGTTGCTGAGCACAGGCTCAAAAGCCCAAAATGTCCAGCAGTCCACACCAAACAGCAACATCGAAGAGTTCACACCTTTGTTGAATTGAACTTGTCAAGAGAGATAATGGGAGTGAATTTCAAACGCGCGCACTGCAATAAACGCCAAAAGACGACTGTTTAGACCTGCAGCATGGTGGTTGAACGCAATAATGGATGAGACAAAATGGTCAGTCTGGTAGACTTTGAGTCTTGAACATGGGAGAAGAAACGATGTAGTTCATGGGAGCAGTAACAATGTAAGTAGCGATGCAAGGGTGATAAGGAGGTGACTGACCACTGGTGAGCGAGTGAATGGAGCAAGTCGGTGAAGGGTGGGACCATAAATCAACATGACTGCTTGACTTTGAATTCTATCAAGTAAGTCTGCCTGTAAGAATGGGCTCCAGAAAGGTCAACGAGCAGCCAGTGATCCAACGCTGTCCCCTGTTGCCTTGTCCAAGCCGCGCCTTTAAACCATAGCCACAGTCCACTGGGGCTGGTGGATGCATTACTCACCGGTGGCATTAGTTGGCTTTGATTTTAAACACTCATACCTTGTGGAACGTCTGCCGGCCACGGCTGGAGGTGCGATCAATAAGGATAATAGCGGTTCCTTCGTCCCAAGCTCTTGTCATCAATTTGGAGGCTTAATCCTGGAGGGAATGTCTGAGCACCCACTCGTAACACCTGGAGTGGTGCTGAAAAAAAAGCAATTGGAATGATTCATTAATATTGAGTTGTGAAAAAGAATGGGGAATCTTGTATTGGTTGCAAGAATTAGCATATTTTAAGCATGTATTTCCACCAAAGAATACTTAGGGGGATAGAGTTGAAATGGCAGTGTAATATGGTAAATGAAATTGAGTCACTTATAGAGAATTACTTTATATATGGCTCTTATTAAATGAGTGGCAAAGCATATGGAAACTGTACTACAATCGCCATCGGCATAGGCCATTTTCTGTCCACTGCTGGATGAAGGCCTTACCAAAATCATCACCATCAATAAGGGTCATGTGATAAAACAATCCATTTAACTCCTGCAACCGAGCTGATTTTCATCACTCCGTCTCCGCAGTGATACGGCCTGTCGTGCGTGTTCTCTCCTTGGGCTGCTGCTCCGTTGTTAGCCTCTACCACTGGCCGACAACCCCGTTGGTGATGTGTCCTGCTCAAGCCCTTAAACAGTCAATACGATATATTACTCTTTGGTTCTATTCGGTAAAGTCACGTAAAAAACAACAAGAAATAAAAACATAAAAATTCATTTAATTTTATTGTTTTATATTTGTATTATTAATTTTATTGTTTTATATTTTTATTATTTTATTGTTTCCCTTCTACGTGACTTTACCGAAGGAACCAAGAATATGAATCAAAAGTCAATACGATGTTTGTCTTGGCTTTGCATGCTCCTTTTTCGCACTTCTCAGCTTTTTGTTCAATGTTGTATACAGTGAGGGAAAAAAGTATTTGATCCCCTGCTGATTTTATACGTTTGCCCACTGACAAAGAAATGATCAGTCTATTATTTTAATGGTAGGTTTATTTGAACAGTGAGAGACAGAATAACAACAAAAAAATCCAGAAAAAAGCATGTCAAAAATGTCATAAATTGATTTGCATTTTAATGAGGGAAATAAGTATTTGACCCCCTCTCAATCAGAAAGATTTCTGGCTCCCAGGTGTATTTAAAACAGGTAACGAGCTGAGATTAGAAGCACATAGTAACGGGAGTGCTCCTAATTTTAGCTTGTTACCTGTATAAAAGACACCTGTCCACAGAAGCAATCAATCAATCAGATTCCAAACTCTCCACCATGGCCAAGACAAAGAGCTCTCCAAGGATGTCAGGGACAAGATTGTAGACCTACACAGGCTGGAATGGGCTACAAGACCATTGCCAAGCAGCTTGGTGAGAAGGTGACAACAGTTGGTGCGATTATTCGCAAATGGACGAAACACAAAAGAATTGTCACTCTCCCTCGGCCTGAAGCTCCATGCAAGATCTCACCTCGTGGAGTTGCAATGATCATGAGAACGGTGAGGAATCAACCCAGAACTACACGAGAGGATCTTGTCAATGATCTCAAGGCAGCTGGGACAATAGTCACCAAGAAAACAATTGGTAGCACACTACGCCGTGAAGGACTGAAATCCTGCAGCGCCCGCAAGGTCCCCCTGCTCAAGAAAGCACATATACATGCCCGTCTGAAGTTTGCCAATGAACATTTGAATGATTCAAAGGACAACTGGGTGAAAGTGTTGTGGTCAGATGATACCAAAATGGAGCTCTTTGGTATCAACTCAACTCGCCGTGTGTGGAGGAGGAGGAATGCAGCCTGACCCCAAGAACACCATCCCCACCGTCAAACATGGAGGTGGAAACATTATGCTTTGGGGGTGTTTTTCTGCTAAGGGGAAAGGACAACTCACCGCATCAGAGGGACGATGGACGGGGTCATGTACCGTCTTGGGCAAGAACCTTCTTCCCTCAGCCAGGGCATTGAAAATGGGTCGTGGATGACAATGACCCACACACACGGCCAAGGCAACAAAGGAGTGGTTCAAGAAGAAGCACATTAAGGTCCTAGAGTGGCCTAGCCAGTCTTCAGACCTTAATCCCATAGAAAATCTGTGGAGGGAGCTGAAGGTTCGAGTTGCTAAACGTCAGCCTCGAAACCTTAATGACTTGGAGAAGATCTGCAAAGAGGAGTAGGACAAAATTCCTCCTGAGATATATGCAAACCTGGTGGCCAACTGCAAGAAACGTCTGACCTCTGTTATTGCCAACAAGGGTTTTGGCACCAAGTACTAAGTCATGTTTTGCAGAGGGGTCAAATACTTATTTCCCTCATTAAAATGCAAATCAATTTATAACATTTTTAAAATGCGTTTTTCTGGATTTTTGTTGTTGTTATTCTGTCTCTCAATGTTCAAATAAACCTACCATTAAAATTATAGACTGATCATTTCTTTGTCAGTGGGCAAACGTACAAAATCTGCAGGGGATCAAATACTTTTTTCCATCAATGTACGTGTGTCAGTGTCCACGTTACTGATCGATATGTCAAAGTAGGTACATACGCACGGATTTCGGATGTTTCTTCTTTGCGCAGGCATTGCTTTTCATTAAGTTCAGCTTTCCAAAGAAGCTCTCCAAACTGCCGCTGTCCGCCTCTACTTCATAAATGTGATCCTGGCTGCACCTTCAATAATTGCCCAAGGTACACAAACTCACTCGAATATGTTTCCCAAGTGTGTGTCCCCCCGTGACGTACCTTCAACTGTTGAGTGAACTGACGTGTTTTTTTTGCTAATTTAATCTTGAATCCCACTTTTCTGCTTTTATTATAACGTTTTTTTCTAGATCGTTGTACGTATTTAATTTCCATTGGCTGTCACCATGAGTCATCAGCAATCGCCACACTCAAGAAGAAGAAGACATGAGTCATCCGCAAATCGGAGGTGGTTAATATTTTCTCAACTTACATTTATAGCCATTGCATGCATCTATATTGGGGGGGGGGGGACGAATTGAAAATGTAGAGGACCAATAAACCACACACGAGCAGGCTGGCTTCTGAAAAGGTTTACGAGCTATCACATACACGTGATCAATCAGCTCTTTGGAAAATACGTGAAAGTTAAATACCATTATGCCTTTCCTTTGTACACTTCGGGAGGACATTTATTTCCCGAGCAAATGTCTGCAGTCGTCGAAACTCTCACAAAGCCAGCGCTGAATGATAAGGTGTTTTCTAAGAGGCGTTCAACAAATAAAAAAAAACCTTTTGAAAATGTAAGAGCTATAAACAGTACTGAGATTGCGTCAAGTAACAAAATAGTGCAACATTGGTAGCGATCTCACAACGAGACGTGCTTTTGGCGAAAGTTATGCACAGTGGCATGAGTTGTTGCGTTCCGAATTCTGCAACACGAGCAGATATATTCACTGATGTTCAACCAAAGCAATAAGCACAAAGTGGTCCCAACTGTAGCCTTGGCCCCAACATTATTTGTTAATAAATCACCTTTAGTGGCCTGTCAGAGAAGTGCATTGTTGAGTCACTCTTAACACATGCAGACACGTGCACATTCACGGAAAATGTAAACACCCCAGGAATTAAGCTCCCGTGTAGGGGCACAGCGCGATGCTCGGGGTTGGTGCAGAAGTTCTCATCGTCGTTGGCTTGCGTATAACGCAAGAGTCAGCCCAGTATGAAGACAAATGCGGTTCCAAAGTGAAATAATAACAAATGAAAATAGGCCCTCTCCGCTTCAAAGCCATCCGTCATCCCCATAACCACCGCAGGAGCAGCAGCAGCCTTCGTCATCACTCGAGGTCCATCATTATCAATCACAGCAGTGTGTCACCACCATCACCCTATCCAACAAAGTAAAGTGAGAATACAACACGGCTGGACTTGTAAACATACATTTATTCGTGTCGCATTCGCGTCACTGCAAATTCTCTCTCCAAATGTCACGCCGAGCTTTGCTTTTTTCTTCTTCGACCCTCAGCTCCAGAATGGAGAATGTACTGCCACTGTGTGTCAGATATTTCGTTGACCTGCGCTCACCGCCTATGTATAGAACAGTCGTGGAGAGAGAAATGAGCCAGCCCAGCTGAGATCCTTGGTGCGAATCTGTGTTTAAATCTGAGCAGCCACCTGTGATTGAACCGCATTCTCGGTTGATGGCATCAGCCTGGCCATACATTATTACAGTACACATGCAAAAGCACACATGTAGCTAAATTTGGTGAATTTCCAGCTTATTGAGAAGTAATGTGTGTATCAGTGTAACGGCAGTGCGATTAATTCGTCTCTTTCGTAAGGTGTGTGAGTAAGCATTTCGCTTGGTGTGTGGAAACCAAAAAGGCACTTGAAGGGATTTCAAATCCGTTAGACATTAAAAAAAACCGCTACTTTTATTTAACCAGCCAAGGCGCACTGAGCTCTACAGCTCTTTTTCAGAAGCGACCTGGCTATCAAAAATGATAGCTCAACCTGAGTGGCTTATCACGTGGACAATTACAGCAGCAGCCAAATGCTCTGGAGGTCTGCTAGCTCGGTCCTTTCGCTAACACGAGGCGGCCACACTGCTCAGCGAGAGTTCTCAGCCGTGCACTTCATCTCGCGATATGACGCCAAGTGGCACAACTGACGTGAAATGGGAGAAAGAGACCGAATATTAAAATGCGCCCGTCAGAATTGTCGTCTCAAACGCTCCTGAGTGGCACACCCGGTGGAACGAACACCGCCGGGAGCAACTGCCATATCCTCTGTTTGATGGGGCTTGGCTTTATGGGGGAGAATCGGGAAAGGTGGGTTGAGATGTGACCATGGTGCACATATGAAAGGGATGGGGAGAGATTGAATTGATGGCAGATAATGCAGCGCGCTCCTTTGGCTTGAGGGGGCGGGAGTGGAAGTCATTTCAAATGAAGGGCACACGCAATCGATATCACCTTCCGTTTTAAGGAGCTCCACGAGATGCTGTGATGAATTACAGAGCTAAAGATGAAGGTTTTTCATTTTTTGGGAGGGGATGCAGCAGAAGTAGTTTGGTGTTTTTGGGGGGTGAGGTGTGGGGACTGGGGGGGTGGGTGCAGTTGTGGGTCTCAAATAGTTCTGTAGCCCGCAAACAACTCTTGCCTGTGCTTTTCTTGTCTGCAAAGCCAACTGAACCTTCGTCTCGACGTTCATTTGCATCTGATCTTCTTGCACCCAAGTGCGGGAAACGAGGAGGCGCTGGTACTGGGCAAAGGAGGTCTAATGACGAGGAGGCGCTCCTTTGTTTTATTGCTCAATCCCAAAACGTTAATCTCGGAGGGACTTGCGAGTTTCGCAGTGGCCAGGAGGAGGTCTCACCTGCGCAGATTCCACTCCCTCGGGACCGCCGCTGATTTCCAACTCCGTCGTAAGCACGATCTTGCCTTGACATGATGATCACTCGAGCAGAATATAGTTCGGGGTGCAGAAGCAGGAACCGGTTACGTGACCACGCCGTAAGCATTTGCTGCTTGTGGGAAAGTTGTCCGTAGATTAATGCCAAAATGTTTGAGAGACATATTAGAGCCAGGATTTTTGTCGATTAAGCCGATTAATCAAGCAGATATTGTGATCGACCACATTCGTTGTGCTAGATTTTCTTGGGCCCCGTTTAAAAATAGTGGATACCCCCCCCCCACATCCTGCTTTTAGAAGGCGGGAAACCCCCAATAAAGCACACATCAAGGTGACGCGGCTGACGATTATGACGTCACCAAGCCCCACCTATCACCACCCGTCCAGCGGCACACGACGGTACAAATGCCAGATTTTTTGGTGATCTCCTATCGCGTTATCCGATTAGTAGATTAATAAAAGCAATCATGAAGCAAATAGGGGAATTGATCACTTAAATAATTGGATATCCCAGCTCTAGAATACGTTCAAATGCGGTTCAAATCAAAATGGTGCACAGATGGTGCCTGAAATGTTCCGCATCCTGCATATTTCAGTAACCTCATGCAAGTATTTTGAGACTTATGATTATGAATATACAAACAAGACTCGTATAGAAACTAGTATACGTATGGTGGTGGTGGAGCACTGGGGTAGTGGTTAGCATACTGGTTATCTGAGTTGAATTACTGGTCACAGCTGAACTCGCCCTATCTTATTTCCCGCACCCAACATCACCGACACACAACCTCGAAATGTGACAATTCATTACATTTTCGGAGAATGAATGATTACATCCCTGGTAATGAATGAACACCTAATTCTATACAATATGACATTCATAGACAGTTAAGAGATGGATAATGATAATTAGTTGAGCGTATTACTATTCAATAACTCATTATCATTAAGGCGACGTCTACCGTGTGCAATGTGCTAATAATTTGAAACTGCATGTCACGCCTCCTGCAGTCCAATCTCAAGAGCGGATAGATTCCCGTTCGTGTACAGAACATCATCATCATCAACACTACATCAGCATCAGTGCTAATTATCTCTCGCGCTCATTAAAGGAAGACACAACCCCCCCCCCCCCCCTCAAAAAATGCCTCGAAATGTATTTGTGGATAGGCACCCGGCTGTTGTTTTCCGAACTGTCGAACGTGAGTTCGAAGCTTTGTTAATGAGAAAAAAAACATACTTTAACATTCCACATTACTATAAGAATATGGTTTACCCTTTCTGGCAATAAAACAGTTGTGTTAAGATGTTAAAACACCAAACAGAAACCTTATGCAAAGGATCCTGTCTGCATTAACCACGCGTACTTCTGGTGAGCATGCAAACAAAATACATGCTCTGATAATATTTGCATTGTCTTTAAAACTGATTGGTCCACACGAGAGACAGCTTTCTTTAGGGCCTAGTATCAAAGTGTTAGAGAACGCCAAAAGGCGAACAGCACAAAGGCAATGCCACAATCAGGGCATTTTTGGCTCGGGGCGAGCAGCTACAATATGGGACCTTTCTTGCCGGTATCAAAATATAAGAATAGGTTAACCCCTTTCTGGCAATAAAGCAGGTGTTAAGATGTTAAAACACCAAACAGAAACATTTTGCAAGGAACCCTGTCTGCATTAGCACGAGAGGGTTCGTTTTGCAAGATACAAACAAACGATAGAGATATTGGCGCAGCCCTGAAAATGACTTGTTCGTGCAGCTGTTGCGCGCCTCCACAAGAGGGAGCCCCAGAGAGATCCTCGGAAGAGGCAGGGCTACCCACACTTCATTCCGCCAGACGCACGCCTGTAATCCAGTACAGGTGGAGGCAGTGAGGGTTGGTAGATCACACGCACGTTGCCAATCTCCCTTCCCGTGGACGCCGAGGAATCATACGCTTGACTTGCCAGGAGAATTCAGAACGGCAAAATGTAGATTTCACGTTCCATTTGCACGGGATACCGCGTTTGTCCCACGTCCACATGGGATGTCTGTGGGTGTTCCAGCTTCCTCCCACATGTAAACAGCACTTAATTACGTGTGGATGTATTTGGAACTTCTTTCGCAACGTATGTAGCCAACCATGCTAATCGGAGGTGCGGGGGAAGGATAACAAACCAAACACAAAAGACAGTTCAAAATAATTGAGTTTGCAATTGAGAGAAATTAGTTTTTAATATAGAATTAGCCAGCAACACCTTAATATGTACAGGACGGCAGAGTTTGGGCAATTGTTGGCACTGACTCATCGCATGGCTGATGCCTCCCTGCCTGACTGTTGTTCCTCGTGCCACTTGAGTCGCTCTCTCTCTCTCTCTATGAGAGTGAGCGAATACTGTGGCGCGTTAAATTACTCCATGGAGATTTGTTTTCTTAAAAATATCAGGAGTTTCGCTGGTCACATCACTGCAGTGACAGTCTATTAAGGCGTACGAGAGTGATGCTGCAGTGCTGTCACTGACGTTCACTTTACTGCGATTTTCACTTCTTCTTCTTCTTCTCATTCACGGTGTGCAAAGTCGTGTCAGACAGCCCGGAGGTACAAGGCATGCGTCGCACGTCCGTGAAATAAGAGCGATTTTTTCCTTTGGTTGTTCAAGCTTGCAGCTTCCTTAAAGTGCTGCCATGCCATCGTCGGGTGGCAAAACCAAGGACACCCAGGATGCTAGCCAGCGCTCACATTGTTCGGCTCAAATTTTTTTTGTATCACCGTCCGTTTTTTGTAATCTTTGCTGTTAACTCAACTCGCCACACTCGGACCCGGCAGCCCGATGCCGTCTCTTTTCAGGAGCCGCAAAACCGTGTCAGCTCTGTCGCCTTTGAACAAACGCCGCCCATCAAGTCGTAAACACCTGTGTGACAACGTGAAATTGTGCATCTGTCATGCATGCTAGTTGTATGCTGAGTTTTTCTTTTAATGGCACATCAAAACTAATGCAGGCTTGACATGATTCGCCAGAGTGTCATTTGCTGGAAACCGCCAACCAATTTCCAGCATACAAAATGCCTTTTTTTACCAAACCCAGCCTCTTGTGTGATGGAGGTAAATTCTCATCTGCTGCTGCTCCTAAAGTCTAAAATTTTCTTTTCATGTCTGTCTACTTCTGTTGACACCCTCCCCCATCTCCCCCTCCCTTGCAAAGCCGTACGTGCTCATATTCCCTGCTGTGAAGATTTCACCCCATGCGATTCAATTGATTGTCACGATTGAATTAAAGAACATTTTATTTTTTTACACAGTGATGAGTGTGGCAACTTGTAGTGTCTGGTGGGGATCACTTGCGTCCATTACATACAGTAACAAATAATAATGATAATAAAAATAATGTACAACCATTGGTAAGTCAATTTTTTTCATTAAGACCACTCCATGCTTTAGGCTTGCCACCAGTCCCACGAGTGACCTTGACCAGGAGTCGGCAACCAAAATAACAAGAGGAGCTATTTCCTTCGAATTTGGTAGTAACAAAAAAACCAACTCAATATTTCAAGAGCCGCCAATGCACTGGGTGGTGGTGAACTCGAGACGTCGGGTCCTCGATGAATAACGTGACGTAGCAGCCCTTCAAGAGTCGCACGCGCCTCGGGAGCCGCGGGTTGCCGACCCCTGACCTCCACAGGTGTCCAGGTGTCAGCGAGTGATTTGCACAGAGATATGGCACCGGCATCGTGTTGAACTTTATTAGTTTACTGCACGGATTTGGTCGACCTAGGCCGACTGAGAGATTTGTCCGGGTTTGGTCTGCAGAGGCAATCCTGGTCCAATCACGCCGTGTCAGTCACGGGTTATGCTCGACCACACGTGTAAGCGCGAGTCAGTGGGACTGGTTCAGATACCACTGGTCACCGATATTAGCCGTGGCTGGGAATCAAACTCAGGTACCAGGTTCGTGACACCGTGCACACCACTGCCACACTGTGCCTCCGACATACACAAATAAATAAACCAGGAAACATCCATTCGTACATGTGTATTTCAGTGCATGTACCATGAGCCTTAGAATCAATATTATTGATACAATTAATCCTTAAGCCACCGCTTATTTTATTCTCAACTCCACTGCGATGAACATTTTATTTTCTTCTGCGATTCACCTTTATTCATAATGTAGCCCCCTTTCTATACACCTTGATAGACTGGGGTATGTAGACACTTAAAAAAATCTGAGTTGTTTTATAAATGTTTCTCGTTTGCTCTTGTTCTATTTAATATGAGCGCTCTCAAAGATTAAAACACAGCCCGTCGTCAATAGCTAAAAAGTAGGTCGGAATTTGCGACGAAACATTGCGAACGATACAAATGGCTTGCTTAAGCAGTATTGGCATATTGGACAGATGGCTTGGCCAACGTAAAAAAAAAAAAGTTAATCCACAGGTTTTTTTTTTTACATTAAACCACATTAATTCTTTTGTTGTGTGAAGCATACAAAGTATACCTTATCACGTGCCGAGATCGCCGTGAGTAAAAAAAAAATGGTTTAAATAAGACAGTTCTTTTAAAGGCATGAATACCGAAGTCAATGCAGGAGAAAAAAAAATTGCTGACCTTTCTTGCGAAAGCAATATCGAGTGGCGGCTCCATAATACGACGAACCTGTAGAGATTGTCTCAACACTGTTGCTTGCAGCTATCGCTGAACTCAGTAGCTGTCTTCTGCCGAACGCTTAATTTCGTAATGCACTGCACCGCTCGAGAGGACCACCAGTGGTAGGCATTTGCCAACAAAGCTTTCACGGTTAATTGAATGCGCTAGCTCGTTATAATTCCAAATGTTCACAGTTTTATTCAAAAATGTTTGAGTGTTTGTCATAACCTCACTTGCCGATTGCTCTTGCATGTATCGCTGATCGTTTACATATTCACTACGATAGTCACAAATTTAGATTTAAAGCTTTCGTGACTGCAGGGATTCATATTCTTGGTTCTTTCTGTAAAGTCACGTAGAAGGGAAACAATAAAATAATAATAAAAAAATATATTATTTTATTGTTTCCCTTCTACGTGACTTTATTGTTTCCCTTCTATGTGACTTTAAGACTTTAAGTCACGTAGCAGGGAAACAATAAAGCAGTAAAATAATAATAAAATTATTATTATTAAATATTATTATTTTATAATAATAAAAATATTATTATTTTATTGTTTCCCTTCTACGTGACTTTACCGAAAGAACCAAGAATACGATAGTCACCCTACATCTGTTTCGTGTTCAATGTTTTTGTAGCTTAGTTTTATAATTCGTGCCATGACCCTTATGGACGTAATCTGAACATTGGGTTACGAGTGCAACATTTTTTATTCCTCGTGTGATAGTTTTTTTGTTTGTTCTGATTGCTGTTCAATAATAATAATGATATAATTTATAACGCGCACAATGTTGCTGACCTGAGACGCAATTCTGAGGCGTGGAGCCGAACTCAGTGTCAGATCGCGTCGGTTAAATGTCGAGCTGAAGACGTGAACTTTGTTTTTGTTGGTTTGGTTACCCAAAGTCACTCTCGCAAACGAGACTCCTATCCTGGCCTCTTGAGCTCTGACCTGGTTAAACAAAATAAACTTGAACTAACAAGCAAGTCTGATTTGACTGCATGGGAGCATCAATACAGCAGCACACTATTTCTGTTATAATTTCCCCAAGTAAATAAATGTATCACATGACCGTATAACCTCAATACATTCATGTTACCATATACCATTCACAAACGGGATCATTGCCTCGTCATCAGCCATGATCTATCTACTGCTGCATGAAGGCCTCCACATGCATTTTCCACCCGTCACAGTTTCGCCACTCAATATTCCATGAAGCTTCTGCACACGAGCTGATTGTATCGCTCAGTATCCTTTTGGGCATGTTCTCTCCTTTGGCTGCAACTCTGTTGTTAGTCTTGAATACTCTATTAAGCTATCATCCTTCTTTGTCACGTGTTCTAGTCAAGCCCACTTGATTATATTACTTGTCAATATGATGTATATGACTTGTCTATGTTCTCTGATCCGTGTCTTCATATATGTCTTTCAGAGTCATTCCAGGCAAGCACCTCTCCATACTTCTTTCCACACTGCTCAGCTTTTTGTTCTAATTTAATTTGTAAATGTTGATGTTATAATGCTGATACGTTATAGTGTTGCAGCAGGTAATATGCGCTGATTGAAAACTTCCGTCTTTGTGCACATTGATATGTTGCTTTTCATGATAAGCATCCGGTTTTTTTTTAATATTGAAATAACGCTGGGACCGGTTAGAGCGTTATTCGCGAGAAGCAATCCCGACAGAGGGGGCGAGGGAGGAATTAGAATCTGTTTTCTAAAAGCACTGTCACCCGCTGTCGCACACCTTTGCATTTCGATCTCAGTCCACCTTCAGTAACTGCCCTAGGTAGCCACACTCCGATCTCTTTCCCAGTTGTGTCCCTCCAACCGATATCTTCAGTCATTGGGCAAATGTGTCGTACGTGGCCTTTTGCTTCACTTGCATTTATCTTGAGCCCAACTCGAACGGCCTTTCCTAACTACGCACTTCCATCCGTTCCTGCAGGTGATTGGGGGTTTTTTGTTGTTGCGTTGGTTGTTACAATGACTGTCATCAGCACATCTCAGATGGTTAATATTTGACACGTTGATTTTAACGCTTTTGTTCGTCGAATATTATTGTCAGATTTTTTTTTATTTGAACGTCGCTGTGAATAGCTTTACCAAAAATCACGTCTTCACGGATGACACGACTGCAGCTGTGCATCGTTTTTACTCTTCCCCATACAATGTTGGTGCTTCTGGAATAGTTTTGATTTTGGCCTTGGTTTGTGAGAGCTTGGATAACTGCATTAATTTCTCCCGGGTGAAACACATTTTCATTGTCCGCAAATGGTTACAATGATATATCTTTCTAGAACCTTATTGTATGTATCTGCAAGAGTAGAAACATCTTTCCGATAAACCCAGCTCACTCGTGTGGTTGTTTGGCCTCTGAATTGTCCATTATTCTGTTCCCGTTGAATTTCATAAGCAATTTATATACTGTGCAAAAAATATACTCGATTCAATTAAATTTGATCTTATGGAGCAGCCTATTGTGGTAATTGCCACCTTAAACTATGAGGAATGTGTCTGTACTTGGACATGATGAAAGGGACTAGTCATTGGAACAAAATTAACCGACAGATTTCCTAAATATTTACACAAATGGGATCAAACGCAACCATGGGTCATAGAATGAGGTCTCATTCATCATTATATTCCAAATGGGCGACGAACGGTAAAGTGAACGCACAAAAAAACAATGAACGCAACCAACGGTTACGTTCATTTATAAATAAAACCCCACCACGAGGTAGGAAAAATGCAGGCGAGTGCCTGACAGATCGGGTTTAAAATTTCACTCACGAAATATCATTATCACAGCGGCTTCCACAAAGCGCGCCGCCGCTACTGATGCGCCAGTGGGACCCAAAATTGAGATCAAGATTGCCGCTGAAGCTTAATCAATGCAGGGGGCGCCGAAATGAATGCATTGCTGTAATTCTGTTTCACAGCTCACGGTTCCGTGTGCATCGCAGCAATTTCCCCGTCTATTAGACGTGTAATGTTTTACGGAAGAACAAAAAAAAGTCGAAAGGCAAGATTGTTTCTCGCGGGCGCTAACAAATGGCTCTGAATAATTTTTTGTGGCTTGTATCGAGACCATCAGGCTAAATGAGGGCCCATTCTCTTCTTTTTTTGTCCACATCCCCACATGAAATTGGCACCTTGCTTGCAGCATTGGGCAGTTACTACACAGACAGCAACCTCGTTAACTGCTCGAAATTGTATGCCGTTGCTATTGTTATTTTCTTTACACGTGCATGATCATTACCTGAGAAGAGACCATTGCCTTGATTTATAATTTAATTCCTTATTATACAAGCCAACCTGGTAGGATGGGGTGCTGTTTTTCTTCCTCGGTAGAGGCTGCAAAAAATTCACTGTTGTGAGACACATTAGCATTTGGGCCACAAAAAAATAACCATACTTGGCATTGATTTTTGCAAATGAATAATCTCTTTTGTGGTTAATCTGCTTCTAAATTTTTACTCCCACCCCCCAATTTTTTTCCCCTTTTGTGTTTCTTTTCGTGAGACTGTAAATGTTAATAATTTAAACAATGCAGTGTGAAAATGTATGCAGATAAGAAGGTAAAATTCATTTTACTTATCTGTGTGCTGAAAGCAAATGTTCTCAATTTTACTGTGATACACCCCCCCTCCAATCTCTTGCCTCGCTTAGTCATGTGAATATAAAACGATGAAAGCACCCGCAAAGATGGTCATGCATGCTGTCACTTACGATAGCTGCACAAATATTTCCACGGTATCGCTGTCTGCCATCTATTTAACATGCACTTTGTTTGTTGAAAGTGTAGCTAGGATGGTGTTAAGGGGCAGTATCGCACTGATTTCCCTTGGAAATTTAACGATTATTTAAGGAAAGTAAAAGGCTCTAAGACACTTAAAATATATATACTTTTCTAGTGGAGAGATGGGCACATTCGTTAGCACGCTGCGCTATGAAGCAAGCAACCCTAGTTTCATTTCCAGCCACAGCTGACATCGGTGGTGAATGATATCTGAACCGGTTCTCACACACCCCTCCATTCCCCCCCCCCCCCTACGCTTCACCTAATCAGCACTGATCAGCCTGGTGAACTATGGTTAAAAAACAGCCAAGGCTGGCATAGCATGGAAAGTCTTTCATCCATCCAGTAGCGGATTGACAGCAGGCTGTGCAAAATTGAAAACTCTGCAAACGCACGGAATAGTAGGTTAAATATGATAGTGTGTACTTCTATTTGAACCACCCCCCCTACAAACAATGACTAATGCTTGCGGACAAGAAGCTCCCGCTGCTGCAGAGACCTTGTCCTGAGTCCGTGTAGTCAGCGTTGGGATCAAAACTAAAAGGATGGACCTCGACAATAATTTATTTTAAAGCACGCATTAAATACACAATGACGCCGCCGAACATTTTTTTTTATTCCGGCAAAGAATGACACTTTTAGCCTTTGCTAAGGGGTGAATTTATCGCGAAGGAATAAAAGGTTAATTTTGGTGATACGGATCGGGGAGGTGGTGTGTGACCTTCAGTGCGAGCGCGATAGGGGACGCAGACGCCCGTTACAAAGACCCCCTTTTTTATTTTTTGCCCGCAGGCCCCTATTCCTCCTCCCCCCCTTCCACCCCCACTTCTGCATCCGCCTTTCAGTCCATTTGTTCAGGATCATTTGACCTCCGCATTTGGTCTTTGTGGGTCAGTAATCGCTCGCAGTAATGGCACATTATACCACGCGGCACGGCGCATTAGTATGAAACAAGGCGCCGGATGGCACTTGGAGATGCTTGCACAATTTTTATATCGCTGACCATTGATTGGTGGACTTAAACCCAGTGGCCACAGGGGTGCCATCAATCACACAAAACGCAAGGGCATTTTGGCCGCCTGTTAAAATTACAAATTCGATAATGATTATTGCAACCCTAGGTATCGAGCAGGTAAGATAATTACGGGAAATAATTAAATACTGTTAAACTTAGGTTTTATTTAAACGTACGAAGGACTGACATATTTTCATCTCAAGTCTTATTTTTTCCCTAAAACTATCTTTTTTTGTATTTCAATAGGGGCCCGGTACAAAGCACAAACCGCGACTCGAGGGCGGGGTGCAGAAAATCCGCGGACCTCAGTCCCGAACACTGTGCCCTTGGGTTTACATGAGGGAAGGGGAGTGGGCTCGCCAGCCCACCGAGTAGGGACCACGAGCGGGGTGCATGCGTATCTCAAGTTTCAGCAACGCAGGGTAAGGGCGCAGTGCTGCATTTTCTTGTTCACACCACCGCCGCTGCTGGTGGGTGAGCCTCCACGAGAGGGACCTCGAGAGAGCTCCCTCTAGTTCTCCGCTGAGCTCCCTCTTTCGTCTGAAGGGGATCTTCCCCTCCCCTGCCACGCTGATCAGACGTCCCGGAAGAGCATTAAGCAATGTTAAGAGAACGACAAAAGGATGTCTAGTAATGCCCTTCCTGCCAAATATCAGAGCGTTTCAATGTATTGTCAGGATTTCATGTAAAAATATATGGTTAAACTCACACCCGTGGTTTTATATTTAACATACGCGTATTAATAGAATGTAACAATATAGCGGAAAGGATTTTTCCATCAGTCACCCTGAGGTGGGGAGGGAGGCAAGAGAGGCAATTTCCCCTGGACCTCACGTAAACGAGGGCCCCATATGGGCTCTGGGTCTCACGCAAAAAGAGGACTAAATATCGTCACTGTTTTTTGTGGCTCGTGAATAAAGGGATTCCCATGCGGCAGTCTGCCCCGGACCTCTAGCCTCGGGCCTTCAGGAACCTCTTGGGCATCAATGGCTTGTTATGGTGTCATGGTTCGAACACTAGACGTGCAGTGTCAGCGTTCGCTGGTTCGATTGCTCATTGCGGCAATTGAAACAACGGGCAAAGTTGCTGAAAATCTCCCGCCTCTGTCCACCCAGTCAGGATAAATAGGTAGAACACAGTAAATTGTCAGGCTGCGTGTGAAGGGGTAAAGTGTGGGTGGTTCCACACCTCTTCCAAGACGTCTGGCCAGCATGGACGAGTAGGTCGTCCAACTAGCTGTGAGAAAATTCTCAAACGCTCCCTCTAGCGGGGGTCTTTCTGTCAGCAGTGGCACGAACAAGCAATTGCAGAGCTGCATCTGCGACCTGCCGATCGACTAACTGTGGTGAACCTATCACATGCTGCTGGGTGGGGCGCATTTAAGAAACCTGCCAAATGTTTCAACTGCTCCGTTCCCTGGATTGCAAGTCCAGTGTGGTGATAGCCATTACACCCGGCAGCAGCGTTTATAGTTGAAAAATCAGCACATATTCCAATAACAAAAGTTAATTTAAAAAAAACTTAAATTTTGATTTAAAGCTTTCGTGACTGCAGTAATTCATATTCTTAGTTTTTTCGGTAAAGTCACGTTGAAGAGAAACAACAAAATAACAAAATATATATAAAACAATAAAAAATTCTCACAACGTTTCGACCATAACTCAAACGGTCATCATCAGGTGTGTCGGTTTGCATTGATAAACTTGTAAATTCTCAAAATGTGTTCAGCCCATACCTCTTCATGTCTCAAATTTTAGAACTATTATGAAGTTTCCTGTTATGATGTTTAAATATATTTTGTAATTTGTTGCCCCAGAACATTTGTATTCACGATGGTTATATTTTATCCTGGTTTCTCTTGAATTAGATCTCTGGTCTCAACATGTTCTTGTCTCTGCTTGGTTCTTTCGGTAAAGTCACGTAGAATGGAAATAAAATAATAAAAATAAAACATAATAAAATAAAATTCTCACAACGTTTCGGCCACAACACAAGTAGCCTTCTTCAGGTGAAGAAACAGGTCTGTCCAGAAGACAGCGCTTGAGTGTATTTCCATTCTACGTGGTGACTTTACCGAAAGAACCAAGAAGATGAATCCCTGCAGTCACGAAAGCTTTAAATCGAAAAATAGTATTCTTACCTGCTCTTGAATAAAAATAATAATGTAATTGTATTCGTAAGAGCACTGTAAATTAAGGGGGGAGATTACATGTGTGTGTATATATATTAAAAGTTATGCCATCGTATCTTTAAAATATGGGACCATTAATGTATCGTAAATGTAAATATTTTTTTTCTTGCTAAATAGAGATGTAAGATGAGATATAGTTTCGACTAAACTTTTCCTGTTGATAACAGAAACAAACTGGAAAAAGTGAAATAAATAATTAACTCGATTTAGTAATTGCAGCACTGGCTTTTGATCAAAAAGTCAGACCCTTAAAATTTTACAGTCTATATAAAGAAATCACTGACATTTTCCAATTAAGCATTCCCTTTTATCATACGTCATTACTGCTGTGCATTAACATAATTAGATGAATCAACCTTTGTGGTTTCAGGAGATCAAAAGAAATTAAATTTAATGTTCTATGAATGTGACTGGAAAGAAAATTGTACAATGTAAATTTTCTCCCCCCCCATTTCTGAAAAATCCAATAAACAAGGGGAAGGGATAATTTTATAGAGTGATTGGTTTAGAAGCTACAGGTATACACTGAATTTGGAAAACGTTGCACGACGTAGTCGCCTCAGAAGTTTTTACGTGTGGCTTTTTTGTTATTTGATGTCAAGCAAAGTTATGCGTATGGATATTTTTCTATCCATTTGTGAAAGTAATTGGATTAACATTTTTCTAAACTGCTTGTTTGGTGCTCAGAGTTGCATTAGGCGATTGCCTTTAGTGCAGGCATCATGGCATTGCTTGGCCTGTTTAACTCACACGGCTGAGTTATACAAAGAGATTTGTTAAGCTTTGCCTTTCGCAATCCAATTTCGAATGCGCATTTCAAGGAGATGAATGAATATATATGCACTTGAGTTACACATTCTAACAAAGTAAGTTTATTTTCAGTACTTTCAGAAATTCAAAGAACACACATTCCGGGAAAGGTCTTCACAAACAAAGCATTTCACGTACGTAGATGTTTGTGAGACGTTGTCGAAATGTTGCTTATTTAAAGAATATCATAAGAAGTGAGCTTTGTCTTTCAAAAGTGAGGCTTTCTCAATTTGATAAAAAAAAATATATATATTTTTTCCCCACAGGATTTTCTCCCAATGTAACAACGGTGGGTGGGAATGCCTGAAAGCCACCTATTTGTGGTGGGTGGCAAACTAGGCAAGGGTGTTGATAGGCCACATGCCCCTCGTGCAACAGCCACCATGAGGTGGTAGATACATCTTCTGCAACACCGGAATGTGTAGATGACTGGGTAGCCAGGGCAGTCGGCATGGCCATCACATCCCACAGCCAGTTTGCATGGAGATTAACGCTGTATTCACATACAGTGAGGGAAAAGAGTATTTGATCCCCTGCTGATTTTGTACGTTTGAACACTGACAAAGAAATGATCAGTCTTTAATTTTAATGATAGGTTTATCTTAATAGTGAGAGACAGAATAACAACAAGAAAATCCAGAAAAACGCATGTCAAAAATGTTATAAATTGATTTGCATTTGTATGAGGGAAATAAGTATTTGACCCTTTCTCAATCAGAAAGATTTCTGGCTCCCAGGTGTGTTTTATACAGGTAACGAGCTGAGATTAGGAGCACACTCTTAAAGGAAGTGCTCCTAATCTCAGCTTGTTACCTGTATAAAAGACACCTGTCCACAGACGCAATCAATCAATCAGATTCGAAACTCTCCACCATGGCCAAGACCAAAGAGCTCTCCAAGGATGTCAGGGACAAGATTGTGGACCTACACAAGGCTGGAATGGGCTACAAGACCATTGCCAAGCAGCTTGGTGGGAAGGTGACAACATTTGGTGCGATTATTCGCAAATGGAAGAAACACAAGAGAACTGTCAATCTCCCTCGGCCTGGGGCTCCATGCAAGATCTCACCTCGTGGAGTTGCAATGATCATGAGAACGTTGAGGAATCAGGCCAGAACTACACGGGAGGATCTTGTCAATGATCTCAAGGCAGCTGGGACCATAGTCACCAAGAAAACAATTGGTAACATACTACGCCGTGAAGGACTGAAATCCTGCAGTGCCCGCAAGGTCCCCCTGCTCAAGAAAGCACGTATACATGCCCGTCTGAAGTTTGCCAATGAACATCTGAATGATTCAGAGGACAACTGGGTGAAAGTGTTGTGGTCAGATGAGACCAAAATGAAGCTCTTTGGCATCAACTCAACTCGCCGTGTTTGGAGGAGGAGGAATGCTGCCTATGACCCCAAGAACACCATCCCCACCGTCAAACATGGAGGTGGAAACATTACGCTTTGGGGATGTTTTTCTGCTAAGGGGACAGAACAACTTCACCGCATCAAAGGGACGATGGACGGGGCCATGTACCGTCAAATCTTGGGTGAGAACCTCCTTCCCTCAACCAGGGCATTGAAAATGGGTCGTTCATGGGTATTCCAGCATGACAATGACCCAAAACACACGGCCAAGGCAACCAAGGAGTGGCTCAAGAAGAAGGACCTTAAGGTCCTGGAGTAGCCTAGCCAGTCTCCAGACCTTAATCCCATAGAAAATCTGTGGAGGGAACTGAAGGTTCGAGTTGCCAAACGTCAGCCTCTAAACCTTAATGACTTGGAGAAGATCTGCAAAGAGGAGTGGGACAAAATCCCTCCTGAGATGTGTGGAAACCTGGTGGCCAACTACAAGAAACATCTGACCTCTGTGATTGCCAACAAGGGTTTTGCCACGAAGTACTAAGTCATGTTTTGCAGAGGGGTCAAATAGTTATTTCCCCCATTAAAATGCAAATCAATTTATAACATTTTTGACATGCGTTTTTCTGGATTTTTGCTGTTATTCTGTCTCTCACTGTTCAAATAAACCTACCATTAAAATTATAGACTGATCATTTCTTTGTCAGTGGGCAAACGTACAAAATCAGCAGGTGATCAAATACTTTTTTCTCTCACTGTAGATTTACTTGACAGAGGAAATTGTAAATTGTCAGGAAAAATTATGTTAGATAATAAATCTGTCATTTATAACCACACAGTGATGACGCAGTTGTTAGAGCACTGCAACTAACAACCTGGCAACCTGCATTTGATATCGGGCTACGACTAACATCGGTTCAGTGGTGCTTGATACCTCAAGCAGCCCTTCGGTACTGACAGAGGAAATGGATCAGAAGCTCAGTACAAAAATAAGCATGGAGAGACGGAATTGCATTGAGATGGATCAGGGAACAGGTTAACAAAAATAAGTAGATTTTGATTTAAAGCTTTCGTGACTGCAGGGATTCGTATTTTTGGTTCTTTCGGTAAAGTCACGTAGAAGGGAAACAATAAAATAATAAAAATATAAAACAATAAAATTCTCACGACGTTTCGACTGCCATACAAGCAATCATCATCAGGTGTGAAAACCACAGCAAGAAAATGTATTTGATTGTTTCCCTTCTACGTGACTTTACCGAAAGAACCAAGAATAAAAATAAGTAGGCTTAGGCAGGACACATTGATGGGTAGGGTTCATAGCCAATGGATGAGACTGGGACAAGTGTGGTAGCCGGCGGAGTGATCGCCAGTAGGGTTTTTTCGACCCTCGTGGAGATGGAACGTTCAGATGAGCTGAAGCAAGATCAGAACCAGAATCTTCATTTATACTGCAAGAATCCGATGAGCTACGCAGCTCATTTTCACCGATGTCCAGTGGTGTCAGGTGGGAACGTTGCGACAACAAAGAACACAACAACATTAGAGGAGTCCAAAGGTATCGGAAATGGAAACGCATCACTTCAAAAATATAGACGCAAATGAAACTAAACTAAACTAGGTTTTACAAAAAAAAATATCCTACCATGTAAAGCTCGCTGAGTTATTAGCTTCTTTTTCAGAAGCGACCCGGCCACGGATGACGCCTCAAACGAAGTCGCCCATCAGGTGGAAATTCCTAGCAGCAAAATAATCTAAATAATCTAAATAATTCTAGACGGATGTTTCTAAACGCGGAGGGGAAAACCGGAGGACTCCGGTGATGATGATGATCATCATCATTATCATAATACTTAGAAAATCTAGGAGTTTGTTGAAAACTGCTTGAGATGGAATCCTGTAGCTTATAAATTTAACACAGTGTAATCTTATTCCACGTGTGAGGGACACTATATTTTACAGATTTGCCAGTGAGTTGATGTTCTCAGCCGGGTAACTGTTGCACTAAAACACCATCGTATCAATATGATTTTTACGTTTATTTGGACAAAATTATAATTAGCAAAATAAAATAAAAAGTTTGTTTGGGTGTCATGCAATAAATACCTCTATACCGTTGCCCCTAGAGGGGATCTCGGAAGTAGTCACGTGATATCAACATCCATGACTCCATCTCTAATAAAGGGTAATGCACTGCTCTCTTCGAGGGCTTACGAACAGAGACTTTTTCAATGCCTGACATGCCGAGAGAGGAAAACTGGACAGAAACAAATTAGAGGAAAGACTAAAAATTATTAATATTTTTTAAGCCATATCAAAAACACGACCATTAATTGGTGCGTATATCTAAAACGTCTCACATTATCATATGTACAACGCACAGAAGTTTGGCCATCAATTCAGCTTAGCATCTAAACCTACCAAGTTTACATTTCCTTTTATTTGTACCCATCATTATATTTTTTTCCGACAGGGCCGAAAGACATTTTAGTGCGTGAGAAATTGACGACGGAACCCCCTTCCCGATGGTAAAAAGGATTATCGCGCGCGAGGTTGTCTCATCCTGCGGCGCGTCTTGCTCGATAGCAAACTATTTACCCAGCGCTTGGGACCTGGGCATTGCAGACGGGGCGGCTATCGACTGGCGACAAAGATGAATGGCTCTGTCTGTTCCACAGCGCATGTGGCCATCGCCGAGGTTATTGCTACTATAAAGATAATTAAGTCGCCGCTTCCACGATCAATACGCCCTGCCTCGCAATATGTCAGCAAGCACTGAAATTAAGTAGATTTTCACTAATAAGTGTGATAAACCCCAACACACTAATGACACAATGCCCCAAAGATGCCTGAACCTTGTCCATTGATTATTTATGTTTTTGAGGTGTATATTGGGTTACGTTTTGTTGGTGGGGGTGGAGTTGTTCTTTGCACAACACAAAGCTGCACCAACAGTAACCTTAAACTTTCAATCTCAGACGAAAAATATGTCAATGGCATCATCTACGGTTGATGTAGCGGTAAAGTTTAAAAAGAGACGGGAGGAAATGGAAAGTTCCCCAATTAAAGTTTTCCAAAATGTCAAAACAACGCAAATGTAATTAACAGACGATTTGTTATTCATGGGGCATTTTTTAAGTATTTCATTGGCAATTAAAATTATAACTATACAGCATGGCACAGGTTCATATTTAAAGGCTGAAATCTAAGACGAATAATGCAATTAAACGGGCAGTTGAAAACAAATGCACAGGCCACTGTTACTTTCATTAATGAAAACTTCCATGCTTCACATGTTCCTGCCATTGCTTTGGACATATAAATAAAATATATAGACTGCAATTTCTTAAATAGTGCTGCAATCTTCTGATAGCTCTGTGAAGGCCAATCAACCGAAATAAATAAACTGCGCCACAAAACATGCATTGCTGCGCTCTTTATTTAGAGAGAGAGAGAGAGGAAAAAAAAATAGCCGACAAATTAATGAGGGAGCAGGGATAAGCTTTCCATTTTAAAACGAACTTACAGACAGATGCAATTAGTGGGCTGCAGGCCTATTGACCAGGCTTACTTAAATTAATTGGTTGCTATGACTCAGGGCACTTCACGTGCCATCGCATCTCACCAACCGTGGGGGTGATGCACACGTTCACGTTTGGAGCCACCGCCACACGTGGGCAGGGCCACCAACCTGCAGATTGTCATCGCACGAAATTAGCAAAAAACGGTTTCCACTGCGGCCATCTCTGGCCTGTGTTCCGGCGTAACAAAAAAAAAGGAACACTGATGGCGCTTATTTTCCACTTATATTACAAAGCAGCACTTATTGAGTTACTATATTTGGATTTACTGTTTCATCAATCGGGCGGCCATTAGGGAAGGTATAATTGCAGACTTCGGAATAATGGTTTATTGAATGGCACCGTATTTGAAGCATCGGAAGCCCATCTTTAAAAGGGACATATTTTACAGTGTAACGTACATTGCCGGTCGTTAATCCGGCAAAGGCAATACATTTAGGGTTCGATGTTGTATTCGTAAATAATGAAGCAAATGGCAATAAAGTATTCCGTGACTTATTTAACCAATTCCACTTTTAAATAAACTTCGATGTATACCTGCTGCACGAGCATGCATTTGGTCAATAGCAACATGCGACGTTGCTTCATTGCTTACATTAGTAGGTGTACCTGCAGCTGATAAAATGACATAGGTGGAACAATGTAAATAAAAAAAACAAACAAATTCTGTTATTTGGTTTCAGTCAAGTGAAGGCACGTGGCACAAGTCTCTTCGTTTCACAATGGGTACCTGATGTAAAGAATAGAGGGTGGAAATAAAAAAAATGTGTTGGTCAAATGTAGACAAACTAGCTTTACTACCCGGGACTTGGATTCACCACGCCCGGCCGCCTTTGTCTCCCCAGTGGCGATGTTCACACCACAACAGTTACTCGTTTGAGGCTGAGTCGATCTAGGGGAGGCCCAGTATCGGTTCAAATAACCGTCACCAGCGGTGGCTGTGAGCGGGAATCGAACTCGGGTCGCTGGGTTCGTAGCGCAGCGCGCTAACCACTACACTACAATGCGTTACGCTTCCACATGCGCCGGTCACGTGACAGATTTAACGTCATAGCTCACTTGCCGTGCAAAAAATATATACATTATTGAGTCCCCCCCCCCCAAAAAAAGTGTATTTTTATAATCATGGTGTACAGTCTGGAAAGTACCCACATGGCAAATTTGAAGTTTGTTGCATGTCGGGAAGTACGCTACGCATTTTGAACAGACACACATAATCACAACTTTGCCTTTCATATATATGGAGATTAGTTTGTCCTCGTATTAATCATGTGAGAGTCCAACATGTCTTTATAGACCAATTATTGCAATTGCACACCACAGAAATAGTCATTATTCAGCAAAGTTGGTTCTATCGGGCGACTGTTTCTGTAGTTTATTTTGCGAGTTTTGCAGTCATTTGTTGATGGGTAAATTTCCACCATCTCCTGCGACCACCAGCTTTATAACAGATTTAATCACAATTGGAAAGCGCTTAAAGCAGTTTTATTCACACACAACAACAAACTATATACAGTATTTCAGGAGCATTTTGCACAATCCCCCTTCTTGTAAGGTGTTCATTGCCTTTGGCACTCCCACGGCTACCAATTGGCTGCACAGCTGCTGTATTTTACAGAATGTGGCAGTAAACACTCCACCTGGAAAACAACCGTGATATTAATTAAGCAACACTCGCGCTTGTGAAATTACTAGATGCTAATTGCATTGCTACAATGCGGCACCTGGATAGATGGGCTTTTATGGAGTGCTTCATCCAGCGGTTGATTGAACATGGCTGATAATGATAATCAACATTGGCGGCATCGCTGGGTACGGCCCAGCAAGAGGCAGAGCACGGCACTCACTCGGGCGGGACGTCACCCAGACTGATGCCAGAGACCTGCGCGGCAGAGGGGACCGTAATTCACGAGAGAATTCACAATTTTCCTGTCGTACATTTAAAATATTTCCATTATGCCGTAACTACTGCGTGATTTATAAAGAGCCGCTCATGCATGGCCATTACGCCCGCCCTAATGATCCATTAAGCAGGCCGCGTTGTGGGATGTCAACGGGTAAACGTGGGGCTGGCTTGCACAATGCTGACGGACCCAAGTCCATGTAGATGGCCTCTTGTGAGTGCCCAAGACCTTTTTGTGTCCACTGAAAGATGATTGCATTAAACCGGATGCACCATCTTCCGAGCCGTATGCCCCAAAAAGGCTTGTCGGTACCACTCATGGTGACAAGCACTACCAATTAAAATAAAATAATTATTTTCTTTAAAAAGTTTCTCTCCATATAAAAAAAATCCAAATGATAGCAAGGGCGCTGTTGTAATTGGCGTCTTATGATGAATACGGTCCGTAAAAAGAATACAATTTTGGATATTTTTTCAAATGATACAAAACATCCGTAGAATGTGAAAATAAATCAGGACGTGTGCATACAATACAGATAATGTCGATGCTAGGCTTTCTGCCCATGCCCACAGTGGACGGAAAATGCGGACACTACCCAGTGTGGATAATGCTCCCAGCTAGGGACTGCCCATGTTGGACACGGAGAGCATTTGCCAGCCAAGGTGCTACCGATCGAACGAACCCCTTGGTTCATGGGCTATGAAATTACTCCCAAAGCTTGCGAAGTCGAAACGACAATTATCGCTCCCGCAGGTCTTACTCAATATGCAGATTTGCTCGAGGCTGAGGATTCTGCTCCAGTGACTACTTCATGTGCTTTTTGAACACGGCTCGGTCGCACAATGCCTCGGAAAGCAGGAGGGAACGCATGCAAGCCTTTGATAAATAAATAAATAAACGTTACCGTTCCTATTCATATTCTTGGTTCTTTCGGTAAAGTCACGTAGAAGGAAAACAATAAAATAATAAAAAAACAGTTACCATTCCTCTTTGATAATAGTACATTACTAAACAAATATGCTTTGTAAATTATGTGAACATTATTTATGGTGTTTATGTTTTCGTTCCCCGGCGTGATTTGCATTTTTGAGCAGTTTGTTTGTTTTAAATGTTCCTTTATGCCGTCTTCTGACGGAGATTGGAGTTTGCGTTAAGGGATAAATTACGGGGAAAAGTGGTACAGAAATGAGTAATTACAGGACAAATGATGTGCCTATTGCATAAAAGAATTCAAGGAATGTACATATTAATATTACATGGGAAATAATGTAATCCAATCCACCAACCCCCCAATTTTTTGTATCTGCATAGCTATGATAAATTGAATTAATATTATTTTATTATTCTATCATTTATAGTCCTTTATTTCCATTTAACTGCAGGGAATATCGTAAAACTGGAAGTGTAATTATAGAACTCAATAGAGACTTCATTTTTAAAAATCACAGCCCATTAAAAGCAAAAAAAAAATGAAGGATAAATTTGCTTATGTCCCTTATCTTACTTGGCTAAAGGAACAACGATAACCCCTAACCGATATGTAGCTTAAAGCCAAATATTCAAATTAGTTTATTATTTTTGTGAACACAAAAGAGCTCTATTATTCACTCACTGTGTGAAACAACATTTGGACGTATTTTGTTTTTTTAATAAGCAATCAAGCGTTGTCATGTTTAGAATTTTATTTCCTAAAATCTCAACATTCCAGCTGTTTATGGCAGATGCAACGACATTTCAAACGCAGACGAATGCGGGTGTAATTGGCCAAAAAAAAAATGTTCATAAAAAATGGTGAGCAACAGAAGTTAACGTTAATAGATAAGTGAATAAAATGTGACAGGTGGGTACATTGAGAATGTATTTAATAGGCATTCACATAAAGAGTAAATCTATAAATAAATTAACACTTAATGCCGCACTCATCATCATCATTTGGCATTAAACGCCTGGAATTATATTCCTATAAACGAGTGCATTTGTGAGGACTATATCAGTTTAACGTAATGTGGGCATTGTGAGAGTGTGTTTAAAAAAAGAAAACACGGAGTACATGCATTTATAAGCCCCTGTAATTGTTTTATGTATTATACATTAATAAGGGACCAGAAGGAATTTTTGCTCCTATTTTTGAATGTACATAACCCCCACTATAAAAAGCTCGTTCTTATTATTCAAAATATTGTATTCAAGTAATTTCCTGCTCGAAGAAGCATTGAGACACTGGTGCTTATTTCCCATTCAGTCGTGAGTCAGGCGGTGGACATCCCCCTAGAGTAGGGGGCAATTATTTCCATAAGGACAACTGCCGTTGACTTAACCATTTACGAGGTACTCATATTATTCACCCTGCGGGGATGATGGACTGAGTCAACCCCCTACAAGGATTGAAACTCGAAACCTTCCGATTGCGAGCCGCTTGCTCCCAACGGTCGGCCACCTGGCCCGGGTATTTGTTGCACCACGTTCTGAAGAGCAGGAACGCTCATATTCTTAACAACACATCTCACTACAGGACATCTGTGAAAAAAAAGAGCTCATCGGATTCCTCCGGTAAAAATATTCAGATTATGATTCGCTGAAATTAATAACCTAAGTCATCCCTACCTTCCAGCGTTCCACCACCTTGTTCAAAAGTGGTAAAATTGCACCGCGTCCTACGACGCTTTAAAGGCCAAAACATGTATTATGTATTTGCGATTGGTTTGATGCGCGCAGGGCTTTGGCGATTCTTGAATTCACCGAGTGCTGTTGTTTTCCACACGCCCGCACGGCAAGGGAGGCTAATGTAAAACATAACCCAATGAATGGCTCAGTGGACCATAGATGCCTCTCTGACATGGGCGACTCTGCCTGGGATAAGGTTCCAGCGTGCCCACTCCCCGTAAAATTTCACCAGTCATGCGAAACCGCTTCTGAATAACTTCATTGTGGGAGGGGAGGCGAACACACACACACAATAACAGGGCACCACAAATGCCGGTTAATAAATCAGCGCAGGATTCCTCTGAAAAAAGACATTCCTCTGGTGCTTCGCTCAAATGACTTTCACTGGCGAATTGGCTTATGGGTACACAAAGGACAATCAGCGACACGAGCTTGGGGAGGGTACCCAGAGGAACGTTCCTAGTGAATGTGCATCGGGGGATAGAGAAATGGCCAATTTTGAAGGTTAACCAAAGAGGAAAGAAATACACCCACGTGACCAATTTCATGCATTTACAACGAGCAACAAAATGTTTAGGGAGCATTGGCACAGTGGTTTCAGGCCCGAGGAAGTTGAACTTGATGACCCGAGTCAGATTTCTGGCCATGGCTAACATCGTTGGTGAGTGGTACGTGAAACGATCGTGGGAATATTCCTTCACCAACCTGCACTGGCCAGTGTGGTGAAGTATGCTCAAGAAAACCCCAGGACGGACATGGCGCAAGTGGAGGCCTTTACTTATAAATGTGTAAAAATAACTGTTTTTGTTATAATTTTGTCGAGCTATGAGGTGCCAGGTTAAAGGACAGAGCTTGTCACTTTTGACGCTTGTAAGAGAATAACAAGACGTAACATACAGAGGCATTGATTCAGCAGTGCATTGCCAAAGGGATACAAATTACACTTATCATAAATTATAATAGAATGTGAGCTTTTTGTATTAATATAAAAAATGCTATTTTTTGTTATTTTACCAGGCGAGGCGCACTGAGCTATATAGCTCTTTTTCAGAAGCGACCTGTCCACAAATGATGCTCGTGAAACCACGTCCTCGCGTTTGGTGTTGAGTCTGACAGGTCCCGTGATACACACTATTTACACGCAAGTGTCACCCCTTAACACAGAAACAAGCATTGTCCTTCTGTTGTCGGTGAAAATAAGAATGCTGTGTACGCACACTTGGTTCTACAAGCAGACTTAGTCACCACCTGCAGGGGTTATAGCAAAGCCCATCATGTTAATTGCATGAAAATGTACTTTGCTCTCAGACCTTCGAATCCTATTACTTAATCTGAAGGCTGCGTGGGGCATTTCATGTCCAGCTTAATGAGCACTGATAGGTACTTCACAACACTTTTGATGCCTGGTGTTGAATGAAGTTTTTTTTTGTGTCAGTGTTTAACCTGCCTCAATTAAGCTACACGAAATCCCGCGTGGCAGAATTAAATCTACGAGGGGCTTCCGGGTTTTATGACTATGCAGCGTTTGGCAAATTGAATACTGTTACATGCAGGACAAAAGGGCTTAAAGACGCATCAATAATACATTGCGCTCTTTCCTGCTTGGTCAGTAGCGCGAGCATTCTTACATTAGCTGACCCGACCTGACCGCCTGAAAGCTCTGGCATTAATTAAAATATTAAACATTTAAGACACTGCATCAGCAGTGCTCGCCAAACAAGTACAAAAATAGACACGTTAACGGATTGCCTTGCATTTAGATGGTTTATTAATAGAAAATATGTCTAAACAAAATGTACGTGAGTTAATTCAATTACGTTGTTTGTAAAATATGTTTAAAATGAATCTAAATATTTTTTTAACAAATGCATTTTTAGAGTTATTTCACAAAAAAAGGGTATATAAGTTACGTTTTACAGATTTCAATAAATATGATTGAAATGTTTATGGTTCCAAGACATTGCATTATATTCTCCTAAAACACATGCCAGCGACAAGAGCTGTGCTTCAAACATACACGTGATGTTCTCACAGCCACCATCACCTCGTCATCTTCATGATCATCATCTTCTCAACCACCCCCCCATTATCCTCCTCCATATCTATATCTAATCGGCACCACCACCTCATCATCCTCCATGCCACAGCCACCACCTCGTTATCCTGTTCTTTTCGTTGCTTACATTTCACACACACACACACGTTGATTCCAAAGCCGTACAAATGCATGTCAAGTGGCCACCTCCTCTATCCCTCCAAGGATCGACTTGCAAAGGTCATGCGGCTTCTATCCCCCAGGGCCAACCACGGACAGCTTTTTATCATGCTCTTTGATTAAGAAAAAAATGCACATCGTGTCACTTAAATCAAGCGGTCGCCGACTTCCACACCACACGGGAACTAAAAGCGCCCGTTGAGCAAAGTGGTAGGGCAGTGGCCGCGCTGTTCAGCGCATCGCGCAATGAGCCCGGACACCGCGAGTTTGATTCCCGGCGGCCAAGGCTCTCACGTCAGTCGACTAATGATATCTGAACTGATCATGGATGTCCCTCCCCTTCACGCGCCCAAACGGATCAGCGTGAGGTGCGGCCAAACGGCCCCCGTGGATTGACAAAATGGGGCTGAATAGCTACCTGCTTGGCTGGCGCAGCATGCATACAGCTGGAGTGGTATGAATGGATACAATCAAATCAGTGCATTCGGTATTCGGATCGGTCTCATAGCCGTTATGAAGGCGCCACGTTTTACAGACACCCACTGCAGTAGTTTTGCAGCAGGGACGACGATTGATATGTGTTCTCTCCATTGAGCAATTTGAGAGAGGTGTTTCAAAGCAAATGTGGATCGTGAGGCCTGCACGCAATGGCTTTCTTTTTGAATAACGTCACGGGATCTGTAATGTTCTCTGTGAAGCAGACAGCGTTTTTTGGTGGTTAACACCAGCGCATTATTTATTTAACTAGATATATATTTTATATACATTTTAATTTTTACCAGGTAAGGCCCGCTGAGCTATCTTGCTCTTCTTCAGACGTGACCTGGCCACAAAGAATATCTCAACGAAGTGGCTCATCACGTGGAAATAATTATTAATAGCCAAATACTCTAAACACACGTTCGAAATGTGGAGGGGAAAAACCGGAGCACCCGGAGAAAAATCCACGCGATCACAGGGGGGAACATGCTATCTCCAAATTTACAGGCGTCAAGGTCGGGATCAAAACCCACAACGAGGTAGTTAATATCTCGCCAACGTGGTCCCCCAATCAACCAAGTAGTATTAACCAGGGTGGCCATGAGGCTCACACCACAGACCTCTGCAACAAGCGGTGAACACACTTCCGCTCGGCCATTTCACCACCCCTATGGTGCATGCACTCATTCCCAAGAGTGAGCACAAACAAAGGGTGGATTATTGGCCAAAGTCTATTCTTGCTGGCTCGGTATTAAAAGTGACCTACAACACGGTACCATGGAGATGCGTGCATTTGTAAGCCCACTGAGGACGTGCCCAAAGCTGCGCCTGTGATTACAACTGTTTTACGTTAATGGCTTTGGACTTTAAATAAACGGTCGGTAAATTAACGTGGCAATGAGCGGCACAAGCCGGTCTTGGTCTCAAGGTTCGAAAATGTGAGAAAGATAAAATTATTCTTGTTTTTTTTTTTTTACAGCGCAGCAGTGGTACCATACGACCTTTCAAATACCACAGGCGGCAAAGCAGATAACCAGAAATGTTGGCAGCTTTAAGAGCCATTGTGTGGAAATGTGGCACGGCGATAAGTGACTCGTATTAATGATGACCCTGTTTCTTGTGACATTACACAAGTTATGAAGCCGTTTCCTCGGTGATAATGTTTCGAAGCCCGCAATTGACGTTTGGCTAATAAATCTATATTCGCGCTCCGAAGCTAATGTCCGCAAGTCTTGCATTTATACTGCTGCTCCCATTTTAAAATGCTGCCAGAGCTTAAGGGATGAAAGCCTTTCAAATCAGCATTACTGTGACAGGTAAATGACAGACCTGCTAAAACTCATTATGTGCCTAATCTTCGCAGGAAAGGATGGAATAATGCAAGATGCAGATAGCAGATTTTTTTTTTACAGAATAAGAAACTGTGCCTGCAGGAAATTTTATTATGAATGTCAAAATGGCAAATATATGCCGGTTTTTTTTTTACAAAGAGGATGAAGAATATGCTTCTTGCTGTGTTTTCAGCCATTTATGTCCATCTCGGCAATTTGTATTTCGTGCTCAAACGCACACGTAACAAACGTGTTGTTTTTAAATCGCAAAAAAAAACCTTTCACTAGATACTCTATTCATTTCGCTGCAATCAGAGCAGTCACTAGCATGAGAGCACTTTATAAAGCACTCAGATTGTAAGACTCTACAGCATGCAGTGCTTTGATTTTTAAGAGTTACAGGGTTGTGATATTTCCAGTCAAACTTTTACAGCCCTTGAGCCCGCGACATATATTGTGAACTTATTTTTTGCCTTAGAAAATACATTGTAACATTTTGTGGGACTCAAGTGGAATGTCACAAAAAGGTTATTGTAGAAGGCTGGCTGATGTGACCCATGCTGATGATAAAGCACATAATCCGGCCAATGTGCAGGTCACACTGATTGGCAATACGGCCTCAAAGCCTTTGTCCATGATGACGTCAATGGAGAGTAGCATAAGGGGAACCTGCAAGGGATATAGCTCACTAAATTCACGCTTACAGATGAATCCACGGACACTGCCTTTTCAGAGATTGTCCTGTTGCATTTCAAATGGAGCCGGACCAGACAAATTCACTCGGACGCATGACTCATGCGTGGCTGAGTGTCCGATGTGATGAGCGGCAATTGTGGAAACGACTGTGGTCCTGTCGCTGGATGGAAGACTGGGCTGCACCAGGGTGAATGCAGTATCAGCAGATTCATGCAAAGCGTTGGATCAGTTTAACACGTAGGCTTTCGCGACCAATATCATCCATAATATATGGTTTTGAGTTAGATTGTAATTTATGTGCATACCTTATTGGCTTACAAATGACAACATCACATTTATCCATCTTTTTTAAGGATGTCTCCATAACTCTGACTGGCGCCTGATGATGCTGGTTGTAATTATCAGTGAAGCGTCACAGTACTCAAATTGTAGATGTCGCGGGTTTCCTCTCCAACACATCGGTGTACTAGTAGCGAATTGGCACGTGTTTGTTTACGTTAATGAACCTTACTAATTGGCTGTGTCGGATGCTGGCGAGTTTAACGATACATGTTTGGGTTAGATTTAATCCAGAAATATCTATGATAATTTAATCAGTAATGCTTAACTATTGATGCCTGTGCACACACGCGCACACATGAGCACACTCACAACAAGCTACGGTAGAAATGAAAAAGTGATTTTAGCTGATTTCTAACAGGGCTGGGATTTACAAAAAAAAAAAAACTAAAAATTCACAAAGCATTTAAACGGTTCAAACAATTTCACAGTTTTGAAAAATCCAATTCGTAACGGTGTACGTTTCTTGATATGTTTATTTCTGCATAGTTGTTAGACGGCAGAGCTAGCACCAAACGCGTAAATTGTGTGAAACTTAAACGTAAAAAGATTTACCGTCAATTATAGATTTTTGAACGACGTAACTTACACCCGTCATATTCCTTACAAGTCCGTATATAGTTTGCATTTTAATGGCAGCAACCGCTTGGCAGTACATACAAACTGTTTTGTCTTGAACATATATATTTTTATATGACTAACCATAAAGTATACATTTCTGAATGATGTGATTTACCTCAAGGTTGTACAGAAAACACTATTAAAATTATCAATATGCTTCATATATTGCTTTGGTTTAGCCACAGCGATTTTAGTGTTTGTCCTGGCTTTGAAATAATGCCTTGTGAGATTTCAGATTGTTTTTCGTCATATTGTGTTTAGAATGTAATAAAGAGAGATATTGTATTTGATGCATATCTACCCCACCATCAGCTTGTTTTTTTGGTTATTTGTTAGATTATAGGCACGATGTGATTTGTGGGAAGCCACACCATTTAGAATTTACATTATCATTATCGGTGAAATGCAGGCACAAATCTGTAAAAAAGAAAAAAATAACAATACGTCTCATACATACATACAGTTATATAAACAGCACGGTACATATACGGTAACCCAGTGGATAATGGTTCTCTGACATATGAAAAATATCTAATACAATGTCACGGCCCACTGTAGCGATTTAACAAAAAGCAGTTGGGGTCACAGTTAACACGGTATAACATGGCGTATAATAAATAGTATGAGAATAATAATACAGCAAAGCTTCACATATCCATCGAGCAACCTTAACCCAATAACACGAACCCACAGCGGCACTTTGGTTGTAGCGCCCCTGTGCTATGAACTCAGCAACCCCGAGTTCGTTTTCCGGCCACGGCTCACCCACCATCGGTGCCGAGCGATGTCTGAACCCGAGCCCCCCGTTTACCAACCCGCACCGCCCCACGATGCGGGTTGGTCACCACGGTGCCGAGATGTTAACCACCTCTCCTGGTATACAGGAGGTTCGTGGGTTCGATCCCGACCCCGACCGTGACACATGTATAGATGGAGTTTGCGGTGTTTCTCTCCCCGTGGTCTGCGTGGAATTGTCTGCGGGTTCTCCGGTTTTTTCCCTCCACACTTAGAAACACGCATTTCGGGTATTTTGGCTGCTATACATTTCCACGTGATAAACCACAAAGTCGAGCGATCATTTGTGGCCGGGGCGCTTCTGAAAAAGAGCTACATAGCTGAGTGGACCTTACCTGGTAAAATAATTACTATAGTTGAGTTTAGTTTAAAGGTGGCAAAATACGGTGGGTCAACGCCCATCACCGATAAGGCGCGGCGGGGAGGCCTTCGCCCATTTCTAGACCGAGAGAATGCAAGTCGCTTCTGCGATCTCTGGGCAACCTTCCAGCCCAAGCCTGCAACAACCCCCCATGGCATTCCCACACAATCTCCTTATCGAAGAATCCAAGCCCGTTACCAGGCTCGACCGCCCCTTAGCTTGTTGTCTTCTTCTTCTAGATTTGACAATGAAGATTGTGCGCACACAACAGAGTGATTTGGTTGCAGGCTTCACCTCCGATTGCCGTCTGTTCTTCGCTGCTACTCGCTTTGTCAATGGCAAAAATTATGTCACCTCACCGCCCATCGCAGCCGCCGCCCCCCCTCACTAGCCTCCCGTGCACCCCCCCAATCAAATCTGCACAGGCTGCTGGTAGCAAGGTTACCCTTACTCAATTGCTGTGCAGATTTATTGTGCGTGTCGTCCACGCGCGTGTTGGCAAACCCAAACCTGAATGCATGCGACGGCTTATTAATTTAACGAAGTGCATTATTAATGCATTATCCATGCATAGTTAAATCTACGCAGGTAGCGGTGTTGGCGGGGGGGGGGGGGTAGTGATTCACTGGACACGCGCTCACACACGCTTCGTAGTCTCGGTGTGTGGGTCCACTTTTTTGTTTGAAATTTGCATTTACCCTCAAATATCTCCTTGCCAAAAAAATGAACCACTGACGCAATCGAGCACTGATTTGCTGCGCTCACTACCGCGACACGGTGGTTACGAGGAGCGGGGAGTTGTTTGACTTAAACTTCACCGCACTGCTCGGGTGCTGGTTGACGGAGGGAGTGCATTTTTGCCTTGCCTCTTGCACGCGTGCCCCCTGTCCAGTACAGGTGCGACAGGCTCGCAAAGATTCTTGGTCGCGTCAAGGCACAGCGTCTCGGTGTGGGAAGGAAAGAGCAAATGGAACAATTATGAGGATGTTTTAAAAATAACAAAAATTGGCAAGGGAAAGTGTCGGCAGCTAATGGCAACGTGGGGAAGCAGCAGAACTGCTTATTGCAAAAGAGTCAATGTGCTGAAAAGCAATTAGACTCAATTACTATAGTCTGTCCAACATTATCCAGCAGATGTTGAACAGCTGTTAACTATTTTTTTGCTTATTTTTTTGGTGGGGTAGGGGGGGATGGAATGAAATGAATATTGTTCCATTAGAGCAGTGTTTTATCAGCGTAAGATTGTGTAAGTCACATGTGCATCGAATGCGTTGTGCTAAGACACAAACAACATTCTGTTAAAACACAAATAAAGCATATTACAGGAGAGCTCCTGATTATCCGTGGTAATATTGGGGGTCCAATATTGCAAATCCTTTTATCCGCGGGGTTAACCGCGATTATGATCCTCTTCCTATCCACTAGGTGAACAAATTGTGGAGAAACCTTGCGGTTAATAGGAATAACTTCGCCTTTTGTCGTGGGTAGCAACAAATTGGGCGGATCATTGCGGAAAAGAATCAGAAATAGGACCACAGATAATAGGAGCCTTCTTTGGCTGCTAAAGCTGCTGCGGATGACAGGAGTCGTGGGAAAGTAACCGAGCCGCGAATTAGAGAAGTTATCTCCTGAACTCTATCAATAAATGATGAAAAGCAAAAGTGAGCTGAATGTGGTCTGCGGGCAAAATGCAATGCTATCCAAATGCATTATCTGCTGATATACGAACCAGACCCTGATCGCGAACACCTTGCAAGCGATGATTATTCAGGGCGTATTTTTCTGCTACAAACTCACCCGAGCAATGCACAGCCCGTTCTCAATCCACTGCTGGATGAGGGATTTCCCCAAACCGAGCGAGATGTGTGGGTCGTTTTGACGATGCTTCACCACGCTGGTCAGTGCGGTTCGGCGAACACGGATAGCACAGATGATTTGAGAACAGACAGGTACAGCACAACAATAGATTTTCTGCAGTGCCGTCTGCTGCACACCGTGTCGCACCGCTGCCTATACTACCTGCTATTTAGGGTGGTCGCCTATCCAAGTACTATCCAGGCTCAAACCGGTTTAGCTTCAGGGGTCTGATGAAATACGGAACATTCTGGATGATGGGCTGTGTGGTTCGTGGGTGACATAAATTATAAATAAATGCTATAAATAAATAAGCAATTAATCCGTTCCATCAGATATTTATAGGCAACGACCCTCACTGTTAGATTCACTAGCATTGGCTAAAGAGCGCCTGGCTACTGATGAGGCCCTGAATGTGTCAAAGTCGGTCCAGAGCTTGCTTGAATTGCATCAATGCTGCAGAGATTACACAGAAGGCCGTGTGTAGAAAATACTCCACATGTGTTTTTTTTACGTGGAGGAATGGAAACGACGTGTATTATTTGCTTATTAATTGGCATTTAATCATTCGCTCTTCTAACATTGTGAGATATTCGTCTTGCCACGATGTGTTGCGTTTTATTTTGCATCTCAGAGGTGGCAACCCTAGCGGAGAGACACATAAACAACCACGCAGTCACTCATGGAGGCGGCAACATTGCCACCAATATTCAAGACCTGCCTCTGTGTGCCAGGGCCCACAGAAAATACCATTCTCAAAACAAACAAGGCATCCTTGTTGGCAGGCTGTGTTCAGCTGAATAGGCCTCCGCTGTCCTGCGTGGTGCTGTGACAGAGGCAAAGAGACTGACCCTGTAGCTCATTCGCCAATGCCAGGCAGTGTCTTGCCCAGCACATTCCCGTGCCTCGGAAGGCATTCGAGAAAGCCACGATTCTTTATGCAATCTTCACAGTGAAGTGTAAGCGATGCCTCAAGTAAAAAAAGAAAAACGACCTGTGATCATTCACAGGCATCCGTGTTCATGATTTGCATGTTCGAGCTCTGTGCATGATCTCTGATGTTGTCCAGCACCATCATTGATCTCATTCCCCAAAGGCATTAATAATAATAATATTTCCTTACCCATGGGAGGAGTGATGGTGGTTAACGAAAATGCTACGATCCCAGTGACCTAAGTTAGAATCCTGGTCGTGGATACGAAAGCCTGACTCTTCCAATGAGACACTAAATGCGTCGAAACCGCCCCAGAGTTTGCTTGCATTGTTCCAATGCTGCTGAAATTATGCACTCCCAGAAGGCTGTTTTACTGATGGGATGTGTACAAAATACTAAAAATGTTCACGTGGAGAGACAGTTATGGGAAACGGGCATATTTATCTACGTATGCGTGGGAGCCTATCCCTTTACCAAAACCACGCCGTACAGTGTGGTGAAGTATGGTCAAACAGGCCCCGTGGCCAAACAGTTGATTAATGAAGTACAGTAAATAATGTTGTTATTGTAATAATTTACCCAGGAAAGCCTCGCTGAGTCTCAAGTTCCTTTTTGTAGGGATGCTTTTACGCCCATTCGTGTAACGGGTATTTGGTATGTGTTAGAAAACCATAGCAGCCGGAGATTGCCCACGAATACATAAGGATAAATGCTCAAATCTCCACACAGATTCAAGATTTCAACTGCTGTGCTGTTGTCTCCTGGTCACCTCGCTGCCCAAGAAGCTTACAACACCTGGTATTCCGAGGCAGTCTGGTATCCAAGTACTAACCAAGGTCAACTCTTCTTAGCTTCCAAGATCTGATGAGATCGGGTGCATTTGGGGTGATTTAGCAAGAAAAAAAAACCCCAGAGCATCTTGTCATCTCGCAGGTAATAAAGATGCAAAGCCATGCAATAATCTCAAGAGTAGGATGTACCGTGTTTGTACAATGGCCAAAATGGTACACGTGCCATAAATACCAATCACTGAAAAATACATGAACATGTATTGCAAACGATCCATACACTACTTAGTGGAATAACCTTGTACAAAGACAAAAAGTACATAAGTAAATCGTGCTTACTCTTTTACGCGAAGGTAGAAATAGCCTCGCCATATATTTACCGACGCTGGCTGTTAACTGTCGCTCGCTTCTGGTTACAAAGAATACATAAAGTATATTAAACCATATAAATTAAACCCCAAACCTGCATTGATATATATCTCATCCCTGTCAGAGGCGTAGAGGGAGACGCACAAAGAGAGAGGATGGATGTCTATAAATTACACGGGGTAGCTGAGAGATCTCCCTCAATTGTAAACATTCCTGAGCTTTCTCTGTGCACACATTTGATCGTAAGAGCACCTTGGATATTTTTTCGGAGGGGTGGTTTGCAGGGGGGTGGGGTGGGGGTGTTACAGGACATGATAAACTGCTGGGTGCAATGAAAGCAATGTACAAGCTGTTTTTGTTTCAGACCATTCGGTTTTTGGGGGAATGAAGGATTAAAGGATGCGTAAAAATGTGGTCGTCGTATTATTATAGATGCGCTCTTCCACATTCCTCGATATCTGCCGTGGAATGATTGCAACAATAACAACCACGAGGTTTAATTTATTCGTGCCGGGAGGTGGCAGACAATCTGGGGCAGCGCTTCTCAAACAGAGTCTGCTTTCTCCTCTTGGGTCCAGTTTTGCAGATTAATGATTTAACAGCATCACTTCCCAAACCCGTCTGTTTACCTTCCAAGTTCATGAGACGCAGTCACACGGAAACAACAACAGCAACTGTGTTCAACATTGAACACGCTTCAAAATTAAATTGAGGGCTTAGCTGTGCTGCAGTGGGTTCAGCGCTACGAACACGGTAACCTGAGTTCGATTTCTGGCTACGGCTAATATTGGTGGTAAATTATATTATCTGCTGGGCCCCACACTTTTCCAGAGTGGTAAAGTATGGTAAAACAACGTGCACGACCAAAATGGCGTGGGGAGGCCTTAATCCCGAAGTGCATTGACAACGGTCGTGAAGTATTACAGTATTTAAAAAAGATGTGTAATTAATTTAACATTAATATAGAATAAAGACATACTATTGTACATCAAACTTGCATAATTTAAATACAAATAATGTATTTTTTACAAACAATACGTAATTTGCCATATCACATCTTGAATAACTTAAATAATATTTAGCAGCGAAATTTGCTGCTAAAGTCTAACACTGTGACATCTTAGACAGGGCAGCTTCTGATATCCAACACTGTGAGCTGCGAGCAAAGTGAAGTAATCCTTTGTAAGGGGAAATAAAACAGCCTGAAAACTTTCCACTTATTCAGATTAAATTAGCCGAAGGGTGCTCTCAGTCCCGCTCGTAATCAATGATCACCTGCACGTGGCAGACCACGTGGCTGTGGCTTAGCCTCCGCGGGGAATTTGGGACGGGGCTCTCAGATGCCTCAGTGCTGTGCGACGTTCTGCCAACTCGTACTGATGCATTCAAGCTGCCATTATCACACCCGACGGTGTCTTTGACAAGCCAGCACTGTCATTACACGTCGTATCGCCAAAGGCTACGTAGAGTTGCAACAACCTGTTTTAATCAGGTGCCTCTACCGGATGGATGCTGGAGGAGCAGCGGGTGCAAATGGTCAACGCATTGCGCGATGATGAATGTTGAACTTCTTTACATAATGAGGGCCACAGCTAACATCAGCGGTGAGCGGCATTGGGAACCTGGCCTGGGCATCAGACTCTTACGCACCAGCCTGAAATGAGTACCTGGTTTGGTGCGTGATTAACAGCGCTGGGAAGACAAAGGTGGCGATGCATGTGACTGATCACCCCAACCACTCGTGCGATGTAACAGCCTTAACAGGGTTCACTTATAGTACTTACCCCTGATTGTCAGTTCACCTTTGTCTTTTTTGCAGTTTATGTGGCTGTCCTGATTGTGTTCACTATCATCATCATCACCACCACCACCGTCAGCCATGATCAATCCACCGCTGGATGGAGCCATATCCGCGTCACCGTCATCTCTCCCGATTCTGGGATCTAACAATCCATCCAGTACCAGCACGTGAGCTGATGTCATTGCTCAATCTCTTTGGTGGACATGCTGTTCGATCACTGATTCTTCACCGACCCATCCTGCCAAAGCCGCACTTACTCCTCTCAGCGGTGTTAATTGCCATTGACAGGCACTTGCTCTTTCAGCCACGTGCTCCCCTTTTACCGTCTCTCGCTGTTAATTCCAAAGTGCCGTGCACTTTTTCAATTTTACGTTCCATTTTTGTTTTGTTTGTTTCCGTTAACGACCGTGTCTCTGAACCGTACGTCGATTACATTACCAATACGTAAAGGTGCATCGTTGTCCCAGGCGGTCCCATCGATTGTATTGGACGACACCAATATTTGAATTGATGTCCTGACAAAGCCAAACAATCTGTGGTTCCAATTAGCCGATGACATTTTTCACGCCGATGTGAACACGCGAGCGGGGGTGGGGGGCTAACCGGAAAAAAACATTTTCTCTCAGCTTCACTATATTTATTATTATTATTACACATTGTATTAATTATTACACACTTTTATTTAACTTGCCCTGCTGTCTGTTTATATTCTTTCACATATTTGATGTTTAATATCTTCGGATCTACGAAGCCGAACGAGCTGAAAAATTGTACACAGACTCGCGTGGCAATTCAATATTTCATTTGAAAATCCGGTCCAGGTCTCGCCGATCCTGAGCCTCTTCGTCTTTTTTTAATAATAAATTTGTATTGCACTATTTCAAATATATTATAATTCTCGAGGCAATACAGAATTATGGTTATTGTCTGGATTGAGATCTCAGAATGAATAATACATATCCAAATTATTTTTACAAGATTACCATTCAAATAAATTCGGTAAAAAATTAGTTTTTAATGCATACACTTTTATTTGGACTTAAAAGTAGAACAACAACAACATCATTCCAGAATGAATCAAATTTGATGTGCTCAATAAAAGTGGATGGCTTGCATAAAGACATGAAACATGTCGAAAGGAAACCACCCACTTTTTTTCAGCACATCAAATTCGATTAGTTCTGGGGTCAAAATAATGTATTTTCTGTGTGCATGGAAAAATCGAATGTATTTTCCCTTCTCTCGCCGTAACATTTTCCCACTGAGCAGAGAGGCGCCTCAATGTTGCGTCATTTGGATCGTGGCAAGGCGAGCAAGTCACGTACCGGCTCACTAGAACGAAAATAAGGCTCAGGGTGAAAAAACAAAACATAAAGAGGAAATAAACGCCTGCAGGAAGAAATGAGTACGCGCCCGTGAGACGCTTGGCTAAAGTTAATCCATAGCCGTTCTCTGGACCTTTCAATTTGCTGGATGGTTTTGTGACAACTGTGTTGCTAGTGGCTTATAATGACGAGTGCGCTTCGCGTGGCCGAGCGAGCAAACTGCGATGGTGGAAAGGGATTCATTAATTAGATTTTTTTGTACTTTAGTGGGCATAATATGTCGGGGCATTGTGGGCCACATCGGCATGGGCTGGATCTTAAAGATACCTCTGAATTTTTGGGCCCTCGTCAATGTTCAACTAGTTCGAAATGAAGGAGAAAAGGATGACCCACGTTCAAATCAGCTTTGACGTGTCTTTTTATTTACAGTGAGGGAAAAAAAGTATTTGATCCCCTACTGATTTTGTACGTTTGCCCACTGACAAAGAAATGATCAGTCTATAATTTTAATGGTAGGTTTATTTGAACAGCGAGAGACAGAATAACAACAAAAAAATCTAGAAAAACGCATGTCAAAAATGTTATGAATTGATTTGCATTTTAATGAGGGAAATAAGTATTTGACCCCTCTGCAAAACATGACTTAGTATGTGGTGGCAAAACCCTTGTTGGCAATCACAGAGGTCAGACGTTTCATGTAGTTGGCCACCAGGTTTGCACACATCTCAGGAGGGATTTTGTCCCACTCTTCTTTGCAGATCTTCTCCAAGTCATTAAGGTTTCGAGGCTGACGTTTGGCAACTCGAACATTCAGCTCCCTCCACAGATTTTCTATGGGATTAAGGTCTGGAGACTGGCAAGGCCACTCCAGGACCTTAATGTGCTTCTTCTTGAGCCACTCCTTTGTTGCCTTGACCGTGTGTTTTGGGTCATTGTCATGCTGGAATACCCATCCACTACCCATTTTTAATGCCCTGGCTGAGGGAAGGAGGTTCTCACCCAAGATTTGACGGTACATGGCCCCGTCCATCGTCCCTTTGATGAGGTGAAGTTGTCCTGTCCCCTTAGCAGAAAAACACTCCCAAAGCATAATGTTTCCACCTCCATGTTGACGGTGGGGATGGTGTTCTTGGGGTCATAGGCAGCATTCCTCCTCCTCCTCCAAACACGGCGAGTTGAGTTGATGCCAAAGAGCTCCATTTTGGCCTCATCTGACCACAACACTTTCACCCAGTTGTCCTCTGAATCATTCAGATGTTCATTGGCAAACTTCAGACGGGCATGTATATGTGCTTTTTGAGCAGGGGGACCTTGCGGGCACTGCAGGATTTCAGTCCTTCACGGCGTAGTGTGTTACCAATTGTTTTCTTGGTGACTATTGTCCCAGCTGCCTTGAGATCATTGACAAGATTCTCCCGTGTAGTTCTGGGCTGATTCCTCACTGTTCTCATGATCATTGCAACTCCACGAGGTGAGATCTTGCATGGAGCCCCAGGCCGAGGGAGATTGACAGTTCTTTTGTGTTTCTTCCATTTGCGATTAATCGCACCAACTGTTGTCACCTTCTCACCAAGCTGCTTGGCAATGGTCTTGTATCCCATTCTAGCCTTGTGTAGGTTTACAATCTTGTCCCTGACATCCTTGGAGAGCTCTTTGGTCTTGGCAATGGTGGAGAATTTGGAATCTGATTGATTGATTGTTTCTGTGGACACGTGTCTTTTATACAGGTAACAAGATGAGATTAGGAGCACTCCCTTTAAGAGTGTGCTCCTAATCTCAGCTCGTTACCTGTATAAAAGAGGCAGAAATATTTTTGATTGAGAGGGGGTCAAATACTTATTTCCCTCATTAAAATGCAAATCAATTTATACCATTTTTGACATGCGTTTTTCTGGATTTTGTTGTTGTTATTCTGTCTCTCACTGTTCAAATAAAACTACCATTAAAATGATAGACTGATCATTTCTTTGTCAGTGGGCAAACGTACAAAATCAGCAGGGGATCAAATACTTTTTTCCCTCACTGTATCCTGTTCACTTCAATGCTGACGTTTTATTTATTTACTTTACTTTGCGTACTCGTTTGTGACCCAGGTCACTCTTGCAGATGGCGAGGCTATCTTGGGTTCTTCTCTTTCTCACCTGGTTAAACAAAACACGCTTGAACTACGGATCAAAGACATTGACAACGAAAATGCCTACAAAACGTGAAAAGTGCACCAAGGAGCTTGGAGCGGTGAATGCTTGTAATGATACCGAGGGAAAGAAACATGAAGCCATTAATTGTAGAAATTGCACAAACAGTTAGAGGCATATTGAGTGTCAATAAAAGTGTGCTTTATAGTGTGGATGATGGCAAGTGGTCAAGATTCATGATTGAGTGGCAGCCAACGTATGGAAATGCACCCGAGAATATGCCCAGCATGAACAAGGGAGTGATTAAATCAGCTCATGTGCAGGTGATAAGAGTATTGCATCGCAGGACCGTGAGAAATGGCGACTGTTGGGGATGACCTTAAACCAGCAGTGGAGAGATCAAAGCTGATGATGGTGATGATGACCTGCCCGCATAACTACCTGATGAATGATACGTAAAGGGCGATTTGCTTTTGCTTTCCTCACTTTTGAAACGGGAAATTCTAGTGATCTTAAAATGAAGAGCAACCAGGTCAAGTTTGTCACTGCGGATGAATACGTTTCACACAGAAGATGAGAATGGCAGGTTACAAGAGGGCAAATATCATTGTTTGAGATATTGACAACGTGAAGAAGTGCTAATGCGCGAAGCACATGCACACACGGCTATTGCTGGAACCAGTACATTAAACGCGACCCGATAGGACACAGATGAGCGTGGCAATACGTAAAAAAAAACCTTCCAGAGAGCGTGAGAGAGAGAGAGCAACCCAATTTGATGCGGTGAAAGGTGCTTAATCAAACTTGGGATGAAATATTTTGAACGCGATGCCCTGCATATATCACAAACGAATTTGAACGCCACACGACACAACTCATCGCGAGATGAAGGCCCCCTTTTCCGTGGCGTGTTGCGTGTCAATGAAAATTGAAAAAAGTGATCTTGGTCCTTTTTTTGTCCTGGCTTTTATCCCGATTGTGCCGTCGGCGTCACCTCGTGAGACGAGGACTCCATTTGGATATCTCGCACGGCAGTTGCAATCCTCAACGTTGGAGAACGATCCACGGAAGCAGACATAACACAACTACTTCCGAGATCCCTTTAAAAGTAAGTACGTTTCAAAATGTGCAAATCCAATAACCTAGGTTATGACGAGTGTGCTGCATTCATATTTGTAAAATCTATTCAACAATCTCGAACATCGTGCGGCAGCAGTGAGTTCCAGGCTGATGGACCGCTGAGTAGGTGCGTGGGTGTGTGAGTAGGTGAATGAGTGGTGAGATGAGTTCCACTGAGTTTATAACTGGATTGGTGAGTAGGTGAGCGAGTTGGTAGGTGAGTTCCAGGCTGATGGACTGCGCAATTTATGAGTGGGTGTGTAGGCGAGTTCTGGGCCAATTGACCGCTGAGTAGATAAGTGGATGGGAGAGTGAGTAGATGAGTGGGTGGATGACTTCCAGGCCGATGAACCACTTAGTAGGTGCGCAGGTGAGTTTCGGGCCGATGGACCACTGACCGCGAAGCTGCGAGGTCCAAATCTCGCTGTCGGAGTGCGTGGAATGATCAGAGTCACTACGAGCTGCCGAACGAAGACGGCGATGATTGACAAACGAGTGGACCGGCGCACACGTGTCCATCAGATGGTGTGGACACTGGTATACTTACGTGCACAGTTCGAAATCTATCCTTTGCTTAATTGGCAGGCAGTGTATGTCATCGGGAATGGTCGCTGTGATGTGGTCATACTTCCGCTTCTGCGGCTGAGTTTAGGGCAGACTGAAGTGGCAGAACTTTCGCATCTGGCTGGCAACAGAGATCAACGTCCGTTGCATGACAGTTAAACCGATATTGTGACATGCCAGAGCTGCATTCTATCCCAATTAAGTGCAGTATCGGTGTTTCGTGGTCAGAGACCAAAAAAAAGTCACCACACTTAACAAGTCGGGGCCTAAACACGGACGGGCCTGCCTGGATTCAAACCCAGGATCTCAACGGTGCCAATTCAGGCACTCTGTGACCTCTAAGCCACCCAGGCAACCTCCCAAATTTAGTTTTAAAATTAGATTCGTTTTTTCTTTTGTCCTTGGGGCCACTCTCAGCACTGCATATGCAACCTGAGAAGCTGGACGCCTGTTAAGGAGCGGCTGGTCGGCATTTAATGATTCTGCGCTCCGCCTCCCCTCCACCAGTGATTTGATTGTCTTTATTAGGATTTGTAATTTGATTACAGAATCAATTTACTTTTGTCTTATTTTTCTGGTCTCATTGCTTCATTGCATTAGGCTAAATGTAACAATAAGCACGTGACTTGCACGTGCTTATTGATTGCCACGTGCACAATTTTTTATGTATCTTCAGCCTGAGAATCGATTTTAATCTGTAAATCAATGCATCATAACATGCCTAGTGGCTGATGTATATATTTTATGACATGCATGTAATGAGAATACACTATTAAGCAAACGTATCTCCACCAAAGCTACAGGACACATTTGGTGAGGCCTTAGAGGCTTTATTGTCAATTCCGTGTACTTAAAAGTAATTGTTCCCACCCTGCCCGCTCCCACAGTATACCAGGAGGATGAGCGAGCCCAGTGTCCATTCCAAAGAAAATGTTGTTAATATCTTTAACGGTTGAGAATTATTGCTTCGCTCAGTCGCAGCGAAACGTCCACAGGGCCACAAAAGTGTGAATTACGAGTTTCATTTGAGAAGGGCACGGGGCCACGTTCGGGAACGTTCGTGTGCGAGGTCACGCGCTCGGACAACTCGTTGCGCAGTCGCCGTTTGTTGGGTTTTGAAACGGGGGAACGGGACCACCGCGCTGCGGATTCAATGGACCGTGCATCACCTGTTAATTCGGCGGACGTTTCCAAATGCAGCGTCGCGGTAAATCTCGCAGCATTCGTCACGCACAATCACCTAGGCCTCGGTCGACGGTGGACATTGGCGCGTGCGGAGCAAGCCATGCCTAAAGTAGAAATTAATTTAAACGGTGCCGCAAAAAAAATAAAAATAAAAAAACCACACACAACCCAGCCACCGATCCACCAGAAAACTCGGAGGTAAAAAAAACCATACAAATGGGTTGACGTCAGCAAGATTATCGAATTAAAGTCACAACAGATGGTAGAGCACAATGCTGTGTGATGCTTCATTAGCAGCAAGAGCCGTATCCATTAAGGGCTCTCGCATCTCGCAAACGAGCACACGCGCAGACGGGGCACGGAGCTGACCCAGCAAGAAGCAACAAACGAGCGGTGTGTCCCAGGATGCGCGCGTGAAACCTTCCGCTTGCAGTAGGTAGAGAAGTTTGCGTTGCAGGGTCAGGGGAGAGCGAGATGATGGTTATTAAAAAAAAAATAATTTTTTGCGTCGGAATAATAATCTTCACCTCCTGCTTCTTTTCTCGCACGACTCCACTTTGGAATTCTCCCCTTTTCCACTACACCCCCCCTCAACCTCGTCATCTCTTCTCTCAAATTCTTATAACCTAACAAAAGCCAGGGAACGACTAAAGTATTATCTATGACACGTTCATGTGCTATGAAGAAGGAACATTTCCAGAAACGTCACCTGTTTTATATATATATTGTTCCTTCGAAGGTAGTGATGAATGTGTCTAGCTTTTTTTAATGATAACTTTAGTCGTGCAGTTTGTTGCTGGACGCTCGCATAAAATGAGAGTAGTGCAAAAATAACTAAAAAAATGGCGCACAACCCTTGGAATTGTTTAAAACTATTATTCCATATCGAAAAATATAGAAGTAGCATTTGAGGAACAGAAGTCAACTGAGAGGATCAGCTTTTATGCAGGTGTTGCTTTTCTGCATCGCAGGATCGTGAGAGGTGGTGGCAGCTTGCTGATGCCTTCATCCAGCAGTGGATTAACCGTGGCTGATGATTTTTTCTCTCCCTCCTATGACTTGATTTGTGGCTTAAAATGTTGCTCAGTCTCTATGAATCTCAGACAGCCCACTGAATTAATTCCATCTATTTGCACCACACATTGGCAAGCTTTGAATGATCCACACGCTTGACAAGATCGTGAGCTACATAATGGCCTGCATAATTGTAATTCTCACTCAGCTAATTAGATGTGCAAATCAGGTTTTAGTGGACAGATAGTTCACTACTGCTTGAGAATAGCTGTTCGTAATCCAGCCATTAAATAAAAGGAGACCATGATGTCTGGACTATGCGTTACAGAACCCGCACAGAAAGCCACGATCGTGAATGGTGATGCCCGCTTTGACCGCTTTATGTAAATATTCACAATAAATAGTGCTGGTTCTGGAATAGAGGGGAAAAAAAACCCTCGCCTGAGCCATTCTTCTCTGCACTGCGAAATTAATAACAAAAATCTGTAGCCATCATTCAGAGCCAGTACACTTTACTTGCAGCAGAATACATGCTATACCCTTTGTCACTGTGACAGAATCAAGTTGATTTATAGTTGCCTATATAGTGAAAGCCTCTAATACAATCTGCCAGGTTGTTTTTTTCTCTCCACATATTCTGGTGTATACTTGCTATAGCATGTCTCCCTTGGCCATGTCCCTATCAGCCATTGTGAAATGCATTGGCTGATCTCGGTTGAATAAAATGCACGTCTCATTGGATTGCCCCCCCCCCCTCCTCTCGCTTGGTATTAGCACTTAACACCGGGTTTCTGCTGGAGGGGGAAAAACCCCCACATTGCATTACAGAGAGGTCACTACATCTGCAGAGCTATGTAGAGTTTTGAGAAATTAAATTTGGGTTATAAATCTTCCTTACGACAATGCGTCGTCCTATGCCGCTGCTGCTGAGAGCCACACAAAGCCAGAGTCTTATTTCATCACAATGCGCAAGATTTATTCACCCGGCTTTGACAAGCTCTTGGCATTTTGCAAATTGACACCGGTCAACAACAGTCGGTGCATTACGGCAGCCAGTATAAACAGTGCTCACAGCACTATATATCACACACGCGCGCACACACACACGGCGCGACAACAAACTGGAGGCAGAAAAACAGCAGAAGCTCAATAACGCATGTTTCTTATTGATGATGCGTCCCACTCACTCGAATTACACTGGCGAGAGGAACCAAAGGCAGGCGTCACTTCAATCAAAGCCTAGGTCAATTGTTTTTTTTTCACGAAGATCCTTGGCTTTAATCCTGGGGTGGAATTTGTTTGGTAACAAATTAAATGTAAAAATGCTCCTCATTCCATTACTTATGAAAGGGGGTTAGATTAAAATAAAGTATTCTTGGTTCTTTCGGTGAAGTCACGTATAAGGGAAACAATAAAATAATAAAAATATGAAACAATATTGTTTCCCTTCTACGTGACTTTACCGAAAGAACCAAGAATATGAATCCCTGCAGTCACGAAAGCTTTAAATCAAGATAAAATAAAGTAGTCCGTTCTCGAGCACAAGCATAGAGTGAACGGAGACAAAGAATCACGAGTGTGGCCGGAGAAACAAAGCTGGCAGAGGACAGAGAGGGGAGGGAGTTCATTCGATCCTATCACCTGCCCGTCAGCGAATGGCAGGGAAAATAAGATGAAGACTTCAAAGAAGCAAATCAAAAAAAGTTGTTCATCCACAAAGCCTTTCCGCAGGTTGAAAAGACGTAAATTTGTCTTGTCCACCCGGAGGTTGTGGTTCACCAGATGAGCAGAAACACACGGGGGCCATCACCATGGTATGCACTGACGGACGCAGTAAAGGTAGCATGGTCGGCATGATCTCCCATGCAAGGAATGAAAAGGCGGCTCCTTACAATAAGAAGACTCTTCACCTTCCCCTTCTCTTTGTAGCTTGGCACCAAAGGCCCCTCCAGTCCTCCGGTCGCCGGGTCGAAGTTGCACACTTGATTAACTCTGCCACTGGACGGACGGTAGACTGACTCACCTTGTCACTCAAGTGTTCACGTCCACTGGCTGTGCATCCTCGTGTCGTGAAAATGTTGACGCAGCGCCCATCTCGGCCACAAGAGCAAGGCGTACACACGGTTTAATCATGCCACAGTCTGGTACCTTTATTCAGCGAGTGAAGGGACTGCCACACTGCCAGGCCGTAAAATGAAACAAAGTTTTACATCCTTGCGATATCTACACCAGTCTTTCTTGTTATGCATTTCTCTACTTTTTATTTTTTTGTATTTATTTTCTTTTTTTTTGTAATTTATGCTTTTGTTTTCTTGCTTGCTTTAAGAAATTAATTGGGGGGCGGGCGGGGGGGGGGGGAGGAAAGTCTTTAAAGAACTTCCAAAAAAAATGTAGTGTATAAATTGCAAAGTGAATATCCACGTTTGATGACGTCCTTGGACAAAGTAACAAAAGAGAATGATGAAGTCCTATTTGCGAAGTCGTCGAGCAATGCACAAGTTAATTTCCGCGATACAATTTTTGTTTTTCATCCCACTGCCAGTGGTTTGTTGGCCACAGGAGCGCCACTCTGCGTGCATTCAGTTCACCGAAATCTGCTCTCCGAACAAGAACTCAAAATCAACGGACCGTCGGATGGCAACGTGAGACGCGTAACAGAATTTCCGTCACGGATTAAAGAAAAAAAAGCAAATATAACGTGTTTTTTTAATATATAGAGCAAGTTTTTTTTTTGCTTTTAAAAGTACATAATATAAATACAATAGTACAAAATTTACTTATTTTACAGGACAAACACAACCGTACCGCTCGCCGTCCAAACCATCACGAGTATTCAATGTCAATTAACGTAGGGGAGTTCCGTCATTCTCGCGAGAGGTGCACTGAGTGATTGCGCAACACTTGGCCCGACGCTCCCCTCCCACACCAAATGCCGAGGCATCTGAACCTGAGAGAAGATGCTGTAACAAAAAAAAAAGGACTTAACATTTTACATTGATCGAAATGAGATCGTGTTAAAGGGCTAGGCGACACGATTTAAAATGCGAGGGGAAAAAAAAAAATTACGCAAATCAAAAGCTGCTTATGTACAAAAAAGAAGATTACATCGGCTCCACCAGCACCGTCATTGTACATATTTACCAATTTTTCCACGAGATGGGCCCGGCTTGCATTTACCGTCAAAAACTCAATCTTTATTACAAAAGTAAAAAATATAAAAATAAACGAATGGGAATTCTAGATTCGATAACACTATGAGTCTGTAAAAACAACCCAACCTTAATATGCACCACTGTGAACGTAAATACTGCTGCCGCGTTTTATCTACACACAACGGGTTTGCGTGCGGGCGCGTGGCTTTGCGCGAGCGTCTCTGAACGCGGGCTATTGTGTTCGAAACACAAATGGGGGAAAGCGCGAAGGGTGTTGCAGCCAGGTTTTAAATAGCGGCGCTGCCACACTCGGGCGGCCTCGCGTGTGCGTTGCGCGTGAGCCCCCTCCCCCCACCCCACCCCACCCCACCCCCCACCCCCCCCGGTAACGGCGCCAGAAAAAAAGTCAGAGGGAGGTTTAAAAATCCGAAAGCAGAAAAAAAACCACGAAGGCTTCGCTCCCCTTCTCGTTTTTTTTTTTTTAAAAGCACGATGACCTTCACACATCGCTGTTCTCACCGAATTGATGCATTTATTACTTTCTGTCTTTCGCTGTCACCGTACCCCACCAGCACCCCCCCCCCCCCCCCCCCCCAGCCTTGAGCGCTGTCACTCTGCATGCTGTTGTCGAAGGCCTTTTGAAAGACAAACGGCTCCGGTGCAGTCCCGGCGTACACCAACGCCGCCCCCACTCCCCCCTTGCCTCCCCCCCCCCCCCATCATCCCCCGCCCCCACCTCCCCATCCCCAAAAGTCACCCAGAGTCTCCCACCGCGTCCCCGGCCAGAACGTCGTCTCAGACCGTCGTCACGGACAGCAGCGAGTTGTAGATGCGGGTGCCGTCGGGGGACCTGGTGCCGTGAGCGAGCAGCTCCTGGATCGTCATCCAGTTGTCGAAGATCTTCCTGTTGCGCTTCTTCATCATCTTCTTGTGGCTCAGCTCGATGATGTTCACCTCCTTCTTGTTGTTGCCGCTCTCGTTGCCGGAGCCGCCGGAGCCGCCGGAGCCGCCCCCCGCGGAGCCACACTCCTGCGGGTTCTCCTTGAGGCACTCGAGGCGGCTGCGCATCATGAACTCGCGCCGCCGACGCTGCTCCTTGGCCCGCGACAGGTGCTGCTTGCGCTGCTCCTTGGACCAGTAGCGGCCCATCTTCATCTCGCTGAGCGCGTCGTCGTCCGTCGTCATGCCGCTGCGCTCCTCCTTGATCTTCATCGCTCGCTCTACGGGGGGGGGGGGGGGGGGGGCGTGGGAAGGCAAAGGGGGGCCGACATGAAGTGGGTTTAGACACGACTAGAGTACGTAACATGATAATCCTGGTTCGATCAGCTGCGGCTGCCTCTGGCCACGCGGTCGGTGAAAAATGTGTTAGCCACAGATTAGCAGGTGACACGTGTGGTTGGGTAAAGTGTGGGTGCTACCATCTCCTACAATAAGTCTGGCCAGTGTGCAAGAGCGGGCCACAATAGCATTGATATGGGGCTCCCTAGACCTCCCTCGAGTGGATGCCTCTTCCACCGGCAGTGGCGTGAGTAGGACATTGCAGGAGCAGCACCTTTAACTAGACAATCTTGAACACAATGATTGTTGCTAAATAGGAGTGTAACAATGCAGCCCTCTGGTCAATTCATGAATTGTTGAGATTCATTGTCACGTTTCCATCAAGAATTGTATTTATTTTCATCGATTTTCTTCTTATTATTTAGTTTGCCCCTCAATTATATCCTGAATGTTCTGTCGATGTCACGTCATGCAATGAAAAAAAAAACAATCAGATCGCTTGCAGGGCAGCGCAACCCTCCGTAAGCCCGCAGAAGGAGACACAATGAACCACTTCCGAGATCTCTTCAAGTGATCTCGAGTTCACACCATCTGATAATAATTTTAATCTTCAGAGCTGGGAATTACCCAAATGAAGTCGAGAACCAACTTGAATGTGACAGCCTTTGTTGTGCATTCGTTGGTGACCAGTCTGAGGCTATCAAGTCGCTACACTTGGGAGCCCAATTCAATGTACTGGCAGCTGCAAGATTCAAAGTGTTGTTGTTTGTTTTAATATTGTGGTGAATGTAGCGACCACCAGTGGCTGCAGGGGGTCACGTGAACCCATTACCTACAACATATAGGAAAATGATAATTACACATGTGATTCTATTCACATCTTTATGAGCTTAAGAACCGATATTAATCGCTGAATCAATGCATTGTTACAGCCCTGCCAAGAAAGCGTTCTTACGGCAAATTAAGTGTAGGCACTAGTCCCATCTTGACGTGGATTAGTAAGCTACACATAACCACATGTAAAATATACAAATAATGAACAATTGTCAAGATAGAAATAGATGTGGGTGTTTTGAGAAATTTCTCTCTCTCACACAAAGACAAAGATACCCCGTATCGCCTTAACATACTGTTGGGGCAAGTGTTTCTATCGAGCACCTATGAAGGTCTACACGGCACACGAGGGGGTGGGTGGCCAGGACCACGCCCGACCGCCTTTGTCTCCAAAGTGGCGTTGTTTACACATCGCACCAGGTACTCATTTGAGGCTAAGGCTACCTAGGGGAGGCCCAGGACCGATTCAGATAATCGTCACCGGTGTTGGCCGTGAGTGAGAGACGAACTCGGGGTCGCCGGGTTCATAGCGCGGCGTAGCGCTAACCACTACACTACCGCTCCCCATTCACACAGGCATACATACACAAGCGCGTGCAATTTTCCCGTATGAAACATGACAAGGAATTTGCTGGTTTAACGGTACTTAGTGTCAGCTACACTTCACGTCATTAATCCTTTGTCACTGGCAATGTGACATTAAGGAGGTTTCACTAAGCTCTTTATATCCATTGCGTTATACACAGAAGAATGCACAAATGAATGTATGAACAATCCTTATGTTTAAGGAGGTGAGTAAAAGGAGGGGGGCGGGGGGGGGACTAGTACTGCCTGTCTACATAACCAGATTGACTGTCACAGTGCAAATACACATTATTTTGGCCATGTACAATTTACTCAGTTTAATGTCCACTCTATCAATCTTTAAAAAAAAGCCTCTACGAGAGACAACACAAAAGACAAGGGGGGGAGGAGGGGGAAATCGAAAGCAATCTCTCGAAATTGCATTGTGGTCTGAACAAAGAAATATAGAAGAACACAGAGCTCACTTCTGTAAAAGGGGCCAAACAAGACACACCTAACGAAGACAAAGATCCCCCGTAGAGCAGCCTTAGAATGTGCTGTCAGTGAGCACTTTGGAAGGCGAGCATGGCACACGAGGGGGATGGTGGCTAGCACGACGCCTGGCCGCGTTTATCTCCCCAGTGGCGATGTTTAAACATCGCACGAGGTACGCTTTTAAGGCTGAGTCGACCTAGGGGAGGCCCAGGACCGGTTCAGATAATCGTCAGCGGTGTTGGCCGTGAGCGGGAATCGAACCCGGGTTGCCAGTTTCGTAGCGCAGCGTAGCGCTAACCGCTAAATTTCAGCTCCCCACATAACAAGGACACACACAAACATGCACGCAAACGTACACGCGCGTTCCTGTACACGCACACACGCACGAGCGCGCGCGTGCAAGGTTACCAATGCCTTACCTTTCAGCAGCTTGTCGCGAACCGGCCGCTTGGTAATGTATCGCGTGCCGTCGCTTCGGATCTTCACTTTCCACTCCATTTTGCTTTCGGCCGTCGGGGACCCGTTGCGGGTGGCGAAGGCCTCCTTACAGACGCTGACCAGGCTCATCTGGCTCTGGGCGTACTCCACGGCCGACTTCTGCTGGATGAGCTGCATGTAGCTCTGGTAGTGCTGCGCGTGCGCGGGGATGTGCGTGCTGCGGTAGGACGAGTGCCGGTACTGCGACAGGTACTGCCCCTGCTTGGCGCCGCCGGCGCCGCCGCCGGCACCGCCGGCGCCGCCGCTCAGCTTTTGGTAGAGCTGCTTCGCGCTGCTCGCCTCCGTCGCCGCGGCGACGCCGCCCGCCGTCGCGGACGGCTCCTCAGTCCTGCCTCCCTCCTTGCCGTCGGCGGGCTCGCTCCCCTCCTCCGCCTTGCCCGGGCCCTGCGCTTTGGGCTTGGCGGGGCTTGCGTCTCGGCTGCCGGGCCTCGAGGAGAGCGGCCCGACGCCCTTCTGGCTGGCGCCGCTCTCCGAGCGCTGGCTGTCCGTGCTCTCGAGCGACTGGTTCGCGGTGCCGCCGGCCGTGAGCTTGAGCGAGCGCGGGCTGCTGCGGCAGCTCTCCGCCGTGTTGTACGCGCTCGACGTGTCCTTGTCGAACTTCTCCGGCGTCTCCGAGATGTTCGACAGCCCGTCGCGCTTGAGGCCCGACAACGTCCTGAAGCTGCCCGTGCCGCCGACGCCGCGTCCAGTTCCTCCTCCTCCGCCGCCGCCGCCGCCGTCCTGGAACATCCACCCGTCGGCGCCGAATCGGCCGACGCGAGCCTGGCCGCTCTTGTGCGCACGGATGATGCTCTGGCACTCGAGCTCGATGTTGCGCAGCTCCTCGTTGAGGAACTCCAGCTCGGCGTCGGCCACGTCCGGGTCGGCCTTGCCGAGGCCCAGGGCGGCCGCGCTGCTGTAGTACATGCTGAGCCGCTTGGCGTTCTTCACCTGGCACTTGAGCTCGAGCAGCTCGCGGAAGCGCTCGCACTCCTCGGGAGCGATGCCCGCCAGGTCCAGGTCAACGTGACCGTCGCCCGACACGGCCGAGTCGTTGCTGTAGCGCATCTCGCCGCTGCTCAGCGTGTCGCGGTTGTAGTCCATGTCGCCGGCGTGGCTGCGCTGGCTCTCCAGGGTGCCCGTGCCGGGCTCGCAGTCGATGGGAATCTCGTCATCGCCCGGGATCTCCTGCTCCACCTCGGAGCTCTCCTCCTCCTCGTCGTCCTCGTTGCGAGTGCTCTCGTCCGTGCGCCCCACGCCGCTGTCCTTCTCGTGCCGGTTGGAGGAGGTGGTGGCCGTGTCCGTGAGGCCCCCGTCCTCCTGATGAGATGTCTGTAAAAATAAAGGTGGTGAAGGTGCAACTCTTCAATGACCCGCCCCTGACACAGCTGGTGGAAGGGCCCCCACTCGAGATGGGAGCTCGAGGGATTCCCTCTCGATAGGATTTTGCCTTGCGCTTGTGGGTGCCACTCGAGGTGGCCTAACTTTAGTGGTTCCAATTTCTATAAGTGGCCACCAATAACGGTGAATTATGCGAGAGCCATTTAAAATGAGTGGGGATTGTAAAACAATTCACTCTTACTGGCCATGTAAATAAATCAGTCCGACTAACGTGTTTGCTACCTTTAGTGCTACCGGCTTTCTCTGTGGCCCCACGACATTGTTTATCCACCATTGTTTCAACCGCAGCACCTCGAGATCGAATCGAACCTGCGAACTCTGGATGTGCACGTCCACTCTCCCGCTAACTGTTACACTGTGGCAGCTATGTCTGTAATCAAGGGATAATGATAATTTTCACAGGGAGCTTAATTTACCGTGCGCTAATTGATCTACAATGCTGTCACACGACATTGAGCTGCAAAACCACAAGCTTTAGCTTTAATCATCATCGCGTATTATTATTTTTTACTGCTCACTTCATCACTTCTGTTCAGAAGGCTTACCCAGGAGGATTTTTACAGACTTATTAAAGAAATGCACAATACAATTATAAAAGCACACCCAATATTTTGTATATATATGTGGTGCGGACGCTTTCCCTAATTGGTTTTGTCTATTCTATAATCTCCCATAGATCCAATTTAGATCTGCATTTGCTCTTCTAATGCGATGATCATTGTTAAGAAGAAAACCCCATTTACCTAACCTCCACTTCATTTGCATGCACATGAGCCCTCGTGCCAAGGCGCTTTAAGGGGCAGGGGACACTGATACTTCGGTCAACGCTGACTCGGCAAGAATCCGCCATGCGGGGAAAAAAAGATAAGGCTAATTCGAAAAGAAGATTTACATTTTTGGCTGCATTTCACAGAGTGCACACGCAGTGGCGTCACTAGTGGGGTGCGGTGGGGTGCGGACCGCACCGGGTGACACCATCAGAGGGGGGGTGACACCAACATGACTGTCTAGAACATTTTTTGTGCAGTGTTTCAGCAGAAATTTTATTTTTTTTATATAAAAATATCCCTGTCGTAAGTTATAACAAAAACATTTTTCGTAAGCCCGGCTTACATGTACTGTATCAATATACCTAGAAAGCTAAAACTCTATGCTAATTTACGTTTTGAACCTTCTAATGCACTCCGGTCAGGGCTGTCATTGTTACTCAACTACAGTGACGCTTCGAGTCACGGTGGTTTCGTCTGCACGTGCTACAAGCACGCGCTGCTGTGCTAATTTACGTTTTGAACCTTCTAATGCACTCCGGTCAGAGCTGTCATTGTTACTCAACTACAGTGACGCTTCGAGTCACGTGGTTTTGTCTGCACGTGCTACTAGCACGCGCTGTTGTGTTCGTCGCTGCTCGTGTTTTTATAGTCGCTGATTTTGTCCAATTTTCTGGTGTTTTAGCTACAACATTGTGGTAATTAGTATTTGTTAACCTACATCAATTACTTTTTTTAGAATAAAGTAGTAATTAAAGGAAAAAGAGAACAATCTAAAAAGGCTTCCGCTCCGTTACTAATAATATTGTAACTAATAATGTTGTAATTAAATGTAGAAAGATTTAAAAAAAATATATGGTAGCATTCATATAATCTAATAAATATTACATATTTGCAATTTACAACGATATCACATATTATTCCATGATTAAAATTAAAATTTATAATATACTTACATGTAGAAAAAATATTGATTATATAACTCTTTGATAACTAAATAGAAAAATTGACAATTTAAAAAATAAAGTGGGAGGAAATGCTATGTTTCTTGATACATGTTTAGAAATATAACTTAAATCTTAAATGCATTTTTTAATTTTAGGCTTTTTAAAATATTCTTTAAAAACATCACTGTCCTGAAAAAATATCTGATTTTAATGTATTTTTGAAATGTTTTGACGGTTTGTTTTTACTTTGAATTATATTGTTTTCTTCCTGAATTTTCACTTCGACCACGTGAAACTACGTACAAGTAAATACATTTAGGCTGTACGTATGATATTGTAATTTAAAGGTGTAATTTCAATTTTGCTAGTTGTTTATGTCACTACTATTGCCATTACATTCAGTGGGCTTTTGCAGGACCCCACACGTCTTGTGGTCCATCATTTGGGCGCCGATGATGGCAGCCTCAGCCGGTTGGTGCGCCCTGTTTTGTCCGGTTTTTGTCTTGTTTTGCTTGATCACCTGTGCTGGTGGGAGAGGCCTGCTATTCAGCACACCCGTGTTGGTGAGAGGGGCCTGCTGTTCAGCACACCCGTGCTGGTGAGAGAGGCCTGCTGTTCAGCACACCCGTGCTGGTGAGAGGGGCCTGCTGTTCAGCACACCCGTGATGGTGAGAGGGGCCTGCTGTTCAGCACACCCGTGCTGGTGAGAGAGGCCTGCTGTTCAGTACACTCGTGCTGGTGAGAGAGGCCTGCTGTTCAGCACACCCATGCTGATGAGAGAGGCTGCTGTTCATCACACCCGTGCTGGTGAGAGGGGCCTGCTGTTCAGCACACCCGTGCTGGTGAGAGAGGCCTGTTGTTCAGCACACCCGTGCTGGTGAGAGAGGCTTGCCGTTCAGCCTACACGTGCCGGTTTAGAGAGGCCTGCTGTTCAGCACACCCGTGCTGGTGAGAGGGGACTGCTGTTCAGCACACCGGTGCTAGTGAGTGAGGCCTGCTGTTCAGCACACCCGTGCTGGTGTGAGAGGTCTGCTGTTCAGCACAGCCGTGCTGGTGAGAGGGGCTTGCTGTTCAGCACAAACGTGTTGGTGAGAGGGGCCTGCTGTTCAGCACACCCGTGCTGGTGAGAGAGGCCTGCTGTTCAGCACACCCGTGCTGGTGAGAAGATGGCGCTGATGATGGTAGCCTCAGCCGGTCAATGCACCCTATTTTGTCTTGTTTTGTCTGTTAATTCAGTGTTTTTGCCAAGATTTTCGGAGTTCCCTAACAAGAGACGAACTTTTAAACATCAGGGAAACAACTCCTGTGAATTTATTTCCCACTTTTCTGCTTCCAGCGGCAGGATTAGTGCGCATTCTAGTCAAAGCCGCGTTAGGCTTTGCTCAAGCAGCGAAACGCCGCCCAAGGGGTAAACGGTCGGGGGCTCTCGTACGGCTACGCAGACGCGGGATCCGAACAGTGCTTCCGAGCTTTTTCCTCTCCAACGTACGTTCACTGTACAACAAAATGGACGAACTTCAGCTGCTGATGGTGAAAAACAGATAATTTCTTTTATCTTCTGATTTGTGCTTCACGGAGACATGGCTGTGTGATTTGATCCCGGACACTGCGCTACAACTGGCAGGATTCCATCTTGTAAGATCGGATCGTGACATAGCACTCTCCGGCAAGACGAAAGGCGGTGGTATTTGTTTTTACATTAACAGTGGCTGGTGTGTAGATGTCACAGTGATTCTGCAACATTGTTCTCCGCTCCTTGAATCATTTTTTATAAACTGTAAACCTTTCTACTCGCCTCGCAAGTTTGTGTTGCTCATTTTGGTCGGAGTTTACTTGCCGCCAGGTCCTCAGGTTAAAGAGGCCCAGCACATGCTCGCCGACCAGATTCTGAGTGTGGAGCGAGCAAGTCCAGATTCGCTGGTTATCGTACTTGGCGACTTTAACAAGGGTAATCTCAGCCATGAACTCCCCAAATACATACAATTCATTAAATGCCCTACCAGAGAAGGGAACACTCTGGATCACTGCTACACTACAGTCAGTAGAGCCTACCACGCCATCCCCCGAGCAGCACTAGGACACTCTGACCATACCATGGTCCACCTGATTCCTGCATACAGACAGAAACTAAAGCTCTGTAAACCTGCTGTGAGGACATCTAAACAGTGGACCAGTGAGGCTGTGGAGGATTTGCGGGCGTGCTTGGACTGTACTGACTGGGATATGTTCACGACTGCTACCAATAGTCTGGATGAACTCACAGAGGCTGTGACGTCATACATCAGCTTCTTTGAGGACTGCTGTATTCCAACACGTACCAGGGTGAACTTCAACAACAACAAGCCTTGGTTCTCAGCAAAGCTCAGAAGGTTGAGGTTGGTGAAGGAGGAAGCGTTTAGGAGTGGGGATAGAGACAGATTCAAGGAGTCGAAGAACAGATTTCGCAAGGCGGTGAGAGAGGCTAAACGACTGTACTCAGAGATACTAAAACACCAGTTCTCTGCTAATGACTCTGCTTCTGTCTGGAGAGGGCTCAGGCAGATCACCAACTACAAGCCCAGAGCCCCCCAAACCACTAACGACTCCTGCCTGGCCAACGACCTGAACGAGTTCTACTGCAGATTTGAAATACAATTGGACTGTCCTGAACTACCCCTTCCCACCCAAGAGGCCCCATCCCCCACCCCTACTACAGAGACGACTCTATCCTTTGAGGAGGGAGAAGTTAATAGACTTTTCAAGAGGCAGAACCCACGCAAAGCAGCCGGGCCGGACTGTCTCTCCAGCCAACGTCAGGCACTGCGCTGACCAGCTGTCTCCGGTGTACACCAACATCTTTAACACCTTCCTGGAGACATGCCATGTACCAGCCTGTCTTAAGTCCTCCATCATCATCCCTGTGCCCAAAAAGCTAAGGCCAACAGGACTAAATGATTATAGACCGGTCGCCCTTACCTCTGTGGTAATGAAGTATTTTGAGCGCCTGGTCCTGGCACACCTCAAAGCCATCACAGACCCTCTCCTGGACCCCCTTCAGTTTGCCTACAGAGCCAACACGTCTGTGGATGACGCAGTTAACATGGCCCTCCACTTCACCCTACAGCATCTGGACTCCCCAGCATCCTATACCAGGATCCTGTCTGTGGACTTCAGCTCTGCCTTCAACACCATCATCCCTGCCCTGCTTCAGGACAAGCTCTTCCAGCTGAACGTGCCCGACTCCACCTGCAGGTGGATTACAGACGTCCTGTCTGACAGGAAGCAGTGCGTTAAGCTGGGAACACAAGTTTCTGACTCCAGGTACATCAACACCGGAACTCCTCAGGACTGCGTCCTTTCCCCACTGCTCTTCTCTCTGTAGACAAACATCTGCACCTCCAATCATCTGTCCGTCAAACTCTTGAAGTTTGCGGACGACACCACCCTCATTGGGCTGATCTCTGGTGGGGATGAGTCTGACTATAGGTGGGAAGCTGACAACCTGGTGACCTGGTGTAGCCAGAACAACTTAGAGCTAAATGCTCTAAAGACAGTTGAGATGGTTGTGGACTTCAGGAAGAATACAGCCCCACTCACCCCCATCACCCTGTGCGACTCCCCAGTCAAAACTGTGAGTCCTTCCGCTTCCTGGGCACTATTCTCTCCCGGGACCTCAAGTGGGAACTGAACATCAGCTCCCTCACCAGGAGAGCTCAACAGAGGATGTACTTCCTACGGCAGCTGAAGAAATTCAACCTGCCAAAGACAATGATGGTGCACTTCTATACAGCAATCATTGAATTCATCCTCACCTCCTCCATAACCGTATCTACAAAATGACACCTTGCCATATTTACACTATGTTACCCTATTTGTATTTTTTGTATTTTTAGACTGTATCTTATTGCTACTTTATATTCAATATTTATTCAAAAATTTACATACTTTAGCCCCTTAGTGTTAGTTAGACTTTGTACCTTTAGTATAGTTAGACTTGTATACCACTTATTTAAGATTTAAGATTCCTATATGTTGAATGTATGCATCTTCCAGCCAAAGTAAATCCCTTCTCTGTGTGAACTTTCATGGCGAATAAAACCCTTTTTGATATACGGGAATTAAAATTAGTACAAAACACATTACTGAGGATTCTGTATGGTCTGGTACGGGAGGAGGTCCATGGTGGGTGACATCATGATTTACCGCACTGGGTGACACCAACCCAAGTGATGCCACTGTCCGATCGCATCACTGGCAACGGACGAGCCTCTGCTAGTGGGAGCTCCAGACAGCTCCTCGCGATGGTGTTTGACCTACTCTTCCACACCGGCCAGATGTCTTGGAAGAAGTGGTAGTACCTGCACTTTAGCCAACCACACACGATATGCCGATCGACTAATTCGTGGTGGTACCCATTTAAACTGCTGGGTGGACAGATATTGAATACACTTTCATATTGTTTCAACTGCCGTGTCTGACATGGAATCAGCAAATAAACTGACCATTGGTAAAGTGATGTCTGCACGTCATAATGGGGTCCATCTGAGCCACCATCATACCCCACTTGATGATACCTAAGGGGCTGCCACCTTTTCCTGGTTTTCCCAGGGTCATCCCCTTTTTGAGGGTAGCTGTCCGAGTAAACCCCAGCAAGCATTCCCAGGACATTAAAAGTCGGGTTTTTTTCCTTCTCATTTCAGTTGCATAATGAATATAATGACAATAAACTCGTGAAGATGATGAATTTACAAGTAACAAAAAAACTCAACACAACTTGTGGCCTTATAAGTGAAAATACCACAAAGACCCTTATTCATAGAACATAAAGGAATTATGGGTAGATTTTCCCCTCTCGCGGTATTTTGAGACAATCATATTCCCACGATGTGCCCCGGATTTTTCGAACCCCCCCGGAGCGGGCGACCCTTCACAGATAACGTGTGTGGGTCCACCTAGTGTGAGTTGTCACACACTGACCTCCTGCTGTAGCATGCTCGCTGTGAACTCCATGGCCTCGTGGTGCTGTTCCTCCAGCATTCCCAGGTGCAGCTCCTCCAGGAAGTCGTTCCTGTCGTCGTCCATCCAGCCCTCATCCAGCTGCACACATCCCACAAAGACAAAGATCCCACCTTGTAGCCTTAACAGACTGTTGGGGCAACTGCTGTTAGCGAGCGCCTATGAAGGCCGGCACGACACACGAGGGGGTGGGTGGCCAGCACCATGCCTGGCCGTCTTTGTCTCCCCAGTGGCGATGTTTACACACTGCACCAGGTACTCATTTGAAGCCGAGTCGTCCTGGGGGATGCCCAGGTCCGGTTAAGATAATCGTCACTGGTTTTGGCCGTGAATGGGAATCGAGCGTGGGTCGCCGAGTTCACAGCGCGCTAACCGCTACACTACCCACATCCCACGCACACACACACACGTGCACGCGTGCATACACACACACACACACGGTGTGAATCCACCACCAATAACCCTCCAGCCTGGCCGCTCCCAACAACCCCAGCGCTCTCTTCCTGCTACTTGGACATTGTGAAAATTGCTGGGTGGATAGAGGTAGAGGGAGTTCAAGAAATTTGCGCCATCGCTTCAACTGTCCTGCCAGGACATCGAACCGGCGACTCGTCTATTGCAAGTCCAGTGTTCTAACCATTACACCACGAAAGTACCCTACATATGGACGAGTGATTTGTTTATTTGTATGTAATGTATGTTGAACTTCTTTCGGACCATACTTCGATATCCACCGATGATTGCAAACACAAGACGAAGAAGAAGACGGATCCCACCTGGATCTCTGGCCGGGCGAGGAGCAGGGAGACCCTGCGGCTCTCCTCGTTGGTGAGAAGAGCCACCGCCTCCTCCTTGTCCTGAATGTCCAGCCCATTGATCTGCACCGACAGAGGCATCGTCATGCACGGCCACAACCTCAGCACAACGACGGACAACGCCTCCCCTTCTCTGTGCAGCACATGTTTAAAGGCAACAATGATCATTTACAGCCCTCTGTCAATCCACTGCTGGATGAAGGCCTCTCTTGTTATGTCTGACCATACTTGGCCACACAGGTTAGTGCAGGTAAGTGAAGGGGGGGGGGGGTGGGGGCAGCACTGCTTCATGAATCATTCGCCACGGACGTCAGCGAACCAGGTGCGGGCGCGCCGGTTTCAAAGCACAATGCGTGAACCACTGAGCCACCACCACACTACGGTAATTGTATTTTCTAAGCAACACAATTACTATTGAGATGCTTCGACTGACGACACAAATTCAGGAGGGTCTTGTATTCCAACGTGGGGGGGAAAAAAAAAAAACAACGTTTTGACGACCCATTGAAGTTTTCATGGGAAAATAAAATAAAGGGCTTTTTTTTTACATTTCATGTACCTCCTAGTTTAAGGTGAATTATTTCCATGCATCTTAGGATTGCGAGTGGTGGTGGTGGCTTGGAGAGGCCTTCGTCCAGCATTGGATGGAACAAGGCCGAAGTGGGTCGCGATGGTATTTTGCGTCCCATAGATGTGAACGTGTGCATCAGTCAGCGACAAGTTTCTAATGGTGGGGTGGGGGGGTGGTGGGTGGCGGTGGGGGACACACATAAACCAATAACTCAGAGAAACAGAGGCAAAAAAACCTCCGTTCATAAACAATCGAGCCAGATTGCACGTGGCAGGCGTGGGGCGGCAGGTCGCACGAAAGGGGCGCTCGCCGGACCACAATGGGCGCGGCGTGCGAGCGACGCTTAACAGTAACGACGTGGGTCAGGAGACGCGGACAAAGGCCAGGCACCGGGGGGCGTCCACTGCTTGGGGCAGATTCACGGCGCTGGGCTCACGGTGGGCCACTCTCGCCGTCGGCACGGCTCGAATAAACGCGTCCGCTAACGCACGGCGGGGTTCCCCCCTTGGGGCAAAACAAAGGACGGTCGCCCCGTCGCAGGCCGCACGCGCTGGCGCCGTGGTACTGCCGGCAGCGAGGGACAGCGGACGTACCTGAGAGGTTGCGGGAGGACGGCCTGGCGATTGCACGGTCCGTGAGCCGCCACTGAATTAATTAGCGTGGTGCCGTAATGGTAATGACGTCATTCATTTATCCAGAAATGACTTACGGAAATTTTAAACGTTTTAAATAGGGTCCCGAATACAGGCCCTCAGTGCAGGCCATTCACACAAACTCGCACTAATACATTGAATACCATGCGATCTGTGGCCACAATGAAGGACGGTGGACAGACTTGACTGACAAAGCAATGGTTGCCGTAAAATGACTTAAAACAACAACAATGATAATAATGTCATTCATTTATCCAGAAAAGACTTACCTTACCTCAAACATTTCAAGAGTGTCCTGCCCTTGGAATATTTGGCTAAATAATGTCGTAGGAAGCCATAGTACACAGCGAAAGAAAGTCCGCAAAGATGGGTACCCCAAACCTACTTTCTGTACTTTCTTCTCCTGGCCACCTTACTGTCCCCTGAGTTTGTCAGTTTCACGAATCTACGTGATTCACACACCTTTGCAGTGGATTACAGGTGCGTGTGTAACAATGCTAAACTTTTGCTTCAGATCGATGAACAGGCAGATTGGTCTCTTCTGGTTACAAAACCAGGGCAGACTGGATCTCTTATTTTGTTATGATTCTGTTGACAATGTTCAAATCTGCAAATTCAACGGGATATGCACAACGATCTCCACAGCAAAACCTGACCTGCAGGATTCGGTCGCCTTCACGAATTCGACCGTCTTTGGCAGCGATGCTTTTAGGGTCAACCTGCAAGAAGGACAGTTGCAAAGTGATGAGCAAAGGCGTGGTAATAAGCCATGAAGTTTATTACCACGCCACACGGCACAATCCGCGTTATTCTTAAAAGTCCATGATACAGATTTATAATCTCTGACCCCACACAGAAGGACCTCCATATTTTCAACTTTACCCAAAACCAATGGTCTGTAACGAACCGTGTCAAAAAATTGCACGGCAGATGCGGCTATTGCCTCTTAAACTTTTTTTTTTACCAGGTAGTGCCCACTGAGCTGTACTGTCTAGCAATTTTTTTTCAAAAAGCGACCTGGCCACAAATGACAGCCCAATGAAGTGGCTTAAAATGTGGAATTTAAAGCAGCCAAATACTCTAAATGCATGTTTCTGAATGTGGAGGGAAAAACCTGAGGACCCGAATAAAAATCCACGTGACCACGGGGAGAATATGCAACCTCGAACTCATGACCTCCTGCATACTAGGTGAGGTAGTTAACATCTCGCCACCGCAGCGTCCATACTAATGGAGATTAAGAATAGCCCAGAGCGTGACTGTGGTCACCAATCTCAGGACCACGCAGTAAACCCCCTGCTCGCTTCGATCATTCAATGGAACGTACAACAGATATTCACCAGGCTTATTCCTGATGCTCTCGACTGGCTCACCCATCAACCTCGACATGAACCCACGTGAACATTCGTGATCAACTCTCCTCCACATGATAATAGGTTGAATATAATAAATACAAAATGTCGCAGAGAACCTTAGGAGACTGAACAAAATTGAATCAAGCGTGGGTTTTCTAATGGTTAAAATCCCAATGTAACCAACATATTGAAAGCGGTGGAGAGGTACATTAGCTCAGATTGGTGCAGATTACACCCAAGGACACAAAGCAGTTTTTAATGAACTTAGCTGTCCCCAATGTGAATTGAGAATGCATCTGTGCAAAGTGTTTTTTTGTTAAGACACTGCATCATTATCATTCGACACGCTTCATTATTAATGGGGCTCTGAATGGGTTGCTCACAATTCGTTCAAGGGGAGTGTTTTTATTTGTTATGCATCATTTGCAATGTATTTGTATTCATTTGAAATCATGGTATTACTTAGCCCTCACTTAACCAGGGTTTATGAAAGAAATACCACATGACATCCGTCAATAGAAAATCATCGTGACGAAAATGCATGGCGTAAATAGCAGGACATTAAAAAAATATATTGATTGTCTTGCGAAAATAAAATCCGTTTAATTTAGATAAAAATTTCAACAACAACCCATGCATCGCAATCCCATAAACCGTTGTGAACAATAAAGGCGTGCTCACTCATCGTGCAAATGCACTTCATGCAATTACTACTCCTTGTCCCATGCACGGTAATGCGATTTCTAACCAACAATGGGTTCAATTTAAATAAAGAGGATTTTTAAGGGGCCGTTAGACAGAGCGATGAATGTGATCGCTTCTGTTCAGGGAGCTACGCGGAATACGTTGCAGATCGACAGCGCGGTACGGTGGAAACTTTCCGACGAAAAATGTTAAACGGGGCAGACAAAAGCCGTCAGTGTCAGTTTGGTCTGGGTGAAAATGTTTCAAAAGATACATTCAGCGCTGTTTGAATGGGAAGGTTGGTGCTCTTACATTCTGCCAAATATTAGATTTACATTCCCCAACTTCGGTAGTCTTATAGATCACGCTTTTGAAAGGGAGGGCACATTTCGATAAAAAAGAAATGTAGAAAATAAATGACACCTCACAGAGTTGGCTGGCTGGGCCCAGTGTTGGTAAAAATAAAAAAAAAATACACCAACAGAAGAGTCAAACTGGAACATTATCATTGATCATTTTAGAATGTCATCACCACAAGGACATCCTCAGTCTCTCTGTAGGTGCAGAAAACTCATCGCAAGAATACCTAACAATATAATTTTGATTTCGATTTAAAGCTTTCGTGACTGCAGGGATTCATATTCTTGGTTCTTTCGGTAACGTCACGTGAAAACCACAGCAAGAAAATCTCCTTGCTGTTTTTCACAGCTGATGATGATTGCTTGTGTTGCAATCGAAACGTCGTGATAATTTTATTGTTTTATTTGTATTGTTTTATTATTTCCCTTCTACGTGACTTTACCGAAAGAACCAAGAATAGAATTTAGATTGATATGGAATTTACAAGCGACCGCATCTCCAGACGCTGTACAGAAACAGTGAGCATATTTACGTTGTCGAGTGAGGCCGTCAGCCATAGGAAGAGTAGAATAGAAAGGTCTTGAGCCGGGACTTAAAAAGAGGCAGGGGGTCGACAGCGCAAATGGCTGGGGGAATTGAGTTCTGGTTGATGAGAAAAGCCGAGGAGAATGAGCAATGTCCCACTGAGTACAGATCCACTGACATAATCCTTGAACGCCCATTAATTTTTGGTTTCAATATGAATACATGCAATTTTCAGTTGTTTCCAGTAATATGTTGTTTGACTCACAAGGAGACAGTTAACCAGCTTCGAACGATTCTCATAGATTATGCAGTGTAGTAATCGTCGGTGTGAATACGTGCATGAGTGATAAAACACAAATTAGTATACAAATAACTCGTGAAAAGAAGCAGCAGCAACAAAACAGAGGGACTTTGAAATTAACGTTACTTTAGCCTGCGCTTGGGTATTAAAGCAAAAGCATCGAGTCATTTACCAAAGAGGACACTTGACCGACGTGCGAATTTCACAATGGACTTGGAAACACTTCAAAGTGAGCTGTCTCCACATTTCGCACGTTTAATATTTGTGCTGTAAGAGTCTGGGGGGGGGGGTCTCTTAGCGAAATGGCATTTCATCACATGAATAGAGCAAGCAGGTGGCAGGAAAAAAATGAAGTGAATTATGGAATATTTGTTTGCTTTTTTGTCTAAAATAATTAAAAATGGCACGGTGAAAATGTCAGCGGGTTTTACCAACACAATGACTACGTCTCGTGCTTAAATAAATCCCTCGCTGCCTCCGTAATTATACATTTAATTGCAGCCCACTTTAATAAAAAGAGGATTAGCTGTGCGTAAAGGTCATAGTGTGTCCAAACAAATCCTGCACGCGAGACAGCAGTCTAGAGAGAGGGGGGCTTCTGGTTCTGACGTAATTAAGTGGACGCGCCGAGCTAGGCGTGTGGTGTAACACGCATGCGGCACCGAGTCCCAACGCCACTGTGGGGATGACGTGGGGTAAAGGTTCCTCGGGGCAATGGAGACTTTTAAGGATGCTCATGACAAAAAGGGACTGGCAGGCAGAGATGACCACCAATTGCTGATATGCTGAGCAATTCAAGGTCATTACCCCCGGTTGAAAAATGTAAAAACATAATAGAAGGCTTGATAGCTGGGGGGGTCACAGCGCCGATCCAGCCAACACCGCTGAGAGCCTGGGTTTGAATCTGGGTAGCCACCCGTAATTAAACTGGGTTCTAAAGCGAAAGTGAGTTGACGGTCTCAGTTCCCAACTCACACGAAAAAAAACCCCTCTCTATACTTAAATTTGTATTCATTTAAGTAGAAAAATTTCACCTCAGAAATATGTAGTTTAAAAATATTTATTTGACTGCGATGTGACAAATATTTCTATGCAAGTATGCTGAACTTTTTTTGTGTCGTACGTAGCACACGAGCGGGTGTGTGGCCAGCACCACGCTCGGCCGACTTTGTCTCCTGGGTGGCAATGTTTGCACATCACACCAGGTCCTCATTTGAGGCTGAGTGGCCCAGGACCGGTTCAGATAATCGTCACTGGCGTTGGCCGTGAGCGGGGAATCAAACTCGGGTCGCCGATGGATGTGCAGTGATGAAGAGCAATGGGGACCCGTGGGCGAGACCGTGCCGTCGGGATGCCCCCGCGCGTAGGGGCCGCACCTCGGTCACGTAGATGCCCAGGTCGTCCTCGTCGTCCGTCCGGTAACACACGGTGAGGCCCAGCTTCTCCTGGCTAAAGATGCGGTACAGCTCGACTTCCTGCGGAAACGGACAAAGACAAAACAGAAGGCAATAAAGGCAAAGTCCCACCATGGAGAATTCAAAGAGATTGTCGGGGCAAGTGCTGTAAGTGAACACCTTTGAAAGCCGGCATGGCGAATGTGGTGTGGCCAACACCACCCTCGGCCAACTTTGTCTCCCCAGCTCTGATGTTTACACACTGATGTTTACACACTGTACCAGGTACTCATTTATGGTGGAAATTGACATAGGGATGGTCCAGCACTGGTTTTGGCCTCCGGATTTGTAGCGCAGTGCGCTAACCGCTGCACCACTGCTTCCCACCGCAGAACGCATGCAGATGCATGCACATATGAATCATTCATTGAATATGTTCTCCTTTGCCGATCAGATGCCAGTTAGGGTCTACTTTTTAAAAGCTGTATAGAGGTGGCCGAGTGCCTCACAAAGGTCAAAGTGCTATGCTGGATCCACTAACGTCCCGGGCTTGAATTTAGGCAGCTGCCGGTGATTAAACCAGCTTCTACAGTTGTAGTGAATTGATTGTCTCACCAATAACTGCACAAATGACTGCAATCCCCCCCACCCATCACACTAAATTTGGTTCCGTGCTTAATTTGTCCAAATTCCAGCCGTGAGAATTTAACTTATCGGCTTGGCTTGTCGCACGATGAACACTGCTCGATGAACATTACTCTCCGTAGCAGAGCGGGTGTCATGGTACGGCTCCCTACACTGCGGGACCAGAGGTCACTTGAAGGGATTGCATGAAAGTGCCATCAGCTACTCATCAGTGAGACCTATACATTTGTCATATAATGCAGTTTCAAGGGTACAGGCAATATCCAGTTATCATGCAAAGACACTGACATCAAGAAAACCTTTTAAAAAATCTGATACATTAAACACAGAAAAGGACATTCAGGAGAAACGAATGTGACAGCTTTACACAATGTGCGATTCTACGCAGCGCAGAAATACACAAAAAAACAAAGGTGCTACCGGACAGGTCACACGTGATGTATTACAATTACGGCTCTAAGCCGCAAAACACAATGGTGTGTGCTTCCTACCCAGAAGAACAAGGGCCATCCGAGTGCGTGAACGCAGTTCGGTGAACAGCGGCAAAGGTAAAACACCAGGCCATCGAGTAGATCTACAGTGAACCGGCGACTCTGATAAAGGATTCATTTCTCTCCTCTTTTGCTTAAACTGTCCCCTCTTGCCGTGTAGCCAAAGTGCCAATTTTTCGGCGCTCAGAGCCTTTCCCAAATGAAAGGAAGCCAGGCCTTGCTTCCATCACTCAATCTGCCTGCGAGCAGCCAGCCACAACAGCCCCGGGTGCCCATCTATTCCGCTAATGGCAAAATGCATTAGATGGGGGGGGGATATACACACACACTGTCGATGACAGCCCATATTTCTAATAAAACACATCTCTCGGCAATTGTCTTGTCCAATTTGGGCCCCGCGGGAATTTTTTTTTTAAAAATAAGCAAACCGGAGCCAGTTCCTCGTCAGGAGCTTGCACGCACGCCGGACGCTGGCGACCCGCCCCCGGTAATTGCTTCGTATTGAACTGGAGGGGGGCCGAGGTTTGGGCAGCATCTGTCTGGCAGGCGGAGCTGACGCGCCTTGGTCAGGCCCACACGCTATTAATCACCGGTTACAGACTCGGCCCGGCTGCTCTGATCTCCGATGCGGCCGATATCGCGGCGGGCAGAGCGTGGGCCCCGCCGGTCCCATCTCGTGCCCGTCGAAATTTATCTTGTGCGCCTTCCGCAGCGCCCGTTTATTAAATAGAGGCCAAGAGTTTAAGGCGGGATCATTTTTCATCGTCTCGGCGGTCTCCTGTGCGACTCGCGGGCACTATTCCGACGGAGACCCCACGGATTAGTTTCCTTTTCGTTGTCGATCGCACGGTGCATGCTGGGACAAGAGGAAGGAAGGGGGGGGGGGGCAATCCTCCAGAGGAAAAAAAATGTGAACGGAAAGAGCGCAGCCCTGCAACATGCTCGCTCACGTCGGTGCTGGCAGAAGGGCCTCCAATCCAGAAAGCTGGAGAGAGAGAGAGAGCTTCTCTGGCGGGTGTTTGGCCAACACGTATTAGAAGACGTTGAAGTAACCCACACTTTGCCCCATCACACGTGACCTGCCGGTTTACTCACTGTGGCGCCCCTCCATTATACTGCTCGGTGGATAGAAACGGGGGAGGGGGGGGGGGATTTAAGACACTTGCACCATTGTTTCAGCTGTCATGCTGGAAGATTGAACTGGTGACCTCTGGATTGCAAGTCCAGTTCACTAACCATTACACCCGTGGCAAATATTTTTTATTAAGTATTTTTTTTTTATTATACTCCCATTAATCATCTCGTGTGCAGATGCCAGATGCTTTGTTCCAACGCAGGAAGATGAGAGATAGTGACTTCCTGAGACCTTCATCCAGCAGTGGATTCACGATGATGATGGCAGTAGTGTTCAAGTTTATTAACTTGAACACTACAAGGTGGTGGCACAGTGATAAGTGCACTACGTTATGAACTGGGCTACCTGAGTTCAATTCCTGGACACGGCTAACATCAGTGGTGTGACATCTGAACCGGTCCTGGCTGTCCACCCCCCCCCCCCCACCAACGAGCACTGACCAGCGTGGTGAAGTATGGTCAAACAACCCCGGTAAACAATATGGCATTGGAAGGTCTGAATCTGGCAGTGGACTGATAAAGGGCTGTGAATTTTTTTTTAAAAAACAAGTACATTGTACAATGGGAGAAGCATAATAAACAGGGGATCTAAATACGGTTGTTTTTGAAAATTGTAATTTTCCTCTTCCCGGAGGGCGAGAAAACCATCGGCTTAAAATCTGACGAAGAACAGCAGGGCGAATTTAGCGCATCCACTACAGCGACAGAAGGTGGCAGAAACCCACGCTCAGGAACCAATTAAGGACGCCAGTGATGAGAACGCACAAACTTGAGTGCACGTTTGCCAACAAGACAAGCGTAAAGAGCTGATAAATTCACCACAGCAGCAGCAGCAGCCGGAGAGGTAAAGAGAACAGAATTTCAACCGAGTCAGCGCCACGATTGTTGAAAACAGAGCAATCTCACAGCACTGGAAACACATTGGTGGCAATGTCGCATCATAGGCCCAGACACGTCAAAAGCCCATGGGCAGGGCACAGTCAGTGCGTGCGTGACGAGTCACTAATAAGTATGAACGTGCCATTAGCTGTATCTCAAAACCTTCACATTAGTTCAACCAAGCTTGTTAATATGGCAGCTGCATGGGCAGCATGCCATGTACGTTCTATCTCGGAGGATTTCAGTTCTGCAGATCTCTAGCCCACAGGAAAGACACCAAACGCTTTCGCTGTCAGAAAACTGCTGCAGTGAAAGTGATGCCCCTTTAACTTTCGTTTTTTCACCAGCAACTGAAACAAGCAATTACCAAAGTTGGCAACTATCAGGCCCGAGTGCGTCGTTCAAGTTGTACAGGAGGGAAATTTGTTTTCAACCATCTTGGAGTGACATGCTCAAAGTAGGGTGCTTATTTAAGTTGAATAATCACAGCTCCGTCACATCAACAGCTCGGGAAATCTCTACATCTGAGTGTACCCTTTACAGTGACGTGCCTCAAAGCACATCTCCCCAACGCACAAACGCAAGGCGGACAAAAGGTGAGCCTGAAACCCTGCGAGCGATACAGCTCCTAGCCGCTTCAGCAGCTGGTTGCGGGGAATCAGCAAGCAAGTGTCGCCATTAGGTCCCTAATTGACGGAACCCTCTCGCCGGGGGCCTCAGTCGAGGCGTTCTGATTGTACGGAACGATAGGCCCACGAACGGGGCCCCTCGGCACACTGCTCGGTGATCAAAAGTGGGCCAAGAGGTGTCGGGGAAATCCTTTTGGCCGGAGGCAGCAGGGGGTCCCCGCGGTGCCACGTCGGGTGACGACGTATCTCCGTGAGCAGAAGAGCACAGCGAAAAGGATTATCTGAGCCGACGGTATTGGACGGCTGCGCCGAATTAGCGGGATGCTACGTTAAAAAGCTCGAGTGAACGGTCATTCCTAAGCACCGGTGGGTATTAACGGTGACAAATAATTATTCGGCGGCGTTTCAACGTTTTTTTGTTGTTTTCCGTGAACATGAATGCGAAACGCTCAAGGCAATGGTGGGTAGCTGACAACTGGCGCGAGCTTTAAGGGAGGCGGAGATGCCGAGATGCAAAAACAGCTTAAAAGCAAGTTGCAATGGCTGCGTCTTAACACGCAACAACAACAAAAAAACTGCTGAAGTAAGCCTACTTCAGCAGTTTTTTTCTTGTTGTGGTTGTCCCACCTGATGACGATTGCTTGTGTTGCGATCGAAACGTTGTGATCTATTGTTTTTTTACCTACCACGTGACTTTACCGAATGAACCAAAGAGTATGGGATTCCTGCAGTCACGAAAGCTTCAAATCAAGATTGGGTTAACACACTGGGCCAGGAACCTGGTAAAACTGAGTTTGATTCCTGGCCACGGTGAACAAAGTGATGTCTGAACCGATCCTGAGCTTTACCCCCTTTACTAGTCCACACTGATCACCATGGTGAAGTATGGTAAAACTAAAAAAAACCTCCATGACCGACACAGCCTAGGGAGGTCTTCATATAACAGCGGCTTGAATTGTATAAATCACAAACAAGACTATAAGCCATAAGTTAGACGCGAGTAAGCTGATGAGCTATTCTGTTTAAAATACTTGCGCAAATAATGAATAACTTAACAATGATGTCATGCAAATATATTTCGACATTTTAAAGTTGAACACAATAAGTAAGTGTTATAAGCTGTGAAAATAGCCACTGTACATATCTAATAGCTATAAGATGATGATGATTGATTGAATGATGTATATTATAATTATGTTATAGAACGGCTAGAAATGAGATATTTTTTTTTTACAAATTGAGTTGAATCTATGATTATAACTAGACGCATTTTGGCCCACAAAGGAAAGCCAGCCTTAAGTTCCACATTGATTATAGTTTTGTGTGCAAACTTCTTAAAGATATACGATCCATACGTCAGTTTTTAAGACAATTTGCGTGTAAAACGAACAGACTAGTGACTTGCCCTAGATACTTAGAATGGCAATCAAATCACATTGATATTAAAGGTTGTCAGTATGTCACACTCGTAATTGTATTTTCAAGATTACGTTTCATCATCAACATTTGTATTGCTTTTCAGTCGGGTTTTGTATAACTATATCATCACATGCTACTAGACTAGGCTTCAACGCAATGAAAAGCCCACTCTATATTCCACAATAAAACTGTTATAGTTCCGTAACATTCAAGTTCGGTCAAATCTGATCTCCGGCTCAAATGAGCATTGAGGCGGTACTCAATACCCATTTATAGTCCTGAACCAGTGGTGGAAATTCCTCATTCCTATGGCAGGGGCTAGTCTCTCCATTGGACAACCATTGTTGACTTCCCTACTTAGTTGTACCCATTTTTATTGACCCGCGGGGGTGATGGGCTGAGGCTACCCCCCCCCCCCCAATCAGGATTTGAACTCGCAACTCTCTCCTAGCAAACTGCTTGTTCCACTGCTGAATCACCTTGCCTGCCATCATCCCCATCAGAGGCTTAAGCAGGGGCACCCCGATTTACGTCTCCCCCTTTAACGTTGTTCCGCGAATACGTCGTCACTTTATGGACAGATGATGTCGCTGACAACATATGTCCCTTCTCGTATCCGTGTCGCCTCTCAGCCTTTTCCTTCTCCTACCCTCTACACAAACTGCTTTGTGTCGTGCATAAAGACACTGTGCTGCACGGTAGTAATTGTTGATTATTATTTTTTTTATCGTGTAATGTATCTTATTGTACCGTTGTGTAGTTTGTGTTAAAGTTTACTGCTGTACACTGGTGCTGAGCACAGTACTTTTAGTAGATTAATGAAACGCTGTGGGCACGTTTAGGATGAAGATGGAAGCATTGACACACAGCGTGACCATACCCTCTGTTGTCTTTCTTTAGCCGTCGTGGTGCGCAGAATTAAATCGCTGTGATTGATGTCATTTCGATATTCGTCGGCGCACCTTTCAAATGAATATATAACAAAATCTCTCATGTCATTGTAAGGCATCGTCACAAAACCGCTGCTTGTGGTGCTGATAATTATCTTTGATTACCCATAAAAGCCTCACCAAGTCTCAAGACTCCTATTCAGGAAGCTCCATCATCGAGAAGTTTGGCCAATCCAATTAATGAGTGTATCGCGTACTGGATGAAACTGGAGTAGTCACAGACACAACCAACGATGCATACCAGGGGGTAACTTATTCCGCACAGATGGACTCAATAAACAATTGCCTTCATGCCATATGCTCAAAGCGAATGACTAACCTCGTACTCCAGCTCATCTGCTCTCTCGGGATCTTGGTGCATGCTGGGAAGGTAGTCGTTGTTATCGTAATAGTCGTCCGCGATCGTGTGCCTGAGAACACAGTGAGAACGTTCACGCACGCCGCTCTTCTCCTCCGCGCACGCACAGAACACAAGGCGCAATTACGGAATCGTTAGCGGTGACTCACGTTTACTTTACGGCTCGCGGTGTAATTTAATTGCCGCAAGAGCCTTCCCACTTGCCCACAGAGATAAATTAGCACCGAGCCATAACAACAACAACAAAATCCAGCGCTGAGGCCAGGGAGGCTGAGTGATTACATTGGCAATGCTGCCTCTTAACCTGGGCTCCACAGAGTGACATGAAACGAATCTCGGGGCACAGCACTGATTGCACTTTCCATAATTGCCATCATCATAATCAACATTATTGATATTAGTCATGGTCAATCCACTGCTGCATGAAGGTCTCCACAAGCTGCCGCCACCTCTCACAGTCCCGCAATGAAACAATCCACACAGCCCCTCGCGCGCTCGGTTAGCGCCCTCTCGGACGCGCTCCATTCCAAAGAGAAATCTAAATAAATTTCTGACCACCGCTACTGACCCATTTTTAGGTACTCTATCCCTTTAACGTACATGTTTAAAACACCAGTGAAGCTGTTGCAAGATTTTCGACCTGGGGCACTGGACTATGGGAATGTTCAAAGGGTGAAAGGTCATCGCGGATAACGTCCATCAATCCGGCCGTATTCCACCATCACTTCGTTCCTTCTGCTAGATGTCGCGGCTGCTGCACAGCTGTTGAGGGGTCTGCTATTGCAGCTCCTCCCACCGACCGGCTTTCAGACTTCTTCTGCTCATATTTTAAATTGCGGTGCTCATTGACACTCAAATACGGTGCTCAATGACACTCAACTACAACCTTAACAAGTTTCCAATCTACGTATTTATTCAAATAAGTGCTGTTTATTTAAATAAAGGTTGTTTGAAAATTCGACAGGATAGGGTAGAAATCTATATGGCCGTCCAAAAAAAAAAACGCATCCCACCATGAACAGAATCAAACTGCATGTCACTTTTATATTTTCTTGGAATACATGTGATGTGGGACACAGGGAGTAGGTTATAAATCAGAAATACGCGACAGGTGATGGATTCTACCCAAATCCAAGTTAATGTCAGGATGGTATTGTAGAAATGTTTTTGTAAATCGTAGCGCGTGATGCCAGAAAGTGGTCATTTAACGAGATACAATTACATTTTGGAAACACAGAAAGTTACGTAACTTTGTACGGACATATTTTGATTCAAATAAGGATATTTTGTATTTCTCTGACTTGTAATTGGAAACAGATTGTAGGACAACAACGGGAGATTAAAATTGAGCAACAAGATGTGATGACGTTTTGAATGTAGTTTGCAAAATAACTACATCTAAAATGCAACCCCTGCCGGCTTAAGAGATTTGTTGAAAATGTGTTTTGGTTTCAGTTTGCACTGGAAAATGTGTGTGTTTTTTCTTAAAGAATTGTAGGAAGATAGCACATATTGTAAGGATTTCCTCTCTGGTGTAAAATATATATATAAAAAAGATTCTGTAAACATCAGGAGGGCTTTATAGAATGTTATCCTTACGTGCTACCTACCAGACCAGGCTTCAATACAATAAGAAAGCCCACCCTATTATCCATGAGAAATTGTTACAGTGCCATAATCTTCACCAGAGGCATACAATTCACTGGCAATAGAGCACGGGGATAAGACGGTCTGTATGTAACTTGTTGTGGGTGAATTCGAGAAAAGCCACGTCACATTTCTGGTAAGGATATCTTTCCGATACTCATTTCCCTGTCTTTCGGAAGGCAATGCACTGTGTTTGTCGCAGAGCGGGCTTATACTCTGCGAACGGTTGCTCCATGTTAGACGTTTGTGCGAGTCATCTACTGTAATTTGAACGAGCCGTTACCTGGGTCCCATTGGTGAGAGATTAACGGGTATCGAATGAGCACGTGGCTACGATTTTCGATTGCCCGTTCTCTTTTCCGCACGGTGATATAGCGCGTGCTCCCTACCACCCCGGGGCAGTTTGTTTCAACTTTAATAGAGCCGCGTGTCCCTCTTAACAAATTAGATAACACAAAGCTCCACAAACACCATTATAAAAATGTAATCTATGAGCTAAAGCACTTACGTGCACAATGAAATTTAACTGCACGTTGCCTGTAACATTGATGTTCTGCGCCAAATGCGGTCAAAAAAATAAAATAAATAAAAACCCCCCATAAATCTTTAATAACTCAATAGTGAGATATTGTACGAACTACGTCGTTATTTAATAAATATTGATTTTAATTTCTCGGCCGGCCTGCCGGCAACCTTCCCGTTTGGCGCTGCAAACAGTCCACCTCTGCCCCTCCTCCTGCCCCCATCCCCCGCCCCTCCTCACCAAGTGTCATGGGTTTCAGGCACCAGGCGGACAAAACGTCTCTAAGCATCGGCAGCACCACAGGGTGGAAATGGGGTCGATGGCCCCCTCACTTGCCAGCATGGGGAGCAAATAATGGGTTTCTGCCCCCAGAGAAGATCACCGCGAAGAAAGGCCACCGGCTGAAACGTCAGCATTGCGATATTTCTTCGCCTTTTGGGCAGCGCCATCAATGCCACCGACGAACTTGTCAACCCGTGAATTGTCGACAATGCTGCTGCTGGTGCTGCTGCTGCCGCCGCTCGTGGCCCTTACCCGTCGCTCAGCAGGCACGGGTGGAAGTCCGGCACGGGGGGCGTCTCGGGCCTCAGCTTGCTGATCGCCGACACGCGCTCGAACGACACGTCGGTCTGCGTGGTGGCGTCCACCAGCAAGGGGTCGGGCCCGCCGGCCGGCGTGCCGGACCCGGAGCCCGGGGTCCCCGAGCCGGGCGTGGAGGGAGCCGAGGGCTTGGGCCGGGCTGGGGCGCGGCGCAGCACTTGGACCACGATGGGCTCCTTGGCGGCACGGAACGCCTCCACCGCCTCCTCGTGCGTCGCCTTGCTCAGGTCCTTGCCGTTCACCTGCGGCGGCAAAACGGACACGGGCCCCAAACGCATGCCCCCGATGCGTCAGTGCGCGGTAGTGTGCCGTCAAAAAAAATGAAGCACGCTTGGTATTTGCGTCATTCTTACAGCAGAAAAAGACTTTGATCGCGAGGGAGGCGCTGCGATTACGCTTTGTGAGCTTTGCATTTCTGTCCCGGGTCGACTCCTGCAGAGCTGGTGGAGGGTCACGAAGAGTGACCAGCGATGAGTTTCGCGTAGGTGGGGCAGACGCCACTAACATGCACGCACGTGAGCAGGTGAGTGAGCGTGGAAACGAGTTGCTGGGCGCGAAGATGAGCCGGGCAATGCAAAACTGCAAGGGGCCGTATCTCGGTGCATGGGGCGATGAAGCAGGTCACGCCATGTGCTGCCGACCGGAGACTCGACTGCAACTGGCATAGAGGGAAACCGGTACACAATAATACGCATCACGTTACTCTTGGTCCGATCTTCAGTTCGTGGGGAGGTGCTGGGTGGATCGTTTCACGTGGGATCGTGAAAGGCGGCTGCAGTTGTGGTGGCCTCGATCCCACAGTGGATTGAACATGGCTGGTGATAATGATGACGATTGACCTATGGCCAATGGGTGTGACCTCATGAGGTCTCAGATGCTAAGCAGGTCTGAGCTTGGATAGTGCTTGGATGGGTGAGCACCATGCATGACAGGTTGCTATGGGATGGGCAGCCGAGTGCGGTGCAGTAAAATGCATTGTTGTACTGCACTTCTATGCTCCCATATCTATGTAAATGCACATCGTGCCACTTCTGACTCACACAAGGATGACAAAAAGACACAGACAAATAAAGGTCCACCCCCTTTCCAAAACGGAAGTTCAATCACAAACGAGATGGTAACACAACAAAATTAGTCAACTCTTGATTTTTTTCTCTAATGGAGTGGTATGAGTAAGTAATTGCAGGGCTGCATCTCGACCTTCACACATTCAGTAGTACACAAAGCAATTGAATGCACCATCGCTTAAGCAGTGCCCCCACACTCTATGAGCAAGTCGACCAACTCTCGTTGTCTGGCACTGGGCTTAATCACTGATATGTTGCTAGGGATCAGGGCGTAAGTTTCTACAATTCGGGGCTTATTTATTAAGATGAGCTAGTATGAGCGCAGCTGTGATCTGTTCTTGGCACTGAAAACTCAGCTCGTGCGAAATAACTCTTCCTCAAATACCCCATCTGGGCGACGATTGCTGTGATGCGAAAGTGGCGTGCATTGCTACATCAGGACACGCGGTGATTTATTAAAAAAAAAAATCCCAGACATGGCTATAGACAGAAACCCGAATTTGAGTGCAAAAATACGCGACCGCCAAAAGCGCACATTGACGCCCATCGCGCATTGGCGATGCTTGAAAAGCTACCAGCAATGTCTGTGTGCACGGTGGCACAAAGATGACAGTTGGCTCTTTGCCAGTGGTATGTGACTACTTGATGAAGAATGCCTTCTTATACCCAAGTTCATTAAACCGGGCTGAGAGTTCTGCTTTCTCGATTACAAAGAAAAGAGGGGGCATGGCACGCACTTACTGAACCGCAATTTTAAAGGCCGGAAAATATAACGCCCGCCTCGTACGCAAAACTAACGTTTTATTTTCCACCCCACTTTTCAGCACTTTTCTCGGAAACCATCGCAAGGAGCAAAAACACATGGGTGGCACCATTAGCGACAAGCCCGGCAATTGCGCACATTTAAAAACAGTCAAAATAGAATAGATTTGTTTTTTTTATTCCAGTCCAACCGAGTATCATATTACAAAATTGGGGCCCGATTCCAAGTGCCACTGTTGTAAGTTGACGAAGCAGTCGACACAAGCCAATGGCTTACGCGGCACGGTGAGATATTGTTGGAATGCCAATGAAAACAGGCCAAGCAGCATTTTTTAATTTCTTCGCAAATAATACTCCACCTACGGCAGCCAAATTTATATATATGTAAAAAAGACTCGCTCGGATGATGTTAAAGAGCATTAACAAGTAATTCATAACAAGAACAGCTTTGCTTCCTTTCAGAAGTGGGAAAGGAGCATTGAGAGGTGATATGGAGATGCGCTTTGGAAATGTGAGCTCAATGGAATTGTTATTCGGCTTTATCCACAGTATGATTATTTTTTTTTTTACTCAACAATATATTTTAAAGAACACAAAAATAAAACAACCTTTCCCCCACCCCCAGGGCAACTCGATGGTTGTGGCTATTCAGTTCAGCAACCGATCTATGTTTTAACACTGCGGTGGTGGATGTAAGATGCCTCTAGTGGCTGTGGGGGCGATGTAGACCCGCAACATACAATGCATCGATAAAAAAGACCACCGATGTACACGTGCGATTGAATGCACGTATCTTGAGAAGAATCGAATCTAAATAGATGAGCTAGCACATTGTTACATTATCGCAATGATGTCCACCAAGGAGGTGTTTTCATTGTTTCACCATTGGATCATGAGAGCTGGCGGTGGCTTGGTGAAAGCCGTCATCCAGCAGTGGATTGACGGTGGCTGATGATAAGCGATGAATTATGGCAATCATGTGTCACTGACTAAAAGCCACACCGGAGCTTTTGGTAACCACAGCACCAATAGTGGTTGAAGGTGACTCAGTTGTCGAAGCATTTAGCCACATCCGGAGTGTTGGTGTCGGTCCACCCAATAGTTGTGACCTTATTTGAAGGCTGCGACGCCCATCGCTTAATTGCCACGGGTCTTCGACATTGTACCGCTCATTATATTTCCTTGACGATAACAATTCAGAAGGGGGCCTGAGCTTTCGTCAGAGGGGATGCGGATCCTTCCAGCTCCCCCCCTCCACCCCACGCTATGTGGCTGGTGGAGGCTCTCTGTACTCCAGACATCTCCGACCCGGGCGAGCTTAAAAAATCATCTCTTAATTCCATGCCCGAAACCCACCTCCCCCTTGTGGCTCAACCTTTGCCTCTCCTGCTCCCCTCTCCCAGTGCCTCTATCCCGCACACTCCCTCCTGGTTAACTGTGCTGTGTGGCAGCTGCACGGGAGGGGGGTTTGTGTTCTGTCCCCCTCGTCCGTTGCACTCCGCCACCGCCCCCCCTCCTTCACAAAGCTCTTTCCTAAACCACAACCACCACCACCCGGCGTCGCTTTCCCCCCCCCCTCCCCCCGAAGCCGTAACCACCCCCCATACTGACAGCATCAGCTCCCTCAGCTCATCTCCCTAATAACAATGATTCTGTGTGAAGCACGCCTTTGAGTGGATATAAAAATGAAAAAAAAAATCCAGCCCCTCGCGATCTGGCAAATTTAATTTTACGAGAGACTCTGCCATGTGGCCCATTAATCCTAAGCCTTGCCAAACGTCTTGCCAGCTGAAGCACTCTTCATATCGCGTCCGTCCATTTCATTCAATTTCCCAACTGAGCTTCTAACCGGCGTTCTATCAGCCTCCGAGGGAACGACAGAAATAAGCGGCAGTGAACGAGCACTGGGCCGCCATTCTGTACTGCAAAACTTTGACGCACACCCTTCATGTCGCAAGCAACTTTCCATTCTGGCTTATTTACTGTTATATTACATTCCATGCATGCATGCATGTTGATAATAATGTTTGTAACAACGATATGAAAACGAAAGTTCTTTGACATCATGCACGAATGCATAGATACATGCGTACGCGTTATCATTCCATTTATAATTTCACGTGGGGGAGCCAACAATATATTGTGCCGATGTGGGGATCTTAACGCATAGAAAACATGCAAAGTCGATGTGCCCAAGGCACTTTAGCTGTCAGTTATTGTGATTTTTACAATTACTGAGCGTTTCCTGTGGGAAACATCTAATTAAGAAGAAATCACAGTAGGTGGTTATGTTGAATATAGCAATTTCTGTCGAGCCAAAATGGTCTGTGGCCAGGATATGCATGGCCACCAGTGGGCCTGTCTGCTCAATGCTCACTGCATTCACTAAGAACGTTAAACAATTGTAATGTGACATTCAGATCAGGCCCTACCAGATAACTTAAAGTCAGGGGATATGCCGGGTAGGACTCTGTGACCCGAACCCTCTTCTGTAATCCTGTGGGTGGCCTCGTTGTAGATTTTATAAACCATACAAATGAAACACAACACAAATAAAACAATAAAAATAATGCACAATTCAGTACAATGAGAAACTGCTTGAATTGCTGCGTAACAATCGTGGGGTGCCACGGTGGCAAAGTTGTTAGCGCCCTGTCCTCTGAACCCAGACGCCTGAGTTCGATTTCCAGCCATGGCTAACTGCAGTGCTGGCGAGTGATATCTCAATCGGTTCTTCCCTACAACTCCTCCTTCACCGACCCACATTGACCAGTGCGGTGAAGTATGAGGTGACAACAAAAAATACCGTCAATCACTGACACAGCATGGTTGAGGCCTTATTTAATTTACCATCGGGATATTGAGACAGGCCAGAATGTATTCATTTCATTTCAAGCAGCGTATCATCTGCATTGGTGAGTTGTCTTCCGGAGGTGTTGGCGGGGCTGATGAGGTGGGCCAAGACAAGGACGCCGCAACCTACCACCATCAGTCACATTTTGAGGACGCAAAGCACCGCTAACTCAACTTGTCGCTACGATTTAACATCAGAGTTAAAGAAATGCCGGAGGTGCACCGCACCTTGCGAGTTTAGGACTTGTCTTCTTTCCCCTCGCACTGATTGCCCTGAAGCAACCTGATAAAGACCACCACTCTAATGCTCTATTTTTTTTCTTTTCTAAATGTTATTCCAATTGTACTGTCACAGAGGAGTGTGTCAATCTGTGTTAGAGAATGGCCCACGATTGGATATATCACCAAGTTTATTCTCAGATTCTTAATGTGACCTCTTTCTAATCCACGCTATCAGGTGCTGCATTTTCCTACTCGCCCTGCTACACAGAAACATTAATCGCATGGCAGCCAAACCTATATTTTTGTATCGGTCCTGCTATTTTGCACGCATTAAGCGAGAAACCAAATTCGAATGCGACACGTTTGTTCGTGAGCTGCTATTGGTGATCGGGCTGAGACTGTCACACCTCGCTGCACTCGAGAACCCGGATTAATCACAGGTGGCTGAAACCCCAGGTGTGAATCCAGTATCACAGCAGTCTGAGCTCAGTGCTCCTTCCCCTGAGCTACACATCCAATGCTGCCTTCTCCATATGCACGACCACTATATCCTACTACCCTTCTTCACAAGGCAGCAATGGACGGCTGTACCTCCCAGTGACCCTGAATGGCTGAGAGAGCCAGCCATAACTGGCTCCTGCCTGGAATACACACGGGCCAGAACGCACCAGCGCTCACTTGTGCCATGCAACACAGACGGGCTTGTGTTCGCGTGGGGACCGGGGAGGGGTGGCGGGGAGGACAAAGTGTACAGGCGAGCCGCTCCGTCAGTGCACGGCCCTAGTCTGTCACCTGCCCTCCAGCCCAGCCGCAGAGCACGGGACGTCTCCAAACACTTTGAGCTTTGTTGAACATCCCTTTTGGTTTCTTTAGATGGCCTTATTCGGAAACAATGAGCCATTGAGGTTGGCACACATAAGCCCGCACTACGCCAGAGAACTAACACCCACTGTTGTTGTTAAAGCAGCTTGAGGTTGGCAATTCCTGGCCGCTCGGTTTGAAAATAAAGCGATGGCAATTCAAAAGCCTGCAAAGTCAAAAGTGTGGTGGATCGACACACTCAAAAGTCAACAAATAGGCGTGCATTAAAATCACCAGTTGGGTAGCACCCAGATATCCATGGGCATCTGTAAAAGCCAACACGACGCCATCCACGGGGTGCAAAACAATCCTCGATTCACACGCAATCCTGCCCGGCATTTCTCTGGTCTGTTCAAACTCGCCAAAGAAACAAAGTAAAAAATAAAGGTAAATAAAATACAAAAAAACTCCAGGGGTCTCAGCAACAATGCTGCGCACGATTTAGTCTCGTGAGAAGTCGGTGGGCAGACGCTGAGCGCTGGGGGAAGCCGTGGAAAGCATTTGCGGAGTTTAAATGAGCACAGAGGTGGCTGTGGCTCTACGATTGGTTTTCGGGTTGTACCGCGCATCATTCGGCACGATGTCCGACGTTCTAAATTCAGTTCCTCAAGAAGCTGCCGGAACGAGGCGAGAAAAACGTCGCACGTTGCGCTCAACTCGACGTAGACAACCCGGAAAGACATCGGAGAGCTGTACGATGCCGCCGCGGAAAACCTACGAACAGAGGTGGCTGTTCGTGCCGGTGGAAATAATTCCAGAAAAGCGTATTTATACATATGTTTTAAAGGAAATAACTGTAAACTCTGCAAAAAAACCAAACGTTTTGCTAAACGCAATAAGCCATTCCACACACTCAAAAACAATCCTTCCATTCCGTGGGATTTAAATGAAATGAAATTGCTCTGTAGCAGCCGATTGGTGAATGGTAATTACGCAGAAATTTATTCCGCACACTTCACCTGATAGTGAGTGATTAATGAGGAGGGAGTTGGATTGGAAACGACTTACATCATTACACTCATCAACACTGCTTCCTGCTAATTGCTTTATTAATTTAACGTAAAACATTGAACAATGGAATCAAGATTTCCTCGCCGTGCTCATAAACACACCGGTGACATTGTACGCGCAGTCGTGCCGGCCCACAACATTGCTTCAATCACGTGATTTACGAAACACGAATAATATGCAACATGCACATTATTTGAGCGCCGACAACAAAACGAAAATGCTTGTACGATCACACGCCTGAAACTATCCACGAATTGTGCTTAATTTGATACTTGACTTTAATGAACGCTCCCTTTTATTGATTTCAAAATCAACAGAAAGGCGGAGAATGTTAGCCTCAGAATGACCCCAGGAGCCATGTGGAAGGCACAGGATTACTGAGCCTGCTGTGCAGCAACGGGGGCATTAAGCTGGTTGTATCATTGAAATGTGGACATTAATTAATTACCCGCAAGACTATTAACAAGAGTAGGCCCATTCATAGTCTAATTATCCGCACGCTATTATAAAACAAAGCGGTGCTGCTCGTTTTGAAACATTGGCCCCGCACGCACTCATGGCCATATACGTCTCGGTCAAATGCAATGTGCGTGTGTGTAAATACCAATAATAATTGTCGTAAATAATAATGTATGTTTTTTTTTGTGGCCGCAGGATGAAGGCGTCCCTACGACGTGGCAGTCACGTGTGTTTTTTGACCACGCTTCATCACATTGGTCGGTGTGGTGGCTCGGAGATGGTGGTGAGTGAATGATGGGGTTGGGGGGGGGGGTCAGCACTGGTTTAGACATCACTCGCCACTGATTCTGAGACAAGGCCAGCAATAAAACTCAGGTCGCCAGGTTCACGAGCCACTGTGCCACCGCTGCACCGTGAAACGTGTTGTGCAGCAAATGCATTCCCACCGCACAATACGTAACATCGGGGCGATCACTTGCTGACTTTAGTTTTTTTTTTTTGCCAGTCGCTACGAGCAGCCAAATAAATTATGCAGCGGAATATAATGCATTGACTTTGCAGCGGTATCGTGGTGATTTATACCCGACTGAAGCAAAGCAATAAAACATAATGCGTGTAGACTTCCGAACAACCACCCACCCCCCCCCACTCCATTCGCCACAATCAGCACCTCTTCTCGCACTGAAGTGGCCTCAGCCAGCTCCCAACAAGACGCATACACTCAACGCGCGTACACGCTTCTCGTGGAATTGCTTACATTTGTAAAAAAAAAAGGGAAAAATATGACGTAAATAAATAAACAACCACTAAAATAATTCCGATGTAAAGAAGGATGGGCGACTGGCGGGTTTAAGAACGCATTTATTTTTTCGCGATCTAACCCAAAAACCTCTATTATGGATAACATTCGCCGCGAAAGCCTACGTGGTAAACCAATCTACGTGTGCCACACACGTAGATTGCTATAAATGTCCAAATGAAAAGCCACTATGTTGAGCTATCATTTGTGGCCAGGCCGCTTTTGAATAATAATAAGTTAATACCTCGGTGGGCTTTGCCTGGTAGGATGGGGGGGATGGTTTAATGTTGTATTTGTTTGTGTTTGGGTGATCTGTTGACCTTTCTTGTACTTTGCACTCATATCGTGTTTTTTTACCGTTTGTTGTTGTAACGTTCCTACCTGCCCCTACTGGATATTTGTGAAAAAAAGAGCTTTATAGCTCATCGGATTCTTCCATGTTCTGATTCTGACACACGACACCTACGTGACACACGCAACACTGCACAGCGGCGTATTGTGCACCGGCTATCTATGAACGTCAAACATCACCCGGTAAACGTGAGCATCCAAACCGACAAAAATCGCATTTTCCCAAGCATGCGCATTTTTTTTTACACCCCCCCCCCCCCCCAATACTTATGCGGCACGCGCGCAAATTCGTTTTTTTATTCGTCAAGGTTTATTTTCCCATTACCATAACCCTCTACGTGCTCGGCGATGTTTCCGCACTTCTTGTCAAGCGTTACACCGTCATTCAGAGCGGTGGTGGGCGAATGGGGAAGGGCGAGTGGGACCGCTGTCCGAGCTGAGCGCTCACACAAAGAACGCACTCTCTGAATGCAAGGCGACAATTCGAGCCATCGCACGGCGCGGAGCAGGCCTTGAATATAATGCAGTCATAAAGAGACTTATTTATTAAGAGTCTAATTACGTTGATTAAACACGTCGCCAAACCCCGCTAATGGTGTCCTCTCTCTGGGCTGCACGAGTGCTGTTTATCGGCTTAATGAGGAATAAATGAATGAATGCGCCGCTCGTTATTGATGCCTGTTATTTGTCGTTACGTACATTTACACCCGATGAATTAGGAAGAGTAATGCTTAGACGTGTAAGATTAAAGACGCATGAAGTCAAAATTAAAAAAAAAATCGCTTTGCGACGTGAAATTGTACCGCGTGTTTATTTGCGAAGAGATAAACATGAGAAAGGCAGACATTTTTCTATAAAACAGGAACATCTTGCGTCTCTTCAATTATCAATACAAACTTGCATTAATTGTGCGAAGCTAAATAGCTAAAGGTGGTAAGTGCAGCCCTGCAATATCTTATGCCGTACTAGAGGCACACCGAGAGAACCCCTCTTAAGGGGGAGTTTTGGCCTACTCTTCCACGCTGACCAGATGCCTTGTAAGAGGCGAGTGTACCCACACTTTAAACCACCATCGACTAACTGTGATTTTTTCGTACGTACGGCTGGGTGGAGAGAGGTGCGGGTCATTTAAGAAACTGGCCACATTGTTTTAACTGCCACGAAGGTAGGTCAAGTTGCCAAGCTCTGGATTGCAAGTCCAGCTGCTATACATGTCCACAGATAAACCATTTGGCTGAGCTATCATTTGTGGCCAGGTCGCTTCTGAAAAGAAGATAATAGCTCAGAGGGCTTTTACCTCGTAAAATAAACATAGATATAAATATATAGTTTACGTGATTTGTTTACCTTTCCTATACTTTGCACTCCTATCGTGTTATTGTACTGTTTGTTGTTGTAACTTTCTGACCCGTCCCTACGGGACATGAATAAGAACTTTATAGCTCATCGGATTTCTCCAGCATAAATAGAGATTCTGATTCTGACCGTGACACCACTGTGGCAGCATCCCTTTGATTATTCGAATACTGTCGGTGTTTATTAATGACATCAGCCTCGACACTCTATTTTTAGGATGGACAATTAGCCATCCTGTAAATAAGCTGCAAACATATTCTTGGTTCTTTCGGTAAAGTCACGTAGAAGGGAAACAATAAAATAATAAAAATATAAAACAATATATTTTTAATTATTTTATTGTTTCCCTTCTACGTGACTTTACCGAAAGAACCAAGAATATGAATCTCTGCAGTCACGAAAGCTTTAAATAAAAAAATTAAATTCTCACGACGTTTCGACTGCAACACAAGCAATCATCATCAGGTGTAAAAACCACAGCAAGAAAATTTGAAAAAAAGTGGCGGTTTTTTAACGTTAGCACCACGGAGAGCGATATGGTAGTTATTCAGATGGACGAGTCCATCTATGTTCGGAAAAGAGGAGGGGGGAGACGAATATAATGGATGCGGTCTGAAAGCCACTGTAAGCATAAACAATCACTTTCACTGGAAAAACCACCTCTGCGGTACAAAATTCTACTCAGACAGAAAACGAGCCAGTTTGTAGGTGGGGGAGTTGATAGTAGAGACGATGGGACCATGGAAGTCGAAAAAGATGGCAAGCTACCTTTTTTGGATGTCCTAATAAAAAAGAGACCTGATGGTTCAATGAGCCACTCTGTCTACAGGAAAGCTACCCATACGGATGCTTACCTGAAACCGGATTCCCATCACCATCCATCCCAGAAGAATTCCCTCATCAAGACTCTGCACCATAGAGCCCAATGCATATCCAACCAGGAATACATAGCCAGTGAACTCAAGCACGTACACCAAGCTCTTAAGGCTAATGGTTACTCCGACTACACAATCCGCAAAGCTATCACTCCAACCATGAAGAAGGACCCTCTTGAGGAGCCATTCAAAACAATCAATTTACCCTACATTGCGGGGATCACAAAAAAGATCTCCAAAATCTTGAATAAACACAAGATCCAGGTCCGATTCAACACATTACATAAAATCCGTGATCTGGTTCCGTCTGTAAAATATGTGATTCCGGACATACAGTACCCTGGCGTCTACAAACGAAGTTGCCTCTGTGGTAGTAGTTACATTGGAGAAACCAAACGATATGTCTCGGACCGTATCCGTGAACACAAAGCAGACCTAAAACAGGGTAGGACCAACACCTCGGCCGTGGCAGATCACTTATAATTCAGTAGGCTGACATGACATTGACTTCTCCAAGACAGAGGTTCTCTGCAAGCCATCTGGCTACCATGAGAGATTCGTTCATGAGGCTATCCACATATACAAACACAGAGATAATTTCAAACGAGAAGATGGATTCTGGCTTAGCAATCATTGGAATGATTTGATAAACCATTTCGGGTCTTAATTAATTGTTCATGCTTATGGTGGCTTTCAGACCGCATCCATTATTTTCGTCTCCCCCCTCCTCTTTTCCGAACATAGATGGACTCGCCCATCTGAATAACTGCCAAATCGCTCTCCGTGGTGCTAACGTTAAAAAAACCGCCACTTTTTTCAAATTTTCTTGGTGTGGTTTGTACACCTGATGATGATTGCTTGTGTTGCAGTAGAAACGTCGTGATCATTTGATTGTTTTATAATGTTATTATTTTATTGTTTCCCTTCTACGTGACTTTACCGAAAGAACCAAGAATATGAATCCCTGCAGACACGAAAGCTTTAAATCAAAATTAAAAAGCTGCAAACAGCCTGGTGTGATCACAAATTAAAATTAACAAATACCATCACATTCAGCGGATTACTTTGCACCCACACACAAAAAAAAGAGAATTAGCATGTGTTTGATGGTGGTGCATTCAATTATTATTGAACACACCACCTTCAGCTGACAACACATGCCCTCAGTGCCAAACATGCCACTACCAGAGCACAAAGCCACCCGGCCGGGAGCTTTGCTGTCATTCAAGTTGAAATTCTAAACCCCAATTTGACAAATTGGTTTAGCTGTAGAAAACCGGGAGGGTTTAATATATTTCTATAAAAGTGAACACAGACTGAAATGCTGTAAACTGACGCAGCAGTGACTACAATACACTAACTATTGCATTAAATATGCTAAATAACAAGGGCTAAATAAGACAGATTCATGCCCTTGAGCAGACTAAAACACTAATTACTTTCAAACGTAAACAAACTGGACGCCCGCTTTGTACTCTCACGTCATCTTTAAATGACCCCATCTGTAATTGGCAGCCCGACATTTGAAAGAAGGCCTGCGGTGCTCATGTTGCTGCAGGTTTCAGCTGATGATGCCTTAATGCCATCCCATGACACAAATTAACTCCATTATTATTATTATTTAATTACATCGCAGCCCGTTTAAGACATGCACCACATTTGAAAAAAAAAAAACCACAGGCGTGAAAATATTTCATCAAAATGTTTTGTGCTTCTATATTTGTTGCGGCGTTGGTGGTGGGGGGCGTGAAAAGAGCAAGGTGAGGGATCTGCAAATTATAAAAGTTCTAAAAAATACGTGCAATAGCTTGTGGTGTCTGTGCAAAGCGCACACTTGTTTTGGTTAAACATGATGCATGAGCGAGGCAAATGAATGAAAATTAGAGACTGCAGCACGTTAACCTCTGCACTATCTACTCGTGCTTTTCATCATAATTTGGAAGGAACAAGTCGAGGCATTGGATCTGATGGCTTATCAGCCTGATTAACGAGCGACTTGGGGGCAGGGGAGCAAAAGCTGATGTCATTAACTCTTTCATCACTAACGTGCTGAATGAAGTGGATGTGAAATTGCATTGCGATATCTTTGCTGCTTGATTTCTCTGAAATGCTGAGCACGATTTAAACAAGGAGAGCTGAGATATCGACGCACGCATTTTCGCACAAACATCTCCGCACGTTTTTTTTTCTCTCTCTCTCCTGTACAATCAACCACTGCTGCTCAAACACATTCTGTCCAGAAGGTTCATATGGTCGATGGACTAAACCGTGAACATTATTAAAACATTTACACGGGCGTGTTTGTGTATTCACCAAAAGTTATCACCCACAACCCACCACGACGGCGCGTCGTACCCCTCGGATAACGACATCTCCACGCCAGGGGCTGCTCAGGCTAAACAAAACTAAGACACACACACACAAAAAAAACAACTGAGCACGGTGTGTCATTTTTCGTGGGAGAGAAAAAGAAAACAGACACGAACATAGGAGGAGGGGGGGGGGGAAGGGTCGACGGGGCGAGGGAGCGTCGTGTCACCTCGGCTGTCTCACCTCCCGTCTGCTCCCCCGGTTCACGGACCCCCCCCCCCACCCCCTCCCCCTGCTCTGCAGGAGAGAGGCAGGCGAGGGCGACGGAGGTGGGGGGGATTTCACCTTGCCGCTCGAAAAATCACAGCAGCCTGCCCCCCCTCCTCCTCCTCCCACGGGAGGTACTCCACTCAGCGAGGCAACAATTATCTCCATGGCGACAGCTTGGGATAATGAGGGAGAGGTGCACTGCCAAGCCGGCGCTTGCTGGAGGGACGTGGTGCCACTGGGGGGGGGTCCACGTGGCCACGAGCGGCGAGTGCGAGAATGCGGACCGGGTATCCAGCGCGAATCGTCTGTAGGTGAGGGGAAGGGCACTCCGAGGGAGGAGGAAGGAGAGCGTTTTCAGCCTATTATTGTACCTGCAGAGTGACTGCACCGCCGTGACATTTTGTCTTATTAAAGAGATGAGGGAGAGAGAGAGAGCTGCGAATGCCTCCCGAAGCCTCGATTTCTAATCATCGGACTCGCAATTGTTTCGCACAGGTAAACAGTCTTGCGTTGCTAAGCAGCCAGAAACAAACAGCACTGCCGAGGGTGTCATACATTAATGAGAGCTACTGCATGTCTTGAATTGAGCAAGGTTCTTAGAAGATCTTGGGGGGGGGGGGGGGAAGCGGCGAGGGGAGGGAATTCCACTGGGGAGCACGCACGAGGAAAGGAGCAGCAAGAGCAGTGTCTGTGACCTGTCGTGTGGTGGCTGTAGCGCCAGCATTAAGGAGGGCACCGTGGATTGGGTGTTCTCTGGCAGGAGGTACAAATTTAAGCATTTTGTCCCCCACCTCCAACTGCCTCCCCGCCCACACTCCACTGGCCTAGGGAATATCTGGCACGTTGCCACACCGTGTCACACCACACCGCGCTCGGGACGGAAATTCCTCGCGAAACTGTGACTCGACCTGAACATATAGAGCAGCCCCAATTTGTGCATGCTCTTCAGGAATCCGTCCGACATCCAGCAAATTGGCATCATGATCACTGCGTCATTTAAGTTAGGCTGCACAAAAAAGTGAATACGGTTGTTCACTCTATTTTATTCCAATTATATATGAAAGCTTTGCCCGCTCAGTCCGTTTGATTATTGTACAAGTACCGGTATATCAGATTTTTTTTTTTAAATGACGGCTCTCCTTTCCTTTCGGTGGAATATGCCAGTGGCATTTGACAATGGCTCTGGCCACGAGACATTTAAAATTGCAAGCTAAGAAGAAGAAAAAAATAATTGGATACATTTGGATGCCAAAGCAAAACAGCGATAGACAAAGGTTTCGTAAAATGAACCCACGTGACACCAGATCAATTGGAGAACAGGCCCGTCTCCCTATCTGCAAGGGGACACAGTCCTCTCCAAGTAAATTGGTTCATTATCAGGACACTAGCCACAGGGATCCAGTTGTCTTGACATCACAGCACAGTGAAGCTTTGTTTAAGACATCGCTTATGAATTGGGTAAAAGGTGTTCTGTGGCCTCATGAAGTGCATGCATTTCCACCGTATTAATCCTCCTCCCCCCAAAAAACTTGCGAGGCAGAGGCGCATACAGAAGGTAATGCTGGCTTAGTCACCCCAATCATTGAAAGGGCTGGGTCTGAAAGCCAGTGATTTTTCAACCCTTCGGTTGGCCTGTTTCTGCTCGACTGCATGATATTATTTCAGAAACAAATTCACTGCGTAACTGCATTAGAGCAAATATACATTACAGGTCAAGTGCTGGGATTTACTTCCATCATGTCCATGACTCGCTGATTTCTTTTAAGAGGCAGCATTAGCGGGGATTTTTTTACCGTAAAGGGTGAATTGTAATTATTAAGGCAAAGTTGAGCATGTCATTCTGGTCCTGGCATACATAATTTCTAAGCACCTGAAGTGCTAAATTGACAAACTACCTTCAGCTACAATGGCTAAATGACCAATAATTGGGCACTTCCATTGCAAATGGTCTATTCCACTTAATTACAATATTTTGTAAGGTCCCTGTGATGCTATTTGAGTGCAAGAAATGACTAAATTACTGGGTTTTGTGAACTGAAAAATGGACTCCCGGGATGCGGATAATTTAGAAGTGTTTTTCTTGTTGTCGGGAGTGCAATTTTGCTCGGCAATTTTGATGCTTCGGTCCATTATAGGGGGTAGAGTGCGTCGTGCTATTACTTTTTATTATCAGCACTTTCAGGTCAAGATTAAACGTGAGTGTAGTGGGCTCGCGTCTGTGCTGCTTCCATTATTTTCTTCCCTGGTGCAAGCTGCACAAACTTGTAGTCTGAAAGGCGGCCACTTGAAAATTTCTGCAGAGAGACGTCTAAATGAGCGGGCGTGATATCGCCGCGCAAAACCATCCACGTGCACCCACGTACTCGCTCCCACGCACGGAAGTCTCATGGTCAATTACGCCGCGACGTATGTCAAGAAGTGACCGCGGCATTAAATAGATTGCACGGCAAAGAGTTAAGATGCATGTTTCATTTGTGCAAGTCATTATAACGCAATCCCTGACCCACACTAATGGCCCTCGGGGAGATGGTAAGAGACTCATATTAGGGTGCTATGATGTCGCAAAACACATTAAAAATTATCAATATGTTCATTTACATTCAATTGTACTCAGACCATGCGTGGGCTGCACTCAATATTCCCCTGAATGCCTCAGTGAAGTGCGCGTAATATTCCTCAGTAATAAAGACGTGCACTGACTCGCACCGAAAGTTCACTGTTTCTCATCACCTTTGGCGTGGCCACAGAACAGTTATATCCTTTTGTTTCAAAGCAATAGAAATAGAGCCTCAAGCTGTATTGGCCATCGGGGTTTGCCTACCTGCATTTATTTGACCACCACTGTGTCGCTAAAGGTGGCACCAAGGAAATGGTGGCAGGTGGATGAAAAGGGAGTCACTTGGACAGCATGAAAAGCCCTGTGATTGGAGTTCAAAGTCCCTGTCTGGGGGAAAAAAAGGAAGAGCCTGCAGCCCCAACAAAGAAGGGAAAATATAAACCCCAGCAGCCCTCCTGACGAAGACCCATCATTCAGGTCCAAATGGAAAGACTGTCTGCTGTAATAAAGAGGCCCCTTCTGTGCTTGATAACAAAAGGGTTGCCTTATTTCATGAATCCAAAGGGGCCCAATTGTGTTCGCAGTTGAAAATGCACTCACCTCATCTTAAGGGAGATGGACAAAAATTGAATTTTTTTTTTATTCTATCCCTGACAGTTGTCAGCCCACGGACACTCGGATGCCTGATCAGAGCTGCTCGCTTCTGGGTGAAAACACTCACACTGCCACCCCACAACGTGTGGCCACACCAGCGTGACAGCACAACAAGATGCTGAGATGAATGCCGCCAAGAGATTTCAGTGTAAGTCATGAGTTTATCGGAATGACTCGTTACTCGGGGTACAGCAATTGCTCCCATAGAGCGATTCGATGGATTGTCACGATGCAGTGCCATTGCAGTTCAAATTCTTCTATGCTCTGACGCCTTCGACCAATCCAAACTGACCGGCATGGGGGAGGCCCGCATCCAGCGGTAGATTGTCAGGGTGCTGCACACGTTCAATGTTAAAATTATTTCAATGATTAAGACGTGGAGTATTGTGTGTATTTGCAATATGATAAATCGGGCCGGGTTGAACGTACGGCTGGGAAAAAAACAAAACATGCGTCAGCACGGAATCTTAGCCTCAGGTGACAAGTTTTTTTTATCTCCATTTCTTTGTAACGATCATTACAAAATAACGAATTCCGTGGCATTTGGTACTCGTGATGTTACGTTCGGTAAAACCTTTCAAGATAACAGAGGTAACGTTTAGAGTGCAGAGACACAGATGTCTCGTATAGAATAACCTACCAGACTGCTGGAATAAAGGTAGTTAGCAAGCACCTATTAAGACCAGCATGGCTTAGGAACGGGTGGTATAGAAGGCACCATAGCCGGTTGTTGTTGTCTCCCCAGTGCGAATGTTTTACACCATACCAGGTACTCCTTTAAGGCTGAGTCTGAGAGGCGCATAACAGATTGCAACGGATATTATCCACGATCGGCATTTCAATCCCAGGCCACCAGATTCCTACCACAGCATGTTAACCACTGCGCCACAACCCCCCATAGAATGTACACTGTGTATATTTATATATTTTCAAATAAAATATTCAGGCAGAGCAAAAAACGGAAGGCATGAGCCTGAACTTGAAGAGGGAACAGGGATAGGGATTAGCTGCTTGTATGACTGAAGGGAGAGGCTAAAGTATAAACTAAACTATTTTGATTTTACCGAGTAAAGCCCACTGAGCGAGATAGCTCATTTTCAGAAGTGACCTGGCCACAAATGATAGCTCGACGAAGTGGCTTATCGCGTGGAAATTTAGAGCAGACAAATACTCCGAAAAAATCCGGAGGGCCTGAAGAAAAATCCACACGACATGTAGGCATCAGGGTCGGAATCGAACCTTGGCATCTTGTATACCAGGCGAGGGAGTTAACATCGCCACGGTGGCGCCCACCCCTGCAGGGACTTCCAGACCATACAGATAAGCAGAGAAGAAGGAGCAATATCCCCCAGAGCATCAACATTCATTATTACAGCAACACCTATGTATTTAGAGGCCTACATTTTTGTTGCGGATGACACGTACACTCTGAATGAGGCAATGTTAATGACATGACCTTAGTGATGGATATAGTTTTTTTTTTTAATAGTTGTATACTCCTCGTAATGCCCCCGTGAGAGATGGCCACAGCTTGGGGAGACCTGTCCAGCAGTGGATCGATCATGGTGATTATGATGACGATGATAGTCCTGGTGTAACTACACCGCTTTAGAAAATAATGGGGACAATATTCGGAACGATGGTTCAGAACGACACCAGTGTCAGCCTGAGCAAGGCTGCTGTTGCCCTGTGGCCAAGGCAGCTTTGATTCCTCAG